>NC_138204.1:15504788-16137288 GCF_964194415.1 Vipera berus | reverse complement strand
AAATTGGCAGGAGATAAGGCTCAATGGAATTCAAGGCGGGTTGGACTTAGATCTCTTGTGGGCACAAACAGACTCAAGACTGATGGTGCACTTGACACCTCCCTTGGGCTCAGCTTGGTCATCTCCGACAGCAGGGGTCTTCAAACCTGGCCCTTTTATGACTTGTAGACTTCAACTCCCAGAATTCCTCAGCCAGGCACGCTGGCTGAGGAATTCTGGGAGATGAAGTCCACAAGTCATAAAGGGGCCAAGTTTGAAGGCCCCTGTCCTACAAGTTGTCTCTCTGCAAACAATCACACTAACTTGTTCAAGGGTTGCTGTTTTAGGGAAATAAAGCCTTCACCCACTTTCTTCAGGAAGGGAACTGAATCTTATCAGCCCTTTACCATTTGCCAAACAGATATAGGGAGCATAGAAAGGAATAAGAAGCAAAAAGGACTTCTGTGGCTGAGGGTGGACTTGACTTTGGATCTTCCTTGTTCTGCTTTTGATCCTTGGGGTATCATGCCATCATATAAAGAGCTACAGACAGATTTATCCTCCTTCCGAAACACAATTGAGCACCTAAAGCTAATTTCAAAAGCTTTCTGCAGGACATTAGGATATAGGTGTCTCTTTAGTTTAGGTTTAGGTTAGTTTAGATTTCGGGTTAGGGTAGTTTTTGGCCCTACCCATTGCTTTCATTAATCCTGCCTCCAGGTAGTCTACACTAAGTTATTCATGATCAAATACAGACTTCTTAGAAAGAAATTTCCAGGCCTGATCTAAAATGATTCAAGTGGATAGTTGGGTAACTAACATACTCCTAGTGAGTATGATTAGAATAACAAGCTAAGTAAGATACTGTAACTTCCCCAAGATGTCAAGTGATGTGAAAAAGGATCTTTAGGAAAACAAAATTATTAACCTCTTTTACCAAGAGGAAAAAACATGAAATTGTAGGTGCTCATGTTTAGCTTTAATCATGCCTGTTCTCTTTTCTAGAAGAGTCAGACCAAACACTACGAGTCAGTATACCGCTTTTTGGTTAAAAGCATAACATGACATAAACAAACAGTTTCTTCTCTCCTGAGAAGGCTTTCAAAGTACAGGCTGCCTTAGGTTTCATAAAGACACCAAATGGGTTTAAATCTCCTGTTTTATTGGAACAGGTGTAGCCACTAACAGCTCTGCCAGGATCTTCCTAAGCCAGCAAAGTGAGGGCTGTTTTGGGTCAATGGATTTAAAAGTCTCTTGAGAGCAAAGCAGTGAAAGAATGCAGAAAGTGCTTGGCAAGGAAAAAGCCCGTTAAGTAATGAGTTTTGTCACTCAAGGCTTCTAGAAAATTGCCTTCAAATATTCCCAAAACTCTTTAGGGAAAGGGGAGGGGGGAAACAGGGGACAGAAGACCCAGGAAGCTATCCAATCAGTATTATATTTGCACTGTGTATTCTAAACATCTGTATCTTTTTGAGCACTTTTTTTTAAAGGGGAGTTCTTTTGCTATTATTGTCTAGATGAATTCCATCTGACGGTGAGTTAAAGAGTATGCTTTTCTCCCCCTAAAATACAAAAAGTGGTGCAAATTCTCCAAGTTGGAAAGTGAGCTGATTCCCCTCGACTGGGGAAACTTACAAAAGATCACAACATAATCTCTTCCATGCCTTCAAAAAGAGCATGTTCTAAAGTGAAAACCACAAGGACACAACTAAAATGACCAGGGCCACCTTCTATGACAGATGATCTGATTTAGTGAAGTCAATGCATCTGAGAAAAACTGAAGAACTGAAGTGCCTGAGGGAAGTGAATGAATTCCATTTTTTTTTTTCAGAGTGCAGTTTCTAAAATTCAGATCTATTTAGCTTGGGAAATTAAGCTAACTTTTTCCAATGAAACCTGCTTGTGATTTGATTGTTCTAGGAAACTCGTTTAAACATTTTAAACAGTATCTACACCAGGGGTCTTCAAACTTGGCCCTTTTATGACTTGTGGACTTCAACTCCCAGAATTCCTCAGCCAGTGTGCCTGGCTGAGGAATTCTGGGAGTTGAAGTCCACAAGTCATAAAAGGGCCAAGTTTGAAGACCCTGATCTACACTTTTCCCTCTTGGCATCCCTTGGCTTAATGAGAAAACAACCCTAAAATAAATAGCTTGATACAATTATACAGGTGCTTGTTAAATTATTTTAGTTCTCCTTGCGTCTAACTCAGGGGTAGGCAACCTCGGCTCTTTTATGACTCATGGACTTCAACTCCCAGAATTCCTGAGTCAGCTATGCTGACTCAGGAATTCTGGGAGTTGAAGTCCATGAGTCATTAAAGAGCCGAGGTTGCCTACCCCTGGTCTAACTGCTAAGTGTTTTCCTTTTGGACTCAGTGCACTTTTGCCCAGCTGTCTATCCAGTGGTACACTTCTAAACTTGTGGCTGAATCTGAGGAAAACCCATAAAAAGAGAATCCTGAAATAACTAGCCTCCTTTATTTTTCTTTTTTAATGTCTATTTTTATCTTGAAATACTAGGAAGGGGTCTGGGATTTTCTTAACCTGTGATACTGTCCAGTCTCTTTTTTTAGCCCAGTCTGAAGCAATGACTAATTACTAGATTCCAAAAGTAAATTTACTCCATAATGCATCAATGTTTTGTGAATGGAGCATCCTTCAGTACGTGCAGATTTAGTAAACTTTGCTTTTAAGGCAATCTCCCTCAGTGTAGCACTTTCCAGATTTCTTAGAGCTGCATTTCTTGGAACTCCCAGCCATTATACAGTAGCCAAAGCAGGGATATCTGCAAGATGGGGGTTATAGAAGGCTCCGTCAGATTTGCAGATGACACTAAACTGGCAGGAATAGCCAACACCCCAGAAGACAAGCTCAGAATTAAAAAAAAGATCTTGACAAACTTGAACAATGGGCCCTATCCAACAAAATGAGTTTTAATGTGGAGAAAAGCAAAGTTTTACATTTAGGCAGGAAAAATCAAAGATATAAGTACAGATTAGGTGAGACCTGGCTCAAAAACAGTAACTGTGAGAGGGACCTTGGAATCCTAGTGGATGATCACTTGACTATGAGCCAGCAATGTGTAGCAGCAGCCAAAAAAGCTAATACAATCCTGAGTTGTACGTACAGAGGCATAGAATCAAGATCACACAAAGTATTAGTACCACTTTATAAAACCCTAGTAAGACCACACCTGGAATATTGCAACCAATTTTGGTCACCATACTACAAAAAAGATGTTGAGACCTTGGTAGTGACTGCAGAAGGACGATTTGCCCAAGGGGAAAATCACAGCAGGATAGACAGCCAGAGTGAGAGGAAGAAAATTGTATGTTATATGTGAATCACAGGCTGGAACACGTATGTTTTATCTCCCTATTTCACCACCTTCAACCAGGAATGTGCCTTCAGCCCTTCCTACCTCATGTGATTGCTGTGAGAGAAACTGAAGGTGAGAATGCTACTCATGCTGCCTTGAGAGTCTAGAAGAAAGATGATATCTAAATACTTCCTTTTTATTACCCTGAATTCCCTTAATTTGGGGTAGAGTCAGGGCAACTGGATGCAGCTGAATGTTTGCAGGTTGGATGCCCTTCCTGATGCCATGTGGAGTTTGCAGCAGATATTTTTTTATTTGTGACCTAGAAGAGAAATATCTGCCACTATCTAGGATTGAACTCTCAACTTTCCAAGTCTTTATCATTAGGCCACCACACCGCTCAAAAATAAGATCTAAATCTGGCAAATAAAGTAGAAATCAGAACAAAAGGAAGAAAGAGAAACAGTGGTCATCTCTGATTAGGAACCGTCTCATTTTCAATCTTTTCAATTGTTAGGTAGGAAGCAGTGCAGATTAAGTTTTCTCCTTGAGGAAAAAAAAGAGTATGAAGGAAAAAAGAAAAAAAATACATAAGAAGCTAGCTCAGGAATTAGTTCGCTTTTTTTTCCTCCCCAACATTTTTCCAAGGAAAACCACATCTTACTAATAATATTTGTAAGCTACTCTGGAAGCCAAAATAAATGTGGAGAACCACAGAAAAACTACTCCCAACTACTTGTATGTTTTCTCTAGGATCTAGTTGGCCAATCTGCAAAAAAAAAAAAGTTGGACTAGGCCTTGATCTGTAAGATTCTTAAGATTAGAGCTAGGGATCAATGACTATGACAGGTGGACAAAATTATAAGTAATTCAGTGAACAAAATATTCATGCTAATTGGTTTATAGTTTTACATTTAACCAGCTGTCGGCATCCAACCATCATGAAAACAACTTAATAGAGGTGAATACAATTTAAAACTATAATTACATGTCCACATTTTTGAAGACATCAGGAAAAATAACTCATTCTCTACTAGTCACGCCACAACAGGGGTACTTTAAGAAGGATGTGAGCAGATTGGAATTGGGAAGAATCTAAGCTGGTCGGTGGAATAGAAAAGAGAGATTCTTTGAAGAACTATTGAAGAAACTGAACACGTTAAGCCTGGTGAAAGCCGAATGGGACAGGAGAGGCTTCAAAAATCTGAAGAAAGTCACATTAAGAGACAGATTAAATGAGAGGAAAAGGATTTTGGGGTTGAGAAACTGCTTGAGGATAAGAAGAATCTCCTGCAGTGGCCTAACTCAACGGATGGGATATTTTCCATAGAAGATGACTAAAGAGTTATCTGTCAAAAATAGATCTAGCAGGAGAATGAGATTAGATTATCTAGAAACTAGCCTCATCTGTACAATGTCATGAGCCCTGCATAAAATAAAACTTTCTTTTAAGGCTGTTTTTACATACAGTACATTAATTTGTTGTTGTTAGTTGCGAAGTCGTGTCCGACCTATCGCGACCCCATGGACAACATTCCTCCAGGCCTTCCTGTCCTCTGTCATCTTCTGGAGTCCCTTTAAGCTCACGCCTACTGCTTCAGTGACTCCATCCAGCCACCTCATTCTCTGTTGTCCCTTTCTTCTCTTACCCTCAACCTTTCCCAGCATTAGGCTCTTCTCCAGTGAGTCCTTCCTTCTCATTAGGTGGCCAACGTATTTGAGTTTCAACTTCAGGATCAGGCCTTCTAAAGAGCAGTCAGGGTTGATGTCCTCTAGGACTGACTGGTTTGATCGCCTTGCAGTCCAAGGGACTCGCAGGAGTCTTCTCCAGCACCAGAGTTCAAAGGCATCAATTCTTTGAGCTCAGCCTTTCTTTCACTCCAACTTTCACAGCCATACATTGCAACTGGGAAGACCATAGCCTTGACTATACACACTTTTGTTGGCAGGGTGATGTCTCTGCTTTTTAGTGTGCTGTCTAGATTTGCCATGGCTACAGTATATTAATAAGACAAATCTTTTCTCCAGAGAATCTTAGAAATTTTATTCTACAGCTACTGAAGACTTGCAACAAATAATGTGCTTATTGGGAAGGGATTGGATAAAGAATGGAAATCTGAGGTTGATGGTGGTGAGGTGGAAGAAATGGATGCCTGTGGCCTACAGATAGTCCTCGACTTACGACCACAATTAAGCCCAAAACAAATGTGAAACATTTGTTGAGTTTTGCCCCATTTTATGACTTTTCTTGCCACTGTTGTTAAGTGAATCATTATATTTGTTAAGTTAGTAACATGGTTGGAAGTGAATCTAGATTCCCCATTGACTTAGCTTTCGGAAAGTTACAAAAGGTGATCACGTGAACCCGGGACCCTGCAATTGTCATAAACATGGACCAGCTGCCAAGCATCTGAATTTTGATCATGTGACCATGGGGATGCTGCACTTTTTTCTGTGCCATTGTAACCTTGAACGGTCACTAAATGAATCGTTGTTAACTGTTGTATAAGACCATATCTATCCAAAGCCATTATAAATGGGATTGATTCCTTGCTGCGAAAAAGTAAAAATAAACAGGGGGGAAAAAATCCTCATTAGCCTTCACTGTTGTACTTTTAATAAGGATAAGAATACCTTCAGATTTTAAGAGTAAATTGTTGTAGGAAAATATAATCTTTCTTTCAGATAAATACAATGGATAAAACTGCTTTATGACAGCAGATAGCAATAGCAAAAATTGAGAACCGTTTAGCATCTCTCAACATCTCAATTTTCAGTTGAAATCATTAAAATGACTTTTCAAGGTATTTTCAGTAATTTTTCTTCCTCTCACACGCAGCTGTTTCATCTTTTCATAACTCCAGTGCCATTGGCAAAATGTCTATGGAGCTTCTTCCAGGTCATGGTTGTTCAAAAGATGCTTTTTCAAAAGGCAACTGGACAACTGAAGAAGCTTCTTGGATGAGAAGGGAAACGTCTTCAAGGAAAACGTTTGCCTTTTGAAAAAGCACCTTTCAGAGTGCCCTTAGCAGTTAGTCTTGGTTAATAACATTGGGAGAATAACCAGGTTGGAATCTTCATTTCAGTGTATTCTTTCTGCTTATGTTGGAAGCTGGGAAGAGGAAAATCTAGAGGAAGAAACTCATGGCTTATCCAACATTCAAGGACTTACTATTAAAAATGCCACCCCTGTTGTTTTCAGATATTTCCAGGGCTGTACATATGTTTCTTAGCAGTTCAGAATATACAGGAAGAAGTTTTGCATGCATTGCATTAAGATGTTCTTTGAATTAATTTATGTTTAATATGCGCACTCCTATAAACACAGAGGGGAAAAATCAGACTGGAATTTTAAAGCCACCAAAGAAGCTGCTATATTATTCACTAAAAACTCACTTCAGATGTTATATTGTTTGCATGAACGAGTCACTAGCACAAACTCTTCCAGTAAGATCTTTTCCTGTTACAACTGAGACTGCAAATTCAAGGATTTCCAGTCAGGAGAAAGTTGCACTGGTATAACCAATTATTTATAACTGGTTGGAATGGCATAAAATTTGTTTTTCCAAGATTATCAATGTCAAGAATTTGGCATTAAGACTGCAATTGTAATTTGGGAGAAATGCTACACATGTTAATAGCACCTTCTTGGTGTGATAATGCAAAAAGGATTACCACTGATAATTAGAAGGCCATAATGGAAAAAAGCTGAACTAGATTTTTTGTCCTTTATGGATTAATGGTTTGGTTTTGTTCTTCCTGTTCTCTTTCCTCTCTCCCTCCACATTGTTTCTCTTCCATACCTTTTTTAATGAATGTATAATGAATGTTTTATATTTGCTTTAATGCAGTTGATTCAATATTTTTTCCCAAAAAATGTTAGCTGACTTTGAAATGACGATACAGGAAGTAACATGAAATATATTATATTTGAAAAATGCAGTTAAACATTATATTATATCTTAAACGAGAATAAGAACAATACATGAAAAAAGATGAGACTAATAGTGAGAGAGAGGCATTGTGTAATGTTTTCATAAAATGATGGTGATGACCTATAAAGCCCTAAATGGCTTGGGTCCGGGATATCTAAGGGAACACCTGCTGCCAGCATCAAGTTCCCTTTGTCCTGTGCGCTCCCACAGGGAGGGCCTTCTCAGGGTGCCGCCGGTAAAAGATTGCCGGCGGATAACACCCAGGGGGAGGGCCTTCTCTGTGGGTGCGCCTTGCCCTCTGGAACCAGCTGCCCGCGGAGCTTAGGACTGCCCCCAACCTTCGTTCATTTCGCCGGGACCTGAAGACCTGGATCTTCGAGCTTTCCGGCCCAGGCTGAGAGTTTTAATCGGGGGTTTTATATTTTTTCAGGGATTTGATTTAATCTTTTTAAATTGTTTTTAACTTTTGTATCGATTTTTGTTTTAAATACCCTGTAAACCGCCCTGAGTCCTTTGGGAAAGGGTGGTATATAAATCCAATAAAATAAAATAAATAAAATGGACTAGTTACTTGTTTAAAACTGGATAGGGACGGAGTGATAAATGTTCTGTGGACATGCCTTTATGCCAGCCAAAGGCATGCATGTAAAAACAAAATCCACTCCAGATGGATAATATTATGAAAAAGCTGTGCCCATCCTGTTTGTCAGGGAACACTATAATAATTTCAGAAAGAACTGGACAGGATGCTACGATATGTAAAATTAAATATCTTAAAACTCCTGGAAAGGAATAGAGGTTAAAGCATAAATTACATATTGTACCTATTAGGGCTGACCTTCTAAATGTACTGGCTTCATAGAAAATCTCACTAAAATCAAGTAAATCCAGGGATTAGCCTGCATGTTTCCGTGCCTTTCGGTAAAATTTGGAAAATATGGGAGTTGTCATTGTTTCCATTGGTTTACTTCATTTAATGAACTCAGTCAGTAATTCTGGTTAATTATTAAGCAAAAATAAGTCTATTTTAATAAATCTTTTCTGCAGGGGGAAAAAAGCTGACCTTTCTATATCAATATTGTGTCCTAACTTTACTTGGTGCTCCCAGTGTTAGGTACCAAATCTAATGAGCTCAGCCAAGAGATTCCCCCCAAATATCATTTTAGCATTGGCAACTCTACACAGTAAAACCATTGACATAAAATGACGGTTGGCCATGTCTTGTCTCTTCCATGGGAACAAATTAACATTGGCATTCCAAACACAGGAACGTCAAGAAATTGGAAACACAGTTCAGATTTGGCCGGCACTTTGAAATACTGTACCATGTGCTACTGATGTCAATTAATGAAAAGCAGAGATTTTGCTGAAGGGGTCTGGTTTTGAAACACATTAACACACATTCAGCATGTTTGCACAGGAACTAGATTATAAACATCTTGGTTCCTAAACAATAGAACAAGTACGCTGAGATTTGCAGTCTCAAAACTGAGTACATCCAGATCTGAATTACATGTTCAGGGAGTGTAGGGATTATAGAACCACAAAATGTAGATTTTTTTTTTTAATGGAACTGAATGTCTCTCCTTCAAAAACAGTAAAAAAAAACCAGCAACACCAAAATTGTTTATAGAATGCTGGGGTATTAAGGAGGAAAAAAAACATTCCTAGCTGTTTACCTAGTGCACAAATTTTCTGCACACAGAGAAATTTTCATACAGAGAAGACTTTAGGCAAGAATAAAATTCAGATTTTCCACCCCCCAGATAAAAATAGCACTGAAGTATTACAGCACTTAAATCCCTAACTTAACCTTTGAGATTTAAAGTCAAAAACATATCAGGCAGGAGGGTCTGTTAGCATTTTGGATGGCAGCTGCTAAACCACTGCTTCTCAAGTTTGGCAACCTTAAGATGTGTGGACTTCAACTCCCAGAATTCCTCAGCCAGTACGTTGGCGATAGATGGGCAAATATTCTGCTCTGATATATGACAAGTTTCCAGACTCTTTCATAAATATTCAGTTATTTACTTTCTTCCACCACAGTGTAATATAATAGCTGTTGTTCATCTTGTTGCTAAATTCAGCTGTGTCTGAAGATTATGTTGCTCTCTGAAATGCCTTCAGGTTATTTCCAACGTATGCACCAGAAAAACAAAAGATTAAAATGATGCTATGGGATGGAAATTTGTACTCCCTTTCATTATAGTGTTCTGTGTGATATGAATCCATATCTGTATCACCTCTATAGCTACATCCACATTTATCTAAAAACTATCAGAGCTTCGGATGTGATTTGTTTGTTTAGTGTAGTATATGAATTAAGCCTGTTATACTATTAGATTATGACCAATTCCATGCATATATATTTTTTTTGGCAGAATTTTTCGGAAGTGGCTTGCCCTCTCCTTCTTCTCAGGGCTGAGACAGAATGACTAGCTGAAAGTCACCAGCAGCCTTTACACTCAAGGCAGGACTTGAACTCACAGCCTCCTTGTTTTGAGTCCAGCTTCTTCCACCACTAGACCTTTGCCTAAAGATGTAAGAAAGGGCATTTATTCTACTCTACCTCAAGGAGAAAAATCTAAGCCAGCTGGAAAAGCCTTACCCTTGTAATTCCACATGGCTATCTGAGTATCACTTTCATAAGTGCCTTTCTTAGGATACATATATTAGTACCATTTAAAAGGAAATCAGTTTTATTGCAGAATATCCTATATCACTTTTCAACAGACAAAAATAATGGAAAGTACAGATGATTGTGAGCAGGTATATCATACAGGTGAGTCTGTAACAGAGGAGGAGAATTGAGACATTAGATTGGGCACTCCAGATCCCTCCCTTTAAATACTGCAATCCAGCAGGACCTACATTGCACACCTTCTCAATAGCTGGGACCTTTGGACTATCCTCCATTATGAGATCTAGAAGGCTCCTGGTCTTCCAGAAAGCCATGAAGGTTCGGGGTACAGAGAGGCTGGAGTCCAGGAAAGGACTACAAGGATGTGTGGGGATATATTGTGTTTGGAGTGCCAGGAAGATTTTGGTGGCTTCTGGTGTTTTTTTAAAATTGTTTGTACTACTATTATTATTGCTTTTGAGTCACCCAGGGTTATGTTACATAAGCTAGGTGGCTATCCAAATCTTATAAATAAATAACTGGCCTCTACTGTGCAAACTCTTGAATTCATTGATTCACCTTATTTTTATCAGTCAATCACATCAGCTGCTTTGGGCTTTTCTTGTATTAGAAAGGCTGAGTTGTGTAAAAACTAAAGATGTTATCATTTTAACCACAAATTAACAGTTTCTGTACAAATATTAGCATTTCCTTGCTGCGATTCAAGGAGGGAAGCCATAAGAGCTCTAACAACATATTTTATTTTGATTAATTAAAACCAAAGATTCTTGCAATTTGATATATTGATTCTAGCAGTGGGATCTAACCCCCCTTTTTCTTTAATAATACATATAGACAGCTGCACCACTCACCCACTGCCCTTTTTAAATCTAATCCCCACATTCTTCCTGACAATAACATGACAGGATCCACACATCTCTGCATTAGCTTTAACCCCAGTGACACTGCCAGAATGTATTAAACTAAAGCATAACATGTCCCGTTTAAAAAGAAATCTGTCAACAGATCTTGACTCAGCTTTGATAGTAATAAACTTTGGGAGAAAAAAAATCTTTCAAACCATTTTTGCCTTTGTCTGCCATTCCTTTCTCAAACATGTTCCAAACTGAGTAATTTTTTTATTAAGAAAAGAAAAGAAGGATGTCTTAATAATCGTTGAATAAGCTACAATTGCATGAAACACAATGCAGCATGGCTGCGAGTCTTGCAATAAAAACTCTATCCAAACTCATGAGAAATAGCTTCACCACATCCTTGACATCCATTCCAGCTAGTGACTGAGTCCATTATTAGCTGTCAATCACCAATATGTTGGCAATACATGAACACCTAGCAGCAGGTTTCAAGAATGGGGCCTTACCTTAGTACTTTGAAATCACAACTGTGAGGAAAATCATTCTGGAAAATTTGTTAACAGAGTGAGCGCCTGTTACTCGTCCCAGCTTCTGCCAACCTAGCAGTTCGAAAGCACATAAAAATGCAAGTAGAAAAATAGGGACCACTACGGTGGAAAGGTAACAGCGTTCCGTGCGCCTTTGGCGTCTAGTCATGCCGGCCACATGACCACGGAGACGTCCTCGGACAAGCGCTGGCTCTTCGGCTTTGAAACGGAGATGAGTACTGGCCTCTAGAGTTGAAAACAACTAGCACGCATGTGCGGGGGAACCTTTACCTTTACCTTTAATGGTCTCCTACAGAAACCAAGATGCCATATGCAGTACCCTCTCCAAGTAGACTGAGCTGAGAAACAGTAACTAGCTCACCCAATGATCTTCTGTAGCTAAGATCAAACTCGAATCTGAGCCTTCCAACTCCTAGTCAAACACTTTAAATAATTACAGCAGATCATCCAGGACAATCAAGCACATTCACCTTTTGAGGAAATACTGAAAAATTAATTTTGGCAAAATTATCCACACAAAATCAAGCCTACTATGGTTTTTATGTACAAACCAAAATAAATTAGCCTGTAATTCTGTAGTGTTTCACTTGAAAGTAAGCCCCACTGAATTCTTTGGGCTTCACATTAGTATAGAATTGTTAGAATCATAGTTCAACTCTCTTTTGAGCAGAATCATTCTTTTTATATACAAATTCATTAGTTGGTGTCAAAGAATGTAATCTATTCCAATAATTGTGGTTTCATTTTGGGTACGGTAAGTCTTGTGTGCCAGTGCATGGGTTACAGATTACAGTATGCATTCGTTCACCATTCTCTGGCTCTAATTATTGTTATGTCATGATGGAAAAGAGTTAAAGAAAGCTTGGCGAATGTTCTTTCAAATTCTGCATTAACTTGCATTACTCAGCCTGGATCCTTCTGGTAAGTATAATGTCTATTCAAATTACAGCTATTCATTTGAGGAGAAGGCAAATACAGAAGCACTTTCAGGTAAAAGATGAATGAGAGGGATAAAAGTGCAGGGACTTAAAGAAAAACCACTTCAAAGCAGATTACTATTGATTAGATCAATCCATGTCAAGTCAACTTTTTTTCAGGGACAATGGGTTTGAGCCATGTGCAGGCCACCCTAAATGTAGACTAAACTCACTTATTTACTTCCTTTGAGACAATATGCAAGATTCTTCCAGTGCGGTTAATCCACTTATCTTGGCTCACCTTTGGGCTTAATAAAATATTTCTATTAGGCCTTTCAAATCTTTTCACATCCCATTCTAACTAAGGTCATCTTCACTCTGAAGTGGAGTCTTGTTAAAAGAAAATCTGTTTGTTGTTTTTATTTTGTTCTTCATTCCCTTCCGTGAGCTGCTATCAAGACCATTTTTAAAAATTATTTACTCTGCTTTTGAAAGCTATTTACACCTCATTAACATGTCACAAATAGTAATTTTACTTCAAATATGACTAAATGAAGACATTTCCACAGAGGTCATATCACATAATTGAATAAAAGAAACCAATTACCAATAGAAGAGAATCCAGCTTCCTCCATTGATTTTGCTTGTCAGGAGCTGGCTGGGAAAATCACAAATGGAGACCACCTGACCCAAGGGTGCTGTAACTATCATAAATCTATGTCAGTTGCCAAACACTTGAATTTTGATTTCTTGGCCATAGGGATGCTGTGACGGTTGCTTCCCTTGTGGATGCTTATGCCAAGGACCCTTCAGACAATCTATATAAAGAAGAGCATAATGTCCTTTACTTAGGGAATCTATTAAACCTTATTGTGTAAACCAGAGATGGGAAACTATGACCCCTTTATCACTTGTGGGTTTCAACTCCCAGAATTTTCCTGAGCCAGCCATGTAAGCCAGCCACCCGGTGTAAGCCAAGTCTGTGCAATTAGCTTATGGTTTCATTGATATATCAATCTTTCCTTAGTCATGATATACGTCCATTGAAATCAATAAAACTACCTTAAGCCCACTGATTTAAAGGCTCTATGTTGAGCATTATTAAACATAGATGCAAGCCAATCTTCTACCTAAACCAGGGGTAGGCAACCTTGGCTCTTTTATGACTCGTGGACTTCAACTCCCAGAATTCCTGAGCCAGCCATGCTGGCTGAGGAATTCTGGGAGTTGAAGTCCACAAGTCATAAAAGGTCCAAGTTTGAAGACCCCTGAACTAAGGCAACCTTTTTCTACTCAACAAACTGCTCTTTTAAGTTTTAGGTAATTTGGCTACCTACTCCCAAGGATGTGCATACCAGCTGTGGTTTGATAGTAATATGTTTTCAAAATCAACCAATAATAAAAATAGCAACGTTTTCTGCCACACCTTGTTAATTTTGCATGAAGCAGCAATCATCTCCACCAAAGGTAATTATTTATTGCTTCCCTTCTCTAGATAACACAGGGAAGCCATTTATTTTATCAGTTTTTAAAATGTGAGACTATCAGGACTGATGCAAAAGAAAACCCTGCACAGTCTTTCAAACCTATTCATACAGTGATTTCCACAGATGAAGACATTCACATCGGAAAATGAGAAGATAAATGTCATTTTATAATAGAGTGAACTAAGACTGCCATGTGAGAGTGGGGGGAAAAGAATTTAGACAGAAAAAAAGAAGCATTTCTGTTAAAAACACAGGAGGACATTGTTACATATTTTCAGCGCTTTCCTTTGTGTTAAAAATGTGGAAAAGAATTCCTGCACAAAGACATTAGACGGAGAAAAGGTCTACACGGGATGCCTCATCTCAAACGTGTGAAAGGTTTGGGAATCAGAATGTTTTTGACGTAAGTGTGTATAGAACTTTACTCATTCTTTCCCTTGAAATGTTCAACCAATTACGGTGAGGGCAAAAGGTAAGGTGTCCCATTTTTAGCCCAGAACATTCAAAACATGTATTCTCTGAAATGTTAAGATTATTATTTATTTATTTATTTGGATAAGCTAACACCAGATGTGAATTTAACTCTATTGCCACCTAAGTACATAAGCTAAAATTAAAAGTAATATACAGTACATCAAGTAATGTCTGTATATCCCATTATTATCACACGAAATAAAGGCAATATAGATCACCAAAGCTAATATAAGATCAGTCTAACACAGGGGTCTTCAAACTTGGCCCTTTTGTGACTTGTGGACTTCACCTCCCAGAATTCCTCAGCCAGGCACACTGGCTGAGGAATTCTGGGAGTTGAAGTCCACAAGTCATAAAAGGGCAAAGTTTGAAGACCCCTGGTCTAACATGATCTTGTTTGGCATACACTGGAAAGCATTTTGCTGTTGCCTTTTGAAATCAGTGTAGTTCAACCATCCTGAAGTATGGTTCCTTGCATCAACCATCTGACAGATTATTGATTAAGGCATGAGTTAATCTGGCTATATCTATCTTCTCCAATATGGTCCAAACATTATCTTCATAACTCTTTCCAACTCTCAAAATTCTTCTTCACCAGAAGTTGTAAAGCAAAAAAAAAAAGAATGGTAGACAATCTAATGTGTTTTTTACTTAGCTTCTTCTTTAATTACTTTGCCTATCAGATTCATGGTTTTACTACCTGGTGCAGAGCAGAGTTATATGACCCAACTCCAGTCTTATAGGAATCATAATTCTAGGGAACACTAGCTACCTACTCCTAAGCCAGGATTGAGAAACTGATGATTTCTAGATTGTAGTTAAAATCCAAATACCATATTCATATACTGAGAGTCACTTTTCAGAGTGAGATGGGAGGCATATAAATTAAACAAAGAAATGCTGCAAACACAGGAACACTGGAGAACCACACACTGTGAAGTTCTCCTCTGTTCTAAATAGAAGCATTTTTATGATTTCTACATTCTGATACAAAGCAAAAGTACCTATTGGCTTATTCTTATTAATATCATGCATTTAAGCGGAGAGCGGGTAAGCGGAGAAAGTGTGTGTGTGGGGGGTCGTGTTTCTCCCACCCCCGTCGTCGTCTATTTCGCGACGTGACTGCTGTCTCTTCCCTGCGGAGGATGGAGATGGCGGACGTGCTTGTTCGAGCTCCGTGAGCTCCGTGAGTCCCAGCTATGAGGCGTCCCTTTGGAGCCCCTCAGGAGCCTTCGGGCTGCCTGGGATGTGGATTGGGGGGACGAGGTAGCTAGTGGCTGATGAAAACGGGCAGAGAACAGTTGGTAACCTGCGAGCTCTTTCATCTGTTTGCCTTTGTTTGCCTTCTGCCTTCTGCCGCTTGCCTTTTTCGGGCCGCCCTCAGCTGTTCGGGGCCGCCTTCTCCGGACCGCCTCTCAGCTGTTCGTGGCCGCCTCCGGCGTTCCCTATTGTTCCCTGCTGTGCCGGACCGGTTGGGCTGCTTGCTGTTCTCAGGCTGTTCCTGGTCGGCGAGGAGGACGAGGAGGACGCTTGTGGGTTCGTTTGGGGTGGCAGTGATGGCGGCGGCGGCGTGGGCGGCGGCCTCGGCGCTGGCGGCGGCAGTTTCTCGGGCTGCGCTCGGTGGCGGCATTTCTTGCTTCCCCGGGCCGTTTCGGGCCGCCCTTAACATCTTCGGGCTGCCTCTGGTTGCCGAGAGAGACGCCTGTGGGTCCGATTTGATGGCGGCGACGGCGTTGGCGTTGCCGCTGGTAGCGGCGTCTCCTGGGGCCGTATTCGACGGCAGAGATGGCCTGCATCCGGCAACGACGACGGCAGCAGTGGGCTCTGGCCGTTCTCAGCGACCAGCACTAAGCGGTGGCATTCCTGGGGCCTCCTGGTCTGAGTGGCAACACTTGACCTGTTTTTGGGCCACCTCGGCGGCATCAGTGTTTTCTGGCCTATTTGGGCCACTTGTGGAGGCCAGTGACTGGCTGCGATGTTTCTCGGGCTCTCGGCCCCTCTCGCCGGCGGTGGTGCTTCCATCTTACCCCAGACTGCATCAGGCTGCTTTTAGTGACGCTATCGTCCTCGGGCCGTTTTGGCGGCGGAGAGGGCGACTGAGAGTTATCCTAGCGGCGATGATGTTTCCTGTGCTGCCTCGGACCGCTTGTGTTGGCAACAGCGTCTTTGGACCGCTTCAATGGAGCAACAGGCGGTCTTTATACCACCTTTGGACCGTTCTAACGGCGGTGACGCTTTTAGACCATTTCGCCCATTTTGGCCCGTCTACTCTTTTGCCTGAATATATAATTTTGTCTGCCTCCCCCTCTCCCCTTTGGATTTGGTCGGTCCTGGGTATCAGCCATGGTGGGAGAGTGGCTGACTTTTACATCTGCAGCCCCATAGAGGTGGGAGCTCTATGGGGCTTGCCTACCCAGAGTATATCTTTGACCATCCCCAGGTACAGAGTTGCAACTTGCCGTGAGAGGGCGGGGGTGACCTGTTTACTGGGGCACCCAGCTAAGTGGCAGTGCAGCTGGGTGTGGATCCAGATATTTTCTTTTCCGGCCTTCGACCCTCCTATGGACTTGATCATCTCCAGGACTACCTATTCTGGACTTGCTGGACTAACATGCGACAATATACTAGCACGGACTTGCTCGCCCTCAGGGGTGCCCCCCTCGCCTGGGTGCGACCCGCCTCTTTAAATTCTAACCTCGATGAAGGGCCCGAGTTTTGGGTCTCTGAGAGATGGCTGGGCAGGGGTAGGGGCCGTCAACATAAATGTAATAAGAGGCCCCTGATTTTGTTTTTATCAAAATTTTTTACGGGGTTGGGGAGGGGGGTGGGAGATAAGGGTTGTCTGGCTTTGGGGGGCGGCCAATCAACCATAGTTCAGGCCAGACTTGGGTCTGACCGCGCGGGGGGAGAACGAGGGGTCGTTGTCTCCGGGGCTCATGAGCGGGTCGTGGGATTACCAATTCCCACGACGGGGAATGGCAGCAGGCGGATAGACAGGGGGCCATATCGTTACCGGGAGCGCCGTCTCCGCTATTTCCAAGCGGTGGGGCGCTCCGACCCTCTGCTTCTTTCCCGAGGTTCCGGGAGCGATGATGTGCAGCCTCCTGAGCTCCGGCTGGTGTACTTGAATGCCAGGTCCGTGGTCAACAAGGCTCCCCTTATTAGGGATTTAGTTGAGGGTGAGCATGCGGACCTGGCTTGCATCACGGAGACTTGGTTGGGCCCAGAGGGTGGGGTCCCTTTGGTTGATCTTTGCCCACCAGGCTTCCGGGTGCTACACCAGCCTCGAGCTCAGGGTAGGGGTGGGGGTGTGGCGGTGATCGTTAGGGAGACCTTATGTCCGCGGGAGACCACCGTTCCTCAGATAGTCGGGTGTGAGTCTCTCTTCATGAGATTTGGCTCTGGGGCGCAGTTGGGCTTGCTGCTCGTGTACATTTCGCCTAGTCGCGTAGCGGCAGCCCTGCCCGAGCTGCTCGATGTCCTCTCAGGGTTGGTGGTTGAGTTCCCCAAACTTATAGTTTTGGGAGACGTCAACCTACCATCCCTGGGAGGTTCATCTGAGCTTGCTCGGGAGTTCATGGCTTCCATGACGGCCATGGACCTGACGCAGGTAATTTCTGAGCCAACTCATGAGGGAGGCCACACCCTTGACCTGATTTTCTTATCTGGACGGTGGTTGGATGATCTTGGTGGGGGCTTTCCATTTATTATGCCCCTGTCATGGACCGATCATCACCTCCTGCGGCTGGTCTTCCATTTTGCCACCCCCCGCCGTGGAGGTACGGAGCCAACTAGATGGTACCGCCCCAGACGCCTAATGGATCCTGAGAGATTCCAAGCGGCGCTGGGGTCTCCACCTGCCTCCATTGCTCACAGCTCGGCGGATGCCTTAGTGGAAGCCTGGGAAAGGGCAGCCACTGAGGCACTCGACCGGGTTGTACCCTTGCGGCCCCTGACCCGGCGCAGATCCCAGCGAGCTCCATGGTTCTCCGCGGAGCTCCGGGAGATGAAGCGTCGGAAACGGGGCCTAGAGAGCTGCTGGAGGTCCAGCCGATCTGAACCCGACCGATTGCGGTTAAGAACCTACATTAGGTCTTATCTCGCTGCGATGAGGGAGGCGAGGTGTAATTACTTCTCCACCCTCATCGCGTCCGCAGATAATCGCCCGGCCGCCTTGTTTAGGGTGACTCGCTCCCTTCTTAATCAGGAGGTGAGGGAGGATCCCTTGCAGGGTCGTGCCGAGGAGTTTGGTCAACATCTGTCGGATAAAATCGCTCGGATTCGGACCGGTTTGGACTCCAGCTGGGCAGAGTCTGACGATCAGGACACGGGCGGTCTTGTCAATGTTATCTGGGAGGAGTTTGATTCTGTGACCCCTGATGAAGTGGACAGGATTATGGGGAAGCTGAGTTCCACCACATGTTTATTGGACCCGTGCCCTTCTTGGCTGGTTTATGCAGCTAGGGAGAGGACACGAGGCTGGCTCCAGGCGGTTATATCTGCTTCTTTGAGTGAGGGTTGTTTCCCCACCATCTTGAAGGAGGCGGTGGTGAGACCTCTCCTCAAGAAGCCTGCCTTGGACCCAGCTGTATTGAACAACTTTCGTCCAGTCTCCAACCTTCGCTTTCTTGCGAAGGTTGTTGAGAGTGTGGTGGCGCATCAGCTCCCTCTGGTCCTGGATGAAGCGGATTATCTGGACCCTTACCAATCGGGTTTCAGGCCCGGGCACAGCACGGAGACGGCATTGGTCGCTCTGGTGAATGATCTCTGGAGGGCTCGGGATAGGGGGTATTCCTCTGTCCTAGTCCTATTAGACCTCTCGGCAGCTTTCGATACCATCGACCATGGTATCCTGCTGCAGCGTCTCAGGGGATTGGGAGTGGGAGGCACGGTTTTTCAGTGGTTCTCCTCCTATCTCCTGGGACGCTCGCAGTCGGTGTTGGCAGGGGGGCAGAGGTCGACCCCTAGGACTCTCGCTTGTGGAGTTCCTCAGGGGTCGGTCCTCTCGCCTCTCCTGTTCAACATCTATATGAAACCGCTGGGTGAGATCATTCGTGGTTTTGGAGTTGGGTATCATCAATATGCTGATGATACCCAACTTTTTATTTCGACCCCAAACCACCCCAGTGATGCCCTCGCTGTGATGTCCCGTTGCCTGGAGGCGGTTCGGGTCTGGATGGGGAGGAACAGACTTCAACTCAACCCTGACAAGACTGAGTGGCTGTACATTCCGGCTTCCCGAGACACCTGGGATGTTCCACCTCTTTCTATGGGGGGTGAGCTTTTACCCCCTGTGGATAGGGCTCGCAACTTGGGAGTCCTCCTAGATTCACGACTCACTTTGGAGGATCACATAGTGGCCGTGACTAGGGGGGCTTTTGCCCAGGTTCGCCTGGTGCGCCAGTTGCGGCCCTATCTGGACCGGGAGGCCTTGTGTACGGTCACTCATGCGCTCGTGACCTCTCGCCTAGACTACTGTAACGCTCTCTACATGGGACTTCCCTTGAAGACTACTCGGAGGCTCCAACTGGTACAGAATGCGGCCGCGAGAGTTGTCTTGGGAGTTTCCCGGTACTCCCATGTTACACCTTTGCTCCGTGAGCTGCATTGGTTACCAGTTGTCTTCCGGGTAAGGTTCAAGGTTTTGGTTATGATCTTTAAGTCCCTACATGGCATGGGTCCGCGATACCTCGAGGACCACCTGCTGCCGGCGTCGACTCCCCTCCGCCCTGTGCGCGCCCACAGAGAGGGCCTCCTCAGGGTGCCTCCTGTCAGGGAATGTCGACTGGTGGCCCCCAGGGGGAGGGCCTTCTCTGTGGGTGCTCCGGCGTTATGGAACCAACTGCCGGTTGAGCTCCGGATGGCATCAGACCTCCGATCCTTCCGTCGCGGGTTGAAGACCCATTTATTTGAACTAGCGGGTCTGGCCTGATGGGGGTACTTGGGTTTTTTATAGGTTTGTTTTATTATTCTGGTTTTAACTTGGGCATTAATTTAATTATCTTTTAATGTTTGTACTGTTGTTTATATTTATGCCCTGTGAACCGCCCTGAGTCCCTTTGGGAGAAGGGCGGTATAAAAATCTCAATAAATCTTAAATCTTAAATCTTAATATCATGCATTCTGTTAGAAGGATAACATAATTTTTTACTCTCATTTAAATCTCTAGGGGGTTATAAATCCCAAGGTATAAGGAACTGATTCAATGTCCAGGCTTTCAAAACAAGCAAAGCAGCTTAAAAGGATTGGGGGGGTTGTAGAGGGGGGGGAATGTTTATCCTGAGGTATGGACCACATCATGTGATCCTTGGCCTTTTCAGGGCGAAGATTTAATCTGCTTTGTTTCAAGTGGGAAATGCGCAAAGATCAAATAAGTTCAAATGCAGGTCAAATATCCTTCAGAAATTCTTTTGATTTATACAAGCAGGAAAATACCATTTAAGAAGGGTGATTATGAAAGGGTTACTACAAACACAGCTGTATACATACTCATATATCTGAAGCGTTCTAAAGTGTGTGGGGTGGGGGGAGAGGAGGATTTGAGGGGGAGAGAAACTTTGCGACATCTATATTAACCTTTGGCTGTATACCAAGGAAGGCCTGCAGTGAGATGGAATGTAAGGCAGCTTTTCCAAATTTTAACACAAGTCAGGTTACAGCTGCAAATGCTTGTCCCCTTACATTCCCTTTACAAAGTAATCCCCAAAAGAGGGAGCCCACCCCCCTCTTTCTCCTACACAGTTGTAGAAGGAAAACTCTAATACCCTACAGTGCTAAAAAGCTTGTTATTAAATGGGGCAAAGAGATGGGTTTTCTGATGCCAAACACTTGTCAGGGGAAGGATCTTGTTCTTTCCACTCCTAGTCCTAATCCAACAACTTAACCACTCTACTCACTGGCTCTCAACAATTGCTTCTTTGTCCCAGAGTTATGTTTTATGGAATAGCTTCCCAACACAATTTGCACAGCTCCACTCCTGTTGATCTTTTGAAAGGCATCTTTATGGGATGCTGCAGGATTATTAGGTCTCCTCTGTCATCACAGATGATTTTGCTTAGAATAGAATAGAATAGAATAGAATAGAATAGAATAGAATAGAATAGAATAGAATAGAATAGAATAGAATAGAATAGAATAGAATAGAATAGAATAGAATAGAATAGAATAGAATAGAATACAACCTTGGAGGTCTTCTAGTCCAGCCCCCTGCTCAAGTAGGAGAACCTATAGCATTTCAGACAAGTGACTGTCTAGTCTCTTCTTAAAAAACTCCAATGATTTCTTCTCATCAACTGCTTTTCACTTCAGCTGTACAATTTCAGGGTCTCTCTGTTTCCTCTGAGAAGCAATCCTTTCCCCCTTCCTTCAGTTGTTATGCATTCTTTCTAGTGGGCAAGTTCAAGCTGGTTGCCATGAGCCATGGCAAAACAATAATTACCAGTGGTAACAGCCATCATACTTACAAGCTACAACTTCCCACCATCTGCTTCAAATGATAGAACTTGTAGTCCAGGAGTTTTGGTTTCAGTCTGACTCTTAATTCGGTAATGGACACTTCTGCTATGAGGCTTTTGGGGAGAACTTGCTGCCACAGAGTGTTTTATAATGCACAGCTGCCTTTTCCAAGGCAACAGTAATAATAATAATAAATTTATATGCCGTCCGATTCCCAGCAACTCTGGGCAGTTAAGATGATGCCCTCCAGACTGTCTTGATGTGGCAACTTCTGGACGTCCCAGCTATCACGGACAAAGAGGAAGGTATCTGGAATTTGCAACTGGTGCAAAATGTAGCCATTTGGCTATTAATTGATACAAAATATAAGGATGACACAATATCCCTATTTTTTTTTTATTGAAAAGTTTTAAAATACAATTTTCCTTTAAAAAACCCCCCTTCCCCCTCCCTCCTCCCCCCCTACCTCCCTTCCTCCCCCCTCCCTCCTCCCCCCCCTACCTCCCCCCCTCCCCCCCCTACTTCCCAGAGCTGAATACAAGGTATATATATAAAAAAAAAGCAAACCTAAGCAACCATATACTAACAACTATAAATTCTAAAATCCATCACTCTCTAGCTTATATAGGATAAAACAAACCTTAACAATATTAAATATATATATTAAAAAAAAACTAGAATAAGAAAAGGACACTCTCTAGCTTATATAGAATGGAACAAACCTTAATAGTATTAAACATATATTAAAGACAAAAAAAAAGGAAAAAGAAAAAAAAAACCCTTCTCAACCCTATACTTATCCTAAATAAACTCCATCCATTTTATCCATTCCATGATATAACATTCTTACAAATAATTTTCCAAATTAACCAAGGATCCCAAATCAAAAAACTTTAAAGTCAACTCTTCTGTAATCGACCGTTCCTCTTCCAGTACCACATCTATAATTATTCCAAACACAACAAAAAAGAAAAAAGAAAAAAAAAAAAGATTGCAAACAAAACTTGAACTTTAATCCAAAAAAGCTGACACAATATCCCTATTGAAAGATCTGCTATTGTTGCCAATTGTTCTCTGAGGACAATTTAAATTATTGATCTGGCCTTTATCTCTCAAAACAGATTAGAGCAAGACTCCCAAAGGGACCCATTTTCTATTATGAATTGCCTATATGTTAACACTGCAGGAGAGGCCCCACTGAAAAGGTTGTTGCTGTCAAGTGCCAGTTTAGGATAGAGGCCCCCTTTTGCATTGGTTTCAGGTTGTAGAATGCACATATTTCAGAGTTTATCTATTTATTTACAGTTTTCACAGCTGAGCCTAATCAGAAGACTCCACCTAGGTTATAATGCCAAACAATACAGGAATTGAAAACACCTCTGGTAATCAACTAGGCTTAAAAACTCAATGGAACAGAGTTGCTTGGAAATGCTTTTCAAAATATGTTAGGCAGATTCAGCAGGCCCACGGGAAGCAGAGTGTTCCAAAATGTGATGGGCACAATGTCAAAGTCACTACATTTCACTCTGCCTATACAGATGCAATTTGTCACCAACAGGTGCCTAACTGTGAATTGATTTTATCACTAAAAAAGTGAAACCACTTTCACGCCTTCCTCAGATGTTAACGAGCTTTATGGGCAAATTTGTAGCTTTCTTGGGTTGATATAAAAGCAGTTTACCCCTGCCTTCCTCTCGGATCTGTACTTTTATGGTTCCCTATCTTAGAATTTCCGGGGACGCGGTGGCTCAGTGGGTTAGGACGCTGAACTTGTCGATCGGAAGGTCGGCAGTTTGGCGGGTCGAATCCCGAGTGCCGCATAACAGAGTGAGCGCCTGTTACTCGTCCCAGCTTCTGCCCACCTAGCAGTTCGAAAGCACGTAAAAATGCAAGTAGAAAAATAGGGACCACTACAGTGGGAAGGTAACAGCGTTCTGTGCGCCTTTGGCGTCTAGTCATACTGGCCACATGACCACGGAGATGTCCTCGGACAAGCGCTGGCTCTTCGGCTTTGAAACGGAGATGAGCACCGGCCCCTAGAGTCGGAAACGACTAGCACGCATGTGCGGGGGAACCTTTACCTTTACCTATCTTAGAATTTAAAGGGACGCGGTGACTCAGTGTGTTAGGACGCTGAGCTTTTCGATCAGATGGTCGGCAGTTTGGCGGGTTGAATCCCGAGTGCCGCGTAACAGAGTGAGCGCCTGTTACTCGTCCCAGCTTCTGCCAACCTAGTAGTTCAAAAGCACATAAAAATGCAAGTAGAAAAATAGGGACCACTATGGTGGGAAGGTAACAGCGTTCCGTGCGCCTTTGGTGTCTAGTCATGCCGGCCACATGACCACGGAGACATCCTCAGAGAAGCGCTGGCTCTTCGGCTTTGAAATGGAGATGAGCACCGGCCCCTAGAGTCGGAAACGACTAGCACGCATGTGCGGGGGAACCTTTACCTTTCTTAGAATTTAAATTTAAATATTTTGCGTTATTTTTTAGAAGAATTCTGCCAGACATTTTGAATGCTGCTTCTGAGCCACAGGATGGGGTTATGGCTTCAATTATTGTTACTGTAATTGTTATGGTACCGCTTTTGCTTTCTAGTTCAGCGTTCTTCCCTTTAGGAAAAGGGTTTCTCCAGAAGGCTTCTACAAAGAGACTGTTCTTCCATGAGAAACAAGGATTCACACTGCAGCTCCCATCATCCCAACTGAGCATGGACACCAGCTTGAGAAAGGCTTATACTGAAGAATGAATTAGAAACACATTTGCTTGGGGAAATGTGAGGGAGGGGGAGAAAGAAGGCTGGATTCTCAAGAATAACCACTTTCATTCTAACCAGTTTCCCCAAACTACTGAATTCATTGCTAGCCCCCATTTATTCCAGAAAGTATATATAGTCTGGGTGTGTCCTGAATGCAAGAAGAAACACCTTGTTTTCTTCCACCTCTTCCCCAGCTATTTCCATATTATGTATGGAGGGGGCGGGTGATATGAGTCTCTACTTTCATGGAAAGGTTTTGTTTCCTTGCAGCAGCTCTGGGAAAGCCAACAATCTGAAGAATTGCTCGGGGCCTGTTTTGAGATAAAGGAAGCAAACCATGGTTGCTAGGAAACTGCCAAGCACTTGCTTACTGTTCTTATGGAATTTCAAAGCAATGGGATCGGTCCAGGTGATGTTTTCTTTCTTACTACCCTACTTTGCCAATTTACAAGATGCACTGCCAATGTGATGAGACTGGGAAACTTGTAACTCTGCCTACCTGGAGAACTATTTTTCCTTTCTCATCCCTGCCCTTTGCTGGATCTTAGCCTAACAGTGCAGACTACACCAAATCTACAGAAGTCTAAAACTACTTTTATTAAGGTGGTCTACAATAACAGAATCTTGCAAGTCTGGTTATGCTTTACCTCCTCCCTTTCTTTGTATTCATGTGAACTGGGTGTCTGTCTGAGATGTTTATGCATGCCTTCTTCTCGATTTGGACTCGACCTCTGTTTTGATCCTCTTCTTCAAGCTCTGTTTTGATCTGCTTATCCACAAATATATGCAGGAAATATGGGTACTTTAAAAAAGCTAAGGGAATATTGTATATATAGATTTACCATCAAGGTAAATTTACTCTTTACATGCTAGGGCTTCTCAGGTCTGGAGAACTATTAAGTTCCCCACTTTTGAACTAGTGACTCAGACTTGGTGGAGCAGTGGGCTAATGCCTCCTTAAGTAACACCAGCTGCCTGCAATTATTGCAGGTTCGCATCCCACCAGGCTCAAGGTTGACTCAGCCTTCCATCCTTCCGAGGTAGGTAAAATGAGGACCCAGATTGTTGGGGGCAATAAGCTGACTTTGTAATAATGCCGCGAAAGCCCTAATAAGCAGGCATATACATAGAATGAAGGCTATTGCTAAGCACATTTGATTTGTGCTTAGATTGTAAGCCGCCCTGAGTCTTCAGAGAAGGGCGGGATATAAATGGGATTAAAATAAATAAAAAGACTAGGTCTGGGGACATCCAGTTTGAGAACCTTCAATTCTCCAGATGCAAACTCATTCTGAAGATATAACGGATGGGGAGAAAGATGGAAAGCATGAAAAAAAAATAAGCAAGTTGGGAGTGTTTCTCTATGATAGGATTTCCATTGGTAGGACAGCATACATGCAGGCGTGCATGTATTCCCTTCACGTAATTCCCTTCTGAGCAAACCAATGTGTAATGGTGTGTGGAAAGATTTTGGGAACCATGGTGAAGAGAGGCTGGCTGGGGTACAGACAGGTAAAAGACAGCATAGCCCACAGCTGAACAATGGGTAGGGCAAGAGGCACACAAGGGATTCTCCCTAGTTTATCAGGCTATAAAGAAAATGGTGGGAGCAATATGCTTTCGGATTTGTGAGATTCTGTTAATGTAGTAATTTTACAATAAAGTAGAGTTTTCTGTCTGATCTACCCTGGTAAGGCTGACACAATATGATAGAAAGAGTACAAAAGGAGTAAGACATTAGTAGACCAAAGAAATTAGTGGCATAAGAAAAGAAACTATAGCTAAATCTAATATTCACACTTCTATACACCACTTCATATACTGCCTTTTGTTCTTCTCAATTCTCTTTTTTAAGGATCTTGTCAACTCAATCCAGCTTTAATCATTTTGGCTTTACTTTTTCTTTCATTCCATTTACGGCATACACAGTACGTGTGTATAAGCCCATCCAGAGATAACTGACCCTTAAATCTTTAACCAAAATACCATGAAAAATGTGCCAACTGTGGATAAGCTGACCTTTGAAAATGTTCGTACATTTTAATTTTCACAACTGACTTACCTGCAGATTTATATGGTACTTTAGTGAAAAACTGAAGAATCTACTTATCCACAGATGGCCTTATCCATAAGTATACAAAGGATATATGGGTACAGTACTTTTAAAAAAGCTAAGGGAATATTGTATATACCCACAGATAAGCTCAACCACAGATAAACTGAATGCAAGTCTGGTGGAAATCAAGTTTTATCCACAAAGGACTGCATCCTCCTACAGTAGCAAGTGGGCCTATAGTATACCAATTCTTCCATATGCTAATGAAGTAGCATCTGCTTCACAATGCAAGTCAGTTTAAGGTGAGGCCTTTAGACCCTTGATTGACGTTGCAGAGAAGAAAAATTAATTGTCATTAGCTAATTAGTGGTCTTCACCGAATGGCTGCCCAATTACAACTGTACAGGCAGTCCTCGACTTACAACAGTTCATTTAGTGACCACTCAGTTACAACAAGCCCTGAAAAAAGTGACTTATGACCGTTTTTCACACTTACAACCACTGCAATATCCCCATACTCACGTGACCAAAATTCAGATGCTTGGCAATTGATGGTTTATTTATTTATGACCGTTGCAATGTCCTGGAGGGTCTTGTGATCCCCTTTTGAGAACTTGTGATCCCCTTTTGACAAGCAAAGTCAATGGGGGAACCAGACTCACTTAACAACCGTGTTACTAATTTAACAACTGATGTGATTCACTTAACAACTGTGGTAAGAACACGGGTTGAAATTTACTTAACAAATGTTTCACTTAGGAACAAAATTTTGGGGCTCAATTGTGGTCGTAAGTCAAGGACCACCTGTAGCTGGAAAATAAATAAATGATATTTAAGTAGAACAAATCAAGGATTTTAAATACTTGGGAATTATGTTTCAATCCTTTGCTGCCCGGAGGGAGCAGATAAAATCTGTTTGTGGTTTATTTAAGTCCACTAATGAAATTCTTTGTTTTACCATTTACAAAGTAGCAAGAAGTAACCCCACCATTACAGACATTTAAAGTGAAGATGCTTTATACTTTTACTTCTTTTGTCTTCACATGCTTCTTGTAGGCTTCCAAACTTGATCAGAGGATAAAATCTGAATCTATTACGTTGTATCTATAAATTCATTCCCTTGTCGGTTTACCTTTCCCTGGCCTGAAGTATTACCCGTATCTGCCTTTCCCCAAAATATTTACAGATTGTCCTTGACTTACAACCGTAACTGAGCCCTTAGTTACAATCATAAGTCATGCCGCTTCTTAAGCAGATCATCATGTGACCGCACCTGATTTTACAACCTTGTTTTTGTGGCAGTTGTTAGGCGAGGGCTATGCTTGTGGCTCAGTGGGTTAGGACGCTGAGCTTGTCGATCGGAAGGTCGGCAGTTTGGCGGGTCGAATCCCAAGTGCCGCGTAGCAGAGTGAGCGCCTGTTACTCGTCCCAGCTTCTGCCAACCTAGCAGTTCGAAAGCATGTAAAAATGCAAGTAGAAAAATAGGGACCACTGCGGTGGGAAGGTAACAGCGTTCCGTGCGCCTTTGGTGTCTAGTCATGCCGGCCACATGACCACGG
Source organism: Vipera berus (assembly GCF_964194415.1). Classification (NCBI taxonomy): domain Eukaryota; kingdom Metazoa; phylum Chordata; class Lepidosauria; order Squamata; family Viperidae; genus Vipera; species Vipera berus. The sequence goes on along the minus strand of NC_138204.1, from coordinate 16,109,305 downwards.
AGACGTCCTCGGACAAGCGCTGGCTCTTCGGCTTTGAAACGGAGATGAGCACCGGCCCCTAGAGTCGGAAACGACTAGCACGCATGTGCGGGGGAACCTTTACCTTTACCTTTACCTTTATGCTTGTAAAAAAAGGGACGCGGTGGCTCAGTGGGTTAGGACGCTGAGCTTGTCGATCAGAAGGTCGGCAGTTTGGCGGGTCGAATCCCAAGTGCCGCGTAACAGAGTGAGCACCTGTTACTCGTCCCAGCTTCTGCCAACCTAGCAGTTCGAAAGCACGTAAAAATGCAAGTAGAAAAATAGGGACCACTATGGTGGGATGGTAACAGCGTTCCGTGCGCCTTTGGCGTCTAGTCATGCCGGCCACATGACCATGGAGACGTCCTCGGACAAGCTTTGAAACGGAGATGAGCACCGGCCCCTAGAGTTGGAAACGACTAGCACGCATGTGTGGGGGAACCTTTACCTTTACCTTTTATGCTTGTAAAACCAAAGTTGCAATAGTTAAGCAAATCCATTGTTGGTAAGGAGGCTAATGTTTTTTTGCCAGAGACCAGAAGTAAACACCAGTTTCTGGCAAAAATAAATCATAAATCATTGTCCCAAGACCACGAGGTGTTTCAAAAAGCCATTAATGTGGAACCCTTGCCAAGTGTGATCACATGACCATGGGGAAGCAGTCATCAGAACTTTGACTTCAGGTTGTAAGTAGCTTTTTCTGGGTTCACTGTAACTTTAAACTGTCGCTAAGTGACCATCACAAGTCCAAGGACTATCTGTATTCCAAGGTTCCTCTTTTTAATAATCCCCATCCTTTGTTCTCCCATTATTTGATAGCAACCCTTGGTGGAGCAGTGGGCTAATGCCTCCTTAAGTAACACCAGCTGCCTGCAATTAGTGCAGGTTCGCATCCCACCAGGCTCAAGGTTGACTCAGCCTTCCATCCTTCCGAGGTAGGTAAAATGAGGACCCAGATTGTTGGGGGCAATAAGCTGACTTTGTAATAATGCTGCGGGGGGGGGGGCGAAAGCCCTAATAAACAGGCATATACATAGAATGAAGGCTATTGCTAAGCACATTGATTTGTGCTTTAGATTGTAAGCCGCCCTGAGTCTTCGGAGAAGGGCGGGATATAAATGCGATTAAAAAAACAACAACCAGTTTTGACATTCGGTCTGGCATTCAATCCAGCAATTTAATCCTATGATAATCTTTCCAGATTTGAGTACTTTTGTGCTTACAAGTTCTAGAATAGCATGTAGGATGAGAAAGTTGTATATCACAACTGGAGGGTGCTCAAAAGAAAGAAATTCAATAAGTGAGTATAATGGTTATACTGTATAGGCACAAAGATATCTGGAGGGTACTTGATTGAAAAAGTCTGAATTATGCATTAATAATCTCATTCCTGATCCTCAGTTTAAATCTGGAGAACAAAAGCAGTGTAGGTAATCCTTGGATTACAACAGATCATTTAGTGACTTTTCAAAGTTACAATGGCACAGAAAAAAAGTAACTTATCACCATTTTTCACACTTTACGACCATTGCAACATCCCATGGTCACATGTCCAAAATTTTGATGTTTGGCAACTGGTTCATATTTATGAGGGTTGCAGAGTCCCAGAGTCATGTGATCCCCTTTTGCAACCCTCTCACAAGCAAAATCAATGGGGAAGCTAGATTCACTTCACAGCCCTGTTACTAACTTAACAACTACAGTCATTCACCTAATAACTGTGGCAAGGAAGATCATAAAATGGGGCAAAATTCATTGAACAAATGTCTCACTTAGCACAGAAATTTTTTGGCTCAGTTGTGGTCGTAAATCAAGGACAACCTGTACTATATCAAAAATGGGCTGTTGACCAGTCATCAAATACTCATAGCTGCCTCAATAAGCCAGCCTCTGCAATTCACTTGTCTTCCAGAAATGGTGCTTGGACACTGCAATCTAGCTTGGCAGAATACCCCTAAATACAGTTCACACTCTTCTACTGACAGTGAAACTTGGCTCACCACCCCAAAAGCCTGTCTCAAATGTCAAAATGTTCTAAGTGGAAAATGGATGGTATATGCTGAGAATTTTAATTCTGTAAAAAGACAGAACCACCATCAATCAGATCTTGATATGTTCACAAAATTAATCTCTGGATTCCTGGGAAGTAAATAGGATAATAGATAACACATACAGACAGAAGGTTTAGTGGTATATATACAGATATATTTATTTATTTTATTTTTATTTTTATTCTATTTATATCCCGCCCTTCTCCGAAGACTCAGGGCGGCTTACAAGCTTAGCAGTAGATATATAGATATAGATATAGATATAGATATAGATATATAGATATATTCTTGAAATATCATTGGTTATAAGGAAATACAGTTTTTTTAAAGACAACGTATGGAAGGAAGAATTGCCTAACTTTTCCAACTTCAGTACATGTAGTCGACTTACAACTATTAGTTTAGCAAATTGTTCAAAGTTACAACAGCCCTGAAAAAAGTTACATTCAGTCAGTCTTATAACTTATATAAGCAGCCAGCTTGATTAGCAACAAAACCCTGATGCCAGTTCTAGAGGACTGCTTATAACCTCCATGTATCTTACAGCACATTACAGAATTACAGAATTACTTAACCATAGCAAGAGAAAAAATAATCGCCACTTATTCCTCCTTTATCTTTTGATGCTTCTTTACAACTTACAAAGCCACTCTGTCTTTTCTATAAAGGATTATTTGTTCCTAATACAAAATGTTTTAAATCTTCACCAATCCCTGCAAAGCTCATCCGCTTTGCATCTTCTTGAAAACTCATTCTTTACCTCTTAGTAGCCGAGGAATAGAAAAGTGAAAAAACGATCTAATTTAAAACACACACACACAGAGAGAGAGAGAGAGACAGACAGACAGATAGACAGAGATAGAGAAGTTACATTGAGTTATTTCAAATATAGAGTTGCTTTATTTCAACCTATTAACTACCTGCAACCTTTTTAGTGCTATAACGCTTCCTCACTGCGATACGTTTTCAGTTTTGTGTTATGACACTTCCTTGCTGCCATAGTTCAACATATGTAACCAGACCCTACCTGGGAAACACAATGCCCACAAGGGTATCTTTTTTCTCAACCATGGCACAGTTTAAGACAGAGGCTGCAATTTTGAAAGATTGCTATAGAAAGCTTTCAATTAAAAGCGGGGGGGGGGGAGATCTCTCTGACAATAGATCTTCTAATTTTCACTGTCAATAGAAATCTGTATGCTCCAAAACAGGTGCTGGGCTTGACTATATAATATAGCCTAGTGAGCAATGAGTCTAATTCATTAAACAGTCTATAAACAAAATGGCCTTTGTCCTACAGAGATGAAAGACCTGAAGCTATAATGGGATGAAAGTGTACACAAGGATGAAGAAAGCTATTAGAAATCTATGTCCTTTCTTAAACTTGTCCTGGCATGCATTCTTCACTGGGGAACAAACCCAGGCAGAGAAAACTCACTTCTTTCCACCTGCCTATGTGAAAACTACTGAATCTTTCCTATCAGCTTACTAATGAAAAGCCACACTAACAGAGAAAATACCACTATGATAGAATCATTATTTCCAGAATAGCATATTTCCTGCTACACTGTAGCCCAATCCATATTAGTGGCATAACCAAATGTTTTCCATGCATTGAGATGGGCAAGTTTAGATGATTCTCCAGAAATGCAAGTGTTTCTCAAGCTTGGCAAAACTGGCTGGGGAATTCTGGGAGTTGAAGTCCACACATGTTCAAATTGCCAAGGTTGAGAAATGCTGCAAGCAATGCCTTTCATCTCACTTTCTTCTAGAGCTGGGTTCACACCATACATTTAATTTAGTTAAATGCCCAGGATTTATATTAACATAACACTATAAACTTGAATAATTTTAGGTTTTACTTAAAAGGTGTGGGGGGGGGCTTCACCTGCTGTGTGAAGCTCATGTTAGGTTATTTTTTTGGTTCAGCGGAGTGTGTGATACTAAAAATGCATTAACTCAGTACTAGATTAATTCACACAATTAGTTCACACCAAGAGACTGAGGTACAAGGATTTTCTTCCCCATCCAAATTCACATAGGCTAAACTAGACAATGAAAAGTTCAGACAACAAAAAAAAATTACCAGATGATTGCAATGTTTCTCAACCTTGTCAGCTTGAAGATATATGGAATTCAACTCCCATGCTGGCTGGAAAATTCTGACAGTGAAGTCCACAAATCTAAAGGTTATCAAGGTTGAGAAATATTGGTTGATTGTATACAAGTGTCATGTAAGAACAGGACTCCAACTTGTAGAAATATATCCTGCACAGAGATGTAATATAATGTACTATGAACTATGCATTGATTTATACAGTATCAAAGAAACTTCAGTGCTAAATAAGGATAATTACAATCTCTCTATTTGGTGTTTCAATGGAAAAGTTTCCAAAGTTTTTCTGGGGGTTTTTTTTGAAATACAACTTTGGTAAAATTGCTTAAACTTTCAGGCAGGCTAAGTTCACATATCATCTTAAATCATAATGTGCTTGGTTTGGCTTTACTGCTCAAACACACATTCTTAAAGCAACTTTCCCTGGCCCACTATTGATCAGATATGTTGGCCTTCACCTCCTAGAATTTCCATCCACGTTGATTAAAAAGGCTTTAACACTTTTCTGTCCCCCTAGCTACAATTCATTTGATTGTCCATGAAATATTTTCAAAAAATATCATATGTTAGTCACTTTTCTGAACTGGGTAGACATTTGGAGAATCAGAAACCAAGCCCTAGGCCACTGCACCTCATGTCACAATAAGGAAGGGTGTGTCCCTCTTTATGACTTAGGCCAAGCTGGGTGCTTGGAGAAGGGAGAATGGTTTAAAGTTCTCTCTGTTCTGAACTTTTATAAAGATTTGGTGTGGATTCAGAGACATCCAATCTGTAACATGCGGTGGTTTCACAGACAACATGTGATCTCGGCTAAAAACAGATACACAGAAACTCGTACCTATAATTATACATTTTAAATAGAACTTTGCCCTAGAGAGCATTCTACTCAAATCCAGCTGGTTTATTCAACCCCATTAACAAGAAAAGAGAAACCCCCATCTATAATAATTCTCCATTTTAAAAAAACAGCCAAACTGAAAAATGACAAATTTCATTTAATTTGTTTAAAGCCATTGCCATGTGCTCAGGCTTTGCTCATTACAAAGCCATAGCAAACAAGGAATTAACAGGAAATCTTTCTTCATCATTAAGTTCCCAATCCACAACCTGTTTTGCTTTTTTTTTTCCACCAAAGCAAACCTTTTCCTCATCTGAATAGGTGTCTCATACGTAATGAGTTTGTGGACTACAAACCAGATTTAAAAGAACTTCATTGAATAAAGCTAAGCAAGCTAGCTCTTTAAAGCAGCTCTGAGCTTTCTTCTTCCCACTGAGACCTTTTCATTTGTAGATGCTTCTGCAGCAATTACCAATGCTCTTCAAAGTGGTCCAAAATCTTCAATGTGAACCACAAGCTATGACCAAATCCTTGAGGTCTCAGACCCAAGACTGAACTCAACATCATTGCAAATGCCACAGAGAGGAAAGGGTTAACTTATTTTCCAAAGCACCAGAGAGCAAGACAAGAAACAATGGATGGAAGCTAATCAAGGAGAGAAGCAACCTGGAATTAAGGAGAAACTTCCTAACAGTGAGGACAATTAACCAGTGGAACAGCTTGCCATCAGAAATTGTGGTGCTCCATTACTGGATGTTTTTAAGAAAAGAAAAGACAGCCACCAGTCTGAAATGGTCTAGGGTCTTCTGCTTGACCAGTGGGCTGGACTAGAAAAGCTCCAAGATCCCTTCCAGCTCTATTCTGATTGATTGAGAGAACTAGAAGTGCATATGTGATAAGATTTAAGATAACAATAATCAACTGTTATCTTATGCAAATTATCTCTGAGCAATTTCCAGAGTGTAATCACAAAAGTGTAATTAATTCATTTATGATGCACAGCAGCTCATGATAGCAAATAAAACTGAGAACTCTTTAGACTAATTCTCCAAACATCTTGATAAGCAGTTGGTATCTTTTAGCAAACTTTGGTTCACACTTAACCAATGTGAGGCTATTTTCACAACCCTGCAATGGACATTTAATCAGTGGCTTCAATGAGGGTATGGTATCATCAAATTACTCCACAACAAAGATTCCATGATACGTTCATATATTTTTTAAGTAGAAGAAAACTAAAAAAAAATGTTTCTAGTTTATACTGAGGAATAAATCTAGTGTGGGGGGGCATATTCAAGATTACATTATCTAACCCAGACATGTCAAACTCGCGACGTCACATGATGTTGTGCGACATATCGGAGCTTTTTCCCCCATTGCCGGCAATGGGGTGGGCGCGGTTTCCTTGTGATGCGTCCGGCCCGCGGGGCGGCAGTTTGACACCCCTGATCTAACCGAACCATACACATAAGGAGATTAAAATGTAGAAAATTTCACCAGTCCATTGGATGACACTAGGATCAAAGAAAGTGTTTGTCCGGCTATGTTATTGCAAGTGTAGAACATAATGGGTTCAGTTACCACAGATTAATTAATCTCACTAGTTAAAGTCTTGCAAATTGTCATCAGTCCCAGTCCTCTGTTTTCATACACTAAAGGCAGTGCCACTCATTCCCAAATTAAGGTGTGCGGTGTTGCAACTTTAGATTCATGCAGGTGCACTTTACAAGGTCCTTTAAGGCCAGCTAATTGCAAGATTTCAAGGGGTAGCTTGAAAAAAAAATATGTAATAGGCTTAAAGAACACTTAAAGTTGGTTACCCATTAATGCAACGGGTCTCATATCTAGAGGGGAAAGTTGCTGAAATCCAACAAGTCAACCCTTTTTTCCATTGTTCAAGGTATATGGCTGGAATAAATACAACTTTGTAAGAATTCACATTGATCTACAAAGGATTTTGGAGATGATAGCTCCCTTGTTTGATCATAACCACCACCAGGCTTGAGATTATTCACCCTTTTGTTCTTATGGTGTCTCTCCACATGTGGGTTTAAGATCATAAATTTTAGGTCTACCTTCCTTTCTAAATGCCAAGTTGGACAAGGGTCCCAATCCACAGATTTGGCCTTCACAACATCAGGAAGCATCCACTGAAGACACCATGCCAAGTACCTAGGGACATGTGGTTGATGTGGGAATCAGAAATGTCCCAGAGACAAAACTACTTTATAATGGTGAGAAAATCCAAGCATTTGAAAAATACCAAACAAAATTCTGTTTACTTAACAAAGGATCCAAAGAAGCTATAAGAAAACAGGGTGTTTTTTTAAAACCTGTGAATAATCAAGTAAAAGTCTGGAAGGAAGACAAACAAGAATACCTGACTGATTCATGCCAGCCATAAAGAAAAAGAAAGTTGCTGGAAGGCTAGGTTCAGGTTTAAGCAGGCCCTTAATGACCCAATTACTGTGGGTCATTTTTTGTTTCCCACAATACCTCAGATCAGCATGGGGCATGGAAGAAGATGGCTGCCTCTGCCAGATAGTCAGGGACCTGCACCTGAAAATCTAGGACAAGCATCCTCAGTGCCCAAAGATCTCTGGCAGGTCATCAGCCTTGGGGCTCCTAGGACCAGATGCTGGTCCCACCTCCATTAGGTCCTTACTGGCTTCCCAAGAGCCACCTTCTACCTCAACCACCTTCTACCAAGCGCTACCAACCACTTTCCACCATCAGCCAGAGACTCACCCATGTTCACGAAGCTCATGACCATGTCTGCCTCGGTGAGGAAACTGCTGTCCTGCAGACTGGCCAGGGGTGGCCCTTGAGTACTGAAGATGGGCTTGTAAGGGTAGGAGAAACCTTCGCCGCCTTCACTGGGGCCCTCTTCCTCCACCGACATAGCATTGTAGAGGTCCAGCATGAACATGGGAGCCGAGTTGTCCTTGCCGTGCAAGTGGGGCCTCGGCCGGTGAGGCAAGCCCAGGATGGACAGGATCTCCCGCTGCATCTCCCGGCGCTCCTGGCTCCGGAGCCTCCTGTGGATGAAACTCGAGTGCACCTCGTTCTCCAGGGTGAAGTCCGCCAGGGCGCATCGCAGCTCCAGAGCCCAGAGGAGGATCCAGACGATCCTGAAGGCAGCCGCCAGCTGCTTCAACCACTCCGCCGCGTGCATCTCCGTCACGGGTGGCGGGGGCGGCGGTGGTGCTGGTGGTGGGTGCAGATCTAGGAAGCCAAGGGGTTGAGCGGCGGTAGCCGGACGAAAGAGCTGACCATTAAAAAAAATAGGGGGGGGCAGCTGAGCGGAGCGCCCCGCGGAGGGATCACTCGGCTCGGGAGCTGCCCTGGCAAGCCGACCTCGAAGCGCACATGATAGCCCGGGCAGTCGCGGCGGGGAAAGCGACTCAGTTGGCAAAATCCATACACGGGGGAAAGGGGAGGGGGGCGTAAAAAAAGAAAAGAAAAGAAAGGAGATCGAGCGATCCCCCCACCCCTACCCACCCACCTCGCCGCCTCTTGCGGGGACCGCGCTCCTTTCTCGCCCGCCCGGCCGCTCGCTCGCTCCCCTCCGTGCGCGCCTCGCCCGCAAGTCCCGGGGCTTTTGAACTGCAGCTTTCGCCAAGCAACAGGCGGCGGCGGCAGCTCGGGCGCTCAGTGGGCGGAGCTCGCCGCCGCCTTCCCACTGCCTCCCCAAAATGTCTCGGAAGGAAAGCCGCAGCAGAGGGAAAGTCTCTCTCTCTCTTTCCACGCCGGGCTCGGAGGCTTTCGAAGCGAGCCCCTCGGTTCCCCCACCCACCCCGTCTCCGAGTCCCTCAGCCTCAGCCCCGACTGGCTTGGAGATAAGGAGCGTGGGGAGCGCCGCACACGCACACTCGTGGCGGGAGGGGGGGGCGTGGAGGGCCTGCCCCGTCTGGCACTTGTTTTGTATAGGCGCGCAGCCCGTTCCTGGGCGTTTCCCAAGCCCACTTTGCGTAGTTTGCTGCCCCAGGTAAGCGCGCGGGCGGGTGGGCGTCGTGGGCGGCAGGGGTTGGGGTGGGTGGCGGAGCGTTGAACGAGCGGCCAGTTTTCCACGAGGGGTTGTTTTCATTCTCCAGAGCAGGAAAGGTGATGTTTTGAATGGCGAGAACTTGGATGTTGTGTTGAATAGGATCTAAACGTATAGGGATGCCATTCTTCTTTTATTTCTGCAGTTTCGGATCCGCTAACCTGTTGTTCTTCTTGTTGTTGTTGTTTTTGCAAAGTGCGTTGTTTTAAAAGTTGCCCTTCTATTCTCTCTCTCTCTCTCTCTCTCTCTCTCTCTCTCTCTCTCGTCTTCATTTGTTCTTCATTCCTTTTCTTTCTAGTTATGTCTTTCTGGTTATAAGCTTCAAATATTGTATTGCCAGGTGAGAATGAATTCAAATTTTGGTGAAAAGTTATGACGTCAACTTTATAGTTAAAATGTATATTGAGCTATTAAACTCAGAGGCTTTTATAATTTAGACGTGTGTGGTGATATGAGTTTGTTGTTGTTTCTCTCCCCCCCCCCCCGTCTTTACATTTTATAATTTTGCTTCATTGGGTGCCAGGTTTAGCAGCTATTTGCCAAATAAGATTTAAGTGACAAGTTCATTTTATTAAAAAATATGGCTTATCACCTAGTAATATATTTCTTAGCAGTTAATTGAAGTGGGGAATTCATTTCATCTCATCAATGTATATGCGTGTCCTTCACTTGCAGTTGTGACTCTGGGCTTCTAATGTTGAATTAAAAAGAAGTCAGCAAACAACACCCCCCAAAAATAATAATAATTATTATTATTTAAAAATAACAAGACAATCCACAATCATACTGCTCCCCTTTTTCAGAATAAACTCATCAATCCCACCGCCCATTCCAATGCCCAGGGGAAAAGACCCTTGGAAAAGACCAGAAGGATCAAACCATCTGCATTTCAGGAATATTTGCTCCTCCGTATGACCAGTCTTGCAACAGAGAAGGCACATCTGGGTCCCATCAGATGGCATTGTTTGATAGAGTAGCCCCAAAGAGAGCCAGTTTGATCTAGGGCAGGGGGGGGAACCTTGGCTCTTTTTTGACTTGTGGACTTCAACTCCCTGGTCTAGGGGGATAAGGCGTCAGGCTAGAAAGCAGGAGATGATGTGAGTTCAAGTCCGGTTTTAGCCATGAAACCCAGCTAGGTGACTTGAGGCCAGTCATTCTCTCTCAGCCCCACCCACTTCACAGGATTGTTGTTGTGGGGAAAACAGGAGGAGGTAGGTGTTGGATATGTTCACCTCCTTGAGTTATTTGTAAAAATCAGAAAAGCAGGATACAATTTTTTTTAAAAAGCATTCCCATCCAGATAATTGGTTTTTCAGCTCTACAAATAACCCAGCTCTCTGCCACATAGTGCTTTATGGAGTGTCAACCAATTGTAACTTCTAGGTAGTCTTCAACTGCAGCCCCATGTAGAGTGTATTGCAGTAGTCCAGATGAGAAATGACCAAGGCACGAATGACTGGAGCAGAACTTCCTAATCCAGGAAAGAGCAATAAGCACACAAAATGGATTTGTGCAAAGCCCCTCTTGGCTGCATTTCCCATCTGCTGTTTAAGGGTCCAAGAGGATCCCCAAATTGTGTACCAGTTCATTTGAGAGAATGGCACCCAATCCAGAACTAACAATGAATGGTTCCCAGACCAGGAATATAGTCGGGGAGGAGAGGGATGTTCCTAAATACACAGCCGTTTGGTTTCTTCTCCATCCAGAACCTCCAGATACTGGAAAAGAGCCTTAACATCGTCATCTGGTCAACCAGGGGTTGGGATATTTAACTTTAAATCATCTATACATTTAGCCCATGCCAATAGATTACTTTCCCAGTTATTGAGTAGGAATGGAAGAGAATGAGGCATGCTGTAGAGCAGAAGCTTAAGTCTAGATCTCTTCCCTCTGAACATCAACAGGAACTGACCTTGGATGAAGGAGGAGAAGCACTGCAACACTAGTCCCCGTCCTCTCAACACCTAAACTGGTCCTGAAAGATATGACCAATGATATTGAAGACCAAGATATCAAAAAAAGCTATAATGGAAGCCTTCATCCCAGTCCCACTTAAGATCATCTACATGTGTGATCAGTGCCATCTTAGAATCTGTGAAGATTCTCAGTCAGACAGGTCATGGTAGTCCCAAGAGGCAACTGGACTGTCTTTGTTTTTCCTTGAAGACATTTTGCTTTTCATCCGAGAAGCTTCTTCAGTTCAGCACTGAACATAAACAAAGAAAGTCTAGTTGCCTCTTGAAAAAACACCTTTGGGACCGCCATCTTAGTACTATATCCTAAGCTGATTGAAAGCATCTTCTCTCTCAACTTTCCCTTAAAAAAGAGAAAAGAAAGTTCTCTTTTTCAGTTTGGATGAAACCTAATCCAGCATTATTGATAGTTTCTACAGGAAGGGACTATAGAAAGTAAGGAAGATGACTTTGATGGAAATATCCAAGAACTGTTGCTTACCCAAAAGAGACTGATGATGTTTTTAATCCCTGAGAATTTAATAGTTGGAAGCCCCTTCGCCAGACACCACCCTGATTCTCTGTGGAATAAGAAGTGAGAAGAGCTATAGCATAATTAGACTTGCAAAATTCTGTTGTTATACTCAGTCTCAATAAAGGTAGTTCTAATCGTCCTATGGAGTTGGTTTTCTGGGCTGGTCTAACTAATGGAGCTAACTTTAATCTTGCATTCATCTTAAATAAGAGGCATAAGATCTCATCTTTCTCTGTAGAAATGACTCCCAATTCTCAGGGCACCCCACTATCCGCTGAGCACCTCACTGCAGTGTGGTTGCAACACCTATAACAGATAAGTAACTAACTTGCAAAACGCCGTGATGCGGCTACCACAACAGTTGGAAGAGAATTAACCTCAGTGAACAGCAGCATAGCAGCCAACCACACAGCCAGCATAGGAGTTTATCAGAGAAATTCAGAGGATACCAGGACCAATTCCTGACTTTCATGACTCAGTACAGCTGTTTATGGTGTTAGCCAGCAGAACTTCTCCCAGATTACACTAATCACACTAAAGTGACTTTTGTGCTCAGTGTGCTGAAAGAAGAGGTAGCCAAATGGGCCACACCTATTATTGAGGGCAATCACCCACAGGCTGGACAATTATCAAAACGTCATGCAAAGATTTAGACATTTCTTTCAACATGGCACGAAACGAGTGACCGCCAACCATAAAATCTGCAATATTAGGCCAGGTCAGTGTGGAGTACAGGTGAATATAACAGTTTTTAAATTATTTCCAAATATGTGGAACAGAATGATTTGGCTCTAACTGACCAGTTTATAGAAGGGCTTGCTGAGAGATGAACTGGTGAGTCAAGGCACCCCAGATAATTTTGGAAGAGCTGTTATAATTGATGGCTGACTGGAAGAGTCGATGCAGGGGAGAACTGGCAAGGTTTTACATTGTCCCTTCTATCCTTTCTCAATGACCTCTTGGAGATCCAGTGTAATCCATGGAACTGGGTATGTGTAGTTTAATGAAGAGAAGGGTGAGGGCTGACATGATAGCAGTGTTCCAATATCTCAGGGGCTGCCACAAAGAAGAGGGAGCCAAGCTATTCTCCAAAGCACCTGAAAGCAGGACAAGAAGCAACGGATGGAAACTAGTCAAGGAGAGAAGCAACCTAGAACTAAGGAGAAACTTCCTGACAGTTAGAACAATTAACCAGTGGAACAACCTGCCTCCAGAAGTGGTGAATGCTCCAACACTGGAAGTTTTTAAGAAGAGACTGGACAGCCATTTGTCTGAAATGGTATAGGGTTTCCTACCTGAGCAGGGGGTTGGACTAGATGACCTCCAAGGTCCCTTCCAACTTCTTCTTCTTCTTCTTCTTCTTCTTCTTATTATTATTATTATTATTATTATTATTATTATTATTATTATTATTATTATTATTATTATATTAATTGAAAGATCTCTTTGTGTCTCTCCATCAAGAGAAACAAAGAAGAAGAAAGGAATGGGGCTTATGCTTTTATTGTGATGGTCTCAGATGCTGCGCAGCTACAGATCTACAGGTCATATAGCTAGCAGATAAAAAGCAATACTCCACTTGCTTCAAGGACACAGTGTCAGGAAACTTCATAGGCCTCTCCCAAGAGTTCCCAAAGACAATTGGAACTCTTGGGGAAAAATTAAGGAGAGCTCAGATGGCCAACAGCAGGCAAGCACATTTTAATTGTTCCTACTGTATTATTCTTTCTTTAGTTTCAGGTCAGAAAGTTCAACTTTCTGTTCTTGTAGACATAGGAACAACCACTAATTGTATAGATTGGTCCAGTCTAAAAAGTTAAATTTATGCCCCCAGACAACAGATGTGTTGTGGTGTACTAATCCATTGTAGTTGACGATACAAGATCCCATTTTATGTAACTGCTTCCTTGCAAGGACCCGTTGTCCTGGGAATCAAGTTATATACTCCAGACATGGTCTGGACACAAGTATTTCTCTTTGTCATCCCCAAAATGTCAACACATATTGCTCTTTCTCTCCTCCAACTCAGTCCAGCAGTGACTCTTCTACCTTGCTAGACAAATAGTCAAACTTTGCTGTTGTATTTGTGGAGGAGGCAATGCATTTGCCTCCCCGTCAAACACATACGTGTTTGTACTATTGAATTGAAACCTGAGTCCTGGATTCCCATGAGTAGTCAACTTAGCCATCCTGATGACAATTTCAAAAAGGGGTTTATTCACTCTTCCAAATCTCCAGCATCTGCACTGGCAATATTCATCTCTTAGACTGATGGTTCAATTCCTATTGTTCATGATTATAGGCTTCTCAGTCAGGTCACCATTAAGGATTACTACCGATTGTCTCTTATTTCAAATCTATTGAACCATCTGCAAAGGCACTCATTGTTACTAAGTTGGATTTAAGAAGTACTTACAATGTGATCAGGATGGAAGGAGTTAGTCCTTTTAATATACATTTACTATATTTTTTGAATCAGCTTTGTATCCACTTAATTCTTGTGCCATCCAACTCATCCTTAACCAGCTTGCTACTAAGAATGTACTGTATTGAGAGACTTTGCTTTACTGAAGTTAATGTATTTTAATTAAAATATATGTCTTTTTCATTCCCATGATCTACTAATTTATTTATTGAATTTATATAGCCTCTCATCTCATAAAACATGAGTTTGGGTAGCATACAACAATAGAATAACAACAAATATAAAAACAGGAAATATAAAAATGTAAAATCCAAATTAAAAACAAATATGCCAACCCTAGGCAAAGAGAAAATAAGAATAGGCCATTTGAACATATCTTCGATTCCCTGGCAGCCCCAGGCCTGATTATTTAGCCAATCTTAAGGGACTTCTAGGATATCATAAGGGATGGGGCAAATCTAATTGTGGGGAGAACAATGTTCCATAAGGCACGTTTCCTGGGACCCACCAGATGTAGGTCCCTAGTTGATATACCCACAGCATGCCTTCTCTGCTAGATCTAATGTACCAGGTTGATATAACTGGGGAAAAGTAGTCCCTCAGATAGTGTGGTCTCAAGTCATGAAAGGCTTTCAATGTCAAAATCAATATTTTGAATTGGACCTGGAATATACTGGCAGCCAATGTTGTTCATGGCGTAGAGGTGTAACATGCATGGTTATAACTGTCTATGTAGCAGACATATAATTGTTTGGTTTTGGTACAGCAACTAAACCGGACTGGTACAGACTCCAATGGATAGTTAGGACTGCAGAAAAAACAACAACTGCAACCAGCCTACCTGCCATAGAAGACCTGTGTATTGCAATCCTCAGAAGGATTGAAAAAAAATATCTAAAGACACCTCACATCCTGGACAGAAACTGACCCCTTGGGACACTGCTATAGGGCACTGCATGCCAAAACAACTAGACACAGGGACAGGGACAGGTATTTCCCTTGTGCCATCACTCTACTGAACGCTTAATTCTCACAGTACGGTCCTGTGTCTAAGTATATTTACCCTTGTTGTATGGCTATAGTAGAAGGGACACGGTGGCTCAGTGGGTTAGGATGCTGAGCTTGTCGATCAGAAGGTCAGCAGTTTGGCGGGTCGAATCCCGAGTGCCGCGTAACAGAGTGAGCGCCTGTTACACGTCCCAGCTTCTGCCAACCTAGCAGTTCGAAAGCACGTAAAAATGCAAGTAGAAAAATAGGGACCACTACGGTGGGAAGGTAACAGCGTTCCGTGCGCCTTTGGCGTCTAGTCATGCCAGCCACATGACCACGGAGACGTCCTTGGACAAGCGCTTGCTCTTCGGCTTTGAAACAGAGATGAGCACTGGCCCCTAGAGTTGGAAATGACTAGCACGCATGTGCGGGGGAACCTTTACCTTTACCTTTTATGGCTATAGTATTATTACTATCCTTCTCAACTTCTCTACTACCTGCTCTTATTGGTATCATTATTATGATTATTATTACTCTGTTATTTTGCAGGTACACTAAGAGCTTCTGCACCAGAAATAAATTTCTTGGGTGTCTAATCACACTATGGCCAAATAAAGCTGTTCCATTCCATTCCTGCTCATGCCATTGCATTCTGTACCAGCTGAAGCTTCTGGATACCCTTCAAGGGCAACATTGCAATAGTTAAAATGTACAGCACATTGCAATAGTCCAATCTGGAGGTTACTAAGGTATGAGAGACTATAAGCAGGGCCTGCCAATCCAGGAATGCAAGATGAAGCTGTGCAAAGGCCCTTCTAGCCACAATTGGCACCTGCTTCTTGAGTAGGAGTCGTGAGTCTCCCAGGTTGCATGTAGGGTCTGGGGCAGTGCAACCCCACCCAGGAGCAAAGATGCTATAGTCCTAAATCCAGCAGGCCTCCAAACCCACAGCCACTCAGTCTTTCCAGGGCTCAGATGTAGCCTGTTGTTCCCCATCCAGTCCCTCCCACTCTTCAGACACTGAGATAAGATGTTCATGGTATTGCTTAATTCGCAGAGATACATAATTGGATATAAGCATGGCGACAGATGAGTTCACCCAGTGGCCACGTGTAAATGTTAAAAAGGAGAGGAGAAAGCTAGGACCCCTGTTGTGCTGAGCACAGAATGCAATCAACTGTTTTAAAATGACTTATTCTCAGTGCTTTTTTTGTAAAAGAAAAAGGTGCCGGAACTCACACATGTCATACAACCCGCCTTGCCTACCCTACAAGGTTCCATCCAAAAAAGGTGCTGGAACTCCGTTCTGAGCGTTCTATGAGAAAAAAAGCCCTGCTTATTCTAAACAAATGTTTGTTGACTTCAGTTCATTAATGGTTGTTTTGAAGGTGCCTGGATGTACCTATGTTTCACCAAAATTCTACAGAATTTTGAAGAAACTGAATTTAGATAACTGGTCTGCTTCCTCCTTTTTATACACTTTATATACTTCACTCCTTCTCCAGGATTTTTCATGAGTAAATACATACTCATGTAAATGAACTGTGATCACATCAGGAAGAAGTTCCCTTAGTACGGTGCAGTTTATCTGGTCATCCAGAATGTGCTCTGTCAGTCTCGTGCTTCAATCTTACTTCTTCATATTTTATTTTAATGCTGTGGGCAGCTTATGCTTCAATGTTATCTCTGCATTGTGTTGTGTTGCGTTGCGTTGCATTGCATTGCATTGCATTGCTCTGAGCATTAAACAAAAAAAATAAAACATAATACACGTACCAATTAAAACAGTCAAGTTGAGACCACTGTAAAAACAGCTTGCCAATATATCCTACACATATCTGTTGAGTTCATTAATATCCCAGCCAGGTCTTCAACAGCCTTCCAGCTATCCTTCTTCCACCCAAATGGGAGCCACTGCAGCTGAAAAAAGCAGCAATGTTACACGAAGATACTGCAGTGTGCCCAATGTGCACCGGCTATCACATTCTGGGCCAGCCCAATCAGACTATTTATAGTTCAGTCTCCTAATATCCTTATCCTAGTTGTGTTTATGCAGAATTATTTCCTATATAGTCAATTTCTTTTCTTTTCCTTGACATAATAGGTACTTGAATTAGCTCTTTGAAGTAATTGGACATAATAAACCTTTTTCCAGAAAGCTTATATGTAATGCTTAGGAAACACTGCTTAGGAAACTATTTAGGAAACAGAATTATCGGCCTTTGATAATACATTCCTTAAACTGGAATTCCAAGATTTAGAAACAGGACATAGGTAGTAGAAGACATGTCAAATTTATCTAATATAATAATCATAAAATTGGATTACTGGAAACACGAGCAGACCTATGTATTTCAACCCATTTTGTTTCAGACATTCATTTCTGATTGCGTTGTCCAATAATCTAGTCAAAACAGGGAATTTAAAATTGGTATCAATATCTTTTTTTTTCACGTTCATGTCAGGGTAGGCATGCAAACTAAACATGTTTTACAAAAGTCACCAGTTCTTTGCACAATATTGATAAATGCTGACTTGTTTAGTAACATATTTCTAGTCATCAAGGCTGCTGAAAAATAATCTTTATCAAAGCAGAATTGGTCCATGGTTTCTAGTACTTTTCAGAGTTTTTCTAAGGACATAGTTTTCCACGAATGTTAACCTTTGTGGGAACCCATTCTTTGGTTCACGATCAAACACTGCATATTTAGTTCTATAATTGCCTTTAAGAAATATTGCAACTAGCTGAGTAATAATCAAAACACTCCCTTTATTCTTTTGTAAGCCTAACAATTTAAATAGCTAGAAATGACTAGACAGCCTATGCAATGAGGCAGAAAAATATGCTAAGATTGGATCCAACCTTGAAATGGCTCATTCCAACCTTATACGTTCTGACTTCACCAAAGATGTTTTCACATCAAAAGGGGCTCTTCTGAATTTATGGAAGTGTCCTGACCTCAAATCAACTCATTCTGACTGTAAAACTGTGAGTCTGTAAGTCTTCCAATGAAGTTAGAATGACTCATTAAAAAGCTGAGGCTCAAAGATGCTTCAAGTATGGAACAATTTCACCTCAAAACATTTGCATGTAGGTAGTTCTCAACTTACAACTGATCACTTAGTAACTGTTCAGAGTTACAACAGACCCACAAAAAGCTACTTATGACCCAGTTTTGAAGTTCCAATTTCATCCCTTACACATATGACTGCAATTTATGATGATTTTGCCAGATGGGCTTGCTTAACGACTGCAGCATTATCTTTATGACCATTACATTTGTTTAATAACCTCTGCAGAAAAGATTGTAGAAATAGATCCCTCTTTACGATTTCATGAATTGTCAGGCTCAATTAATTTATTATTAAATTTATTGGTTGCCCATCTTCAATCAGAATAGAGCTGGAAGGGACCTTGGAGGTCTTCTAGTCCAACCCCCTGCTCAAGCAGGAGATCCTATACCCTTCCAGATAAGTTGCTGTCCAGTCTTTTCTTGAAAACCTCCAATGATGAAGCACTTACAACTTTTGGAGGCAAGGTGTTCCACTGGTCAATTGTTCTCACTGTTAGGAAGTTTCTCCTTAGTTCCAGGTTGCTTTTCTCCTTGATTAGTTTCCATCCATTGTTTCTTGTCTTGCCTTCTGGTGCTTTGGAAAATAAGTTGACCCCCTCTTCTTTGTGGCAGTTATTCAAATACTGGAATACTGTTCTCATGTCACCCCTAGTCCTTCTTTTCTCTAGACTGGCCATATCCATTCATGCAACTGTTCTTCAAATGGTTTTTTTTTTGTCTTCAGGCCCTTAATCATCTTAGTTGCTCTTCTTTGTACTTTTTCCAAAGTCTCAACAACTTTTTTGTAATGTGACCAAAACTGGATGCAGTATTCCAGGTGTGGTTTTACTAAGGCTTTATAAAGTGGTACTAATACTTAACGTGATTTTGATTCTATGCCTCAGTTTATACAACCAAGGATTGTATTAGCTTTTTTGGCTGCTGCCACACACTGCTGGCTCATGTTTAACTGATTGTCCATGACACCAAGGTCCCTCTCACAGTTAATGTTTTTGAGCCAGGTTTTGCCTAATCTGTACTTATACCTTTGGTTTTTCCCTACTTAAGGTTTTTCCTTTCCTTGCTTTACTCTGGGTGGCCAACAATTACAGTTGTATCAGGCACAAAGAATCAGGACCATACATTAAGTTGCAATTAAGATTTACTGCTGAAGCCTATACAGAGAATCTAATCTACTAAGGTTCAGTGCTAAATTGGTGCCAGATCAGGTCAACAGAATTCAATAGGGGTTGGACTTAAAACCATTAGTGGGAATGTAGCAACTAGACTGGTGACTCCTTTAACTCTGCCCTCCCCACCCCCCCACTCTGCCTGCTCTTTTCTTACAGTAAGACAACAACTACATGTACCTCTATCTGACTCCTTGAAGACCAATCCCTAAGACTTCAGAAAGCTACTATTAATTGAAGCAGACAGTTTTGGAGTAAATGGATCTGATATGTACTATTTCTTATATTCTTTCTTCTGCCAATGAATATGAAAATACTGAAAATAAACACCAGGCGATATGAGTCAACTAAAATAATGTTAAATATATTGTGCCACATATCCTGAAGCATTTATGATTATTGACTTGTGACACTGCAACCAACGTATTCATAGCCCAGTTCCCAGCTTTCTGACTAACGTGCCTGATAAAAGTTCAGCAGTAGTTTGTCTTTCCTCATCCGAGTGCAGAACCGAAAGAGCTTTATATTCTGATTTTTTGTGGTCACCTAAAAGGCACCTTTGAGAGCAGGAATGTGATTATGGCTGAGGGTGGGGCATGGAGTAAAATATGTCAAATAGTAGCCACCGCTCTGTGATCAAAATATTGGTCTTTGTTTACATGAATTACATGACACAAGTGAAAAAAGGGGTAGAGCTTGAGTGTCAAAGTCATAGCTACTGTTTGATTTTTTTTTTTGATAGATACCCTTTATCAACTGTCTAGGAAGTTACTACGTAAGTATGGATCTCATACACTATTTGCATGATAATGCAACCCATGTAGTGACACAGCCATTTATAAAGAGAGACAATAAAATATGATTGATTGATCACCTTACTCACCCATTTGATTCCTCCTGTTGGCAGGAGAATCATAGGGTTAGGTTGGAAGACCTTGCAGGGCTTTTAATGCGACCCCAGCCCAATGCAGGGATCTTCATACTATCCCAGACAAATGGGCATCTAATCTTTTCCTGAAAATGTTTGTTGATGGAGCACATACAACTTCAGAGAACAGCCTGTTCCATTGTGTAATAGCTCTCCCAGACAAGAAATTCTTCCTTATTACAAGTTTGGATGTTTCCCTGTAAAACTCCCATCCATCGGTTCTTGTTTTACCCTCAGGCTTCCCAGGCGATAAATCCAACCATCTTCTGTGTAGCATGGAAGACTGCTGTTATGTCTCCCTTCTCTTTTTTAACCTAAACATACCCAGATCTGCTTCTCAAGAGATTTAGCCTTCAAGTCCCTTATCATCTTTTCACTGTTCTTCACACTCGTTCCAGGTTTTCAGGGTTCCCTTTGTATTGTGGCAACCAAAACTGGACACAGACTTCCAGATGTGATCCAACCCATGCAACACAGAGTGGTGCTATCACTTCTCATGATGTTGACACATATCTGTATTGAACCAAAGTGCATTGGACCTTTTGGCAGCCATAGCACGTTGTTGGCTTACACTTAATTTGTGGTCTACCAAGACACCCAAATCCTTCTTTGCGAGTATTACTGCCAAGCCAGGTAGTACCAAACCTGCACCTGCACATCTGTTCACATTGAACAACATTTTACTGTTCAGAATACCGGCTAAACAAATCATGAATGTGGCTTACCTATTCGAAAGTAAACCATCTGATATTCTCAAAAGTTTTTAACTGGATTTCCCCTCAGCTGCAGCTAGATCAGTTTTATCCAGACAATCTAAAAATATTGACTTCCCGGTTTAGCATGATTTGGGGTATTCTGCTGTGTTTTCCTGAGAAGTCATAGTTGGAAGCCATTTTCTTCTTGGATTCCAATTTTCACTTAGGTTTCTGGTTTGTAGGTCACACCCAACAAACTGCAAAGAACTAGTGTTCCCATTGCCAGCTGGGGCAGGTAAAGACAATTGAGCTAGTACACAATAAACTAGAATTATTCAGAATTCTATATTAACATAGCAAACAGACGTCATTAAGTACTATGAAGGAAACAGAAATGCATACACGTTGCCTACTAAAGTTCCAACATTAGAATTAGAACTTAGAATTAGAATAATAGTCTAACCCCACCTGCCCAGGCAGGAGACCCTACACCAGGGGTATGCAACCTTGGCTCTTTTATGACTCGTGGACTTCAGCTCCCAGAATTCCTGAGTCACCTCAGGAATTCTGGGAGTTGAAGTCCACGAGTCATAAAAGAGCCCAGGTTGCATACCCCTGCCCTACACCATTTCTGACGGATGGCAGTCTAGTCTCTTATTGAAAGCTTCAAGTGATGAAACTCCCACAACATCTAAAGGCAAACTATTCCATTGGTTGATAGTTCTCACTGTCAGAACATTTCTTGTTATTTCTAGGTTGAATCTCTTCTTGATCAGTTCCCATCCATTATTCCTTGTCTGGCCTTCAAGTGCTTTGGAAAATAGGTTGATCCCCATGTCTTTGTAGGGGCCCCTCAAATATTGAAACACTGCTATCATATGTTCCTTGGTCCTTCTGTTCACTAGACTAGCCATGCCCAGTTCCTGTAACTGTTTTTCATATGTTTTAGCCTCCAGTCCCTTAATCACCTTTGTTGCTCTTCTCTGCACTTTTTCTAGGGTCTCAACATCTTTTTTATAGTGTGGAGACCAAAATTGGTTGCAGTATTCTAGGTGCGGTCTTAGGCCCCAGTGTCTCAAATTAACCCTGAAAAAGAATCCTGATTACATTTTGGAAAGCCACTGCCAATTGCTTGATAATAGGCAAATTTGCACCATTCCATATATCTATGGGGATTCTCAATCATCCAGTTCATGGTTGTCCCAAAGGTGCTTTTTCCAAAAGACAACTGGACTTTCTTTTTTCTTTTTTTTGGGGGGAGGGGGTGTCTGAACTGAAGAAGCTTCTTTGAAGAGAAGCAAAATGTTTTCAAAGAAAAAAAAAGCCCACAAAAGTCCAGTTGCCTTTTGGAAAAAATATCTTTGGGCACCAAGCCATAATACGATTTATCTTGTGTGAACCTGCCCTTGCTACTATATAAACTGTGTTTTATGAAAGCACATGGTATGTGAACCTAACCAAAATTCATGGTCCATACCTTAGTGTGATAATATGAACTTGCCCATTATAAGGCAACCTCTATGTTCTTATTTCATGCATAGCTTTCAAGGACAGAAAAGAACATGGAACAAACAATGCCTATGTGATGAAATATACCAAAAGGGAACCCTTCATAGAGATAGAAGAGCCATTGTGTCTAATCCTCTGTTCAGGGCAGGAATCCAGATTAAAGCATCTTAATACAGATGGTTGTTTAGCCTCCACTTATATAGTGCTAGTCATTTTCTGACTCTAGGGGCCAGTGCTCATCTCCGTTTCAAAGCCGAAGAGCCAGCGCTTGTCTGAGGACGTCTCCGTGGTCATGTGGCCGGCATGACTAGATGCCAAAGGCGCACGGAACGCTGTTACCTTCCCACCGTAGTGGTCCCTATTTTTCTACTTGCATTTTTATGTGCTTTCGAACTGCTAGGTTGACAGAAGCTGGGACGAGTAACAGGTGCTCACCAACTACTTGTATAAAACATTGATTCCATTGTAAAAATATTTATTCACTTTGGAAAATTTTTCTAATCCAGAGAGAATCTGCCTTCCTGTAAATTAGCACTATTCTTAATCTTAGTCTCTAGAATGAAAGAGAACAAGGCAAATCTTCTTCTACTGATATCCTTTCATGTATTGGAAGAGTGCTATTATATCAATACTCATCCATCTTTTTTCAAGGCTAAAATGCCCTAGGTCTTTCTATTTTATTGAATGATTCAATATACAGTTTCTTGATCATCTTTGTTGCCCTTTAAACCTAGGATTTGATCAATACAAATCGTCAAGTAGACAATAGAGTATCTAGAAATACAATGGAACACTTGCTTCCCAAGATTTGGGAATTTTTTATTTATTTATTTAATTAAATTTCTATACCGCCCTATTCCCGAAGGACTCAGGGCGGTTTACAGGGCAGCATAAAATACAATATAAAAATAATATAGAATTAAAATACATTAAATTAATTAAGCCCAATTAAAACAATATTTAAAAAGCTAAAACCCCTTCAGTCCAGACCTGATAGATCGAAAAACCAGGTTTTCAGGTCCCGGCAAAATGAACGCAGATCAGGGGCGGTCCTAAGTTCCACGGGTAAATCATTCCAGAGGGCAGGCGCGCCCACAGAGAATGCTCTTCCCCTAGGAATAACCCGCCGGCATTCCTTAACTGGCGTATCCTGAGAAGGCCCTCCCTGTGGGAGCGCACGGGACGAAGGGAGCTTGATGTTCCCTCAGATAACCCGGACCCAAGCCATTAAGGGCTTTATAGGTCATCACCAGAACCTTGAATCTCACCCGAAGGGCAACCGGAAGCAAATGCAGCTTGCGGAGTAGAGGTGTTACATGGGAGTATCGGGAAGCCCCCATCACAACTCGCGCGGCCGCATTCTGCACCAGTTGAAGCCTCCGAGTGGTCTTCAAGGGCAGCCCCATGTAGAGAGCGTTGCAGTAGTCTAAACAGGAGGTCACGAGCGCATGAGTGACTGTGCGTAGGGCATCTCGGTCCAGATAGGGTCACAACTGGCGCACCAGGCAAACCTGGGCAAAAGCCCCCCTGGTCACGGCTCCTATATGATCTTCTAAACTGAGCCGTGAATCCAGGAGGACGCCCACGTTGTGAGCCCTATCAACGGAGGGTAACACCTCACCCCCCATAGTTAACGATGGACAAAACTGGTTTTCCCGAGATGCCGGTATGCACAGCCACTCAGTCTTGGCAGGATTGAGTCGGAGCCTGTTTCTCCCCATCCAGACCTGAACCACCTCCAGGCAACGGGACATCATGTCGAGGGCATCACTGAGTTGGTTCGGGGTGGAAAGAAAAAGTTGAGTATCATCAGCGTACTGATGATACCCCACCCCGAAGCCACGAATGATCTCACCCAGCGGCTTCATATAGATGTTGAACAGGAGGGGAGAGAGGACCAACCCCTGAGGAACTCCACAAACGAGAGGCCTCGGGGCAGACCTCTGCCCTCCCGTCAACACCGACTGCGAACGGCCCAGCAGGTAGGAGGAGAAAAACTGTAAATTGTATTTCTGCTTATTTTATTGGCTGAATTATTATGCCCAATCCAGGTAAAATTACTGAAAAGGGGAAAAAAAGATCTTAACACTGGATAAGGTCCTGGGAGAATAGCAAAGTTTGTTGGCTCTCCCTTCCTTCTCATCTTACTGTATAAGGTGGGAGAGAAAAAAATATTCTGAGGGACGTCTCAACTCTGCCTTCTAAAGTAACCTCCATGACCTGGTGTCCTCCAGATGTTTTCAGAAGTCACATTCCCAAGTGAGCTGGGTTTTTGGAGAGTTATAGCCAAACACATCTGCAAGACACCAGGTGGGAAAGATTGCTGTAATGGCTTGCAGTCAAGGTTGCTCCCTTGTTTTATTTACTGGCTCTTGAGTGTTTAGTTACAGCTCAGACAAGCATAGTCATTGAGCCGGAGATGGTGGTAGTAGGAAAAATAAAGCTCAGAATTCAGTCTTCTTCTTGCACTTCTCAGAAATCTTGAGATGTTTACTCATTTATACCCAAGCTTTGGTTCCTAGGATGCCTTTCTTGCAATTCACACATGATCTCCTGTTGAGACCACAATAGGTCTGGTTTCAGTAGCTCCATGTCTCCTCAGGCCGTGCCTCCAGTCCAGTGGAACTGCTATAAAATCTGGAATTTTAAGAAAGAATAGCAGAAGAACACTGAACCAAATGTGCTATAAGAGCCTTCTCAATGAAATTACCGTATCCTAAATGCGTAGTTTGTTAGATCTTCTGTGTTCAGGATAGAGGCAGATTTGCCTCCATTTCTAATAGGTTTTGTAGAATGAAGAATTTCAGCAAGCCTGGCTTACATATCTAGCTGCACCTCTTTTAACATTTGGTTAGGGGCAGATTTATTAAAGAGGCAGAAGAACAGTGGTGGGATTCAAATATGTGAACAACCGGTTCTCTGTGTGGATGCTGCTTCCAGAAGTCCATTCTGGGCCTGGGCAACAAAAAATTACCTACCGGTTCTGCCGAAGTGGTGAGAACCGGCTGAATCCCATCACTGCAGAAGACCCTATTTCTTTTACATTGGCTATTCTAAAGTGAAACAAAAAGCTTAGAAAAAGGAATAAGAGTTAACCAAAGATAGCAATCCAGTTGTGGAGGAGCTGTGCAAGCAATAAATACATTCCCATGTTTTAACACGTGCACTTGTAGGTGTGCTTTTTAAAAAAACAAAAAAAACCAAAGCCTGTTTATGTCTTTTCCAAGTTGTTTTCAAACTGGTAGGAATGCACTTATGCTGTTAGCACTAATTGGGAAACATTCCTCACTCATAAGCTTCCAGATAATGAAAGCAGTTCACTGGGAATATTACACATCCATGAACAACAGGGGAAAACCAGTTTCTCTTCTTTACCACCTTCCTTTTGGCCCTCTCCTAGTGTCTTCCAAGATGAAGCAACCTGTGAGTTGGCAGCTGTTATTTCTGTTCTTTCCTGGAGATTACAGACACCAGCCCTTAAGCTGCCTCCCTGCAGAGTTCACTCAGGCCATATGACCAGGTCAGCAATACTTCCCTTTTTTTTCCAGGGACCTTATTCTTTTTGGCTTCACCCTACATCAATTTATGATGCTGCCTTCTTTCTCAGATTTGTTATGCAACCACCAAAGTGCCCTGGACAAGTGAAAGAAAGAAAGCTTCGTAATGGGAAAAGAGAGAGAGAGAGAGAGAGAGAGAGATGGCCATTCTTCATGCAATACTTGTCATGTTTACCATTTCTGCTATAATCTCGCCTGCAGAATGAGAACCTGCAGACCCTTAACTCCCAAGACAGACAATACACTCAAGGGTTAGACAACTGGAAAGATGGCCATCCCATTTTTCAAAGGTGATCCTAAAGGGTGGGTGTTCTTCAGTGGTGGGATTCAAATATGTGAACAACCGGTTCTCTGTGTGGGTGCTGCTTCTGGAAGTCCATTTTGGGCCTGGGCAACAAAAAAATTAGCTACCGGTTCTGCTGAACTGGTGTGAACTGGCTGAATCCCACCACTGGTGTTCTTCCCTTTCAAATGGAGCTGTGGGAATTTCCCTCTACCAACTCCACCCTGTACTAAAAGGCAGTTAAATCTCAGCACCAGCAGAAACATTTTTAAATGGAACTGAAAGATTAGAAGTTGATGTTTAAAATACTGTAGGATCTCCTGCTTTGATCAAAAATAGAGGACAGTAAATCAAAATCAACATTACAAGAACTGAAATATGACTACTACATTGAAAGCTTAGACTATAAATTAGAAACAGAGAGGCAAATATTTATCTGCTATTGTACTTTCACCATTGAACATTAGAGGTCGAGAAAGGTTTTTTTGTTAATTGAAAAGTTTTAAAATACATTTTATCTTTAACCATCCCCCCCTCCCCCCACCCCTACCTATCCCTCCCTACCCCTCCCCCCCCTTCCCCCCCCCCCGACTTCCCAGAGCTAAGTACAAGGTATAAAAACAAAGAACAATCATAAACATCCATATGCTACCAACAATAAATTCTTAAATCTATCACTCTCTAGCTCATATAAGATAACTACAAGCAATACTAATATACATATAAAAAGAAAAGAAAATAGAAAGGAAGACTTATTCAAATGCTAAATGAAACTTTTTAGTCCCATATTTGTTCTGGATATATTCAATCCATTTTTTCCACTCCATAATATAACGTTCTTGCGAGTGATCTTTCAAATAAGCCGAGATCTTTGCCATTTCCGCCAGGTCAGAAACCTTTAAAGTCCATTCTTCTATAGTCGGCAGTTCCTCCTTCTTCCAATATTGACCTATTAAAAGTCTTGCTGCTGTAATTAAATTCAACATCAACTTAGTGTCCACAACAGTAGCATCTGTAATTATACCCAACAAAAACAATTGCGGACAAAACTTTATCCTTTGCTTGAAGATCTTCTGCATATTCCACCAAATTTTTATCCAAAAAGCCTTAACCTTTTTGCAGGTCCACCATATGTGAAAATATGTTGCATCTTCGCCACCACACCTCCAGCATTTTGGCTGATAATTCGGATACATACTTGCAAGCTTTTTAGGATCTAAATGCCATCTATAAAACATTTTATAAAAATTCTCTCTTAGGTTTTGAGCTTGTGTAAATTTTACGTTCCTCACCCTGATCTTTTCCCATGTGTCCATTGTAATAACTTCTTGAATATTCTGGGCCCATTTTATCATACAATCTTTAACAAGTTCTGTTTCTGAGTCAATTTCTATCAATGCAAGATATATTCGTTTGATATGTGCTGGACCCTGATTTCTAATTTGCTTTATCAAATTTTCGTCAGTCATTGCAAAACCAGTTTTCTGATCTTCTTTCCACCTGGCCCGTAACTGAGTATATTGAAACCAAGTTTGAACAATCTTCTCATCTCGCAAGAGGTTATACGATTTTAAACACCAGACACTTCTTTCCAAGCTTAAAATCTCCTTATACGTAGTCACATCATGCTTGAAACCAACGTTTATGTTTTCTATTGCGTGTTTTGGAATTGCCCACAATGGCATCTTGCAGTCTAACTTATGTCTATACTTCTTCCAAACTCTCAACAATGCCTGTCTTAGAATATGCACTTTAAATACATTATCTACCTTCTTATCATACAACAAATATGCATGCCAGCCAAATAACAAGTCGTGGCCCTCAAGATTTAATAATCTCTCTTGTGTCAAATTAATCCAATCACTTATTCCTGATAACGCAGCAGCTTCATAATATAATTTAAGATTAGGCATTTTGAGTCCACCTCTTTCACGAGTGTCTTGCATAATCTTAAGTTTAACTCGTGGCCTTTTCCCTGCCCAAACAAATTTATTGATACCCCGTTGCCATTCTTCCAAATTAGAATCTTTTTTAAGAACCGGTATCATTTGAAATAAGAATAGAAATTTAGGCAGGACATTCATTTTCACTGCTGCGATTCTTCCCAGCAAAGACAATTGCAATTTTTCCCAACTCTCCATTTCTTTTTGAATTTTTCCCCATAATTTTTCATAGTTATTTTTATATAACTTTGTATTAGAGGGTGACAAAAACACCCCCAAATATTTGACCCTTTTAGCAATCTCAAATCCAGTTAATCCTTCTAAAAGAGCCTTTTGCGATACTGTCATATTTTTGGCCAGAATTTTAGTTTTTTGTGCATTAACTTTAAATCCAGAAACCTTCCCATATTGCGTTATTATCTCCATCAGGTCCACAACAGAGTTCTCCGGCTGGGTCACCGTAACAACCAGATCATCTGCGAACGCTCTCAATCTATAATCCTGATCTCTAATTTGTATACCCTTAATTCTTTCCGAATTCCGTATTTTTACCAATAATATCTCCAATGTTAACACAAATAATAAAGGCGATAACGGACACCCTTGCCTTGTGCCCTTCTCAATATTACATGCTTCAGTCAAACTATTGTTAACTATTATTCGGGCAGTTTGTTTTTGATATAATGCCCTAATTGGTTGCAAAAATTTATCCCCAAAATTCATTTTATCTAGAACTTTCAACAAAAATTGCCAATTCAATTGATCAAAAGCTTTTTCAGCATCTAGAAAAATTAGCGCCGCAGGGATCTGGTTGTTCCTCTCCAAAAACTCTATCACATCAACTATATGCCTCACATTATTTTTCATTTGCCTATCACTAATAAACCCAGTTTGATCCCCATGAATCACCTGTTGCAGAACCCTCATCAATCTGTTAGCCAACACCTTAGCAAATATCTTGTAATCTGTATTTGAAAGTGATATCGGTCTATAGTTTTTTACTTGAGTAGCATCTTGATCTTCCTTTGGAATCAAAGAGATAAAAGCAGTTCTCCAAGACGGAGGCACCTTTCCCCCTCTCTGAATTGTCTGGAACAGTTCCTTTAACGGCTTTATCAACTCCAATTGTAAATTTTTGTAATAAGCCGCAGTCAAACCATCCGTACCTGGCGCTTTATCCACCTTCAATTCCTTAATTGCTATAAGAATTTCTTCTTCTGTTATCAATTGATTAATCTCCTCCTTTTGTGCTTGCGTAAGAACCGGGATGCTAGCATTCTCCAAATATACATCAATGTCTTTTTCATTAATCTTCTCCTTAGCATATAATTTAGAATAAAAATCCACAAAAGCTTCCTTAATAAGATCCTGTTGAAACACAACCTTTCCCTTATATTCAATTTTATCTATATTAGAAACCCTTGGCTTTTTCCTTAATCTGTAAGCTAGCCATCTACCTGGCTTATTAGCATTGCAAAAAGTATTATGCCTAGCAAACCGTAAATTGGTTGCCACTTGATCAGCCATCAACTTATCAAATTGTCCTCTTAATAGGTTAATAACCTCCTTAGTCTTCACATCCAATGGGTTCACGATTAGGGCCTTTTCTTTTTTCCCTAATTTCATTCTCCAGTTCTTTCCTTCTAACTTCCAAAGTACGTCTGCATTTATTATTCATATATATCAACACCCCTCTCATGTAGGCCTTGCTAGCATCCCAAACCATGTCCATAGAGGTATCCTTATTCATATTAATTTCAAAGAAATCCTTCATCTGCTGTTTACATTCTTCCACATTTCTCTGATTTCTAAACAAATTCTCATTTACGCGCCACGAGCGCCTATCCCTATTGTCCTTATTGATCTCTAACCAAACTGGACTATGGTCAGAAATAGTTCTTGCACAGATCTTTACCTTCTTAATCCTAGAAAAAAAATCATTAGTCAGCAAAATAAAATCAATCCTGGAAAAAGATTGATGTCTGTCAGAAAAAAAAGTATAATCCTTTTCATGTAGATGAGTGTCACGCCAAATATCTCGCAGTTCCAAATCATCCTTCATTTCGAAAAAAGATTTAGGCAATCTGGCATGACTCGGAACACGCTTAAAAGAACCAGCCTTATCCATCTGTACGTCCAAAACACCATTCCAGTCCCCCATAAAAATAAACGATTTGTAATCCAATTGGGTAACCTTTGTGTGAAGTAAACTAAAAAAATCAGCTTGTTGTTGATTAGGAGCATACAGTCCAACTAGAAGCGTCTTTTTACCTTCTAACAGCAAATCTATCATAACATATCTTCCTTGCTTATCTACTTCAATTAGTTCCGCTGTTAGAGTACTTTTAACGTAGACAACCACTCCATTTTTCTTATTCATCGCAGAGGCAACAAATTGCATGCCCAACCTTGAGTTCGATAAATACTTTTGGTCCATAACCCTAATATGCGTTTCTTGCAAACATGTAACATCAATCTTAAATTGCTTTAAATAGTGAAAAACTTTTTCTTTTCTGTGGTGAGTTTAATCCATTGACATTCCAGGTTAGAAATTTAGTCGCCATGCTTGGCGCCCCGAAGCTTTTGGAGCACATCTTCAATGGCCCCTGCAACTTCTTTGGGCCGCGCTCCTCCCACAGCTTCACTGTAAGTACGCTTTGAAAGTTCCATAAACTTCTGCTGATCTTGCTCTTGTACTTGTCTTGCTCGTCTTAAAGCGGCACGCGTCAACCTCTGCTCTCCAGCAACAGCCGATGAAACTGTAATTTGATCCCCTCCAGCACCATTCTCCTCTGTCTGTCCCCCTTCAGCATCTTGAGATTTTCCCTCTCCAGATCCCTTTGCAGCTTCCAAGAGTGATAGAGGGGTTGCTTTTAAAACATTGCTGTAGAAATCACGCGCCTGAGCCACGGTAACCAGACAATATCTTTTACCTTCGTGCATCACCACCAATCCGACTGGAATCTCCCATCTAAACTTGATATCACGTTTATCAGCAACCACAACCTTAGTATCATAAGCAGCTTGAATAACTTCATCTCTAGTTGCTCTCTTTGTAAAATAGACCACCACATCTCTAGGTAGCTTCCTCTGCCTTGCAATCCATGAATTAACACGAAAAATTTTATCCATGCTTGCCTCTATTTCAGATGCTGGCTGGCCCAATACTGCTTCCAAAGCCTCAGAAATCAGCTGCTTGAAGTCTTCTTTAGGATTCTCTTTTAAGACCCTGATTCTAATAGCATACTGCATCTGATGGTACTGGGCAAGGCTCAATTCTCCGTCCATTTTATCCCTTAAATTTTCATTCTCCAGTACCTTTACTTCTAATATAGAGTTCTTTTGACTAAGATCCTCCACTTTTTCGTCCAAACGTTGCACACATTCAGCCACGCTTTCAATTGTAGACAAAATGTCTACCCTCATTGCACTGAACTTCTCTTCCATCCTCTCCTCCATTGCACTAAACTTCTCTTCCATCCTCTCCTCCAATTTCTCCAGTTTCTCCTCCAGCTTTACCATCTTATCATCCATCATTTCTGACATTACCTGGGATTGCTTTGCAAAGGCATCTTGTAAGTCCTTAAGCGTCAATGCCACAGGAGGTGCAGGAGGAAGCAAAGCTTGCAACGATGTCTGTTGCACCGGGGAAGTTCCCGCACTCCGAAGAACTTTAGAAGAAGATTTAGCCGCCATCTTGCCCAACTTTCACTTATTGCGTACTTTCACTTTAAAGCTAAAAAATCCATTGAGCCAGGGAGTAAAAGTAAAAGTCCACTTCACCTTGACCTCCTGTACCGCTCTGCCTGAACCTTGTTATTCGAAAGTCTTTCCTTCTGGCAGGGGTGGTTGCTAGCGCCTGGCTCCGCTCCAAAATTCACGGAGCAGAGACGCTGCGCAGCTCGGAGCAACCCAGGCTTCGGGGGGGCTCAATCCTTCAGCCGCCCAAACTTACAGCTCAGGCGGCCCCGGAGAGCTCAACCCCTACCTGGGGCCTCACCCCCTCCTCTTCTCCCGAGGAGGGGGCTTCAAATCCACCTAAACAGCTGATCGGCGCTGTTTTAGGTGGATAAACACAGCTGCGAAGCGGACAGCCCGGAGCCGGCTGTCTTCGGCGCCGCGTCGCCACCGGAAGCGAGAAAGGTTTTTTTTTAATGCTCAGTGTTAACACCAGGATATCCACAGGGTGGGGTCAAAAAAATAAAAATGGTGGCTGCAACAACATTGCACATAAACAGGCAGAGCTTTTGATGGCATCAATGTGGCCACTTGTTTGACTTTTTTATTGTACCCTGTGTATTTTATTTAATACACAGTTTTGTTGCTATCCACAAAATAGTGCAATCTAAAGTGCTACTCCTCAGGGTGCAACTGACTTCACGATGCCTTTTTCCAGGTTACTTCACTCCTGGTTTTCTGTTCCATCTTTCCAATCATCAGCCAGCTTTCATCTATCTATCATCTATCTATCTATCTATCTATCTATCTATCTATCTATCTATCTATCTATCTATCTATCTATCCATCCATCCATCCATCCATCCATCCATCCATCCATCCATCCATCTATCTATCAGATTCTTACCTCCATGGACCACTTTATATTCTCCCACCTACCCCCCTTAGGTCTTCTTTAATAATTTGGGGTAAAATGATACCACTTCAAACTTCTACAGTTTCCCCAAAACCTGTTTTTGCAGGCAAACATATCTTTGAAGAATGGGATTTTCCCCAGAAAAAAAAAACAGGAGCCATAAAACTTTACAAATAAAAACAGTAATTTGAAAAGGTTAGGCTCCCTTTCTTTCTTTCTCAATCGGAATAGAGCTGGAAGGGGCCTGAGAGGTCTTCTTGTCTACCCCCCCTGCTCAAGCAGGAGACTTAAAATGAACAGGTCTGCTTACCCACTCAGACGCAGGGGGGGGGTCTCTCTAAGTTGCCAAAGAGATATGTAATATTTTTTCCCATAAGTACTGAGCGCCTTTCTGAAGCCTTCCTTCCAGGGATCAGCTTTAATATTAAGGTCCTGGCTGGGAAAAAGTGCCGGTCTAAAGGAAACCCACGATGGGAAAAGGGCTTGCATTACTCAGCCCACCATCACTACCCCGCCCTCCGGACCATCCTTTTTGTTTCAGAATCCTGATTACTTGCTATTTAGCTTCTGCAGGATGGAGGCAGCTCTGTGCTCCATCCATTGGACTGGGCTCCGTAAAGCATGAGTGATGTTTCACCTGCATCAACCATGTGTTGGTGTTAGGATAAGAGCTAGTTTGGGGTAGTGGTTAGGATGCTGTCCTAGAAACCAGGGGACTGTTCTCACCGTAGACATGAAAGCCAGCTGCATAACTTTGGGCCCATCACCAAGAAACTGTGAATTCTAGTCCCACCTTAGGCATGAATGCCAGCTGGGTAACCTTGAAATAGTCATTCTCTCTCAGTCCAACTCACCTCACAGGCTTGTTGTAGTGGGTAAAATAGGAGGAAGGAATATTAGGTGCCTTGAGTTACTTATAAAGTAATAAAAATGGAATAAAAATGAAATAAATAAACACACTTCCAAATAACAAGGAGAAACCACTTGGGCAAATGTTCTTAAACATTTCTCTTTTGCGCATATCAGTCTCAAACTTACCTAAGACTGAACACTGGCCTTTCCCAGTTTTTGAGGTCAAAAGAGCTCAGTTCTCTAGTCCAAAGGAGACCTAAGATCCATTTATATCTCTGACTGATCCCAAATTACCAGATGGGTTGGTTTTCGTTGGAAGACGTCTATTTAGGAAAGGGATTAGCCTGGCTGAGGAATTCTGGGAGTTGAAGTCCACAAGTCATAAAAGGGCTGAGTTTGAAGACCCCTGGCTTAGCCTATAGGATCTTCACTGACAGCTAAAAGCTGGTGGTAGGTTTATAATTACTTTAACAAGCTTAATGGAAAGTCTGCTAATTATCAAAGCAAGATATCCCCGTATAACTTAGAGAATCCTTCAAAGATGGGCTTGAAGGCAAAATTATTAAGTGACCAGCAGAAGAGAGTTTTTGCCTGTTAGTGCACTGGTAACAATAACACAATCTTCAGCATCATTCTGGATAATGGATCCATGTGCTAGCAGTTTCTCTTGTCTGTCTTTTCCACCTGTATCATTATTTTTCTTTTTTCTTTTTGCTAAGTAAGGGAACACTGGAAATTTACCCTCATAAGACCTCAATGCCCTGTTGTCTTCTCTTCACTTCTAAATTTGCCAATACAAAGTAGACTGCTTGCACAATAAACATTTCATCTGGAAGTACATCCCAGGTTAAAAGGGGTGATTTAAAAATAAATAAATAGTAGGATTGCTTTCTTTAAAGAAAAAAACATGCATTTTTCTTCTGTGTACATAAAAGAACCGCAGAAGATGCAACATTTGTATGAGTCAGGTTCATGTTAAGTATAGGGATCTAATTGGGGAATCTAACCTTTCCACATCTTTAACCAATGTTTGGATTTCTAGACAGGTTTTCCTGTCCTCCTGTGACCTTTATTGTTGTGTAGGAAGGCTGATCACTGAAATGTGTTCTTAAATTCATGAAGGCCATGTAAAGAATAAGGCTGCCAGATTGGGATTGGAAATATCTGGAGGACCATTAATGGCAAAAATTCATTCTTGGCTGCCATCTTGTTTTGGTTTGGATTTTGGCAGCTCTAATCTAATAACCTTAGAATATAATCAAGTTGGTTCCTGACTTGCACCTGCCAGATCTGCCCCACCATTTCATTCATAAATAAATAAGTCACTGATTTTCCTGCCAACAAGTTTTCCCTTTTATCTTACAAGGCTTGAACCACTTGTACAAACATGCTTTTTGAATTCTTCCTTATATTAAAAACAAAACAAAAACAACAATCCAGCTCACAAGGTGAGAGGTTTTAGGCTTTGCCTATCTATGTAGTGATAGAAAGCTGAGGCCAGTATACTTTGACTGGTTGTCCATTCTGCTCCTAAGAGATGCTTTAGGTACCTTTATATTAAGGTAAGTCATGAAAACACCATTTCTTTATTGTTGCCCCAACAATCAACTTCTGAGATCTAGCTGGCTTTCACATAGACTTCTTCCATATCTAGACCCGTACCAATCGGGTTTCAGGCCCGGGCACAGCACGGAGACGGCATTGGTCGCGCTGGTGAATGATCTCTGGAGGGCTCGGGACAGGGGATATTCCTCTGTTCTAGTCCTATTAGACCTCTCGGCGGCTTTCGATACCATCGACCATGGTATCTTGCTGCGGCGTCTCAGGGGACTGGGAGTGGGAGGCACAGTTTTACAGTGGTTCTCCTCCTATCTCCAGGGACGTTCGCAGTCGGTGTTGGCAGGAGGGCAGAGGTCGACCGCGAGGTCTCTGATTTGTGGAGTTCCTCAGGGGTCGGTCCTCTCGCCTCTCCTGTTCAACATCTACATGAAACCGCTGGGTGAGATCATTCGTGGCTTTGGAGTTGGGTATCATCAGTATGCTGATGATACCCAACTTTTCCTTTCGACCCCAAACCACCCCAGTGATGCCCTCAACGTGATGTCCCGGTGCCTGGAGGCGGTTCGGGTCTGGATGGGGAGGAACAGACTTCAACTCAACCCCGACAAGACTGAGTGGCTTTGCATACCTTCATCCCGGGTTGATTCGGATATTCCACCTCTGGTTATGGGGGGTGAACTATTACCCCCCGTAGATAGGGCTCGCAACTTGGGAGTCCTCCTAGATTCACGGCTCACCTTGGAAGACCATGTAGGAGCTGTGACTAGGGGGGCCTTCGCCCAGGTTCGCCTGGTGCGCCAGTTGCGGCCCTATCTTAGCCGGGATGATTTGTGCACGGTCACTCATGCGCTCGTGTCCTCTCGTCTGGACTACTGCAACGCTCTCTACATGGGGCTGCCCTTGAGGACCACCCGGAAGCTCCAACTGGTACAGAATGCAGCCGCGAGAGTTGTATTGGGAGTCTCCCGATACTCCCACGTTACACCGCTGCTCCGTGAGCTGCATTGGTTGCCAGTTGTCTTCCGGGTGAGATTCAAGGTACTGGTAACGGTGTTCAAAGCCCTCCATGGCATGGGGCCGGAGTACCTTAGGGAACATCTGCTGCCGGCATCAAGCTCCCTGCGTCCTGTGCGTTCCCACAGAGAGGGCCTCCTCAGGGTGCCACCGATCAGAGAATGTCGATTGGTGGCCCCCAGGGGGAGATCCTTCTCTGTGGGCGCTCCGGAGCTGTGGAATCAGCTACCGGTAGAGCTCCGGATGGCGCCCGATCTTCGCTCCTTTCGTCGCGATCTCAAGACGTTTCTGTTTGTACAAGCCGGCCTAGCCTGATGGGGATTGGTGGGGTTTTCTATTGTCTTAATTTTTAACTTGGTGTTTTAGAATTCTATGTCAACTGTTTTAACATGGGCAATTATTTAATCTCTTTTAACGTTTGTATTCAGTATTTTATTCTGCCCTGTAAACCGCCCTGAGTCCTCAGGGAGAAGGGCGGTATATAAATATTATTAAATTAAATTAAATTAAATTAAAGCTATTAAAACATGGCTGTTCTGACAAGCTTTGGGAGAATAATATCTTAGCTTTGACCACGTCATTTGGGTAGCATGCTATCTTAATTTTCTATTGTTTTAAATCAGAATTATGATGTGGTTTTATAGGCTTGTTGTTTTATTACAGTACTCGGTTTGTGGCTGTGCAATGATGAATATGCAGAGAATAGAAAATGAATGAATAAATCCTGAGGAGGCATGTTCAAAATACTGTGTAACACTGGTTGTATTTTTAACATTTTAATTTTGTTTAATCAAAATTGTATATTATATATAATTCTGCTGCATGTGGGGATAATCCATTGGAGTGGGCTAAAAATATTATTCTCTTTCAGTAGCAAAGGAAAACATATACAAGATGCAACTGAGTGATGAAATCGTTATTTTATCTTTTATTCTTTAGCTACAAAGATAGAGCAGCACTTTGGCCTGGAGATGAAGATGCTTGCCTCCCACTCGGAAGATTGAGAGTTCAATCCTGGGCAGCAACATGTTTCTCTATCAGGAGGACGCAAAGAGAAAATAACTGCTGTGAACTCCACATAGGCATCAGGAAGGGCATCCGGCCGGTAAATGCTCAGCTTCACTCAGTTGCCCCAACTCCATCCCAATAGAAGGTATTGCAGGGTTGTAAAAAGAAAAGATATTTATATGAAGGTACTATTTTAAAAGGCTCTTCTATTTGAACAGAAGGCACTATGTGAAACATTGTATAGACATGGTGGAAGCAAGGACAATTTGCAAAGATGGAACATAGATCTAAAGAGGCACCATGAAGGGTGTTGGAGAAAATGTGTTTATAACACTGTTTCCTTTCTTTTATAACTTTAATTTTTTATTTGTTTCTTCTTTTTATTTTATTTTTTGTGTGTATGTAATGTTGCTTGCCTGAAAAGGAATTGTTATGATGTGTATGATACACTTAAGTTCTATAGCAGGTGTTTTGGGAAGGTACTAGTCTACAACATCTTCACTTTCCACCTATAGGAAGTGGTTAGTTATAGAAAGGAACAACCTGAAACATAGTTTTCTAATTTATGGGGTTAAGAAACTTATCAGGGAAAAATATTCAGCATAAAGTCTACACTGCTTTATGACTTGTTACTGTAATTCATGTAGACGGTAGAGAGCATTTATCTCTATGTGGATATTCATGCATGGTGTAAGAGAGAGTGATCCAGCAACCTATATAATTCTATTTGCAAAAGTAGAGTTGTTCACTTTTCTTATATTTTTAAGAAAACATCAGCAAAGCAAAACTGTCCTTACTATATGAAAATTTTCTTTAATAATCTATCCAGCTTTTCAGTAATGAGTAGTAACTTTTCCTTAAGAGTTTTTTGAACACTGTAGGCAAATGTATATGGTTAGACAATTAATATGATTTTTTCTGCATTTTAAGACATCCAGTGACAAGACAATGGGAACAAAACGCCTTTTGTTCAGACCAAACTATTCCTAATGATCTCCTGTGCCAACAGCACCACTAATTCACAAGGCCTTGTACTAAGTCCCTTTCAAAAGGCCAAACGGAGCAGAACATGAAGCAGAAAACTCCCAGAGTTGCTAGCTCTTTACACCATGTTGGTGGTCTCATAAACTGGGTGTGGAGAAATAGGTTCCAAAAAACAAGAGTAAAAGGGGGAAAATATATATCATCCTATAAATAATTTTACCCTGGGGCCTTCATTTCATTTCTAAATAAAGGACTGCAAGTAAAGGCATGTGGGATTTAATGGAAATAATCACATGCAAAACAGAAGTGAAAGAGCTTTCTCAAACACTGGAGATCCAGATAGGTGATTCTGCAATGACATGGTGGCACTGGTACTTGGATTACAAAATTTAAGAACACCAAAAGTTGTCATTCCAGAACATACGGATGGCATTTAGTAAGGAAAGACTGTCTTGATATGTTTTGTAGGAGCAATGTGCCAGAGAGGGAACATGGTCTTGGTTTGTCATCATAAAACATGTTGTGTAGAACAGGGGTCCCCAATCCTCAGGCCCTGGACCAGTCCCAGTCCCAGCATGCCAGCAACTGGTCCGCACAAACAAAGCCCCATCTGCAAGATGCAGGCAGCACACAAAACCACGCGCCCTCCAGTCCATGGGAAAACCTCTCTCCACGGAACCGATCCCTGTGTCCAAAAGGTTGAGGACCTCTCGTGTAGAAAATGCAATAGATTCAAAAGTAGACAACACAGGATATCAGCGGCCTTCTTCTGCCAAGGACCTTTGCCTCGCATGGAAAAGGGGGAATACATTAAGTGGATAATTGTATAGTGTTAGTCCTCAACTTATGACAGTTTGTTTAGTGACCATTTGAAGTTAAAACAGCAGTGACGTATGACCGTTTTTCACACTTATGACCATTTTAGCATCCCCATGGTCACGTGATCAAAATTTGGATGCTTGGCAATTAACTCGTATTTATGACAGCTGCAGTGTCCCAGGGTCATGTGACGCATCCCTTTATATACATGTAAGGTTGTGAAGGAAGAAAATGCAATAATATGTACAGGTAGTCCTCAACTTACAACAGTTTGTTTAGTGACCGTTCAGAGGTACAACAGTGCTGAAAAAAGTGACGTATGATAATTTTTCAAACTTACAATCGCTGCAGCATCCCCTTGATCAGGTGATCAAAATTCAGATGTTTGGCAACTGGCATGTACTTATGACGGTTGCAGTGTCCCAAAATCATGTGATCCCATTTTCTGATCTTCTGACAAGCAAAGTCAATGGGGAAGCCAGATTCAGTTAACAACTGTGTTACTAACTGAATAACTGCAGTGATTCACTTAACAACTGTGGGAAGAAAGGTTGTAAAATGGTGCAAAAATAACTTGACAACTGCCTCCCCTAACAACAGAAATTTTGGGTTCACCTGTGGTTGTAAGTTGAGGACAACCCGTACAATCCTTTATTATTTGCCTATCAAGTCTAGCAACTAGACTCTCCTCACTCTCTCTTTCTCTCTCTCTCTCTCTCTCTCTCTCTCTCTGTTCTGCGTTTCCAAGCAGATACCAGAAAGTTGGATAGGAAGACTTATTACAGAGAATTAGACAGCTATAAGTTCAAGACATTCTCCATCTACTATTATCCAGGAATCCTGACATTTACATCAAGTATTCCCAAGGTTTGAACCCTGAGTATCTTCCTCCCACCTTTTTGAGTCAACAGCCTTGTGGCTATTCATTTTCCAAACTTGAAATGACTCTAGTTTGAGAAGCAGAGGTTCTCAGCTCACCAGCTTCAACACTTACAATTAATATTAAAACAAATCAAAATCACTGCAAGGTCAAGGTAATTGTTTTACATTACAGGAAATTACAGGAGATTTTCTGCAGCACATGCTGTTTTACCTGGGAGCTAATATCTACCAAAAAAATGGGGAAAACAGCCATTTTGGAATAGTGGAGGAGGGAGGGAGAGGCACATGCTTATCCTCTGGCATAGTATATCTCTCAAAGCAGAACATGTGGGCAGGAGAGTGGTGGAACTGCTGCCAAAAGGTGCTAGATTATCCTTAAGGAGTCCAAACTTGTTGCTGTCTTCCATTTCTTCACAAAATGACATTGAAGTGATACTAATAAAGGAGAATATTTGTAGCTCATGGTTGACACAAGGGGACCTTGGTTGCTTGTTTTCTT
Organism: Vipera berus; assembly: GCF_964194415.1. NCBI lineage: Eukaryota > Metazoa > Chordata > Lepidosauria > Squamata > Viperidae > Vipera > Vipera berus. The sequence continues at coordinate 16,068,965 of NC_138204.1, read as the reverse complement.
GCAGATATTTCATTACCCAGACTAGGTAACATCATCAGTGCTAGATTGCATAGACACATACTGACTAGCATTCATGATGTTACCTAGTCTGGGTGATGAAATGTCTGCAAGAAAACGAGCAAGTTCAGAGAGCACCAAAGACGCCTCACATTCAAGTGAGGAATGGTAAAGTTTCTTGTAATCCTTTTTAGTAGTGGTACCCAACTGGCTGCTGTCCTTCCTAATTCTTCCCAATATATACCTGAGACACCAGTTATTTATTTATTTAGTGTATAGCATATCATACATAGACTAGCAATATAAATTAACATTTCAACTAGATTAGTTAGAACCCAATAAAACATAAATGTTAATAAGACATGTATATTCAAATATCGATGTCTAGGCCATCTAACCATTGAAGCACAGTATTGTTTACATTAAAAATAATCAGATACTGGAGCAGTATAGGCCCTGAGCTTACAGCTGGTCACAATGTGTTCAATGTGTTTCAGGTGGGACCACCGCAGTCACACTAAGGGGAGGATACTATGCCCTATTTATACAGAGAATCCCAACAGATGCCATGTGAGGTGCGAAGCCTGTCAGGATTCTTCATTGCAGATGTGGCAGTTCAAAGCCTGCCACCTTTCTTGTGGGCTCATGTATATGTTTTCCTATCACTGGGTGTTCACCCATCCATTGGAAATCAATATTAATGTTGTTGGGCAGATGTTGTTCAAGTGCCAGTAGGAGTTTCCTGGATTTGACCCTTCCTGCTGATAAATGAGAGACCAGTGAAATTAAGTGAAGGATATATAGCAACCTCTGGATTAGAGGAAGAGGAAGAATGAAATAGAAATCACTGCTTGGGTGTAGATGGTCTTAGAAAACTACAGGAAAATAGTTGCCTACATAGATCCCAAGCTCAGACTGTTTAACTTCTGTCAAATCCAAGCTTTCTGATTACCTGAATTCATGCTCATTTTTCTGTAGAAAGTTAGTACCTCTCAGAGAAATAGATACCTGAATGTCTTGCTTTTTTCAGTGATTAAGAGGTGATGATTGATTTAATGATAGGTTATATTCACTTGGATGGGTTTGAGAGTGGCATTGGTTTAAAGTGTGGTAGGAAAAATCTAACTTCTTCAGAAAAGAGTCAGGAACGTTGTGAACTCATGGGATTCAGTTGCTTGTTATAATCAGGTTTATATCAGGACACAAACTGACTCACTACACATTTTTTTCTCACTGTGTGAATAATTCTTTCAAGACCCGATCTTTGCAATATGTCTTGCTTCAGAGATTACAGTTTTATAGAGGGTTTAAAATGCCAGGAGCTTTTCTTGCATTCATATTGCAGCATGATGACTACAACTGGGTGAGATCATGCTGTATCTGCAAATTATCTGTGCTAGAATGGACCTGTTAAGATGGGGTCATGTTTGAAATACTCCCAGCTTCTGTCTGTGGTTAATGTTACAGCTTAAGGAAGCAGCACAAGTCAGGACCACAGGATGATGGAGATGTAAGTCAAGAGGACAAAGAAGACCAGTCCCATCCCAAGGATAAATCATGTGTAGGCAAGGTAGAAAATCATACAGAATGACAGACATTGGATTTCTGGGACAGTTTTTGGAGGGCTTTGCTATGCTTTTGAGAATAAATAAGAACTAGAAAGTTGGGGGGGAACACTAGGAACTGTGAATATTTAGGAACCACCCAGGATTAACCTGGAAGCATGTAGCCCTATGTTAAAAGGACCCTATAGTCTCTCTTCATGAAAAACTGACTGCATCAGATTTCCAGTTGTCTTGAAAGGGTTACTACCACAGGAAGCGAGCTCAAAGATCTGAAGATGATGCCTGAAGAATGGATAGAGCCTCACTTCAGAAGAAAAAGTGAATAGTTGACAGAGTCATCAGACCCAAACAGCACAGCTGGCTGATTCCATTTAATAAAAAAAAAAGCTCAGAGACTTTGTATTGTGCAGCAATATGCTCATTTGTATACATTTATAATTTATTTGGGGACAAAACGTACTAATTAAAGTGCCGTATATTATAGCTTTCTACGATTATGTCACATGTTGTCTCTCTTAACTTCAAAGTCTTTAGACCAAAAGACAGCTGTTTACTTGTGAAGCTTTCTGATAAAAGGTTGACTAAACTTGACTACAGTCTGCTGCTGGCTGTAGCTTCAAAGACAATTTGGAAATTCCAGATATATTTCTAGAAATGTTTGAAAACACTTTACCATGTTTTCTTTCTTTTTTTTAAAAACCCTCTCAGAAAAGCTCACAGAAATTTGTAATTTAGCCAGGGCAAAATTATGAAATTAAATTTGTAGGCTTTTTAAATGTTATCATTTTCTTTTTTAAAAAAAAGAAAGAAAAGAAACATATCTTTTGGTCTCTTTGATCTATATTTAAAAGGAATGTCAGCAGTAGGCCTAAGTAATTGTTTAGGCATTTGCCTGTTGGGTATTATGGAACTTCTTCCTTTGATCCAGTGTACTATCATCATTAGTTAAGGTATATCAGTTCAACATCAATTTGCCACTCTAGGTAAGGATCACTTTCAAAGTCTTCCTCAAGTATAAAGGATCCAACTGATTTCAGCTCTCCTAATCAGCAGGATAGGATCCCTCTGCTGATAAATATTTTTATATTGGGGACTAATTGAAGTGGTAAACATTTGACTGTGTGTTTCTTACAAAAGGCAATGAAATAGTAAATACTGTAGTCATTTACAGTAGTTCTTACCTCCTTCCCAATAATTCTATGAATGAAGTTAGACTGAAAGAAAAATGATTAGCTCAAAATAACTCAGAAAATGGTGATGAGCATGATTTTTAAATTTTGTCACTCAAATTCTATCTATTTTACTATACTTGGGATTCAAGATGGTTATATTACTATTTGTGTGCCCAATCATTGTCCATCCTTTTGTGTTCAGTCACAATTGTCCAATAAAGAATATTCTAATTCTAATTTACTTTAAGCATGGTTTCTTGAGTAAGCCAGATGACAGGAATTATGCAACACACTTTCTCAGGAAACGTGGTTTACAAAACTCAGGGGATGGATTTACATAGCATACTAAGCCAAAACCAATTAACTTACATTATGGTTTAGAGCAGGGGGTATCCAACCTTGGCAACTTTAAGACTTGTGGACTTCAACTTCCTGCTGGCTAAGGAATTCTGGGAGTTGAAGTCCACAAGTCTTAAAGTTGCCAAGGTTGGACATCCCTGATTTAGACTTGGGATATGAAATAATACCTTCAACACAATCATTGCTGTCAATACCAAGTTTTGTTTTGGGAGACCATAAGAAGAATTCTCCCTTGTGCTTCCCAGTAGTGATCTCAAAAAAGCAGAGTCAAAAATTCCTTCTTCTTTTGCATTTTCTGAAAGTGACTAGTACCCCTCCCAGGAATTTATTTTTTTTAATCCCATTTATATCCCGCCCTTCTCCGAAGACTCAGGGCGGCTTACAATCTAAGAAGCACAAATCGATATGCTTAGCAATAGCCTTCATTTGCAACAAGAAGAAAAACAAGTCCTGTTGGCCAATACTATGGAAAGATTGATCAATTTGTAACTAAAGCTTTGCAAAGACGGGATACTACAGGTAGTCCTTGACTTACAAAAGTTTATTTAGTGACCGTTCAAAGTTACAACAGCACTGAAAAAAGATATTTACGACCATTTTTCACGTTCAAATGCTTGACTCATATTTATGACAGGTTGCAATGTCCTGGAGGTCATTTGATCTTTTGCAACCTTTTGACAAGCAAACTCAATGGGGAAGCCAGATTCACTTTGTTATTAACTTACCAACTGTAGTGATTCACTTAACAACTATGGCAAGAAACGTCATAAAATGGGGCAAAACTCACTTAACAAATGTCTCACTTAACAACAGAAAAATTTGGCTCAATTGTGGTCATAAGTTGAGGACTACCTGTACAGTTCTAAATCACTATTTAAAAGTATGATGTTTCTTCTTGCTTTTTAAAGAAAACCCCTCAGTTACCTGTTATTATTTGCCCAGAAATTATCATGATACTTCTTTTCATTTTTGCATATATTTAATCAAGTCATGGCCTTCCTAACCACAATCCATTGTATTGCACTCTCCCCCAAATTGTCTGCTGGTGCAACCAGTGGTTCGACATTCCATCTAAGCTGCTTCAAAGAGAAGGATGAAGTTTTAACGCTTGAATTATATTATTACTCTCCGCCAATATCTCTGGTGTTTGAAAGATAAGATAACTCTCGGGCCCAAGGCACGAAAACTGCATAAAGCCTTCGTGTAAATCTGGTTGGGTAACATGTCAAAAAAAGGGGAGGATATTATCTATGGAAAACAGTTTTTAGATTCTATCAGCACACGTTTGGCATAAAGAATTTCCTGTAGTAATGCAGCAGCTTACACTTTCCCAGACATTTGCTGGCACCAATAAAAGCTGCAGCCCTCTTTGTAATGTTAATGAATTATCTTAATGGACTATTTTACAATGGGGGGGGAAACCTTCATCACCTTTTGTGTCGCTGTAACATATTAAAAGGTAACTAGTTAATTAGATAATAAATCCATATCAAACCAATCATTGTTGCTTATTAATCTATACATAATCAGTCGAGCATCCCAGTCATATTTAGCACCTTCAGAGATTTTATCCTTACCAAGCCTTTATGGGGAATCTTACTCCTAATAAGAAAAAGTGTGTTAATCAGCAAAGCATTCATTTTAGTTCACATCTGGAAAAAGTGTGAAAAGGAATATCATGACAACTTTTTCAAAGATGATCACTTCCCACGCATTTCAGCTCTGATTTACCAGATGGCAGTTGGATTCTGGGTTCTGTATCCTTGCTAAATTTTAACTCAGTAAACAGGGAACAGAGTGTTAATTATGTAAAAGGAAAATGATTTGGAGGCATTTTTTTCAAAGGAATTCTAATTTCTCTTTGGTTTAGAAGATGTAGCGAGTTATGAAATACTCGTAGTCCTTGACTTACAAACACAATTGAGTCCAAAATTTCTGTTGCTAAGTGGGACAGTCTTTAAGTGAGTTTTGCCCCATTTTACGACCTTTCTTGCCACAGTTATTAAGTGAATCACTCCACTTGCTAAGTTGTTAAGTGAATCTGGATTTCCCAATGACTGCTTGCCAAAAGGTTGCAAAAGGTGATCACATGGCCTCAGGACACCGCAACCATCGTAAATATGAGATGTCAAGTGTCTGAATTTTGATCATGTGAACATGGGGGTGCTGCAACAGTCATAAGTGTAAAAACAAATTCATAAGTCACTTTTGACAGTGTCCTTGTAACTTTGAATGGTCGCTAAATGAACTGTTGTAAGTCGAGGACTTCCTGTTTGGGGGCCACATTTTTGTTATAACTCAGAAGATTCTTAAAAGAAATCTAAAGCTGAAACCAGAAGTTTTCTTTTTAGGGCTGTTGGATAAAGAAGATGAAAGAAAATAACTTTGTTATTATAGATATTAAAGGAGGTGGGAATGTTACTTGTGCAAAGATGGAAAGACATGTCAATTCCCACAATAGAAGAATGGATGGAAAAAGTATTGGAGTTGGTGGAGATAGCAAAGCTGTTTTAATTAAGGAGAACTTATCCAGTTTCATTTCCACCTTGAAATCCCTTCTGGACTTTATGCTCAAAACAGAAAAAATGAAAATTGGATCTTAGGTTTTTATGACTAGATTAACTTTGTTAGTATAGAAATGACTTGTATCTATCAGACATATAAAGCAAAAATGTGAGGCTGTAACTGTATCTTGTATTCTACTGCACAAAAAGAGTTGGAATTCACTGCTTTTTTAACTTTTTCCTTCTACCTTACACTTCTTTCCCCTCTCCCCTCTGATCTTTATTTTTATTTGTATTCTATCTATATCAAAATAAACTGTAATAAAAAGAAATTATCTAAAAGTAGATGTACTTATATCAGGTTTATTTTGGAGTTGCTAGCAATTTTAATCAAAGAATTGTCATCTACTGTTAAAATATGAGAGAATCCAACATTTGGAGTGGAATGGGACATGGAGAAAAATAACATTTAAAATATTACTATTACAGATATTTGGATCAATAACATGTCTGTGGGAATTACATTAAAAATACAAACTAAGGATTATCAAGAACACTTGATTGAACTCGAGATTTGACACATTGGTGAATATTCCTAACTATGATAACACCAAAATTATGCAATATACATTATGACATCACAACAGAAGACATGCCCAATCATAAATCATGACATCAGAGACAAATAAGGGGTTGTCTGTGTGTGTGTCACAACATTATCCTATATATTTGCTGTTTGCACTCTCTCTTGGTTTGAGCAAGTCTAACAACATTTAGCATGAACAGAGAAATTTAAGATTTCAGAATATTTATCACATTTAGAATAGGTGGTGGTAGCACTGAGTTGACTTTGACTGACCTGGAAAAAGTTAAGTATTAGTGGACTCTGAAGGGAAATCAGAAAATCCCAAAGATCTATTAGACAGGAGGAGGAGGAGGAGGAGGAGATCCTGGAAGAAGTAAAATAATCACTTCTGAATTGTTGCCAAAAGAACTAGATGAAGAAGTCCATTTAATAACAAGGAATTTATTTTAGCTCAGGGGAGATGTTTTCCTTTACTTCAATCAGTATAGGTCATTAGTACTAGCCTCATTATAATGATTCAAAATGAAATGCATAATTATGGGTGGGTAATCTATAAAAGAATAACAGTCTAAGACTGGTGGAAACGTAATAATACAAGACCTAACCAAGGCCCTAAGAATGATTAAAGTAGCATCTAAGAAAATAGGCAGCTCCAAGCAGGTGGGGTTTTTTGTTGTTGTTTTGTAAAATTTGATAAATTCAATATTTCCAGATATTGAAGAAGTCCATTAGGTACCACTGCAATCACAATTGGTAGTAGTAGTAGTAGTAGTAGTAGTAGTAGTAGTAGATGATTTTAATTTATATGATTGCCTTACAAGTTATATAACAATACCATATTCATTATTATTTTTTATCTCACCTGTATTATTTTTATAACTCAAGATGGCAAACATACCTATGTAATACTCCTTCTCCCTCTTATTTTACCCACAACAACAACCTTGTGAGGTACAGTATATTGGGCTGAGAGAATATGTGATTGGCCCAAAGTCACCCAACTGGCTTTCATGCCTAAAGTGGGATTAGAACCCACAGTATCTTGGTTTATAGCCTGGTGCCTTAACTACTAAGCAAATCTTGGTGGTTATTTTGTTTGTTTATTTTGCTCTATAAAAAGTATTTTGCAACAAAATATTTATATGTATTAATAGTGCACATCTAAATAAATTACAGGTCTGAATTTATTGATTTCTGGGAACAAATAATACGTGCAGTGAAAAAAATATGTTTTTAAGCTGAACATTTCAACTCTAGGGAATTCCCCACTAGCTAGAGGGGTAACAGAAGATAAATAGATGGAAGAGAATAGCAAGAAGAACAAAGTCAGAGGTATAAGTTTTCAGGCAGCATCAAGAGTCCCATTAAGTAGTGACAAAACTTTTTACTGGATTCATATTTCACATTAGTTGAGTCATGGATTATCAATAGCCATTGGCTAGATTCACAAAACTGACCAAGTTATAAGATGGCCTATTTGATTTTGGTTTAGAGTCCTATGCAATTATTTTTTGTTTCGATCAGGATTACTTAAGCACTAAAGTGAAACAAAAAAGCAAATTGTCTGAAAAAGATGTAACTGTGCAGTACTGAAACTAATAATTTTGCTGCAAGTCCAGCAATACCCTTTCAGGAGATCTGTTAATTGTGCAACTGAAAGCTTAGCCTATTAATTTATTATGAAATTATTGGCTTTTTTTAATAAGTGAGCCATGAATTAACTTCAACCAGAGCTAGCCCATCTTAATCACCTTGTCTATACTTTTAACTGAGATACCCATTATTAGAATCAGCAGTTGACTAACACCTACTTTGACACTTAACAGAAGAAGCTAAAGAGGCTGAACACAAACCTTCAGTTTTAGGAAACGATATAAAAATGAGAGCAAACCTCACTCCCATCTAGCATTGCTGATGTTACCTAGTTTGGTAATGAAACGTGCAAGAAAACCACCAAGCTCAGACAGCACCAAGGACCCTACAGAAAGAGTTCATCTAGCGGGGCAGTTGTGGCTTTGTAAGCATGCCAAAGACTTTTGCAAGTACACTCATTACCAGAACAAGGAAAGTAATGTGGCATTTTGCTTAAGTTGTGGTCGACAATGTCTGGGCAAAGGATCTCAGATAAAAAGTTCATCATTAGCATGGCAAAAAACACACCCAAAGTTGAAGAGCGTAACTAAGGGGGCTGTGGTGGTGCAGTGGTTAGAATGCAATATTGCAGGCTAACTCTGCCGACTGCCAGCAGTTTGATCCTGACCGGCTCAAGGTTGACTCAGCCTACCATCCTTCCGAGGTTGGTAAAATGAGGACCCAGATTGTTGGGGGCAAGATGCTGACATTGTAAACCACTTTGAGAGGACTGTAAAGTAGTATAAGTAAATCAGGAAATTCGGATGTGTACAGGTGGTTTAATGGTAGAAAAGCAGCTTGCTGAATATTAGAGACACACTTGATTTGGACATGGATCCCAATCTTCCATCTTTATTTCTTAGCAGAAATAAAGTATTAAATCCCAGTTTCCTCTGTCAGTGTGATTATTGGTTCAGCATTGGACTGAGCCAAGACAACTTTTCACCTTTTCATGTAGAACTTCAGGTAGGCCCTGAGGCGAGGGAGGTGAGGGAGAAGAGTAATACAAAGCAATCACATGGGAGCCTGGTATTAGCGTGTTTGAGGAGGAAATGAGGACAGTGTCTGTGCTTTTTAAAAATACGACAAACTATGTCAAGGTAGAAACTATTTTTCCTGGCTCTACAGGCTACAGAGCCACAGATTTGTGAAGGATTTAGACATTTCTACAAATCACCTAAGAGTTTTTTCCCTATTTAGTCAACACACTGGAGATAACCAATTCATCTGTAAAATAATAGGATCCTGTTTTCAATGGCAAATTGTGCTCTGGAGAAAAGACACATTGGGTTCCCCCCTCCTCCCCCCCCTTTTTTCATTTCCTAAGCTAGCATCCTATTACTTTGAATGTCACTTAGCTGAATGAGTTGGATGACTTTAAGAAAGAAAGAAAGAAAAAAAAACCAGTTGAACCAGATTGCTTGTGAAACAACGTTTGGTAGGTATAGATTTGCATTGAGCCAAACGTATATTCAGTTTAAGTATTCTTACATTATGATGCATATCGCCATGTTATGTACATATATTTATATATGCTACATTTGTTAATCAAACTTCTCACCACAAAATCCTAAAAGCATTTATGAATCATTTGTAGAGTAATAATTGTTAAGTGTCTACATAACCAGTTGATAGCTTCTACATGTTCCTAAGGAATCATATCATTTCAATTTATTCGATATCTTATCTTCATTTTTATTTTACAGTTTAGCCTGTCACTATAAAAATATACCAATTGTAAAATCTAAGCAATCAAGTTTCAAAAAAATGGGATACCAAAGATATTCAAAGAATAGCTTTGTCCAGATGAATATGTATGTATGTATGTGTGTGTGTGTGTATACATATACATATACATACACACACACATATATATATACACATACACACACACACACACACACACACACACACACACACACACACACATATATATATATATATATATATATATATATATATATATATATATATATATATATATATATATATATATATATATATATGAAAAGCAGGTATGTATTAAAATGATAATTACAAGCAATATTTCTTTTTTGCCGGTTGAGCTCCGGATGGCCCCTGACCTTCGCTCCTTCCGGCGCGATCTGAAGACTTATTTGTTCGAACAAGCCGGCCTGGCCTGATGGGGGATGGGTTTGGATTTTATTGTTGTTTTAAATGTATTTTAATCTATTGTTAACTTGGGCATCTTGTTTAATTCCTTTTTAATTTTTGTATTTTGTATTTTTATATGTTTGCCCTGTTCACCGCCCTGAGTCCTTCGGGAGAAGGGCGGTATACAAATAAAATTATTTATTTATTTGGTTATTTTATTTTTTCACAAGGTGATCCAAACTTTTTAAGAATTTACTGGCTACTGAACTATGTTCTTATCACTTTTTTATATTTAAAAAAATCATACATGATGCTGATTGGCTAGCATATGTGACAATCATAAAGTAAGTTTCTTTCCATTTCTCAGAGTAATTGTTCATTTTTTAAAAATAATCAGTTTATTGTGCAAGGCACTTTATAAAAAAAACTGGCAACCCAATTATTATTTCTATTTATTGGAACTTCTATGCTACTCAAATTCAACAGGACTTTCAGCAGTTTACATTCCCTTCTACAGCAAAAGAGTTAAAATACAGACACGTTGTTATAAAATGGCTTACTACAATACAAAACAATAAGTTACTAAGATTAAATCCACGAACAACTTATTCAAGGAGAATCCAGTCTAATTTATGTTGTTATATAATTGAAACATGAAGGAAATCCAAGATGAAATAACACTGAACAGGGATTAAATAAATTTATTACTTAAATAAGAACATGAGATCATCCACTGCAAACCATTTGCAAGGAGTCCCTTGTTTCATTAGAAACCTTACTATCTCAGATCATTTCATGGAATTACCAGGTAGAATATTCTATTTAAATTTTTAGAAGCCTTATTTTGATGTATTCTAGCAGTTAGAAGATTTTCCAACAAAGTGTACAAGGTGCCCCCTACAGTTTACATCAGTGAAGGAAATCAACCAAGAAGATAGAGTAATCTGTCCAATTTCTTCCCATGGATTTTTAGAGAAAATAAAATAAAATAACTACAGATAATATTGTTTTCTTATCCCAATCACATAAAAAAATTAAGATGAAACTCAGAGTTTTATTCAATCTGCAGTCATAACTAGATGCTAAAGAGAAAATAGGCACCATGACCAAAAATGATCAGAAACGTATAACACCTAATGAACTGACCACACCACAGAATAAATTCAGATGGAAGGGTTTGCATCATGCATAATTAGAGTCTCTCTGGGAGTAACTTACTATATAGGATGCCAGCTTGTGTTTGTGTGTATGTGTGTGTGTGTGTGTGTGTAGAGGTAGGTAGGTACATATGTACATATGGTATGCTACAAAATATTTTAACTCCCTCTGACATTTGAAATAATTGTCGCTGGTTTAATACATCTGAAATGAACAGGAACTGAAGTATCCAAACAAAATACTTGTAAATTTGTAACTAAATTCAAAGATATACAGCTTAGCTAAATAAGTGAAGCTCTGCATAGAGATTCTATCCTCACAAGGTTCCTTCTTCCTTTCACACTGTACCACAACGTGTTGCATGTGTACTTCTTATTTCTTCTTATTTCTTTAGAGTTGGCGGAATAGGGGGAGCAAAGTGCTAACAAGCTTCAAACATTAAACTGGTAACAATTTTATGAGTTCATTCAATTGCATTGGAAAACAATAACCAATGAAATAACTATTGTAGATATATGTGACTTAAATAGGAATTATGTCTCATAGAGGAATCCTCCACCTCAGCCACTTTTGAGTTCTTGGAGAAAAACTAGACCATCAATGCATTTATCCTAGTAAAGATTATGTGCAGTGCTTTTTCTGTAAAAGAAAAAGGTGCCGGAACTCACACATGTCATACAACCCGCCTTGCCTACCCTACAAGGTTCCATTCAAAAAAGGTGCCGGAACTCCGTTCTGAGCGTTCTATGAGAAAAAAAGCCCTGATTATGTGATATGTAATTGAATATTATCTGGAGGAGGTCAGGTTGGTGAAACGAATAATACTTGAAAAGGGGTGGAATAACTAGGAGTAGAAGCAGAAAACATGACATATATTGTGAATAATCCTATTAGGTTTTTATGTTCACATTTATGATGAATGATGAATGATGATTGCAGTCACAGTTTAGGAGAGCCTTTCAATGTCACTGGCAGAATAACAAGAATTAAAACTGGGTGATTAAATAAATGACATTGACTATTAAGTTACAGTATTTATTCAATATTTGATTTAAAAAGCAGACTACTAAACATGAAAGTAATGTGTGTGGAAAAGATACAAATACAGTAGTTAAAAATGCAAACACATTTATAGCAATCTAACCTTTTTTTTAAAGCTGTCTCTCAACCCAGCTGAACAAGATGCCATAAAGCAATAACTGATTTTAATTTATTAATTTTACATATTATGTTGCCATTCATTTCTGAGTTCAAGACAAACTTTAGATAAAATGTAAATGTATAAATAAAATTAGAATTAATATAAATATTAATATAAAAATTCCACCTAGTTAAAACATAATTAAAATATATCAATATGATTTAATAACAGCAATCTACTTATTAAAATTTTAGTTTGTACATCTATAGAAAATTTCATATTTCTTTATGGACAAATCTTTGATTGACTTAAAAATAATAATTTAAAAATAATACTTGCTTTTTGAATAGTTATAACAGGAATTGCTTTCTTATCTATTCGGAAAAGATTTTGTACATTTAAACATCCAAATGACTCAGTCTCTAAATACTTACACAACAGTCAATCCTTTGAATTTATTTTGGCTTATAATTCAGACTGGAATTGGGAATTGGAATTAACAGTTGAAATAAATTACCAATTTATCAGAAGTACTAATGTCCAAAGATCTCTCATGTGCACTTTGTTTGGGTTACATATGAAAAGATTATATCTGCAAAGAATATTTCTCAGCTCAGACAGGATAAATTCTGTTAGAAGATTTCTTTTTTTTTGCTCCTCATATTTATAGATTTACAGCAGATTGGGGAAACTGTGAATAACCTACTTTGAAGACAATTTACAAGCCTCCAGTTATAAACTAGCATCTAATTCCCTTAGAGAACTCTTTTGGAATACATGGAACATAGTATCAACAAATCTTAGGATTTTTATTTATTTAGATTGATTGATTTTAAAGGCCAGCTAACTCCAAAACAACTCCAGATGGCTTACACTTTTAAACAACAGAAATAATAAAAAGAACAGAAACTTTCCCACTGGCATCATAAATACTACTGCAGAGGAATACGATAATGAAAGAAAGTGTCACCATTATTTGATTATTAATTGTAGATGCCCCTCCGGGTGAGATTCAAGGTGCTGGTGATGACCTATAAAGCCCTAAATGGCATGGGTCCAGATTATCTCAGGGAGCACCTGCTGCCAGCCTCAGCCTCCCATCATCCTGTGCGCGCCCACAGGGAGGGCCTCCTTAGGGTTCCGCCGGTTAAGGAATGCCGGCGGGTGATTCCAAGGGGGAGGGCATTCTCTGTGGGCGCGCCTGCCCTATGGAATGAACTGCCGGTGGAATTTCGGACTGCCCCGGACCTTCGCTTGTTTCGCCGGGACCTGAAAACTTGGTTATTTGATCTTTCTGGCCTGGACTGAGGGGTTTTTAATTTAACTTTAAATTTTAAATTTTAATTTGTTTTAATTGTGGGCTAGTCTTAACTTAATTCTATTTTAATTGTATTTATTTGTATTGTTTTAATTCGCCCTGTAAACCGCCCTGAGTCCTTCGGGAATAGGGTGGTATATAAAATCAATCAATTAAATAAATAAATAAATCGTTTAAAGACTAGAATATCGTTCAATTACTCATTTGATTAGGAATATGTAAAAATATCACTGCATTTTTTTTTTAAAAAAATGCAAATATAAGGCATCTGATTAGCATCAGTTTTCACCATTATTTCTAAGCAACATGGTGTAAATATTACCTTAAAGAAGCTTCAAGTCGGTTCATGTGAACAGTGTCTGGAGGGAGAACGTACGTGAAATTAAGAGTTTGACTTTTCCAGGGTCTTTCTGAATCGTTGCAAAATGTCTCTGCTGTTAGGGCAGTCTTAACATTTTCATTCTTACTACTGATGGTTTCTCTGTCCTAGCACTGAGCTTGTAGGAGGCCTTTTTCACAGGACAGTGCCAACATATCCTGGTATCTACAACAATTACATAGCAGCTAAGCACAGGGACATGTAAAACATACTAGAAACTGTATAGTTCAGAGTTCCTGCTGCTACATATGCTTAGCACATTATCCCTCCAGTTATGGGGCTGGCACTCTGCTGGAAATGTCCCAGTTCATCTGGAAGCTGCTGGGATGAAGAATGCTATTTTAGGACAGCTTTTTAGATTCCAGAATGTAAGGAGAACCTCGAGAGTGACAATACACTTTCTTGATTTAATTTAAATTTAATTTACAGGACTCATAGGCTTATTCTGAAGAAAAAAAATTGCAACATTGATAACAATTACAGTATGTTTTAGTGGCTTAAATGTCTTCATATCTGCCATTACAAGGACAGATTCATTCAACTATTTGGATTTTTTTTATTGTTATGGGTAATCAAACTCCACTTGTGTGATATGGAAGTTTGATGAATAATCTAGCTTGAACATCACTTGTCCTGATTGAAGCCATGAGTGTGCAATCAGTCTTTGGTTGTCACTTTTTTTTTTAATCCCATTTATATCCTGCCCTTCTCCGAAGACTCAGGGCGGCTTACAATCTAAAGCACAATGTGCTTAGCAATAGCCTTCATTCTATGTATATACCTGCTTATTAGGGCTTCCCCCCCCAGCGGCATTTTTACAAAGTCAGCTTATTGCCCCCAACAATCTGGGTCCTCATTTTACCTACCTCGGAAGGATGGAAGGCTGAGTCAACCTTGAGCCTGGTGGGATGCGAACCTGCACTAACTGCAGGCAGCTGGTGTTACTTAAGGAGGCATTAGCCCACTGCTCCACCAAGGGTTGCTATCAAATAATGGGAGAACAAAGGATGGGGATTATTAAAAAGAGGAACCTTGGAATACAGATAGAATACAGAAGAGACTAAGGCAGCCACTTGTCTCAAATTCTACAGGGCTTCCTGCTTGAGCAGGGGTTTGGACTAGAAGACCTCCAAAGTCCTTTCCAGGTCTATTCTGATTGATTGATATTCTAGGAATTCAACAGGTTTGCTTCAGCAGACATGTTCAGCACTGATTTCAAACTGAAGTCAGGATGGGGGAACAAGACTTCTTTAAGACAGCACACAGGACACATGAAACGACTTCAGTAGCTTGCTACTTATGGTTCTGGTAAATATAAAAATGCATTTTAGCATGACTACTAAAGTACGTGATGCCTTTGGAATACTGTAAGTTAGAGCAGTCTCCTCCCCCTGTTATTTTTTATTTAAATAAATAAATGTTCTGAATCCCACCTTAATTCTATCTTAGTCCAAAATCTAAACGAGCAGGTTCAGGTCCTTCTACTCTGTACTAGATGAAAATTACATTCTGTTTTAAATTACCCTGATCAAATCAAATCTGAACTCTGGATGAAATACCTAACTCATGGACTAGAGATATACATGATTAATCCGAAGGTGTGTTGAGCTTCTTGACCTCAATGAAAAGGTCAACACACCAATCTTTTGTCTTTATATTGGCCCTTTAGCAGTTTTATTATAGAACACTTAATAATTCAAGAAAAACAAATATTTGAAAGCAAAATTCATGGAGTAATCAGTCCAGATCCCTTACAGTTTCCCACTGCCAACTGCAAAGAAATGTAATGCTTTTCTTCATGTCCATTTATGGCATATGTTTTTTAACAAAGACATCTGTCTGAGTCATTTGTGTTTGTTCTAAGCTGGGAGAAAAGAAAGAGTTACAGACAGACCAAAAACAGTCTGTTCTAAAAAGTGAAAATGAAATGAATTTCCTCTAATTTTAAAAATGGTACTCAAGAAAACATTCCAAGCATTTATTAAACAAGAAGGATATTAATATCTAGGTGTCTTAGCAGATTGAAATACATTTTTTTGGTAATGCCTCTGAAAAAATAATGAAATAATGGAGCTTTGCCAGTGTGTTTTCAACTTTTCAAAGTCCCCACTTTTAAATTTATTTGAAGGATGAAGTGAGAAATGCCTACAGTACTTTTTATTGCAGTATAAAGATAACAAAGCTAAAATAAACCTCCTTCCAACCCTACCAGTTTGACCTCTACTGATTTTTTCCTATTTCATACAAAATTAATCTCCATCCTTTTTCTCACAATTCTCTCCTTCTTTTGCTCCATAGTACACATTTTAGTTTGCATTGAGAATGACAAATTTTTAAAAAGTACAAAATGTTTTTTTTAAAAAAATGGAATCAGCCACATGAGTTTTCATGTCCCCATTGTGCCTGGTGTAAATTTAAACTTATAGGGCATGTTAAGTCGTGGGCTCTGGTGAGCAGGAATGAAGACACACAGCTGAGTACAGAGAAACTCATTCTTTTATTCAAGCTGGAACTGTACTAGGACTTGGGGCACACCACGCCACAATATATAGCCAAACCCTATGGTAGCAACCAATCAGATTGAACCCATGCTTGCCGCCCGAGGTTGACCAATTGCAGGACCGGAGACATCCTGTCTGGGTTGCTGGAGAGCCATTAGCTCTCCAGCAACGCACGTGGTATGGTACCAAAAGCCCAGTACATAACAGGGCATTTGTAAGAATGTTTCTCTTCCTCCGTTTCATCTTAAGACTCTGACCATGGAAGTCTTACTGATTTTAGTACCATCTTCACGCTTTCCTCTTTTCCTCTTCACTTTTTTTATTCTTTCCGACTCAGTTTTATATAAATTATGAAATTCTTTCTGTTTGTTAGAATAACCTTCTAAAATTGAAGATTACACTACCAAATCTTGTGTTTGAGAGAGAAGCAAACATAAAGAAGATTGAGATCCGAAATACACTAGATTAATAGAAGGGAAGCTTAGATTGAAACATGGAATCCTTCAGAAGATGTTACTTAGTTGGAGAATGAAATGTCTGCAAGTAAACAACAAAGTTCAGCGAGCACTAAGGACTCTACAGTACATCATTGTTTCTCAACCATGGCCACTTGAAGAGCTGAAGTCCTGGAGCTGGAGCCCGCACATCTTCAAGCAGCTAAGATTGAGAAAAACTGCACTAGATCTAACTGGAGGTTGACAAGAAGAAAAAGATCCTGGGGAGGGGGAAATCTCCCAACAATCCCTTGAGTGACTTATTGATTGGGAAAGTTGGGGAATACACCTTTTTTAAGCCCTGAAGAGGAATTTTTATTAAGCATTTGGGAAGGATTCTGGAAGCCAAGCTCTTCCTGCTTCCCAACCTCCTTTAACGCTTCAATGAAGAACTTGAAGATATCTGTAGAGGACTTCAGTGTTAACCTTAAGAAGGAAGAGGGAGGGAGAAATGGTCATTCCCCCTGGGAAAGTGGAAGGCATGAGAAAGGGAATGGCTTCAGGGTAAGGGATGCACAGATAGTCAAGGAATGCAGAGCCATTCCTAGATAAAAGCGACAGTAAATCTCAGCCCGGAGAAAGAAATGCAAGAAAGATACTTAAAATAACCCCACCTTGAGTCTCTGTTCTGGCAGGCTTTCAAAATTATGATGCCATACAATAATAAAGTAAAATTTAAGTAGCTCTTGTAGTGTCCAATTCCTGATCTGGGCTATTTTGAAGGACTGATATCCACTTTCATTTTGTTACTCTTGAAAATAGGCAGTGAAGGTTCTGAGGAAGGATTTTAAGATCCTGTTAATATATACTCCAATGATTCAAGTGTCACTTCTAGTATCTCTCAGGTGTCTGTTTTTTTATCTGGCCTATCCCAAAGGGCTGACATCAGAGTTGAAAAACTCACTATTCTCTCATCAGAGAGGCATTAAATCCTACTTTTAGACCTTCAACATGGCAAGAGATTCTTGGAGCATGTTGTTGTCTGTAGAAGAAGTTCTCGAGGCATTGTTGCAGCATCAACCGCAAGTGGTTTTGCAATTAAACCTACACAAGGTCATAACAAAATTAACAAAGCAACTGTTAAAGCAATTGATGGAAAATTCTATTAATATGCCCCACAACAGTAAAGCAGCATTCCTGGAATCCTTGCACACTAACCATTTCTTAACATGGTCTCCCTCAAAGGGGTGACAAAGTCAAACAATTTCGCATAGTTTTGTAGCCGATAGATATCTATTCCACCTAATCAAGATGTTGACTGAGTACATGGCATGGGTCCGCGATACCTCGAGGACCACCTGCTGCCGGCGTCGACTCCCCTCCGCCCTGTGCGCGCCCACAGAGAGGGCCTCCTCAGGGTGCCTCCTGTCAAGGAATGTCGTCTGGTGGCCCCCAGGGGGAGGGCCTTCTCTGTGGGTGCTCCGGCGTTATGGAACCAACTGCCGGTTGAGCTCCGGATGGCATCAGACCTCCGATCCTTCCGTCGCGGGTTGAAGACCCATTTATTCGAACTAGCGGGTCTGGCCTGATGGGGGTACTTGGGTTGTTTATAGGTTTGTTTTATTATTCTGGTTTTAACTTGGGCATTAATTTAATTATCTTTTAATGTTTGTACTGTTGTTTATATTTATGCCCTGTGAACCGCCCTGAGTCCCTTTGGGAGAAGGGCGGTATAAAAATCTCAATAAATCTTAAATCTTAAATCTTAAATTTTGGCATTTTTCTATGGGTTCAGAATAGCATGCCTTACTTATAAATCCCAATTGATGTTTCCAGAAGAAATATTCCTCACTATACAGAAGGCACTGTATAATTACTTTATCTCTTGTAAAATTTTGTGAATCAAGCTAAGCAATTGCATAATTGTCAATTTTTTTACCCAATTATATCCTTTGGCTAAGTAGTGACAGCAACTACCCAATTTTGGCTGATCATGAAAAAACTAAATAGAGTCAGACTTGGGAAGCTGTTAGATGGGAGACCACAAGGAAATCTCAGGACTATACCTTAGATTGGGATGATTTTAAAAATCTAAATGAATTAATGACAAACTAATTCTGAACTGATTTTAAAAAATCTGCCCATACAGTCACTCAAAATTTGGTTCAAATCATATATGTCTTTACAATATTCCTACTTAAAAGAGACTGGCTTACATATATTTCAACAAAGTTTATATTTATCTAGATTTAATAGACACCACACCTTATTATTTAAAGGTCTGCAAAGCACTGTTGCCTATGTAGGGTGTTACATTATTTTAGCTTGATTTCTCCAGGCATTATTAGGTAGTTGGTAATGCAAGTTTCTATTCCACCCTGATTTCTAAGTGTTTAAATTTTAAGAGAACCACACCCTTCAACTTGATGATTTGATGCAAGTATAATCATAAGCAGCCTGTGTCCTAAACTATTTTGGACAATTTTGAATTCTGAAAGTAACTCTATATTTTGCCAACTTATGAAAACTGAAAAA
Source organism: Vipera berus (assembly GCF_964194415.1). NCBI lineage: Eukaryota > Metazoa > Chordata > Lepidosauria > Squamata > Viperidae > Vipera > Vipera berus. Next base: position 16,049,568 of record NC_138204.1, on the reverse strand, counting down.
AAGAACATAACAAAAGACAGATATAACACAATCACCATAACAAAAAGTTTAGCAAGCTTTCCTTACAATAAAAAGGCTGGTTTGCTGAAACTTCCATTTAAGATATTTCTGTTCCTAATACAATTTTGCAAACTGCACTGCAGACTGGTTGGCACATTTAGAATGTGAAGAACATGGAACATGGAAGGTCCACCATATTATATGACTATCCTGATAGTTCCTTGATAATCATAAAAATGCATTATTTATCGGACATGAAAGTAGTCTAGCATATCTATCTCCACTAGAAACTGTTTCCTATTGACTTTTATCTGAACAAGTGAGCAGACTTTCAAACAAAGCATCTTCTCCTTTTCATTTTCTACAAATGCTTGTCTAGGTGTACTGGGGGCCCAGAAATGTTGGAAATACAGATTGTGTATGAAGCTGTTACTTTACTATGTTCTTATTCATTTTGATTTAAAGAAATGTCATTATTATCTTCTATTCTGCATGGATCAGATCACACCTGTAATATTGTATCCAATTCTAGGTACCACACTTTTGAAAAAGTACTGATAAATTAGAGACCGGGCACAGAGGAGCAATCAAAATAACAAGAGATCTGGCAGGAATGACCACCACAAAAAAGGTTGTAAAATTGGGAACTTCCAGTTAGGCGTCATGGCATAATGGATGCAGGAAGACGGGGCTCTGTCTTCCATGTTCGATTTCGCCCTGCTGTGGGACCCTAAAAGCTTAAACTACTGTCCAAGGAAGTAGATTTCCTAATGCTAAGAGATGTCCAGCTGATTGTTGGGGATGCTATGGGAATAGAATCCCCCATTTTGCAAGGAATTAGACTATATAAATAGCACAATTTCTAACAATACTTACATTCATTTTTAATGAAAAGCTGCTAGATACCAAGTTATGGATTGGATAGCAAATATCATATTTATAAATACATTCCTTCACCATGTTCCCTTTGGAAACCACAGCACAGTAGTAAGAAATATCCAAAACAATTAAAACCCTGAAATCTAAAAATGAAACATAAGTAAATGTAATTTATATCAATATCATTTATTATATTTCTCCATACCTTTCTATCCTTGCAAATCATGCTTGCCTCCACCACATCCATACATAGCTTCATACATTGTCTTTTCTCCTTAAATATCTCATCTCTTTTGCTTTGAGACTCTCATTAGTTCATCCAGTCCTCCCAGCCAGGTTTTATTTTGTATAACTGCTATGCAATTGAATCTTCATTTATTCTCTTTCTTTGACCAAACTGTTTCAGTTTACTTCTTTTCTACTGGTCATTCACTTTTGTATTCAATTCACATTTCAACATATGTCTTATTTTATCTTACTGTATATAATGCATTCCCCTTGCATTTAATTTACAGTTCTTAATTTCCATTGGAAAAAAGTGACTTATGACCAGTTTTCACACTTACTATCATTACAGCATCCCTGTGGTCATGTGATCAAAATTCAGATGCTCAGCAACTGATTCATATTTATGACCGTTGCAGCATCGTGGGGTGATTTTGCAACCTTCTGACAAGCAAAGTCAATGGGGAAGCCTGATTCACTTAACAACTGTGTTACTAACTTAGTAAGTGCACTGATTCACTTAACAACTGTGGCAAGAAAGATAGTAAAATGGGGCAAAATTCACTAAAATGCAAATCAATTTATAACTGTTTTAAAATGCGTTTTTCTGGATTTTTTGTTGTTGTTATTCTGTCTCTCACTGTTAAAATAAACCTACCATTACAATTATAGACTGATCATTTCTTTGTCAGTGGGCAAACGTACAAAATCAGCAGGGGATCAAATACTTTTTTCCCTCACTGTAGTCCTCGACTTACAACCATTCATTTAGCAACCATTCAAAGTAACAACAGCACTGAAAAAAGTGACTTTTGACCATTTTCACACTTATGACCATTGCAGCATCCCCGGGGTCATGTGAGTTACCTTCGGATGCTTGACAACTGACTGACATTTATGACAGTTTCAGTGTCCTGGAGTCATGTGATCCCCTTTTGCATCTTGCTGGCCAGCAAAGTCAACAGATTCAGTTAATGACTATGTTACTAATTTAAGAACTGCAGTGATTCGCTTAACAAATGTGAGAAAAGTCATAAAGTGAGCAAAACTCATTTACCAAATTTCTCACTTAGCAACAGAAATGTTGGGCTTAATTGTGGTCGTAACTCGAGGACTACCTGTAGTCTGCTGCATTTAAGCCGATTATTTTAGATTGTGTAATTTCACACTTTCAGCTTTCAGTCATCAAATATTAAAATTTTAAAAAGGTTAAGAAATATGCTTTGTGTAGCTTGGCTTGAGTCTTTGGCAACTCTAGTGTTTATTCTCATGATTCAAAAAGGAAGAACAATGAAAAGAACTGTTCTTTAAATTTCAAAAAAGTGGGTAACATGTATTATTTCACACAAAACATTGCAAACTGCTGTGAAGATATACATTTTACTATAGTTTCTTTAACATTACCATATCTCCTTGATATATTTTCATGCTACATAGCAGTGGAAGTATCTTGCATTTTTGAGATAAGCATAAAGTTCCTTCTTATTACAGAAAGGTCCTGTCATATTTGTAAGTGGTTTAAAGATAGAAAACAAAGAACAAGTCTGGAAATAAAGTCAATCTATCATACTGGCTTGGCTACCATTACTAAATTACTTGCAGGTGGTTCTCATTCAAATGTTGGGTAAGCTTAAAATATATTGGATTTTCTTCTTTAAGCAAGGCATGTCAAATCAGAAAGATATGCCTGTTTTATGCTCTTTGCTATGAATGACTTTTCATCTCCTGTTTCTATACCAGAGGCATTGTTCATTAAAAAAGATCAGCATCTGTCCACGTAAGCAGCAGGTGATACGTTTAGTTCCCATACTGAGCTAACTTGTTCAATCAAATCATGCTACTGTAATGGAGGACTTTTCTCATAGCCTTGAAGTTTATTTCATAGTTATCAATTGGATTTTCTTTACATTTCTTCAGATCTCATCTTCCAGAAGCGCCTGCTAGCTATATATTACCAACATGCTATAATTTTATTGTAGAACATTTTTGATACTATCAGAGGGACAATAGCTAACCAATAAATGAATGGATATACTGTAAGTTCAGTAAAATGTTCATAATGACATATGAACATTAATGGCTGTGAATTGATAATTTTATGTACTATACAGTAATAATTCATTACATTTATATACTGTGTAATTCCCAGTGACTAAATATACAGTAATGCTGAGTTAGTTAATTCAAATATAATATGCACAAGAATTAAGAAATTATTATGAACATAAAAATAATGTTTATTCTGTTGGCAAACAGTAACCACCATTTTAGCAGAGAAGATGAGTCAAGCGATTAAACTCTTTCTACACTGAAATATTCTTTAATCTAACATAAATTATGGATTGCACATGATATAGGTAGTCCTCAATTTATGATAATTGGGACCAGAATTTCCATTGCTAAACAAAGAGGTTAAATGAGTCACACTTGATTTTATAAACTTTTTTTGCTATGGTTGTTAAATGAATCACTGCAGTTAAGTGAATCACCTGGCCATTAGGCGAACCCAGGTTCCCCATGGACTTTGCTTTTTGGAAGTCAGCTGGGAAGGTAACAAATGATGATCACATGGCCCCAGCATGCTTCAACCATCGTAAATTCATGCCAGTTGTCAACTGCCCAATTTTGACCACATGACTGAGGATGTTGGAATGGTCATAAGTGTGAGGACTGGTCATAAGTCACTTTTTCAGTACTGCTGTAACTTCAAATGGTCACTAAACAAATGGTTGTAAATCGAGGACTATGTGTATAACTGAATGCAGCATACGGTATATTTAATTATCTTTAATCTGACTTCTATAATCTGAGTAATAGCAATCATTTTACTTAGATTTTTCTATCATTTGATCTTTATATATTCAGGTTTAGCTAGAACCATAATTTAAATACATATTGTTTTTATATTTATTCTATTCAAAATAAGAAAGCAGGAAATGATATTCCACACTGGAGTCATGGTAACTAACATTGATACTTGATGCAACAGAAATCTTCAAAACGTCTCCTTTTGCCATGCAATTTAATTTGTCAAAGTTATTTAAGTTCCTGACCCATATTTATCAGTTTGTATATCACGGAAACCTGTATACATAGAAAGTAAGGGAGAGAGAGAATGAGTTCTTAAAAAGGATTATAGGAGCTTTTATAAATACTTCCTGTCAGAATTGATTATAGCTAAAGAGGAAAGTGTATGTATTCATTTATTTGATCTGTTTATTAACTGAACTTTTTCTTTTCTTTTATGACAGAAACTAACAAAGTAGTTAGAATGGCAAGGGTGGAGAACATCGTTATTCTTAATGTATTTATTTAAGTTTTTATAGCTCATCCACAATAAGAGATGATTCTGTGGCAGGATACAAGTACTGCGCCTAAATCTGAAGGTTCATGTAGCTTAGGTCCATAAGGCAAATGTTGTTTATTTTTTTTAAAAAAAAACACCAAATAAATATGCCTATGTCAAATAAAAAGTACAGTTGATACGATGATCTGTTCAAATAGACATTTATAGCTCAGATTTCAGAGATTTGTGTGGAATTTCCACTTAGTCTTGCTATAGTTCTAAGCTAATGTTTCTCAATCTCAGCAACTTTTAAGATGTGTAGTCTTCAACCCCCAGAATTCCCTATGCTGGCATGGGGAATTCTGTTACTTGAAGCCCACCCATCTTAAAGTAGATGATGTTGAGAAACATTGTATTAATCCTTCTGAAGCAAGCTGAGGGAAAAATCAGGGCTGCAAATGTCTCTTCAACTTCTGAAAGAAGAAACCCCAAGCCTTATGGCTTTCATTACCTCAGAAGGAAAGACTAAACAGATTAAATCTTTACAAAGGAAAAAGAATGTCCATATGTTCTGGAAAATATGCGATAATAGAGACCTGAACCTTGCAAATACTAGCCAAATCAGTCCCCTGCAAAGAGCAGGAACTCCCAAAGTCAATCTACAGTGGCCACGGTTAATCCAGGCCCTGCTGACCACACCCAGGTAATATATACACAGTAGTAACACTAAAGACTTTTTTTTTAAAGTTAATGGTAGCCAATTTTTTTCATCAGTCCTCAGAATACAAACAGGTGTGTCCATACTGCAGCCCAGCAAGCAGACTACTCCAGGGGTAGGCCACCTCGGCTCTTTTATGACTCATGGACTTCAACTCCCAGAATTCCTGAGTCAGCATAGCATAGCATAGCTGACTAAGGAATTCTGGGAGTTGAAGTCCATGAGTCATAAAAGAGTCAAGGTGGCCTACCCCTGGACTAGGCCCACCTTTACCATGATTTGATTGGCTGCCTGGCTGGCACTGCCAAAAAGTGACAGAAAATTAGGGGCAGGATAAAGCCAGACTTTCAGTCTGGGTTGAGTGTAACAGATTATTCTCTCCTATTTTTATTTTTAATCTTTGTTTTTTCCTTATGGCTTGTTCAACAGAAACAGACTGGTCTTTGTTCACTTTATTGGCTCAACATGCATTGGCTCTCAGAAAAACTTCAGCAAAAATCCATGTGGCCAGCCTCAGTTGTGAAATCTCTAGGTAATGTCACCCTAACACAAACTGAGTTATAATTTGAGTCTCTTATGTTAAGAATCAGGGAGGAGATGATCTGTATGCCAAAAGATGGTTAAACTGGCCAAGTGCTGGTAACTTCCCACGGGCTGCCTTTGAAAATAACCCACAAATGTCTGTCACTTCAGGTAACAGACCACGTCAGACCTCACCAAAGGGGTTAACATCCTTCAGACGCTACTTCAAAAAGGTAGAACAGGAACCCCATTTTCATTTCTCTTACCACATAATAGCAGGAATATAGGTAGACCTCGTTTACTGACCACAGTTGGGACTCGGAACCTGGTTGCTAATTAAGTGGTTGCTAAGTGTAACCACAACTGCACTTCATCTTACATCAACTTCCCTTTGTTTTACCGAGCTATGAATGTTGTAAATGCAAGAATTCATCATAGTTATTTTTTCATCACTATCTTAACTGTGAATAGTGACTAAACAAGGATTACCTGTACTTGTTCTGAAGTAAGAGAATTTAATGAGTTTAGTCTAGTGAAAATGCATCAGCTCACACGCACTATATTTAGCCACACAGAAAGATTTTTTACATTTTTGTAACACACAAGAACATCCTAAAGCTTTTAATTGAAACACTTTAGGTCTAAAAAGCTCAGTTTTTAGGCAGTTAAGATTTTTCTCTTGTCCAGGAAGTGTAAAATGTTAGTTTAACAACTTTCCCTAAAAAGTATGCTAACTTTAAAAAATGGCTGATATTTAAATCAGTTCAAATCTGTTTCTATTAAAATCTGTGTCTATTATTCTATGGAATCCTGGAAACAACTTTCAGCAGAGATAATGGGTCAGTCAGGGATAAACACAAATCAATCATTTGATAAAAAAATAAAAAAATAAAATTAAAAATAATAAATAAGAAAACAAAAAACCCTCAAAAGGAGACTCAAAGGACTGCTGGGTCTTTTTCTGTCATCAGTTTTCTATGTTTCTATATTGTAATAGCTGCTTTATTATTGCTTCTATTTTGAAAATGGGAAGCTGCCTTGCAAATTCTCAGTCTCATTTATAAATATCTAGTAAAGACTGGAATAGAATGAAGAAAAGCTCCATGTATATGCAAGCTTTCCCTGCTTTTTATCTATTTCCAAACCTTAGTTCAGGTAGTCCTCAACTTACAACAATTTGTTTAATGGCCATTCAAAGTTACAACAGCACTGGAAAAAGTGACATATGACCATTTTTCACACTTATGGCCATTGCAGCATCCCCATAGTCACATGATCAAAATTGGGATGCTTGGCAACTGGTTCTTATTTATAACAGTTGCAGTGTCCTGGGATCATGCAAACCCCTTTTGTGACCTTCTGACAAGCAAAGTCAATGGGGAAGGCAGTTTCACTTAACAACCGTGTTACTAACTTCACAACTGCAAGATTCACTTAACAACTGTAGCAAGAACACTTGTAAAATGGCACAAAGCTAATTTAACTAATGTCTCACTTAACATAAAATTTGGGCTCAGTTGTGGTCATAAGTCGAATACTGCCTGTACAATATTTCTTAAGCTTTTTGCTCTCATTTTCTCTTCCCACTTTTAAAAATTAGGGAGGATCCCAAAATATATTGTTATATTTATTTTGTTTGTTATATTTATCATTATTTACCACCCTAAAAATTAAAATTAACACATTTATAAAATATTTATTGAATCATGTAAAAATAACAATATTAAACCTACTAGCTATTAATATAAATATATTTCATAAAAACCTGCATATAAAATACACAATAAGAAGAATGAGATTGTTCTAATTTTTTTAAAAAAATATCTTCAATATCTAGCAAATAATTTTGCTTTTGGGTGTCACCAACAAATGAATAATAAGCTGCCCAGATTCACCTTGTTGGGGAGATAGGCAGCATAAAGATTTAATAAATAAAATAAATATGACAATTGAAATATTGATTTCTAGTTGAAATATAGCTTGCATTTGCTACTTTCATTAGCATTATTCACTGTAAGATCTGTAATGAACAATGATGGACTGCGTTTTCAGCCTATATTAATAAGCAGTTCTAATGCTTTGAATTATCCTTTTTGCACACACAAACTCAAATCATTTGAAAGTTTTCATTCCCCAAATGAAACTGGAAATGCTATTGTTTTCTAATTTAAGGAATTTGTCATCCACTACCATTGCCATGAACATTTTAGTATTTCTAAATTTAATTTGTAATAATAATAAATCCTAACCCTCATTTGTTGAAACAAAAAAACCTACATGAAATTAATTTTCTATCTTTTAAATTTTCTGTTGTGAAATAACGTTTTAAGGATATTTCTATTTCTGTTGCCAAAAGAAAAGAAACAGTGTTCATGCTGTGACTTGTTGGAAATTAGCTGACAGGATTTATCCTTGTGTGATATGCTGTTGTTCCTTGCTGTTCAACAGTTTAGATTTGTCTGTAATTAATGCTGAGGTGGGTTTTTTTCCTTTTAAATTGGCATGTTTGGACAGTCATATAACTTTTTACTGAGGGTTACTTCATTATTAAGCAGGGAGAGCTAAAATGTAGGAAGGAACTTGTGCAACTTCTTTGAATGAGTGTGTCACTCAAATCTTTCTCTTCCCACATTTAAAATGCTCTTAAATTCTGTTGGCTCCAAAAACCTTAGATCTTAAGCCTGCATATCAAATCTGGATCTACCATCTGGGCCTGATTACTTACCTACACATTTCTAAAAATTAAACAGAAACCTATCTGGTTAAATGATGTGATGTATAAAGAACAGTAATATTGTTAAATATACATAGATACTAATTATTATAACTATTAAGTATTGAAAGAAGTGAAATAATTAGGTAAAAAAGAATGGCTAATCAATAATACCAGGGTTGTCCATTTCCTATTAACTCAATTTTATTTTATTCTGAAACATTTCAGTCTAAAACATGAGCAATAAGTAGAGAAAAATATCCCATAATTTTTAAGTGACAATTAGTCATCTTAACAAAACATGTAGAATCATATTTAAACTAGCACTTAAAAGTGATATTGAAGAAACACGCTAAATTTTGAGACTCTTTTTTTTGCCATTCATTAAATTACTGAGTTCCCAATCTAAGAAAGTACTATATTCATACATCAACTTAATGTAATCCAGTGTTATAGTTTTAGTTAGGAAACAAATAACTATCCAACTAGCTCTATATGACAATTTTGTGTGTGTGTGAACTGCAGTAAATATCATAATCATTTTCATTCACATGGGAAAGATCATTTCTGAAACTATAGTATGAAAGTCTTTTACAGTGGGTTGTGATATAATATGGATATGTAGTGCATAAATAAAAGAAAACCAAAACAATGTCACTAGGCTAAAGGAAGACTTGGAATTTATATGATTTGTACATAGAAACAAGTTATGACTAAACTGCATTACACTTTATAATATAAATCAGTAAAATGTAGGTACAAAAATGGGGAAGAATAGGGAAATTAATTAAAAATGCAGTTTTATTCATAGATGGTTCAGAGATACTATTGATATCTTATAATTATATTACTTTGTTGTTTGTATGTACACTGAGAGCTTATGCACCAGAGACAAATTCCTTATGTGTCCAATCACTTGGCTTCTATTCTATTCTATTCTATTCTATTCTATTCTATTCTATTCTATTCTATTCTATTCTATTCTATTCTAATTATTTTGAATTGTCTATGAACAAAACGGCCTTTTAGTTAATTTTCCTACTCTCCCCCATTTTATATCTATATTTTGAAAGAATATATAGTTACATTCCATCAAAATACACACACACACACATGCAGAGATAGAGCACTACTAATGTATTTACTTCAGCTCATGATGCATTTCATCTCCCCCTGCCACACACACAATGTTGTTATTCAGCCAAAACCTTCATATAATTAAAAACCACAGGCACTCATTCAAAGTGTCAGATCAAAAGGTTAATGTGCTATGGTAGAGAGGAACTACTTATATTATACCCTTGAACTTTTATTTTAAGTTTACAGCATTTAAAAACAAGTTAAGTCAAACTCTGGCCAAAGCTAATATTACATCATATGATTTAAAAACATTAATCATAGTTGTTTTAAATCAGTTGATCCAAATATTTGGCTTGGTGGAAAAAATCTTGTGAGTACTGGCTAGAAATGCACTTCTTAAGGCTGAATCTTAAAAATATGAACTGATTTCTACTATTGGAAGCAAGACAAAGCACTATGAAATGTTTCTAGAATCTTCAGAAAACTCAAACAAAAAATAGTTAGAAGGCAATAATGAATTACTTTTGTGAAGCTTGGAAAATGATATATAATCTGTATGAAATTATATCTTGTAACATCTTTCAGCTCCAAGGTACTGAGAGCAATAGAAAATGTTATTGAAGATGTTATCATGAGTTTGTCCAGTAATAAAGCACCTATTCTTATCTTAAGAAACAGATCTGACTGGGGAAATATACAGTGAGTAAATCGTGCTTGCAAATGTATTATATGCAAACATTATAGATAAAAAATTAGTTCTATATTTATATATTTATTAAATGTTATTAAATCTGACTAGAACTAACCTTGATTTAAATTGCAAATGACAAAGATAACATTATGAAAACTTTTGGTTTTGGTTAACAACCCACATTCTGAAGCATTAGATTAGACTAAAGCAATTCTATAGTCTTTGAACCAGAATCTAATTCTGAACCTACACATGATCAGCAAGGCTTCAATTTATTTCTGGTTTACCTGAAGTATATTTAAAAATCTCACTAAAATCGCCTTTCCATTGAAATGCTGATGCTGTGCAGAAATTGTGAACAGGTATTTTTCCCTTTTGCTTCACCCCAAATCCTTACTGCAGGGCTTATGTTGACAGCTTTTAGCAATTTCTCCTCCCAGCAGGAGCTGTTCAGTTTATGAACAGAACTGGGGGTTGACAAATATCTGTAAGGTGAGGATATGAGATTTTTTTAAACTTCAGAACCTTGTGTATTTTGTAATGGGCATTGATCAAATGCTGCTTTTTGCACTCCTAACAATCAGCTGAATGGAGTTTATATTAGCCGGGTGATTGAGGTTCTCAGGAGAAGAGGGGGTAAAGTATGGAAGTGTCATTAGTAACACTAGCAACACTCCTTAGTAACAAGGAATGACATGGAAACAAATCAGCTGCCAATTAAGTGCTCACTATTCAGGAAATTAAATAGTGATTCAAACTGTTAACTTAATATGGAAGCCAATGGAGATGGCTGACAGGAAAGAGAAAAGAGAAATAACAAAAACCTAGGAAATACGGTAAAATAATTGCTGGAATTATAAATAGTGTAGTGTAAGAGTATGGGCAGGTCATTATGACAGAACTGTACCTGAATCTCATCAACAATGATCTAAAAATATAGAACTATTAATAATTGTGTCTTCTTTATTATCTATTTTTTAAAAATGTTTTAACTGCTATGAAAGAAGAAAGGGCAGTAGAAATCAAGATCTATAATACTAATGAAGAGTTTATGTTTTCATTTGATTTATTATGCAGCTATATAATAGGTTTTTGTGTTTTGTAATTCAGAAATTAATTTGTAATTGATTTAAACTGTATTACAATTTGGTAATATGAAAATTATTATTGCCATTATTCAATTTTACATTGTTCAATTTTAGTCTACTAAAATTGGGGAGGGACCATATTGATGACAGAATTAAAATTTTATATTGAGAAATTTTCAGAAACAACAGCATAACCCAAAGCTATGTGATAGATTAAACACTGCAACTCTAAAGCAAAATATTGAAATAGATAACAATATAGTCTGGCACAGTAAAAAATAGTTTCCTGTGTTATGAAACATATCTTATTTTGTTGTCCTCTTCTCATTCACCTTGCAGTTTTGCTTGGAAGAATATATTAATACCAAAGGAATTTGGTCATCAATAGTATTTACCATTTTTAGTCGATTTTAAATAGTGTATATCATTATGCCCTGTATCTATAACTAAAGGTTTGTCTAACATGTTTTATTTGAGTTAAATTAGTATGAGTTTGTGAAGTTCAGAATGGAAACTTAACAGAACAACAGTATAACTTTTGGAATCTATGTTCAGCTCCTTGATAACTATGAAATAAATACAATAAGGGCTGGTGTAATTAATTTGAGGTCAAAGTTTAAGCACAAGAAAATAATTAGGAAGAAAGTAAGCCATTTCTGGGTTTAGATTCACCTGATTTTGTTTATATACTATACATAATAAAGCAAACCAAAATGATTTTATTTATAATGCTACTACATAATTATATTACTTAATCATATTCTTTCTAAATATGATGAAAACTGAAATTTGACTGTAATTTGTATCAAATTTAAATGATAAAAGAGTTGAAGTAAGTGAAAGGTTTTCTGTGCAACCACTGAAGTAATATGAACTTAAATTAGACACTGATGACTAACTTGCTCAGGATCCATTTCAGTACCTTGAGAAATCACAAGTTTTCTAAGGCTAGATTTATTTTGATTTTATAATGTAGTGTCTTCTGCCACCTTAAGGATGTAAAAAGTAATGACTTTGAACAGCAAAATGCAGCTTTAATAACTGTTTCCTAACAGCATAATCAAATATTTTGTATAATTACACTATACAATGCTTTGGAAATATGTTCTGTGGATTTAAAAGAAAACATTTCTTCAACTAAAAAGAGAATACATGAGCTCTGAAATTAAAAAAGCTAGGGTTACCGGGGGAGTGGTTTTATTTATAAATAAACACAGTTCAGGCATTTGAATAATCCAAGAATGGAGAAAGCATAAGGAGATATACTGTATTGCAGATCTATTCTGTCCACTCTGCTTCTCTCATTAGGCAGGAAAGGCTTGCAGGGAAACTGGATTTTTATTCATCTGAATGCAGAAAATCAAACCCTGTGGGTAATTGTGTTTGTGTGTGTGTGTTTCTAATAGATTTATATAAGTATCAGCCAAGCCCACTTCATTATGTTTAAATGAGTCCCATATTTCCTTATCCATACAAAGTCTATGTCTATAGGCAATCTGCTCATAAGTAACAAATTTAATCAGGTTTTCGATCCATTAAGTAAATGGGACTGTATATTTACGTGTTTCATTCTGGAATTTAAAAATGTTTCAGCCCCTTTTGCGTAGGTAATAGTAACTGTATATCTCTACCAAAGTCGTCTTCCTTGTCCCTATATTTATGAATCCTGTTGAATTCCAAAGAAAATTTGAGATTTGGGGATTTTCGCTGAGGTGACAGTTTGACTGAGGCCTTAGTCACTTCCTGGAATAGTGGTGGCAGTGACTTGGACGTACCATCCCTATGAAGCCTTTCCCTGTGTAATCTTCCTGTATTATACTATACTGTGCATTTCCCTATACTCCCATTGTGTACTCCCTGGGTGTTGATCCCGGAGTGCATCTAGTTTCACTGGGAGATGAAGCACAAGATGAGACATCTTGAGCTCTGTTGGAGGAAGACAAAGAACAAGACTGGTTTTTATGTTTCAAAGTCCGTATTAAGGGTTATCTTGAAGTTGTAAGTACAGTGAAACCTCAATATTTCCCTGCCCTTATTGCATCTAATGATAGCCATCTAGTGGCCTGGAAATATTAGGCTCAACTGTGGTCATAAGTTGAGAATTACCTGTACATTTTATCTTTTCTTTCTAATCTTTAGTATTAAAAATATTCTTGACTTGTATGCAATATTATGAATCCTGATTACTAAAATATCATTATTGTTAGATTATTAGTTCTTTTAAATTCCTGATTTGGTTTTCAAAACTAGTTTTACAGAAGCTGTAGGTTTGCAGATGATATCTAATTGTACCACACAACAAATAAGAAGTGACAGCCCTAAATCAGCACCAAAGTTTGGTAAGTTAAAAAACTCAGCAATATATTGATCTATTTAGTTCAAAAATATTTTATTACAATTCAAAGAATGCACTAATGAATGGATCAGATCATTTAACTGGGGTCCACTTTTGTCGTCTTTGCTTCAGGATAAATTGTACAACAATTTGTTTTGATTTGAAGCAGAAACCTTGCTTCAGAAAATTCAAAGCTTTGTAGGTCTATTTAGTAAGAATAATATAGAAATAAGTGAGTTGCTAAAGTATCTGGGTTAAAGCTTCCTAGATATACATAATAAGCTAATCCTCTAGATTTTGCATGTATTCTTGTTAGCTTTCCCTCTGCATAGTGGCATAATTATGGCATTGTTCCATTTGATAAGCAGAGATGCATTATTGCATATATTTTAAAGCAGGGGTCTTCAAATTTGGACCTTTTATGACTTGTGGACTTCAGCTCCCAGAATTCCTCAGCCAGCATGCCTGGCTGAGAAATTCTGGGAGTTGAAGTCCACAAGTTATAAAAGGGCCAAGTTTGAAGACCCCTGTTTTAAAGCAATCATAAGTCATACCAAAATTAATCCATCTTTATATTTTAATATATTTTCCATTACACCATCTATACTTGAAGCCTTAGCATTCTTCAACATTCTCACATTATTTATAACTTCCTTTTCATCCATTTTCTTGCACACTAATGTTATAAGCATTTTTTTTTCAAGTTCCTCTCTTCAATGTATTTTTCCCATACAAAGCTCCTAGGTCTCCAACTGCCCCAGTCACTCTTTCTATACTCTTTTATATCATTCCCACTATTACTATTCTCTTCATGCCACCTAGTTCTTTTTTTTTCCCCTTCTGGATCACATTTATTCAGAATATCCTTTTTTTCCCCAGAACTTTTTCCATTATCACCATTCACTGGAAGGTAACTTAGTTATTACCAACCTATGGATTCCTCTACAGCAGGGGTGTCAAATTCGCAACATCACATGACCAGTCACGACGTATCACAACTTTTTTTCCATTGCTGGCAATGGGGTGGGTGGGGTTTCGCTATGATGCATCCGACCTGCGGGCCAGCAGTTTGACACCCCTGCTCTACAGTATTTCCAACCTATACCTCAGTTCATATTTTTCTGACATGTTTTAGTTCTTTCATTCAATCAAATCTTTACCTTCACTTCAGTGCATGTATTCCACAATTGTACTCTATATTATCAGAACACTTTCTTCAGATTGATTATATACTTTCCGTTTCTCTTAGTTCCACAAACACACACTAAGTATTTTTCTATCATTTCATTTCATTTATTAATTAATGCTCTTTACCATTTACTCCTCTTTATTTCATGTCGCAATCTTTCTATGCTATGGTTGTCACCAGATAAGTGGATAAATATTGATCTCCATTGTCTATTGTGATTTTCATCAACTGAGGTGTTGACATAAAGCCTTAGTGTCAGATAAGGTTTAGACTAGGTTGTGGTATCTTTGTAAATAATGCCAACAGTAAGAAAAATACACTGTATGCAAGCAGTTGAAGATAAAATACAAAGGATGCAAATGTTTCAGGTGGCAACTGTATGAGGTTTTGCTTTATGTTTCAGCTTTGTTTCTTAAAATATTATCTATAATCTACAAGATGATTCAGACAAATACATATGCAACAAAAAGGTAATAATTAAGTTTACATGTATTTGTAAGGTTAAAATAAACATATACAGTTGTGCTTAAGAGTTTCAATATTTCTGCATAAATATGGCCTAAGATGTGATCTGTTCTCCAGACAAGTCCTAAAACTAGAAAAGAAAAAGAAAAACTCAAACAAATGAGTCAAAAACTTTATATTTCTTCATTTATTTATGACATAGTTCTGTGTTTATCTTTATTCACTTTATCTTTTTGAGAAATAGTAAGGGTCAAGTCTGGGAAACTTTCTCAAATTACATTTCTGCCTTGGATTTAAACTTCTTTTATAAAACTATTGTCTTAGTAGTGAATCTTCTTCAGTATTATTCCTACTGCCAATTATAATTTCATAGAAACAAACCTAAAGAGAGGTATCATATGATACCTGCTTTTTAACAACATCACACAAAATTATGTGATGCTTGTGTTAGATGTCATGGCAAAAATTATATAACTATATCATTAGTATGATGACATATGATGCATATGTCATCATTTTGATGCTGTGACTTGTAACAGATGCCTATGATGACTCCTACCCTGTGAGCTTATTGTGCAAAAGTGAATTAATTTCATAACAGCTTATTTTGCTGTACAAACATAGCCTCTGTGATAGCATTTCTATTGTGGCCTTCTTCACTACCACAATTTTTATTATTATTTTAATCCCATGTATATCCCGCCCTTCTCCGAAGACTCAGGGCGGCTTACAATTTAAGCACAAACCAATGTGCTTAGCAATAGCCTTCATTCTATGTATATGCCTGCTTATTAGGGCTTTCGCCCCCCCCCCCAGCGGCATTATTACAAAGTCAGCTTATTGCCCCCAACAATCTGGGTCCTCATTTTACCTACCTCGGAAGGATGGAAGGCTGAGACAACCTTGAGCCTGGTGGGATGTGAACCTGCACTAATTGCAGGCAGCTGGTGTTACTTAAGGAGGCATTAGCCCACTGCTCCACCAAGGCTGTTTGAAATATTGTTTGAAATATTGAAGCAGTGAAGTTATTCATTGAAACATAAAATCTAGTTCACTATTCTGAAATATTTTTGAGAGTCGTTCCAGCTAATTAGCCTCCAAGACTGCTGTGTTTTTATGATGCCAGAGTAGCTGTTTCAAGTTTCAGATAAATTAATATGGCTGATCAATTTTTGCTCATTTAATGATATAGTAGTAAGAGAGTGAAGGGAATCATTTATTCCCTAATCAGACCCAAACCTTAGAGATGTCACGAGCAAAATAGTAAGTTAACACACATCAAAAATAACATGTATTACATTTAAGTGTTTATCTAAGCAACTCAAAGCAGGATTCATCATTCTCAATGCCGCTTCCTAAGCTTCTATCTTCTCTTATGGTAAAACAGACTGAAAGAAAAAGTAATCAGACCATTTTCTGGTTGCATAGTGGTCTGACTATTTTCCTCCTCATCTTAGCTCAACGTACTCTGACAACTTGTAAAAATTATTGTTGAAAAACTCTGCATAAGAATAGTCCTGAACACTCCCTTTGGGGATTTTTCCTACAATTTTCAATTATTCCATTGAGAAGAGACGAAACATAAGATTCAAGGAAGATGACAGAATAGTGGGATGATGTCCACAGGCAATACTTATAGGATAACCTTTGCTAAATATTCATGAGTACTATTTTCTAAGCAGCATTGAAATCACTTTTGAGACTGTAAATATTTTACTTTAAAACTACATTTTATTTTGACAGAGATATCTTTTACACCGATACAGTACTTTTTGGTAACCAGAGGGTTGTGGACAATATTATAAATGACATTTCATGTATGCTCAAGATACCCAGGAGGACTCTACATATTGTTAAGTATTCAATGTGTCTTACATGATCTGTAATAGTTTAGTACACTTTGGGGAGGAAAGGTATGAAATATTTTAATTAATTTCCCACAACAGTAAGTACAGAGAAACATGACAAAATAAAAATAGAAAAATCATATCTACTGTATATCTAATGAGTAGATTTGTTGGCAGGTGCAAATCACAGAAGGGAGGAGAAAGTATATATATCTTTGTGTGTGTGTGTGTGTGTGTGTGTGTGTGTTTGTGTGTGTGTGTGTGTGTGTGTGAGGTGGTCTTTTGTCATTTCCTTTCTCTGATGACACTCAAGAAGTAAACTATATAGTATAGCCAAAAGAAGAGAAAAAAATCTTATTTGCCCTTTGTATGATTTTTCACTCATTCTATAATCCACCTTGAAAAAGAAACATTTCAGCATATTGTTTTAGTACTGTAGTGGAAAAACGAGATATCATCCTCCTATGCTCCAGCAAGACTGGCACTGCCAGAAAGCTCCCTCTCAAAACTTTCCCCATTTGCCAAACCAAAAAATGCAGTTGGATGATTTTGAGTGATCAGTTATTAAAGATCTTAAATATTGTCTAGGAAAGGTTTGGAGGATAGTGGTCAAATTTCTATAAATGTCAAAATTGGTATGGAAATAAGTCATACTATTTTTGAACATGAGGAAGTAGTTGCCTAAGACAAGATTTAGTTCAGGCCATCCAATATAAGAACTGATAAAATTTCCTGTGACTACAGTAATTAAGAACACTATTACATCACTTACATTTTTTCCCTATCTAGCCTATAAATAATGATTAGATATATTATTCTGGTAACTGTGTAATTACTATCTGAAGTTACTTTTTTTCTTTGCAGCTCTCCACTAGCAAAGGGTGCATTGCTGGTAATCTTAGTTATATTGAAGAGGATGGTACAAAAATCAATTGTACTTGCAGTATCACAGTATGTATAATTCATTATATCCTGATTTGATATAAGAAAGGTGCACATTTCTGTATTCTAGTTGAAATGCATAGATGTTTTTGCTCAATGCATTATGCCTTGTAATTTTTATTCTGTATATATTCTATATACAGTATATATACAGTATATATACATTACTGTAGATATTCAATAAGATAAAATCATTATTTATATCCATTAGGTTTCTAATATGATAATCAAAGTATTGATGCTTGCTTGGGTATAATTTTACCGAACTAAATATCTGGACTTTCTCAACTTGCACCTAATTATTGCATATCCTGGAAAAAAACTTTTTCTGCACATGATGTAGTCTTCATCTTACCTCTGGGTTGTGAATGTTTCTTGGATTTTACTAGCAAAATACTAGAGAGGGTTGCTTTTCTTTCTCCAATGGATTTTATTTAGTTTAATAAACTCCCAAATCATAGAGTATTTCTAATGTATGGGTCTGTTCATCACTCTTAAAGGATGGTTAGAATTAGTGTGCTAATATATAAAACCATAATGCTTACGAAGTAATGAAGAATTACTATAGTTAATCATTTTTGAAAGAATGTCTTTCCTAAGTTTCTAAAACAATTTGATGTCTGTTTTTTTAGACACCTGTACCATCTAATGTAGAAGGAATAAGAAGTATCCTTTAAGCAAAATGTAGATTAAAAAAAGTAAAAAACAAAACAAAATGAAAACCTGAATATAAAATTTATTAAAGATTCCATATAAAATGGCATGACTGATGCTAAAACTGTTCATATTATAGTAACAGAAAATTATATAATATCCAGTAATTTATATAGTGCAATTAAATTCCAGTTTATTTTCTTGAATCCTTTAACATTACAGATTTGATTACAGATGCAAAATTTATTCTAATTATAGAAAAAGATGCAACTTTTCAGAGACTGTTAGATGACAACTTCTGCTGTAAAATGTCCCCAAGTATAATAATTACGGTACAATTTTACATTTTACTAAGCAGATCCGAACATTCTCAAATAAATTGTCCAAATTCATTTCAATTGTATTTAGGACTGGTTTCAGAAATGAAACTGCATTGGTTATACAATGAGGCTGGCTACTGTAATCTGCAAGCATAATCTTGTTAATTCTCCTGGATACATTTCAGCAATTTTCAATACTATCAATTATGCCCTTCTGTTAAAGACTTTGCTTAGGACTCGTATTTTACAATGGTTCTACTGATATCTAGACTATTTTTTGAGAAAATTGTGCTAGGGTGTTACTGTTCAGCCACATGACATTTGTGCTTTGGGTCAGTGGAAGAGTTCATTTTATTTTCCATGTCATGTGAAACTGCTAAGTGAAGTAACTCAGATATTAAGCATGCAATGCTACCTGCATGATGATCACATGCTGATCTTTTCTATTCCTGGGGTAATATGGTGGGGTTATCCTATCATCCCAAACTGACAACATGGTCATCACCATAAAGTCATCAATAATGTAAGCAAAATTATAAAGCCAAATCTGGTGTACTTAGTAGCATTTCATGTCTGAAGGAATTAGGAAGGAGTAATAATCAGGAAGATCTAAAGAACTCTGGGTTTCCAAATAAGGAGAGGTAAGAAGTGTTATTTCCAACCAAATGCTTGGTGAACCATGTTTATGGTCAGACCACACAAGCCCAGCCATATGATTAGCTAATAACTGGCGCCCATTATTCCCCCAAAATCCAAGTTTCAGCCTCATATTTTCACAGGTTTCACACAGTGGTGCTGTCACTCTCTAAGTGAAGGCTTAGTGTTCTCATACTTGGCAGAAGTACCAAAAAGGTTCTGATTCCAGTTAAATAGCAGGACCCATGTCTCTCTAGAATCTTGTCACCTTACTTCTTTCATCTTCTGAACAATTAGGGCATCTGCTGCCGGCATCAAGCTCCCTGCGCCCTGTGCGTTCCCACAGAGAGGGCCTCCTCAGGGTGCCACCGGTCAGAGAATGCCGTCTGGTGGCCCCCAGGGGGAGATCCTTCTCTGTGGGCGCCCCGGAGCTATGGAACCAGTTACCGGTTGAGCTCCGGACGGCGCCCGATCTGCGCTCCTTTCGCCGCGATCTGAAAACATACTTGTTCGAGCAAGCCGGCCTGGCCTGAGGGGGGATTGGTGGGGTTTTTTATCACTCTTGTTGGGGTTTTTTACTATGTATCAATTGTATTTTAATCGGGCATGCATTTAATTATCTTTTAATTTTTGTAAATTTCTGTGTTTTATTCTTGCCCTGTACACCGCCCTGAGTCCTTCGGGAGAAGGGCGGTATAGAAATGATAATAAATTAAATTAAAATTAAATTAAATTAAATACACAGAAATATATCATCTGAATCACTGAAAACCTTAATCGAAGTTAGATTATGGGAGTGTACTGACAGATAGCTGCTGACTTAAAGCTCAGTCTAGCCAAAGTAGAAGCTTCGTGGTTTAATCTACTGTATATCAGCAATGCCACATTGCTCTAAGGGTCAAGTGCACGCTTAGGAGGGGTTGCAGATTTATCTTTGTCATTAAGGCAAAATATCTTTCCTACTTAGCAGAGATTTCTCTGGCTTCAGTGGGCCTCCATTAGTTCCAACAACAATGCATTGTTGAATAGCAGAGAGCTTTATATAGTGGAAAGAATGCATGGAAAGAGAAACACTAAAGTTAGGAGTGTAACTGAAGGTATTCTTGAGGCTGGTGCTTGTATGAAAGAAAATAAAAGATAAGCTTTATTTAGAAAATAATTCAGTGATAGGAAAGCCTTAGTTATTTTATCTACAGATAAAGAGTTTGTAGTGTGAGCTTACATTATGGAAAAAGAGTGGCCCAGAGAAGTACCTGAAATGTATGGTCAGAGTGAAAAGCAAAAGAGAACAAAGAGAGAGAAAAAGAAAGTGATGAAATCCCTGAGAATGCTAATCAAAAGGATATGCGTTACATAAAGGTAAAGGTAAAGGTTCCCCTGCACATGCGTGCTAGTCGTTTCCAACTCTAGGGGCCAGTGCTCATCTCCGTTTCAAAGCCAAAGAGCCAGCGCTTGTCCAAGGAGGTCTCCGTGGTCATGTGGCCAGCATGACTAAACGCCAAAGGTGCACGGAATGCTGTTACCTTCCCACCGTAGTGGTCCCTATTTTTCTACTTGCATTTTTACGTGCTTTCGAACTGCTAGGTTGGCAGAAGCTGGAACGAGTAACAGGCACTCATTCTGTTACGCGGCACTCGGGATTCAACCCGCCAAACTGCCGACCATCTGATCGACAAGCTCAGCATAACCCACTGAGCCACCACATCTCTGCAATGCGTTACATAGAGATGTGCAAACTGGGTCTTTTTAGAGAAGGAATGGAGATAAAAGTACAGAGTCCTCTTCATGACTGTCTCTGCATCCATTGTCCATAGTGACCAGTAGGTTTATAGATAAAGAAAGCTTGTACACTCAGAGAAGAATTCCAACTTTCATTGTGTGTGAATGTGCTCTGAATCCAGAACTTTAGTTGATATAAAATATGTGGGAAGAGTTACTGATGTTATCTCTAGTCAGGGGTGTGAGTAGAGCATTGTGGGGATCAAGGCAAATCTTTCAGATGGGTGGTCACCTCATTACTACCAGTGTAACACAATATCTTCCTCAATGAGATCCTCTTGGCATTTACCAAAATGTATTTTGAGACACTGGAAATACTTTTTTTTGCGCAAGTCTTTTAAGTGGTGATACCTGCCTGATTTGTATCTAAAAGCAGGTTTACCTTTTGGGCTTTTTTTAAAAAAAATCCTTTCATTGTATGTTATGCCTTAATTCCCAGTTTTCACCATTTTTTTATACAGCTTTTAGGTATTTTGTGAGTGTTGATTCTATTGTCTTTGTATTAATCTTTCATCCATTAATATGAACAACTGTAAAAAATGATTATACTCATTGGGAGCTGAATTTAGAGTTCTGTAATAAAGAATTTTGCTGAGTAGAAGCAACTGTGTCTAAACATATATTGAAAAATGTGTCATAGTTATAAATATTGTAATTATTTCTTCAGGGAAAAGGTGTACCAGATATCAATACAAGACTACTAGTCAGAAAATTATGGGATACTTGTCACATACCACTCTTTGCTCTCATGGATGCTGACCCACATGGTAAGTATGGGGATTCTCTACCTATTTATACCAGATGTCTAGCAATGTAGACATGGTAATGGGCATTTTCTCTCTGAGCATAGCGGATGCAAAGTCGTGTGGTCACACAGAGAGACGGACACTGGAGCTGGGTAGTAACTTCTTTATTGGATCAGGAATGAAGCTGGGGCAAAGGGGTTACCTGGCATCTATTTATACCTGCCCAGGTGAATCGCAACCAATAGATTCAAACCTGGTCTTCCCGCCAGTGCAGGTGGCCAATGGATTTAAACCCTGGCTTCCCGCCAGAGCTGACCATGCCCTGGGGCTGTCAACGACTTGCTCTATTCAGGCTTTCCCGCCAAAAACGGTTGTAGACTGGAGCTGTCCAGCCCCCTGCTGTGCTGACATCCTGTGTATGCTTAAGAGCATACACTACACCCCTTCCCCCTTAGTGAGGGATTAACCTCTGTCATTCTGTCTCCCATAACTATATACAACTATTCTATACACAGAATTTACATTTGTTTACTTCCCAGTTACACCTTCCCCTAAGAACGCACATAGTCAGCGAGGTAGCTTGGAGCCTTGTGAGGTCTGCTTGATCTCCTTGGGACTGGTTCCCCCGGTGGTGTGGTGCTGTTTCTTGTCTCTCTTCCTTGCTGTTGTTGTGGTGGATTGTGGTGTGTATGTGTGTGTGTCGGGGTGCCTTGGCTTTGTATTATGCTGGGTTCTGGTGACTGCCTGGTTTCCCTGTCAGTCTCCTGCCTGAGGCGAGGTTGCCTCTGTGCCCCACTGGTGACCCTCCTGGGTGTTTGTGTCAGTGTTGGCTCCTCCTCCTCAGGCCCAGTGTGTCCTCAACAACCCTTTCAGGAGCCCTTTTCCTCAGCTGGTCCAGGTGCCTCTTCCAACAGAGTCCCCCCTCCACCCTCACCTTGTAGGAAAGGGGTCCTGTTTGCTCTAGTATTTCCCCTGGCACCCATGGGTGACCTGAGCTATAGTTCCTTGCCCAGATGGGGTCCCCCGTGTTAAAAATTGTTTTGATGTTTGGGGTCCCGGCATCTGCTGCTACTCTGTCTGGGTGAAGCCTGTCCAGCGTTGTTATTAGGCGTCTGCCCCATCTGAGTTCCGCTGGGCTTTTGCCTGTGGCAGTGCAGGGTGTTGCATGTTGGTGGCCAGTCTTTGCTTCCAATTTCCCTGCACTATGCGCTTGAGGGCGTCCTTTGTTGTCCTCACGAATCGCTCTGCCAACCCATTACTGGCCGGGTGAAAGGGAGCCGAGGTGGCATGTCCAATCCCCAAGGTCCTCAGGAACACCTGAAAATCCGATGAGGTAAATTGTGTTCCATTATCTGACACGATCACGTCTGGCAGACCATGAGTTGCAAACATTCCCCTTAATGCTTGAATGGTTCCTGCTGAGGTCATGTTGCCCACAGGCACCACCTCCAGCCATTTGGAATGACTGTCTACTGCTACCAGAAATGTGTGTCCTTGGAATGGGCCCGCATAGTCTATGTCTACCCTGGACCATGGGGTGTGTGTCTCCTCCCACTTGTGAACTGGTGCATGTGGCTGTTCTGGCTGTGACCTCTGGCACATGTAGCACCCAGCTACTAACCCTTCTATCTCCTTGTCCAACCCTGGCCACCACAGGTAGCTCCTTGCCAGGGCCTTCATTCTTACCACTCCTGGGTGGCCCTCGTGCAGTGACTGGAGGACTCTTTCTCTAAGCCTTGTGGGGATGATGACTCTACTTCCCCACAGCAGACACCCCTTGTGTGTTGATAGTTCATGTCTTCTGGAAAAGTATGCAGTGAACTCTTGCCCTGGTGATTTGTCCTGCCACCCACTGCTCACCCACGATTGTATCCTGCTTAGAACCTTGTCCTTGGGGGTCTCTGAGGCTATGTCCTTTGCGTTAAGGGGGCATTCTGGCAGCTCCTGTATTGCCAATATTTGGGTAGCAGGTGCGGGGTCCGGCTCAGTATCCCTTAGGGGGAGTCTGCTGAGGCCATCTGCGTGCCCCATCTCTTTGCCTGGTCTGTGTACCAGCTTGCAGGAATATGCTGACAGGAAGATGGACCAGCGTAACATCTGGGGTGACAGGATTTGTGGTGTCTGCTTTTCCGTTGTAAATAACCCTAACAAAGGCTTATGGTCAGTATATATTAGAAATTCCCTACCATATAGGTAGTCATGAAATTTCTTTACTCCTGCAACCACTGCCAGTGCCTCCTTGTCTATCTGCGCATAATTTCTTTCTGCAGCTGACAGGGTTCTGGAGTAGTAGGCGATGGGGGCCTGAGTTCCATCCTCCCTTAAATGGCTGAGAACTGCCCCAATCCCATAAGGGGATGCATCGCATGCAAGGCAGATTGGCTGGTCCTCCCTGAAGTGCGTGACTGTAGCATTGCCTGCCAACAGGTTCTTCAGTGTTTTGAACGCGTTTGTGTGTGTGTCAGTCCAGTCCCAGGATGCTTGCTTGTCAAGCAACCTGTGTAGGGGTTCTGCAATTGTTGCTTTGTGTGGCAGGAATGCATGATAAAAGTTGAGGAGGCCCAGAAATGCCTGCAACTCAGACTTGTTTTTGGGAGTTGGGGCTTCTTTGATTGCCCTGACTTTGGATGCAGATGGGTGGATGCCTTGAGCATCAATCCTGAACCCCAGGAACTCTGTCTCAGTTACCCCAATCTTGCATTTTTCCCTTTTGAGTTTCAGCCCTGCATCCCTGAACCTCTCTAACACTGCTTTCAATCGGGTTGCCAAAATGTCTTCGGAGCTGGCTGTGATTAGGACGTCGTCGAAGTAAGGGCAAACCCCTGGTATTCCCTTGAGGGTCCTTTCCATCACCTCCTGGAATATTCCAGGAGCCACGCTGACCCCGAACTGCAACCGGTCTACCCGGAACGCCCCTTTGTGTGTGATTATTGTTTGTGCTTTAGCAGCCTCTGGGTCTACCGGCAGCTGCTGATAAGCTTGGGCAAGATCCAGTTTTGCGAACACCGCCCCGCCTTGCAAGGACGCTAGGATGCTGCTTACCGCGGGGACCGGGTAGGAATGGGCACTCAAAGCTCGGTTAATGGTCCCCTTATAGTTGGCGCAAATTCTAATTTCGCCATTTGCCTTGAGCGGCATTACGATGGGGGTTTCCCATTCTGCTCCATCGACTGGCGTTAACACCCCCTGGTCTACCAACCTATCCAGTTCCCGCTCTATCTTGTGTTTTAGTGCAAACAGGACTCTCCTAGCCTTCATTCTGATGGGCTGAACCTGGGGGTTTAATTTAAATGAAATTGGGGAACTGGTGTATCTCCCTAGCTGCTCGTCAAACACGTCTGCAAAATCCTTGCAGATCCCTTCAAGTGAAAGGCAGCTCCGTGTCTGGTGAATCCCCGTGATTCCGATGCCCAGCGCTTTGAACCACCCTAACCCCACGAGGCTGGTTCGCTGCCCTTCGACGACCAACACGCTTAATTTGCCCGTGAATCCCTTGTACTGAACCAACACCGACGCCTCCCCCCGAACGTTAATGGGTGAGTTTTGAAAGTCAGAGAGGGTCAGCCTGGATGGCCTCAAGGGAACCCATTGGCCGCTCCGCTTGCAAATGTCTTTAAACGTTCTGGCGGAGATTATTGACACAGCTGACCCTAAGTCCAGTTCCATCGTGCAGGGAATCCCTTGCAGCTTCACCCTTAATTTTATTTTTGGGGTGAGTGTCGGAGGGCCCCCTGTTAAGCAAACAGCTGGCCTTCCCTCCGTGTGGCTGACCGACAGTCTTGGCAACCGCTCCCCGGTACCTGTAGCAAACTGGAACTCTGCTTCCACTTCGTGCAGGCTGTCCCGTTGCTTGCTCCTTCAGACCGCCGTGATGTGCCCGGTTTTCCCACATGCCCGACACTTTGCCGACTTGAATCGGCAGGTAGACCGGGGATGCTGTCCTCCGCAGCTTGCGCAACGGGTAGCTCGGGAGCTGTTTGAGCCGCAGCCGGAGCACTGGGTAGACCGGGGTTGTCCGCAGCCGCCGTGCTGGGTAGACCGGGGTCCGCAACTGCAATGCTGGGTAGACCGGGGCCGGTTCGCGCTGTAGCCAGGGAGTTGGGTAGACCGGGGCCCGCTCGCTCCGCACCTGCACTCCTGGTACCTCAGGCTGGTCGTGGCTCCCTCACGTTGTCTCGGTTGGTGTTGATGGGTCGCGGTTGTCGGTGTATGGCGTCCACTTCGGCTTCCGCCCCTTCTGCTTCGCTGCAACCGCTGAACTGGTGGATGGCTCCGCTCTCTCTCGTGTCAGACTCCTCGGCCGCGTCCCAGGCTAGGAACTCCTCCTGGACGTCCCTCAGGATTAACTTCTGCTTCGCGAAAATTTTCTGCCACAGCTTCCGGTCCCTCAGCCCACAGACGATCCGATCCCGCAGCCGGACCTCTAAATTTTCAAAGTTGCAAAGACGGGCTGCCTGCCTTAGGGCAGCCATGTATTGTTTGGCAGACTCACCCGGCCGCTGATCCCGTTTCTCGAAGCGGTACCGCCATGCGATTTCGGACGTCTCAGGCCTGAAGTGCTCGGTCAGCTTCGCTAGCAACTTGCCGTACCCGATGGTGTGGATGTCGTCGGGCGAGTAAAGGCCGACCGCCAGCTGGTACGTTTCTGTCCCGCAGCTGCAGAGTAGCGCCGCCGCTCTCTGTCGGTCATCTTTCACCCCGTTCGCCCTTAGGTAGCACTCGAGCTGTCCCACGAAAGCTTCCCACTCCTCGGGGCGGTTACTATTTTTTATTTTATTTTATTTTATTGAAAAGTTTTATCATACATTTTATCTTTAACAAACCCCCCTACCCCTCCCCTATCCCTCCCTCCTTACCCCTCCCCCCTCCCCCCCCGACTTCCCAGAGCTAAGCACAAGGTATAAAAAACAAAGAAAAAAAAAGAATCATAAACAACCATATGCTAACAACCGTAAACTCTAAAATCTATCACTCTCTAGCTCATATAGGATAACTACAAACACTATTAATATAAAATATATAAAAAAAGAGGGGGGAAAAAGAGAAAAGAAGGGAAGACTTATTCAAATGCTACATGAAACTTTTTAGTCCCATATTTGTTCTGGATATACTCAATCCATTTTCTCCACTCCATAATATAGCGTTCTTGCGAATGATCTTTCAAATAGGCCGATATCTTTGCCATCTCTGCCAGGTCGGAAACCTTTAAAGTCCATTCTCCTATAGTCGGCAGTTCCTCCTTCTTCCAATACTGACCTATTAAGAGTCTTGCTGCCGTAATTAAATTCAACATCAACTTAGTGTCCACAACTGTAGCATCTGTAATTATTCCCAACAAAAAAAGTTGCGGACAAAACTTTATCCTCTGTTTAAAAATCTTCTGCATGTTCCACCAGACTTTTATCCAAAAAACCTTAACCTTTTTACAAGTCCACCATATGTGAAAATATGTTGCGTCTTCGTCACCGCACCTCCAACATTTAGGCTGATAATTCGGATACATACTTGCAAGCTTTTTAGGATCTAAATGCCATCTATAAAACATTTTGTAAAAATTCTCTCTTAGATTTTGAGCTTGTGTAAATTTTACGTTCCTCACCCAAATCCTTTCCCACGTATCCATTGTAACAACTTCTTGAATATTTTGGGCCCATTTAATCATACAATCTTTAACAAGCTCTGTTTCTGAGTCAATTTCTATCAATGCAAGATATATCCATTTGATATGTGCGGGGCCCTGATTTCTAATTTGTTTTATCAAATTCTCATCAGTCATTGTAAAACCAGTTTTCTGGTCTTCTTTCCACCTGGCCCGTAGCTGAGTATATTGAAACCAATTTTGAACAACTTTCTCTTCTCGCAAGAGGCTATATGATTTCAAACTCCAGACATTTCTTTCCAAGCTCAGAATCTCCTTGTACGTAGTCACATCATGTTTGAAACCAGCATGTATATTTTCTATTGCGTGTTTTGGAATTGCCCACAGTGGTATTTTACAATCTAGCTTATGTCTATACTTCTTCCAAACTCTCAACAATGCCTGTCTTAGAATATGCACTCTAAACACATTGTCTACCTTCTTGTCATACAACAAATATGCATGCCAGCCAAACAACAAATCGTGGCCCTCAAGATTTAATAATCTCTCTTGTGTCAAATTAATCCAATCACTTATTCCTACTAATGCAGCAGCTTCATAATATAGTTTAAGATTGGGCATTTTAAGACCACCTCTCTCACGAGTATCCTGCATAATCTTAAGTTTAACTCGTGGCCTTTTCCCTGCCCAAACAAATTTATTGATACCTCGCTGCCATTCCTCCAAATTAGAATCTTTCTTAAGAATCGGTATCATTTGAAATAAAAATAGAAATTTAGGCAGGACGTTCATTTTCACTGCTGCGATCCGTCCCAACAAGGACAATTGCAATTTTTCCCAACTCTCCAATTCTTTTTGAATTTTCCCCCATAGTTTTTCATAATTATTTTTATATAACTTTGTATTAGAGGGTGACAAAAGCACCCCCAAATATTTTACCCTTTTAACAATCTCAAATCCAGTTAATCCTTCTAAGAGAGCCTTTTGCGAAACTGTCATATTTTTGGCCAGAATTTTGGTTTTCTGTATATTAACTTTCAACACAGAAATCAGATTGACTATATGCTCTGCAGCCAAAGATGGAGAAGCTCTATACAGTCAGTAAAAACAAGACAAGGAGCTGACTGTGGCTCAGACCATGAGCTTCTCCTTGCAAAGTTTAGGCTTAAACTGAAGAAAGTAGGGAAAAGCACTAGGCCACTCAGGTATGAATTAAATCATATCCCTGTTGAATATACAGTAGAGGTGACAAATAGATTTAAGGAATTAGATCTGATAGACAGAGTGCCTGAAGAACTATGGACAGAGGTTCGCGACATTGTACAAGAGGTAGCAACCAAAACCATCCCAAAGAAAAAGAAATGCAAGAAAGCAAAATGGCTGTCTGAGGAAGCTTTGCAAATAGCTGAGGAAAGGAGGGAAGCGAAAGGCAAGGGAGAAAAAGAAAGATACGCCCAATTGAATGCAGAATTCCAGAGAATAGCTAGAAGAGATAAGAATGCCTTCTTAAATGAACAGTGCAAAGAAATAGAAGAAAACAATAGAATAGGGAGGACCAGAGATCTTTTCAAGAAAATTGGAGAAATGAAGGGAACGTTTAATGCAAAAATGGGCATGATAAAGGACCAAAATGGCAGGGACCTAACAGAGGCAGAAGAGATTAAGAAGAGGTGGCAAAATTACACAGAAGAACTATACAAGAATGAGCTTAACGTCCCTGATAATCACAATGAGGTGGTCACTGACCTCGAGCCAGACATCCTACAATGTGAAGTGAAGTGGGCCTTAGAAAAACTGAGCAACAACAAAGCTAGTGGAAGTGACAGTATTCCAGCTGAGCTATTCAAAATCTTAAAAGACAATGCAGTAAAAGTGCTACACTCAATTTGCCAGCAAATTTGGAAAACTCAACAGTGGCCACAGGATTGGAAAAGATCAGTTTACATTCCAATTCCAAAGAAAGGCAGTGCCAAAGAATGTTCAAACTATCGCACCATTGCACTCATTTCTCATGCTAGTAAAGTCATGCTTAAAATCCTACAAGCTAGACTTCAGCAGTATGTGGATCGAGAACTACCAGAAGTACAGGCAGGATTTCGAAGAGGCAGAGGAACTAGAGATCAAATTGCCAACATACGCTGGATCATGGAGAAAGCTAGGGAGTTCCAGAAAAACATCTACTTCTGCTTCATTGACTATGCTAAAGCCTTTGATTGTGTGGATCACAACAAACTGTGGCAAGTTCTTAAAGAGATGGGAGTACCAGACCATCTTATTTGTCTCTTGAGAAACCTATATGCGGGTCAAGAAGCAACAGTGAGAACTGGACACGGAACCACTGATTGGTTCAAAATTGGGAAAGGAGTCCGGCAAGGCTGTATACTGTCGCCCTGCCTATTTAACTTATATGCAGAGCACATCATGAGAAAGGCAGGGCTAGATGAATCAAAAGTTGGAATTAAGATTGCCGGAAGAAATATCAACAACCTAAGATACGCAGATGATACCACTCTAATGGCAGAAAGTGAAGAAGAACTAAAGAGCCTCTTGTTGCAGGTGAAGAAGCAGAGTGCAAAAGTTGGGTTGAAACTTAACATTAAGAAAACCAAGATCATGGCATCTGGCCCTCTCAATTCCTGGCAAATAGATGGGGAAGAAATGGAGGTAGTGACAGATTTTATTTTCCTGGGCTCCAAGATCACTGCAGACGGGGACTGTAGCCAAGAAATTAAAAGACGCTTGCTCCTGGGGAGGAAAGCCATGGCAAATCTAGACAGCACACTAAAAAGCAGAGACATCACCCTGTCAACAAAAGTGCGTATAGTCAAGGCTATGGTCTTCCCAGTTGCAATGTATGGCAGTGAAAGTTGGACCATAAGAAAGGCTGAGCGCCAAAGAATTGAGGCCTTTGAACTGTGGTGCTGGAGAAGACTCCTGCGAGTCCCTTGGACTGCAAGGCGATCAAACCGGTCAGTCCTAGAGGAGATCAATCCTGACTGCTCTTTAGAAGGCCAGATTCTGAAGCTAAAACTCAAGTACTTTGGCCACCTAATGAGAAGGAAGGACTCACTGGAGAAGAGCCTAATGCTGGGAAAGATCGAGGGCAATAGAAGAAGGGGACGACAGAGAATGAGGTGGCTGGATGGAGTCACTGAAGCAGTAGGCGCGAGCTTAAATGGACTCCAGAAGATAGAGGACAGGAAGGCCTGGAGGAATGTTGTCCATAGGGTCGCGATGGGTCGGACACGACTTCGCAGCTAACAACAACATATTAACTTTAAATCCAGAAACCTTCCCGTATTGTGTTATTATCTCCATCAGGTCCACAACAGAGTTCTCTGGCTGGGTCACTGTAACAACCAGATCATCTGCGAATGCTCTCAATCTATAATCCTGATCTCTAATTTGTATACCCTTAATTTTTCCCGAATTCCGTATTTTAACCAATAATATCTCTAATGTTAATACAAATAACAAGGGCGATAACGGACACCCTTGCCTTGTGCCCTTCTCAATATTACATGCTTCTGTCAGACTATTATTAACTATAATTCGGGCAGCTTGTTTTTGATATAATGCCCTAATCGGTTGTAAAAAATTTTCCCCAAAATCAATTTTGTCTAAAACTTTCATCAAAAATTGCCAATTCAATTGATCAAAAGCTTTTTCAGCATCTAGAAAGATTAACGCCGCAGAGATCTGGTTGTTCCTTTCCAAAAACTCTAACACATCAACTATATGCCTCACATTATTTTTCATTTGCCTACCACTGATAAACCCCGTTTGGTCCCCATGAATCACCTGTTGCAGAACCCTCATCAGTCTATTAGCCAACACCTTAGCAAATATCTTGTAATCTGTATTTAAAAGCGATATCGGTCTATAATTTTTAACTTGAGTAGCATCTTGGTCTTCCTTCGGAATCAAGGAAATAAAAGCTGTTCTCCAAGACGGTGGCACCTTTCCCCCCCTCTGGATTGTCTGGAACAGTTCCTTTAACGGTTTCATCATCTCTAATTGTAAATTTTTATAATAAGCCGCAGACAAACCATCCGTACCTGGTGCTTTATCCATCTTCAATTCCTTAATTGCTGTAAAAATTTCTTCTTCTGTAATTAATTGATTAATTCCCTCTTTTTGTACTTGCGTAAGAACCGGGATGCTAGCATTCTCCAAATATATATCAATGTCTTTTTCATTAATCTTCTCCTTAGCATATAATTTAGAATAAAAATCCACAAAAGCATCCTTAATAAGGTCCTGTTGAAACACAACCCTTCCTTTATGCTCAATTTTGTCTATATTAGAAGCCCTTTGCTTTTTCCTCAATCTATAAGCTAACCATCTACCTGGTTTGTTGGCGTTGCAAAAGGTATTATGCCTGGCAAACCGCAAATTGGTTGCCACTTGGTCAGCCTTTAATTTATCAAATTGTCCTCTTAACAGTTTAATAGCCTCCTTAGTCTTCACATCCTCTGAATTCAAAATCAAAGCCTTTTCTTTTTCCTTTATTTCATTCTCCAGTTCTTTCCTCCTAGCTTCCACAGCACGTCTATGTTTATTATTCATATATATCAACACCCCTCTCATATAGGCCTTACTAGCATCCCAAACCATGTCCATAGAGGTGCCCTTATTCATATTAATTTCAAAAAAATCCTTCATCCGCTGTTTGCATTCTTCCACATTTCTCTGATTTCTAAACAAATTCTCATTTACGCGCCACGAGCGCCTATCTCTATTCTCCTTATCAATCTCTAGCCAAACTGGGCTGTGATCAGAAATAGTTCTTGCACAAATCTTCACCTTCTTAGTCCTTAAAAAAAAAATCATTAGTCAACAAAATAAAATCAATCCTAGAAAAAGATTGATGTCTGTCAGAAAAAAAAGTATAATCCTTTTCCTGCAAATGTCTCTCGCGCCAAATATCTCACAGTTCCAAGTCATCCTTCATTTCAAAAAAGGATTTAGGCAGTCTAGCATGACTTGGGACGCGCTTAAAAGCTCCAGCCTTGTCCATCTGTACATCCAAAACACCATTCCAATCCCCCATAAAAATAAAAGATTTATAATCCAACTGGGTAAGCTTTGTATGAAGTAAACTAAAAAAGTCAGCTTGTTGTTGATTAGGAACATATAATCCAACTAAGGGACGCGGTGGCTCAGTGGGTTAGGACGCTGAGCTTGTCGATCGGAAGGTCGGCAGTTTGGCGGGTCGAATCCCGAGTGCCGCGTAACAGAGTGAGCGCCTGTTACTCGTCCCAGCTTCTGCCAACCTAGCAGTTTGAAAGCACGTAAAAATGCAAGTAGAAAAATAGGGACCACTCCGGTGGGAAGGTAACAGCGTTCCGTGTGCCTTTGGCGTCTAGTCATGCCGGCCACATGACCACGGAGATGTCCTCGGACAAGCGCTGGCTCTTCGGCTTTGAAACGGAGATGAGCACCGGGCCCTAGAGTCGGAAACGACTAGCACGCATGTACGGGGGAACCTTTACCTTTAATCCAACTAAAAGCGTCTTTTTACCTTCTAGCAGCAGCTCTATCATAACGTATCTTCCATGCTTATCTGCTTCAATTAAGTCTGCTGTTAAAGCACTTTTAACATAAACAACCACTCCATTTTTCTTATTCATTGCAGAAGCAACAAATTGCGTACCCAGCCTTGAGTTCGATAAATACTTTTGATCCACAACCCTAATATGCGTTTCTTGCAAACATATAACATCTATCTTGAATTGTTTTAAATATTGAAAAACTTTCTTCCTCTTCTGTGGTGAATTTAGTCCATTAACGTTCCAAGTTAAAAATTTAGTTGCCATGCACATCATCCCAAAGCTCTTGGAGCACTGCTTTGATAGGACTATCTTTTTTAGGCTGTGCTCCTCCCACTGCTTGGCTGTAAGTACGTTGTGGAAGTTCCATAGACTTCTGCTGATCTTGTTCTTTTGTTTTTTTTTTGATCGTTTTAAAGCAGCACGCATCACCCTCTGCTCTCTAGGATCATCCAGAGAAGTTGTAGCTTGATCTCCTCCAGCACCGTTCTCCTCTGTCTGTCCATCTTCAGCCTCTTGATGTTCTCCTTCTCCAGATCCCTTTGCAGCTTCCAGAAGTGATGATGGGGTTGCTTTTAAAACGTTATTGTAAAAATCACGCGCCTGCATCACAGTAGCCAGACGGTACCTTTTACCTTCATGCATCACCATCAACCCAACTGGAATCTCCCATCTGAACCTTATATCTCGTTGCTTGAGCTCTTGCACAAGAAATGTAAAATCCTTCCTCCTCCTTAAAATCTTTGGAGGGATTTCTTTTAGAACCAAAACTTCTTGATCAGCAATCACAACTTTAAAATCATAGGCAGCTTGTATAACTTCATCTCTAATTTCCCTCTTTGCAAAATAAACCACCACATCTCTAGGCAGCTTTCTCTGTCTAGCAATCCATGAATTCACACGAAACACTTTATCCATGCCTCCCTTTATTTCAGATGCTGGCTGATTCAATACCACTTCCAGAGCCTCAGAAATCAGCTGCTTTAAATCTTCCTTAATATTCTCTTTTAAGCCTCTGATTCTAACAGCAAACTGCATCTGGTAATATTGAGCAAGACTCAATTCTCTGTCCATTTTGTCTCTTAAATCTTCATTCTCCAATACTTTTGCTTCTAATATGGCATTCTTTTGAGTCAAATCTTCCACTTTTTCATCCAGATCTTCCACACATTCAGCCACTTTATGCACTGAAGACAAAATGTCTACCTTCATCACACTGAACTTCTGTTCCATCCTCTCTTCCATTCTCTCCTCCAATTTCTCCAATTTCTCCTCCATCTGTGCAAATTTATCACCCATTGATTCCAAAATTACCTGGGCATGTTTTTCAAGAGCATCTTGTAAATCCTTCGGTGTCAATACATCAGGAGGATGCAACGCCTGCAATGATGATTGTTGCACCGAAGAAGATCCAGCACTCCGAAGAGTTTTTGGGGGAGGTTTAGCCGCCATCTTTTACTTTCACTTGTGACGCACTTTCACTTTAAGTTTTAAAAGTCCATCAAGCTCGAGAGTAAAATATAATAATCCTCTTCACCTTTTCCTCTTGTACCGCTCTGCCTGCTCCTTTTATTCCATAGTCCTTCCTTCAGGCAGGGGTGGTCGCAAACGCCTGGCTCTGCTCCAAGAAATCCGGAGCAGAGACGCTGACCAGCTGGGAGTGACCCAGGCTACGGGGGAGTTCGATCCTTCAGCCGCCCAAGCTACAAGCTCAGGCGGCCCCGGAGAACTCGACCCCTACCTGGGGCCTCACCCACTCCTCTTCTCCCGAGGAGGGGGCTTCAAATTCACCCGAACAGCTGATCGGCGCTGTTTCGGGTGAAAATTACTCAGCTGAGCCGCGGGCAGCCCGGGAAGGCTGTCTCCGGCGCTGCGCAGCCACCGGAAGTCCCGGGGCGGTTACTATTGAAAAGGGGATACTGACTCAGTTGTGCCATTCCGCCGTCTCGGTCGTCCTGTGTCTGGATCCGGGGCTGCCGATAGGGTTCCGTTCGCGGCTAGTGCTGTCCGGTGCAGGATCCCACCTTCGTCACCAGTGCAAAGTCGCGTGGTCACACAGAGAGACGGACACTGGAGCTGGGTAGTAACTTCTTCATTGGATCAGGAATGAAGCTGAGGCAAAGGGGTTACCTGGCGTCTATTTATACCTGCCCAGGTGAATCGCAACCAATAGATTCAAACCTGGTCTTCCCGCCAGTGCAGGTGGCCAATGGATTTAAACCCTGGCTTCCCGCCAGAGCTGACCATGCCCTGGGGCTGTCAACGACTTGCTCTATTCAGGCTTTCCTGCCAAAAATGGTTGTAGCCTGGAGCTGTCCAGCCCCCTGCTGTGCTGACATCCTGTGTATGCTTAAGAGCATACACTACAGAGGAAGAATTATTTTTCTGTTTCTCCCCTCCCAATTCCACTCTGTCTGACAAGGGATAGATTTCAGCCTTCCTATCCCCTTTCTTTTAGGGATAACAGATCATGGCGAGGAAAATATAAATAATCCATAAATAGCAGTAAACATTTAGAATAAACCTTTTGTTCTCAGTGATCAAATTCAAATTCAAATTCAGTAACCATAGTCTCTCAAAAATATTAATATATTAGTATATATTATATACAGACATAAACACTCATCACACTAAAACTCCCTTTTTATGATCCTGTAATTTATTTTGTTTCAAAGGTAGCATGCTATGCAAAAAAGAATAAGAAACAGTAATCCAAAATGAAGGCCCTAAGAGAAAAGAAATATAGATCAAAGTAATTTATATAAATATATATCATTTGCTATTCCTTTTCGTGTCTTTGCTATCTGGCCTCGGGATCCAGTAATGTAGGTGAGGAATCTGTATAGTGGTTATATTGTTAGGGAAACTGACTGCACTCTTCCACAAATTATGTTTTACAGTTACAATTGTTTTATTTAGCATTCAACACTAATCTATTCATGACCTTTTCTCCTATCACAGATACTTATTTCCACTGTATTCAATTTATATTACGTTTCTCCTGACATACTCAACTCTTATATAACAACATAGGCAGAAGTACCGGTATACCAGCGGTGGGATTCAATATGTGAACAACCAGTTCTCTGTGTAGATGCCACTTCCAGAAATCCATTCTGGGCCTGGGCAACAAAAAATTAGTTACCAGTTCTGCTGAACTGGTGCAAACTGGCCCACCACTGTGGTATATACTCTTTTTACAAGCCAGTTGGGTATTTTAAAAAACAAACTTTCATTCATTGCTACAAACCACTTACTGCCCACTAGCTTTTTATCAGCTTTAGATTTCTTAAAATTTCTCCAACTATTTTGCCACCTTTATTAAACATTCTACCATGATGGACAAATGCATCTCCTTTCTCTAATCAAACTCCTTTCTTCTGTCAAACACAACTATCTAGTTCATTGTTACTTTAATTTTCAAATCTATACTTCTTGTGGAATGTTGTGTAGATCATACAATCTACTTAACATTCATTACAAACCATCCACGTTTTCAGGCAATAATTTATCTCCTGCAGAAGAGCCAAAGAAGCAAGAGACAATGGCAGGCATAGTGTTGTGATCCAAGCTAAGCTCTTTTTGTGTAGGGATAAGAAACTGATCTATGTCCAAACCAGGTGGGGGTAGAGGCAATATTGATCTGCGTACAAAAAATGCACACATTCACATCACCAACTACCATGCCTCTAAAATCACCAAAATAATTCCCTATACATTAACTTTGACAAGGAAACACCACACATTTATATCTTATGTCACACTCAGATATGAACTGTTTGCTAAGCATTTAATTAATTCTCACACATGCTGTTCTAAGCATTACTCTGCTTAGCAATGGACTTCAACTGCATATTCATGCAAAACATTTTCTATTGATTGATTTGATTTGTATTCCACCTTTTCCGTGGGAACTCATTCAAGCCTTTTGACTACCATATACTATCTCTAAACTAACAAAGGGATAAGTTTTATTACATATGTTTCTCACTGATTTCCTGAAGAACAGAAGTCTAGTTTCTATACCCTTTGTAAAAAGTACACTGCACTTCTCAGATTTTGCAAATTATCTTGCTGTTTGCTTAACATTTTTTTTCCATCCACACTCTTTTTCCCTTCATCATTTCACCTGTCACCTTTTTTTCATACTTCCCATTACTCAACACAGTTCTGTTGCATTTTGGAATGCACTTTTTCATTCTGCTTCAATCAGCCTTCTTTAAGTTCATTTACAGTTCATTCTGTTGGGAAATTAATCCATCTACTAATACTTTTTCATACAAGACTCTTTTTCTCTTCCTTCAGACATCCTACTATGTTCTATGTTCTTCTCTTTCTTTCACTTTTTTTTCCTATCTCTGTTTTTCCTCCAAGAGTCTCTCCTGCCGCTACCAATATGGTAAGATGTAGTACTCTTGATCTCAGTGCACACATAATGCAAGGTGATAAATCTGTTTATTATTTCTGTCTGGCATTGCTACTGAGTAGGAACTTCAAAACTCTGCCTTCTCTGGGACATCTGTGTCATGCATATACTTGGTATTAATTCATTCATTTGGAATTCATTGCTAAAACATTGTAAAAAGATAACTGGAAAATATTCTTTGTGTATAGGTATTGAAATAATGAGTATCTACAAATATGGATCTGTGGTAAGTAAAAACTTGTCATAGTTTCACAGTAAATAAAATGTAACAGCACGTGCACACGCACGCACAAACACAGAGACGTTATCAGTTTCTCATATTTTGGCTTGGAATTGCAAGGTTGTTTGGAAAGCAAACCTTGCATATCTTTTAAATGATCAGGAAAGGTAGATTGGGATAGGTCACACGGTGAGAACATCAGTTCAAATGTTGAGAATTCTGGCATGTAGAATTCCAAGTTAGATAAAAAGATCAAAAATATACTGGCTGTTCATTCAGAGCAAGAGAGACTCCTACTGGGCACTAACAATCTTCAGTAGTAACATGGAAGTCAGGAGAAACTCCAGTCCAGACTACAGTCATAGCTTAATTTACAGAACCACAAGATTCCTAGAGAGGAATCAAGGAGCACTTGTACCTTGTTGACAACTATCTGCCTGTGCTTTCATGGGGGAGAAGAGAGAGGTGGAATTGCATGTCACACTTTAACAGTTATGTTTGAAGAATAAAAAGGGCAAAAGAATTTTAAAAGAGTAGGCTGAGATATAATGAGAATGTCAAGCTTGCATGGATGGCGAGACAAAGTTAAGACTGAAAAGCTAATGGACTAAAGATAGGGAAAGTATAAAAAAAAGCTTTAACAATGGTTAAATATTGTATCATGACAACACCTATGTCTTAAAATAAGAAAAGGGAAAACTTATCTAAATCACAGTCATATTGATTTATGTTACTTTAAAAGAATGCACATATCCTGTGTGTCATGAACATTTTGTTATTATTAGATTACAGAATATCACGCTCATATGCAGAAGCTAAAGATGACATAACATAGTATTCCTTTCTCCTATTTTCCTCTCAATGCTTCTGGGTTGGAGATTAGACTGAGACATTCATTGGCCTAAAGTCTACCAAAGGATAGACAGAAGGACCTGGCTGTCCTTGGTGCCAGTCGAACATCTTAACCATGGCAGCACCCAATCCTCTCTATTCTGAGAAGAGAATAAATATATTGTTCACTCACAATATGAACCATCTTTCTTGTTAATAAATATTTAAATCAAGAAAACATTTAGGGTATATTTACAGCAGTTATTCAACTGAGGTAAAGCTCAATTTTAATTTCACTCCCAGTCTGCAAGGTAAATGTCATTCCATCCCAAACCCTTCCAAATTTTTTTAATAATCAAGCACAAGGTTAGCTATGACACATCAATGTACTGTTTGGGAAAATGTTTAACTCCCTCTTCCCTTCTGGAAAGAATAACAAGTTGAGCCACAAATATAGAATACCCAACCATATGTTTGCTGCAGCATTGTATATGCCTATTTAAAATACATAGGCTTGATATGGAAGATATTTCTTCAACAGCTCTTCCCCTTAACTGTATTTCCTTACTTGATTAGCAGATCTCTCATATGGTGTAAATAAAGCAGTTCATCAACACCTTGCAGAGAAGTGAATAAACAAACTCCCACATGTTGCTTCAGCCTGCAAAAGCTCACTTTGCACATCAAGGGAGAAGAGAATTAGGCTCCATTGCATACTGTAATATTTGTTGGTCTCCCTAACATAAAGTGGTTTTTTATTTTTAGCATGCTTTCTGTTTTGCTTAGATCTAATACAGAACACATGAATTCATAAATGGATGTAACCCACGAAGGTTATTTTTTATACTTCTGCTGAAGTTTTAGAAGAGCCGATTCAAATAATGCATTGAAAAACAGAACTTGTTTCTCCCATTACCTAATCAATTAGCACTGTCACAATTTGGGGGATAAAAATAATAAATTTCCAAGTAGAATGGACCATTCTAAGAAGTAATAACCAGCAGCAAGATGGATAGACCCAGTTACACTAGCCGTGAGTGCACAATCCGAAGAACTGAAGGACCAGATTAGGGACAGACCCTCATGGAGAGTATCTATCTATTTGGTTACTAAGGGTCAACAATGACTTGATGGCACATAAGTCAATCAAAGTAGATATATTAATCATTAAATGCCTTATTTTATATTAAGTTCCAATCTATTAAAAGCAGACATATTGAGAAAAAGGATTGTGATTTTATCTTTCAGTCTATGTCATTTGAAGCCCATCGCCTCACAGTTCCAGCTGTAAGATGGCTTGGCCTCCTTCCGTCTGATGTTTATCGGTTAGTTTTTCTAACTATCATACTTTAAATTTTTTTAAAAAGCAAAAAAAGTTCATTTTTTCTTAATATTTTCTTAATATTGGTTTACTCTGCACAAATTTACAAGGTACATGGTTGCAGTACGTTAAACATAACCATCAGGATAATACATGCAACGGTATCCTTATCCTTTACTATTTTTCATTCAGTTGTGGCACACAGAACTATATATATTCCATGATTTAATAAGTATAGGTCATCCTCAACTTACAACAATTCATTTAGTGACTGTTCAAAGTTACAATGGCACCATTCTTCATACTTACGACCATTGAGCAAGGTACCCCCTATACTATACCTGTACATTTGGTTTTTCTTCCCTAAATGTAGACCTAAATGTAGACCTCTAATCATCTTTGTTGCTCTTCTCTGTACTCTTTCCAGAGTCTCAACATCTTTTATACATCGTGGTGAACAAAACTGGATGCAGAATTCCAAGTGTGGCCTTACCAAGGCATTGTAAAGTGGTATTAATACTTCACGTGATCTTGAGTCTATTCCTCTGTTAATACAGCCTAGCACTGTGTTGGCTTTTGGCAGCTACAGCACACTGCTGGCTCATATTTAAGTGATTGTCCACTAGGACTCCGAGATCCCTTTCACAGTTACTACTCTTGAGCAAGACTTAGTTATGTGCCCCTCTTTCCACTTTCTATACTTGTCCTTTTATCTTTCAGTTTATCAGAGAGTACTTTATGCAGCCATGCTGGTTTCTTTTGAAAGCTGTTATTTTTCCTCTTTGTTGGTATTGTGCTATACTGGGCTTTTATTATCTCACTTTTCAAAATTTCCCAAGCTTCTAGAGTTGTTTTCCCCTTGAAAATTCTCATCCATGGAATCCTTCCCAAGATCTAAGTTTATTGAAATTAGCTCTCTTAAAGTCCAAGACTCTAGTTTGACTGTATTCTATTGCTTGTGCTTCCATAATGTTGAATTCCAATATTGCACAATCACTTCCTCCCAAGGTTCCTGTGGCTTCAACACCTTCTATCATTTCATCTCTGTTAGTGAGAATTAGATCCAAAATGGCTAATCCCCTAGTTCCCTTCTCTACTTTTGGGTGACAAAGTTGTCTGCTAGGTTTGTCAGGAATCTGTTTGATCTTCCACTTGGTGCAGTTTGTCTCCCAGTTGATGTCAGGATAGTTAAAGTCCCCCATTACTATTGTGATGTGCTTCCTACATACCTTGGTTAGCTGACTAGCAAAAAGTTCATCTATTATTCTATTTCCTCTGTTTGGATGGGTGGCCTATAGTATACACCTATGGCAATGTCATTTTTTCTCCCTTTTATATTGACCCAAATGCATTCAAGTTTACAGTTTTCATCATTGTTGTGCTCTATTTCTGTAGAGATGTAGTTATTTCTTATATAGGGAGCAACTCCACCCCCTCTTTTATTTGGTCTGTTTCTTTTGAATAATTTAAATCCCTCTAGCTGTGTGTTCCATTTGTGGGTTTCATCCCACGTTTCCTTGATGGCGACAATATCATATCTGCCCTTATTAACCTGAATTTCTAGTTCACCCTGTTTATTGCTCATACTCTGTGCATTGGTGTATAGACATTTGAGTCCTTTATGACTGACCCTGTGTTTACTTTCTACATGACCTATGTGGTGCCTGAGTTCCCCTATTGTCTTACCACTTGTTTGGTTAGTGCACTTTGTGTGGCACTCGCTATTAGAAGCTCAATTTTGCTTGATATTCTTGTCCACACACACATCTATGTTACATACACATAGCCCTATAGTTTTTAGATTTTAGACAGGGATGTTCTGTATCAATTAACTCACTGTCCCCACTGTTTAGTTTAAATATTCCTCCAGAAAGTCTGTGAATTTATAGCCGAGCAACTCCGTCCCTTTCTTTGATGGATGCAATCCATCTCTTTTGTACATTTTTTTATTGGACCAGCTACAGACATCGTGACTAATATATCCAAAGCCTTCCCCTTTACACCACTCCTTTAGCCACATATTGAATTGTGCTATACGCTGGCCTTTTCCATTTTGCTCTTTATACACTGGTAAAACCTCTGAAAAAGCCTACAGCCTATTCTGCTAAGTTCCTGCCCCAAGCTCTGGAAATCATTCTACACAGAGAGTACATCTTTTTGGCACAGATCGTTAGTGCCAAGATGTACAATAGCCTCCACATCACAGTCCTTGCTGGCATTCTTGATTATTTTAGAAATACGCTTCTTGTCCCTACTGGCAGTAGCACCTGGAAGACACCTGACCTCTTTCAAAACCTTTGTGTCCTTTCCTAAACTTACATCCCTTATAATTGAATCACCAACCAGAAGGTGGCTTCTCTTTTTGGATGCCTTTCTCTTCTTGCGTGACTGATGTGTAATACCTGATTCGCACTTCTCCCTGTCAAAAACTTCATCTTGGACCACAATCCCCTGCTTATTTGAGTTATCATCACAAATACCTTTACCAGTCTCCTTAATGTCCTTATTAAGGTCAGCAAGGGCACTGTATCTGTTGTGCAGGGACACAGCAAAAGCTTTGTGTTTATGGTTCACAGCTCTCACTCTGCCAGATCCCACAGTTGTCCACACTGCCCTTCTCCTGCAGGATCTTTGTGGTAGAGAGGGCAGATAGCGCGGAGGCTCAGTAGAGTAGAAGGGACCTTAAAGATCTTCTAGTCCAGCCCACAGCTCAAGCAGGAGACCTTATATTATTTCAGATGGTTTCAAATGGTTGTCCAATCTCTTCCTGAAAGCCTCCAGCGATGGAGCACCCACAACTTCTGAAGGCAAGCAATCATTGGTTGGTAGCGCTCACCGTTAGGAATTTTCTTCTTAGTTCCAGGTTGATTCTCTCCTTCATTAGTTTCCAACCATTGTTTCTTGCCTTGCCTTCTGGTGCTTTGGAAAACAGTTTGACCTCCTTGTCTTTGAAAGAGCCCTTCAAATATTGGAACATTGCTATCAATTCATTCCCATGTCTGTTTTTGCCCAAACCTTGAGCATGCAACTCAAATAGCAAACTTTCATTTCATATCTATATTTCAGACTGTAA
Organism: Vipera berus; assembly: GCF_964194415.1. Lineage (NCBI taxonomy): Eukaryota > Metazoa > Chordata > Lepidosauria > Squamata > Viperidae > Vipera > Vipera berus. The sequence goes on along the minus strand of NC_138204.1, from coordinate 16,006,431 downwards.
AAAGGAATTATTTCAAGAATAACCATACAATTTAGATAAAACAGAAACTTGCAATTCGGGCACTACGTTCATGCAAGAACACAGATATGCTCTATCTGATTTTCATAGAATGTGCCTTGCTGCATGCTAAATCTGTTGTAAATATGACAAGACATCTTTCTCTGCCCACTTTGATTTAAATTTTAAACACATTCCCCATTGTAGAACAGTATTATGTACAATTTCATCACATCTAGGTCTTCAGCAGCGCTAGGGGCTCTATCTCAATGACTGGATGAGAGAAAAAATAGGTAATGTCCCAAACTGTGTGCAGCAAGACAGCACCAGTTTCTTAGAGCAAATATGAAGCAGCCTGAATTATCATCATCCTTCATTCATTTCCTTGTAGAATGACAAAACAGGCAAGCACTAACTAATGACTTGTAAATATCTGGTGGACAAAATTGCTCAGATTCGGGCTGGTCTGGACTCTGACTGGGCAGTATCTGACGAGAGGAAAACAATGAGTTTGGCCGAGAACATTTGGGAAGAGTTTGATCCTGTGACTCCGGATGAAGTGGACAGGATCATGGGGAAATTAAGTGCCGCCACGTGTTTGTTGGACCCATGTCCCTCCTGGCTGGTCTATGCGTCTCGGGAGGTTACACGAGGCTGGCTCCTAGCAGTTATCAATGCCTCACTGAGTGAAGGGTACTTCCCTGCCACCTTGAAAGAGGCGGTGGTAAGGCCCCTCCTTAAGAAACCTACATTGGATCCAGCTATTTTAAACAACTTTCGTCCTGTCTCCAACCTTCGCTTTCTTGCGAAGGTCGTTGAGAGCGTGGTGGCACGGCAGCTCCCTTTGGTCCTGGAGGAAACTGAGTATCTGGATCCGTACCAATCGGGTTTCAGGCCCGGGTATAGCATGGAGACGGCATTGGTCGCGCTGGTGAATGATCTCTGGCGGGCCCGAGATATGGGTTATTCCTCTGTCCTGGTCCTATTAGATCTCTCAGCGGCTTTTGATACCATTGACCACGGTATCTTGCTGCGTCGTCTTGAGGAGTTGGGAGTGCGAGGCACCGTTCTGCGGTGGTTCTCCTCCTACCTCTCGGGCCGTTCGCAGACAGTGTTGGCAGGGGGGCAGAGGTCAACCCCTAGGCCCCTTAGTTGTGGGGTGCCTCAGGGGTCGGTGCTCTCGCCCCTCCTGTTCAACATCTATATGAAGCCGCTGGGAGAGATCATCCGTGGCTTCGAGGTGAAGTATCATCAATATGCTGATGATACCCAGCTTTTCATCTCCACCCTGAACCAACCCAGTGATGCCCTCAATGTGATGTCCCGTTGCCTGGAAGCGGTACAGATTTGGATGGGAAAGAACAGGCTCTGGCTCAACCCGGCCAAGACTGAGTGGCTTTACGTACCGACATCTCGTTTAGTCCAAGAGGTTCCATCTTTGACTATAGGAGAAGAGATGTTACCTCCCGTTGATAGAGCACACAATCTAGGCGTCCTCCTGGATTCACGACTCAGTTTTGAAGATCATATTGGAGTCGTGGCTAGGGGGGCATTTGCCCAGATTCGCCTGGTACACCAGTTGCACCGCTTTCTGGACTGAGATGCCCTACGTACAGTCACCCACGCACTCGTTACCTCCCATATAGACTACTGCAATGCTCTCTACATGGGGCTGCCCTTGAAGACCACCCGGAGGCTTCAGCTGGTGCAGAGTGTGGCTGCACAGGTAGTGATGGGAGCACCCCGATACTCCCATATTACACCCCTCCTACGTGAGCTGCATTGGTTACCGGTTACCCTCCGGGTGAGATTTAAGGTGCTGGTACTTACCTTTAAAGCCCTACATGGCTTAGGCCCGGGATACTTGCAGGACCATCTGCTGCCGGGAATGAATTCCCATCGCCCAGTGCACTCACACAGAGAAGGCCTCCTCAGGGTACCGTCGGCTAGACAATGTCGGCTGGCGACCCCCAGGGGAAGGGCCTTCTCTGTGGGAGCGCCAGCCCTGTGGAACCAGCTCCCCCCTGAGCTTCGGATGGCCCAAAATCTCCAGTCCTTTCGCCGCGGCCTCAAAACACTCCTTTTCCACCTGGCTGACCTGGACTGACAGGGACTTTAATTATGTTTACAATTTTTTAACTCTAATTTTTAATTTATTTTAATTTTAATTTATTATACAGAGGCCTTTAATTTTAATTTTATCTTAATTTCTGTATTTATTGTATGTTATTGTTGTTAGCCGCCCTGAATCCTTCGGGAGATAGGGTGGGATATAAGTCCCATTAATAAATAAATAAATAAAATGTTAAGTGTTCCAATTATATAATGAGCCACTGGTTAAGTAACACTTCACGGTCCCTAAAATGTGCAAAGCCATTAGCTTAACATTAATATTTGACAATATTAATCTTATTGGATTTTTAGTTCAGTTTTATACCATTATTTTATGAAAAATAAAAAGAAATATTTAACTGTAAAACGTAAGCATTAAACTGTTTTTTAGACTGAATGTTCCCAACAGTGCACTAATTCCACTGACTAAAGAAGATCAGAGTAAACTAACTGGTTTACAGACAAGACCATATATTCTTCATGAGTCAGCCTGGAAAAAAGAAGTACGTACAGATCATAATAAATTCTGTATTTTGTATTATAAGCAGTTTGAGCAAACTCATTTATATTCTGTTGGTAGAGTTCTAATGTATGGCGCAACTACATGTCCCCTCTTTAACTTGAGAATGACTGATTAAATAACTCCACATGAGCCATCTTCTCATCTTCAGCCCATAACTGATGCCAAGGGACTGGTTGCTCTGAGTGTTTTTTTCAACTTTTCCTGGCAAAAGCCTTGATCTTAGATGATATGTTATATTTAGCAGCAATAAACTGATTAGACAATAATTTGCCCATTGTCTATTGGCTACTTGATTGGGGCATGTATGTTGTTTCACTCCACTCTTCTCTGCACAGCATACCAGTATGCTCACATGTTATGTTCCCTTATATATATGATATGATATTCTATGCAGGGATCCCACAAATCCTTTATACAGTGCGTCAACATCCTTGTCAGCAGGTCACATATAATGGCAGCCCTTGGTTTTAGTGGGAATGTTAGCATAACTACCGCAATAGACTATTTGGTTGAGATCCCTTGTAAAATGTGCTGATAAACTGCGGGAGTCTGGCAAAATAGACACAGAAATTCCATACCAACATGTTTGTGTTGCCTCATGGACTAGACACTAGAAGATAATAAAGCTTGTTTTGTGGGATTGTACTTGTCTCTATTAGTATTAAATAGCATTTAAAACAGACATGTCAAACTCGCAATGTCACGTGACATCGTGCAACTTATCGGGCAGTTTTGCCATTGCCGGCAATGGGGTGGGCATGGCTTCCGTATGATGCATCCGGCCTGTGGGCCGGCAGTTTGACACCCCCAATTTAAAAGAACTCCAGAACTCAGGTGCTCCTCTCTGCTGTTCAACATAAACATTAGCTCTCCAGTCTAAATAATTAAAAAAAACTTGATATTTGAGTCAAGAAAGAGTTTAAAAACAGATCTGCATTGTATAGCTTTGGCCTAAACAGCTTTGAACTGGATAAAATGTCTTGATCAGTAGCAAGTCTAAACATGCCCTCCTACGTGAGGGCAAAACAAGGTGTGCTTCCAGAGGACCTCATAGACTCTAGTCTAGAACAGGACAGAGAAAAATTGTCTCGTGCTATTACACAGCTGAGGCTTAAATGCCTACCTAAAGGCAAAGAACATGGCCATTTCGTAGCTGCTTAGATGCTGAAGGAAATATCTGAAATGTATAAGCTTGACTTGTCCTGACAATGTGCTGAATTTATGTAAGTGGAAGATGTAGATGTAAATGAGGACAGAGAAACAACACGCAATTCATCTGGCACTATAGTGTAGCAAAATAACCTCTGCTTGTCTTTATAGTTAAGGTCAATCATATTTGTAATGTGGAATCCACGGCGTAAAATGTTTGTCTTTTGATTATGCATCTGAATCAATGTTGATTGAAATGCTAATTTCCAATGCTTTTCTTTTACAGTTAGATATTATGGAAACATCTAAAATGAAGGCTGAAATTCAGGCTTTGACTTCATTTTCAACAGATTATCTTTCTAGGGTATATTTGCCAAACAAGCTGCAATTCGGTGGATGGATCTGAATATCAGGACACCCTTTCAAAGTTTTTTAATGAGTATTTTGAAAGAATATAAATAAAAAAAATCTAAGTAAAAATATGCAAAACATATAAGAGAACAAAAGGATGGTATAGATAATTATTCCTAATGGACTACAATTTATTTCAGAGGTTTTTAAGGCAGACCTTACAAAATTTTCAAGTTATGCAAAATACTTTCCATGTGAGATAGTATTTCTCCTTAATTTTTCCTTCAGGATAGGAAGAATATCCTATTTATATTAATATTAGTTTTCATACATTTTATAACTGCGTGTTTCAAATAAGAAATACAGAAGATGAAAGGACATTAATATTGTTTTAGAAATACTTTATCACAGTTTACTAGTTAATTAAAAGCACTTCTTCATGATTTTGTGTTGAGTTTAAAAATCTGATATCAAAATTGTAATAAATCTAAGAAGAATGTTAGTCTTTATGTTGTTGTTGTTGTTAGCTGCGAAGTCGTGTCCGACCCATCGCGACCCTATGGACAACATTCCTCCAGGCCTTCCTGTCCTCTACCATCTTCTGGAGTCCATTTAAGCTCACGCCTACTGCTTCAGTGACTCCATCCAGCCACCTCATTCTCTGTCGTCCCCTTCTTCTATTGCCCTCGATCTTTCCCAGCATTAGGCTCTTCTCCAGTGAGTCCTTCCTTCTCATTAGGTGGCCAAAGTACTTGAGTTTTAGCTTCAGGATCTGGCCTTCTAAAGAGCAGTCAGGGTTGATCTCCTCTAGGACTGACCGGTTTGATCGCCTTGCAGTCCAAGGGACTCGCAGGAGTCTTCTCCAGCACCACAGTTCAAAGGCCTCAATTCTTTGGCGCTCAGCCTTTCTTATGGTCCAACTTTCACTGCCATACATTGCAACTGGGAAGACCATAGCCTTGACTATACGCACTTTTGTTGACAGGGTGATGTCTCTGCTTTTTAGTGTGCTGTCTAGATTTGCCATGGCTTTCCTCCCCAGGAGCAAGCGTCTTTTAATTTCTTGGCTACAGTCCCCATCTGCAGTGATCTTGGAGCCCAGGAAAATAAAATCTGTCACTACCTCCATTTCTTCCCCATCTATTTGCCAGGAATTGAGAGGGCCAGATGCCATGATCTTGGTTTTCTTAATGTTAAGTTTCAACCCAAGTTTTGCACTCTCCTTCTTCACCCGCAACAAGAGGCTCTTTAGTTCTTCTTCACTTTCTGCCATTAGAGTGGTATCATCTGCGTATCTTAGGTTGTTGATATTTCTTCCGGCAATCTTAATTCCAACTTTTGATTCATCTAGCCCTGCCTTTCTCATGATGTGCTCTGCATATAAGTTAAATAGGCAGGGCGACAGTATACAGCCTTGCCGGACTCCTTTCCCAATTTTGAACCAATCAGTGGTTCCGTGTCCAGTTCTCACTGTTGCTTCTTGATCCGCATATAGGTTTCTCAAGAGACAAATAAGATGGTCTGGTACTCCCATCTCTTTAAGAACTTGCCACAGTTTGTTATGATCCACACAATCAAAGGCTTTAGCATAGTCAATGAAGCAGAAGTAGATGTTTTTCTGGAACTCCCTAGCTTTCTCCATGATCCAGCGTATGTTGGCAATTTGATCTCTAGTTCCTCTGCCTCTTCGAAATCCTGCCTGCACTTCTGGTAGTTCTCGATCCACATACTGCTGAAGTCTAGCTTGTAGGATTTTAAGCATGACTTTACTAGCATGAGAAATGAGTGCAATGGTGCGATAGTTTGAACATTCTTTGGCACTGCCTTTCTTTGGAATTGGAATGTAAACTGATCTTTTCCAATCCTGTGGCCATTGTTGAGTTTTCCAAATTTGCTGGCAAATTGAGTGTAGCACTTTTACTGCATTGTCTTTTAAGATTTTGAATAGCTCAGCTGGAATACTGTCACTTCCACTAGCTTTGTTGTTGCTCAGCTTTTCTAAGGCCCACTTCACTTCACATTCTAGGATGTCTGGCTCGAGGTCAGTGACCACCTCATTGTGATTATCAGGGACGTTAAGCTCATTCTTGTATAGTTCTTCTGTGTAATTTTGCCACCTCTTCTTAATCTCTTCTGCCTCTGTTAGGTCCCTGCCATTTTGGTCCTTTATCATGCCCATTTTTGCATTAAACGTTCCCTTCATTTCTCCAATTTTCTTGAAAAGATCTCTGGTCCTCCCTATTCTATTATTTTCTTCTATTTCTTTGCACTGTTCATTTAAGAAGGCATTCTTATCTCTTCTAGCTATTCTCTGGAATTCTGCATTCAATTGGGTGTATCTTTCTTTTTCTCCCTTGCCTTTCGCTTCCCTCCTTTCCTCAGCTATTTGCAAAGCTTCCTCAGACAGCCATTTTGCTTTCTTGCATTTCTTTTTCTTTGGGATGGTTTTGGTTGCTACCTGTTGTACAATGTCGCGAACCTCTGTCCATAGTTCTTCAGGCACTCTGTCTATCAGATCTAATTCCTTAAATCTATTTGTCACCTCTACTGTATATTCAACAGGGATATGATTTAATTCATACCTGAGTGGCCTAGTGCTTTTCCCTACTTTCTTCAGTTTAAGCCTAAACTTTGCAAGGAGAAGCTCATGGTCTGAGCCACAGTCAGCTCCTGGTCTTGTTTTTACTGACTGTATAGAGCTTCTCCATCTTTGGCTGCAGAGCATATAGTCAATCTGATTTCTGTGTTGTCCGTCTGGTGATGTCCATGTGTAAAGCCGTCTCTTGGGTTGTTGGAAAAGAGTGTTTGCTATGACCATCGTATTCTCTTGACAGAATTCTATCAGCCTGTGCCCTGCTTCATTTTGCACTCCAAGGCCAAACTTGCCTGTTATTCCAGTTATCTTTTGGCTTCCTACTTTAGCATTCCAATCCCCTATGATGATAAGAACATCATTTTTTGGTGTTAGTTCTATAAGGTGCTGTAGTGCTTCATAGAACTGGTCAATTTCATCCTCTTCAGCACTGGTGGTTGGGGCATAGACCTGGACTACTGTGATATTGAATGGTTTGCCTTGGATTCGAACTGAGATCATTCTGTCATTTTGAGGATTGTATCCCAGTATTGCTTTTCCTACTCTTTTATTGACTATGAAGGCTACTCCATTTCTTCTGAAGGATTCTTGCCCACAGTAGTATACCTGATGGTCATCTGAATTAAATTCACCCATTCCTGTCCATTTTAGTTCGCTGATACCTAAGATGTCAATGTTCAGTCTTGTCATCTCTTGTTTGACCACGTCCAGTTTTCCTTGATTCATGGATCTTACATTCCAGGTTCCTATGGAGAAAAAATCTTTACAGCATCGGACTTTCCTTTCACCACCAGACATATCCACAGCTGAGCGTCCTTTCGGCTTTGGCCCAGTCGCTTCATTCTTTCTGGCGCTACTAGTACTAGCCCTCTGCTCTTCCCCAGTAGCATATTGGACGCCTTCCGACCTGAGGGGCTCATCTTCCAGCGTCATATCGTTTTGCCTTTTGGTACTGTCCATAGGGTTTTCATGGCAAAGATACTGGAGTGGTTTGCCATTTCCTTCTCCAGTGGATCACGTTTTGTCAGAACTCTCTGCTATGACCTGTCCGTCTTGGGTGGCCCTGCACGGCATAGCTCATAGCTTCATTGAATTACACAAGCCCCTTCGCCACGACAAGGCAGTAATCCATGAAGGGGGTTAGTCTTTATAGTTACCATTATTTACAGATTACTAAGCTAAAGAACGATTTTTGTCTAGTTTACAGTCTTAATAAAATCAAACATGAATGGAGTATATAGTGAAGGATTCCCTCCCTTTTTGCTATGCATTTGTTCAACAGGGACCTAATTTATAGTTTCAAAACTTTAAATGTTCTGAGAACAGCCTTCTTCCAAAAGGCAAGGAGCCGTGATTATATGCGTGGGTAACATTTAACAATACTGAAGAAAACATTCGGACCGAAAATAATATTGGTTCCAAGCAAGAAATAGCATTAAACGTACTTCTTTTCCTCAATGCTCACTAATGTAGTTCATAGACAACCTCCTATTTTCTCCCAGAGGGAAAAAAAAAACACGAGTGAAAGATCCACTAACACACTTTATATAGGCAATCATTAGCACTACGTCTCTAAGCATCCCCCTTGGTAAAATCCATAGCGAACTGATTTACGATACTTTCCCAACCTGGAGACCTGCGCAATATGGTCAGGAAGCCGAGAATTTAGCGCAGCCCGGGACCCCCCAAGTTCGGGCGGCTACTTTACGGCACATTCGGCTAGAGCAGGGGTAGGCAACCCTGGCTCTTTTATGACTCGTGGACTTCAACTCCCAGAATTCCTGAGCCAGCACAGCTGGCTCAGGAATTCTGGGAGTTGAAGTCCACGAGTCATAAAAGAGCCAGGGTTGCCTACCTCTGGGCTAGAGCATCGCGCACCCAACGCCAGGGACCAAAGGCGATACGTCACGCTCCGCCATTAACCCGTGAGTTGCTGCTGGCGAATGAGAACGGACGTCGCTTGGCGCATGCGCAGTGAAGAAGGGCCTAGGCTTCGCGGACAATCCCAACGGTCCTGATCGGCGTGGTGGCTTGAGGGAAGTGGAGGATTGGCAGGTGGGTGTATTGGGTATTGTTTTGTTTTGTTTTCCTTCTCCCGGATAATTTTCGGATAAGGTTCCTTTCCGGAAAAGATCTCCGAGGTAAGAGAGGCGGCCGGCAGGGCTCCATCGTCCTTCTCTGAGGACCTTTGGGGCGGACGGGGTGCACGATAAATTACCGGTAGATAGAATAAGCTAAACTAGCTTCCCTTGCTTCCCCAGCTCTGGTCGGAAGAGAGCATCTGCCTGGCCTCTACGGCTTCCGACTCGGTTGCGCTCTTCCCTTCACCGGCATCCCGTCCTCAGTACCTTGGACCGCTCTCCCCATAATTCCCAGCCGGCTCACCTGAGCTTATTGGAGCTGCAGTCCCCACTCGTGGCGAGAAGAGAAATACGATCTGGGTCCCCGCTGCCCTTCAGTCAGGCAACGGGCTGAGTTTTTAGGGACTCTTCGCTGAGACTTTCCGAGTTCAAGGACTAAAATTGGCCACCCAACGGGACATTCTGATTCCCGTGGAAACTCAGAATCCGGCTGTCAAGAAATAGTGAGTCCGTAACCGGAATGATGTGATGGCAACATCCGCATCAGTTCAGAAGGACCACCCCATTGAATGCAATCGGACATGCTGCTTGTTATGTTTCCCCCCCCCCAAAAAAAAAATTGGCAACTTTAAGATAACTCTTTAGCCAGAATGCTGGTTGAGGAATTCTGGGAGTCAAGGTCTTTGTCATGTCAAAGTTGGCAAGATTAGAAAAAATAGAGACAGACAAATATTCCTGTCTCTTTATTTCCCCACAACAACAACAACCCCATGAGGTGGGTTGCATTGAGAGTAGCTGACCAGTAACTCACCCAATTTTTCATGCCTAAGAGAGCTTCCTTCCTTTCTTCCTCCCTTTCTTATAAATTAAATATTATTGGCCACCCATCTTACCTCAGGGAAACTTGTCTTGGTGGCTCACAGTCATAAAAAATACATTTATACACGTACATTAGAACATAAATAAATTAAAACCAAACATTAAAATCTAATGACAGGTGGGGAGGGGAGGGGCGGAGGGGAGGGGAGGGAGTGGGATCTGTTAAAACTCACCTCCTGTAGGCCAGCACTTGATTCCCTGCACCAAAGTGGCTCTATCTAATTCACATCTAACAAGATCCGTATGATTCTGTCCAAAGGCATGTTTCATTCCATGAAATGTTATTTATTGGCTGCCTTAGAATGTAAGGTAGTGTACTTTAAGAAATATTAAAACGTGTAAAGAAAGCTCTCCATATTAAAAATAAAGGTAATATGGCCAGTATATACAGATTAAATAAACTTCAGTTGAAAGTATAAACCCAAGTTTAAAATACGTTTTAGAAGATGCTGGAGTGCTTAAGCCCATGTAAGTCTCACAATAAGCAACTCTGAAGTTAAAGCTAGTTAAAGTTTTAGATTAAAGATTTTCCAAATAATAATGTGCTGGAAAGGCCTTAAGCCTAGGACAGATATCATCTGTCTAGAGAGCAACGGCAGATGAAAAAAGAGGCATGTGGGGATGATGTTTTTACATTTTTTTCTGTGTAAACTTTTCACTTATAAAAGCAGCCTATGTTATAAGTAAGAGTTATTTATTTAATATGTTAAGTTGATTTTTGAACACTCTGTATAATAAATAACATCCAGAAATTCTTTTGCATACTTATAACAGGACCAAGATGAGTTTGTTTGGGTCAACATCAGGATTTGGAACTGGAGGCACCAGTATGTTTGGCAGCACTGCTACAGATAATCACAACCCAATGAAGGTATTAAGCCACTGGTTGCCTTGAGAAAAACTAAATCACTTCACATAAAATATTTTGACAATTATTAATTTGAAAAGATGGCAAGTTTGCCTATTGGTGAAGGTGTATAATACTTTTGGCTGAATCCAAATATTATAGGTTTAGCTTTATGCATTATTTGTTAATGAGATTTGGAGACTGCAATACAGTACTGCAATACAGTAGCTGTTAGAACTGTCATTCAGATAGCTACTACAATTGTAGACCCTTAAGAATATTCAGAAAAAAATCCTTTGGCCCTCACACAAGGACATAAGCCGTTGCTATTCTTTAAAAGCCTGATTTTTCACATATCCTCTTTACTTTTGAAGTATGCAAACCTTGACAGCTAAATATGATCTTTGATAGAAGAAAGAAAGGGAGGAAGAGTAGTATATTAATGTTATAAAGTGTTATACTTAATAGATACTTATTTTTTGCTTACAAAACACATCAATTTTAGGTTATGTTCTCTAAAGCATATGTTTTTTTGATACAGTGATGAGATTTAAATGCAGATGTGTGTGTGTGTATATATATACACATACATACATACATACATACATACATACATACATGTGTGTGTGTGTATATATATATTATCCCCCACCCAATCAGAGCACACCTCCACCCACAGAACACACCCCCTCTGGCAGTTTAAAAAAGAGGAACAAACAGCCACATGCTTCTCCCAGAAGAAGGAAGCAGAAGCCACCAACCTGATGATGACGGATGGGATTCCGTCGAAACGTCGCTCCTACACCTTTAGTTCTACGTGGGGAAAAACCCGAATAACCAAAGATCCACATACGAACACCCGCGAAAACCTCAGAAAACATATATATATATATATATATATATATATATATATATATATATATATATATTGTTTTCTGAGGTTTTCGCGGGTGTTTGTATGTGGATCTTTGGTCATTCGGGTGGCACCACCACAAACACGAAGCCGAACAAAAGCAGCACAACTCACCAGCTCAGGTCTAAGGCTGGCAGCTGAGACCAGCCCATCCACTCAAAACATACCCCCACCCAATCAGAACACACCCACCATTCAAAACACACTCCCACCCAATCAGAACACACCCCCTCTGGCAGTTTAAAAAAGAGGAACAAACAGCCACTACCACGTGCTTCTCCCAGAAGAAGGAAGCTGAAGCCACCAGCCTGATGATGATGGATGGGATTCCGTCGAAACGTTGCTCCTACACCTTTAATTCTATGCAGGGAAAAAACCCGAATGACCAAAGATTTATATATATATATATGTATAATTTGTTTTCTGAGGTTTTCGCGGGTGTTCGTATGTGGATCGTTGGTTATTCGGGTTTTTCCCCGCGTAGAACTAAAGGTGTAGGGGCGACGTTTCGACGGAATCCCATCCGTCATCATCAGGCTGGTGGCTTCTGCTTCCTTCTTCTGGGAGAAGCATGTGGCTGTTTGTTCCTCTTTTTTAAACTGCCAGAGGGGGTGTGTTCTGTGGGTGGAGGTGTGCTCTGATTGGGTGGGGGAGTAAGTGTGTTCTGATTGGGTGGGAGTGTGTTTTGAATGGTGGGTGTGTTCTGATTGGGTGGGGGTATGTTTTGAGTGGATGGGCTGGTCTCAGCTGCCAGCCTTAGACCTGAGCTGGTGAGTTGTGCTGCTTTTGTTCGGCTTCGTGTTTGTGGTGGTGCCATGTTTTTATAGTGGGTGTCAGTTTGCTTATTGTGTGGTTTGGAGGGGTTTAAAGTGCAGCTGTAGTTAGGTTTCTGTTTTGTGGTTGTGTCTCGTTATCATTGTGGGTTCAGATTTGCTTTTTGAATGGTTGTGTGGTGGTGATGTCATGTGGTGTTATGAGTTTGGGTCTATCATTCTTGGTGGTTGGGACTCGTCTGTCAATCAAGGCGGGTTTCCAAATGGTTGGTAGGCGAGAGGTATCATCTCGTTTGTTTATGCTGTGGGGGCGTTTTTCTATCTCAATGGCTTCTCTGATTATTCTGTTGTTAAAATGTTCAATTTTGGCGATAGTTTTGGTTTTTTTAAAATCAATTTCATGTCCCGTGGCTTCAAAGTGTTGGACCAGGGATGAAGTTTGTTCTCCTTTTCTGAGTGAGTTTTTGTGCTCTTCAATGCGTGCACTTATTCTTCTGTTGGTCTGTCCGATGTATGTGGTGGGGCAGGTGGTGCATGGGATTTCGTATACTCCTTGGTTTTCTAAGCCAATTATGTCCTTGGGGTTTCTTAGGATGGTGGATATTTTTCTGTCTGTGTAGAATGCTGTTTTGATGTTGTGTTTTTGGAGGACCTTGCTGATTCTGTCTGTGGTCCCTTTTAAGTATGGGAGGAGGGCTTTGCCATTTTCTTGTTCTCTGTCTTGGGTTTTTGTGGGTGTCTCTCTTCGGATTAAGTTGGTAATCGTGTTTCTTTGGAATCCATTGGCTGTTAGTACATTAGTGAGAGTGTGTAGTTCAGTTTTTTGGTGTTGTTCGTCAGCTAGGTGTTTTGTTCTGGAGATGAGTGTCTTGGCTACGGAGTTGATCTGTGCTGGGTGGTGGTGTGAGAGTGCGTTCAGATAGCGGTTTGTGTGTGTTTTTTTATGGTAGATAGTGTGTCCTAGGGAGCCGTTGGATTTCTTGTAGACTAGAATGATAGACCCAAACTCATGATAACACCACATGACATCACCACCACACAACCATTCAAAAAGCAAATCCGAACCCACAATGATAACGAGGCACAACCACAAAACAGAAACCTAACTACAGCTGCAACATCAGCCACTTTAAACCCCTCCAAACCACACAATAAGCAAACTGACACCCACTATAAAAACATGGCACCACCACAAACACGAAGCCGAACAAAAGCAGCACAACTCACCAGCTCAGGTCTAATCTGGCAGCTGAGACCAGCCCATCCACTCAAAACACACCCCCACCCAATCAGAACACCCCCACCATTCAAAACACACTCCCACCCAATCAGAACACACTTACTCCCCCACCCAATCAGAGCACACCTCCACCCACAGAACACACCCCCTCTGGCAGTTTAAAAAAGAGGAACAAACAGCCACATGCTTCTCCCAGAAGAAGGAAGCAGAAGCCACCAGCCTGATGATGACGGATGGGATTCCGTCAAAACGTCGCCACTACACCTTTAGTTCTACGCGGGGAAAAACCCGAATAACCAACGATCCACATATATATATATATATATATATATATATATATATATATATATATATATATATATATATATATATATATGTATAAAAGCTGACTGCAATTTTATTTTTTAAGGTTTTTTTTCCTTTGTAGAAGTGTAGCTATGACTCTCAGTCTGACTTTCCTAATTGGATGTTCATAATTTAAAATGTATCTTTTTACAACACATTTTAACTTTGACTTTTTTCCAGGATATTGAAGTTACTTCCCCACCTGATGACAGCATAGGTTGTTTGGCTTTCAGCCCACCAACGTTGCCGGGTAATTTCCTTATTGCAGGATCATGGGCAAATGATGTAAGTAAATAAAAATAGAGGCATATCATGCGTTCAGCTTTCCCTGCATTTGCTAAATGAAAAATTACTGCATCCAGCAGACAAAATGTGATTATCCATAAGTGGGCAAAGGTTAAAGTAACTGCATGCTACCTCTATGAGACAAAATCAGCTTGTAACAAAGTATTAACAGTGAAGAAGTGCTGCAATCTAATAGTTTTTTCCTAAGGAATCTCAGAACAAAACCTCTCATAATATTAAAATGGAAATGAGTTAGGTAAAAATTTCAGGACTGGGCTACTAATTGGTTTCATTTCATCAAATTTATATTAACTTTATTTTTTTCTGAAGAAGCACTAAAGTCGAAACTTTAACACTATCTAAGTCTGGAGAAACATTACTCCTTGGACTTGTGTGTGCTGATATCTTTTTCATCAAACACCTTTTTTCAGGTTTTTATTTATGAAACATTTTGTCATGGAATGGAAAACTACTAAGAGAAGTGTGGCATAGTTGCTATATAAATTGATCTCCAAGGCCTTGAATTGAGCTGCTTTCATTTTTATGAAGCTTGCATTTTTATGAAGCTAAATGTACTTCATTGTCAAAGAGACGGGATAAACTACATACATTTCAAGTGCTATCTAGGGGGAGATCCTTCTCTGTGGGCGCTCCGGAACTATGGAATCAGTTACCGGTAGAGCTCCGGATGGCGCCCGATCTTCGCTCCTTTCGTCGCGATCTCAAGACGTTTTTGTTTGTACAAGCCGGCCTAGCCTGATGGGGGATTGGTGGGGTTTTTTATTCTTGTATTCTTAATATTATCTTTGGGGTTTTATAATTGTAATATATCAATTGTTTTAAAATCGGGCAATTATTTAATTTTCTTTTAATATTTGTAACTTTGTATTTTATTCTTGCCCTGTGAACCGCCCTGAGTCCTCAGGGAGAAGGGCGGTATAGAAATATTATTAAATTAAATTAAATTAATTAATTAATTCATATTTACAAATGTCTGCATTTATTTCAGGTTCGTTGTTGGGAAATCCAAGATAACGGCCAAACTATTCCAAAAGCCCAACAGATGCATACAGGACCAGTACTAGATGTTTGCTGGAGTGATGTACGTTCCATTATTTCAGAAGAAATGTACTTAAAGGTTTATAATGGTTTTCAGAGAAGGAGGAAGAGAGTGAGATAAAAACCACTGTTTAAAATCTTAGCAATTTCTTTAGTGAAGGAAATTGTCCCAGAGTGAGAAAAGCAACCCCATTTTAGAGGTTTAGCCATTAAAAAATACGCTACAGATAGTCCTCGCTTAAGAGCACAATTGAGCCCAAAATTTCTGTTGAGATATTTGTCAAGTAAGTTTTGTCCCATTTTACGACTTTTCTTGCCACATTTGCCAAGTTAATCACTGCAGTTGGTAAGTTAGTAACAAGGGAACCTTGCTCTCCCATTGACTTTGCTTGTCAAAAGGTGGTAAAAGTTGATCACATAACCTTGGGACACAGCAATGGTCATAAGTATGAACCAGTTGGCAAGCATCCGAATTTTGATCACACAATCATGGGGAATACTACAAAGATTGTAACTGAAAAATTGTCATAAGCCACTTTTTTCAGTGTCATAACTTTGAATAGTCACCAAATGAACTGTTGTAAGTCAAGGACTACCTATATTTCTTTTTAAAATGTCTTCATCCTAAGTAGGCATTCTGGAATGCATAGTTTTTTGTTCTCTGTTGTTTAATAGGATGGAAGCAAAGTATTCACAGGATCCTGTGATAAAACTGCCAAAATGTGGGATCTTAACAGTAATCAAGCAATACAAATTGCACAGGTACAATTTTCAAATATGCATCGTTTTCTTGGTAACAGATTAACCCTAAAGAGTTTGATGCATTAACTCTCAACAAGTTTCTGCCACAAGATGGGAAAAAAGCTTGTTAAAAAACAATGCTTAAAAGTTTCCTGGCAAAGTGCAGAATATTCAAATGGATTGACTATGTACACCAGGGGTCCTTAACCCTTGGTCCGTGGATCAGTACCAATCTGTAGCCTGTTGGGAACCGGGTGGCGCAAACTGGGCGAGCACACAAAGCCCCATTTGTATATGTACAAGATTAGGTTGCACGCATGAAACCACCTACTATCCCCACCGCCACTGCCAGTCTGGAAGCCAGAAAGGTTGGAGACTGCTGATGTGTGCTAATGAATTAGCCTTAAAGGTAAAGGTAAAGGTTCCCCCGCACATGCGTGCTAGTCGTTTCTGACTCTAGGGGCTGGTGCTCATCTCCGTTTCAAAGCCGAAGAGCCAGCGCTTGTCTGAGGACATCTCCATGGTCATGTGGCCGGCATGACTAGACGGCAAAGGCGCACGGAACACTGTTACCTTCCCACCGTAGTGGTCCCTATTTTTCTACTTGCATTTTTACGTCCTTTTGAACTGCTAGGTGGGCAGAAGTTGGAACGAGTAATTAGCCTTACTTAACTCTAATTTCTAAGAAAGTTGTCAATATTTTAATTTATGTTCAAATACAAATATTTTAAATGATGGAGCTGCATGGGAAGACATTATACATGATGCTTTGATCACACAGTCTTGTCCTAAAGGGTTTTTTTTTTCTTAAGTGGGATAAAAAGTTGATTATATAGTATTCATTGGAATATAATATGTGCTTTTCAAATTATTCCTCCTCTATGAGGTGGTTTCCAGATATTTAAAAACTATGAACTGACTGAAATATAATGATCGTGATGTTTATGGAGTGATATCTGTGGGTTTGAATTAAAGCTTGTATTTTAATGGGACCAAAAATGTAACAAAGTCTATATTAAATTGAAGAGCACAGGAAAAAAGTAAGAGCCTTGCCAAAACCATTGCAAAGACAAGGCTAGGCCGATGTTTTTTTTTACAGAAAAGTGAAATCTGTAATTGCATGACTGGAAAGTGATTCCAGAATTCTTTTAAACATATTCTTCAGCATGAAGCTCCTGTAAAGACCGTCCATTGGATTAAAGCACCAAATTATAGTTGTGTGATGACTGGAAGTTGGGATAAAACGTTAAAGGTAAGCTTGTAAGTTTTGTTTTAAAAAAATGTGTAAAAAGGTTTTTTGCAATTCTGTGTAATAATTATGGGGAAATGATTGTTAGGACATGGTAAAGTGCAATTTATTCCTGTAAATGTGAGGCTTATTTCAAAGTGATTGGACTTGGGAGGGTGAAATCTAATGGTTGATTCAGGTATCAGTTTATTTAGGGAAGTGTCTATTCCATAATATCCATTTAACGTATTCATTCCCAGTTAGTGTCAATATACAGTATCTCTGGGGATTATAAAGGATGTATGTGAAATGCTTCAAACTTACAATTGGAAGCAATTGTTTTTTGTTTATTACATTTGTAACACTATTTTAGCTATGCTTTTTAAAAATGCAGCAGATTAAAAATTAAACTACAAGCAACAAACAAAAGAGAAAATTGGAACAAAATAGACGAACACAGTAATGATGAGCTTCCAAGGAAATAGTCCTAGTTTATTTGGTATCCTGACATACAGTTTTTAAAAATCATAACAAATACAGATAAATGCTCCATAGAATTATCAATATCGATAAAAAAGTACATTTTCTGAACCTGGGCCATGCTTGAAGTACTTCAAATGATAGAGAAGTCAATATTGAGAATTCCATCGGACAGAATATTACCTAAGTGCATCTAATTCTTATATAGTATAAAAAATGCTTGCCAATGACTTATTCAACCATTTTGCTCATTTGTATCTTCAGTCTCCCATATTCATTATAGTATTTCCTGAATCAATTTTGATTAGGGTTTGGAGACACTTCAAAGTGAAATGATGAATGATCATTCTGCTATTACATAAAAAAAAATTATTGAGGCCTTATTTAACTTTTTTTTAAAGTTTTGGGATACACGAACCCCCACTCCTATGATGACGCTGCAGTTGCCTGAACGATGCTATTGTGCTGATGTGGTAAGACAAATTTCAGAAGCTTTCAGGTCTTAATTAGTTAGAATCATACCATACTTGACTATCAGTCTTTTCTTTATACCGTGGTAATTAATATTTGCATTATTTGTTATGATAATAAAATAGATGTACGGTTAGTGCAGGAAAAAAATGTAAATTAGTTTTGTATTAAATACTTTCCTGTTTAGATGTGAATGTGAAATAAAGCACTTTTTACTACCTGACTATATAAAATTAGGATTGAAAATTCTCCCAATCTGTACTCTCGTATAATTTCTCCTGTTTTAGATATATCCCATGGCCGTTGTTGCTACTGCAGAAAGGGGCTTGATAGTTTATCAGTTAGAGAATCAGCCTTCTGAATTTAGAAGGATAGACTCTCCACTTAAACATCAGGTAACTTAAGTTTTCTTGATTTCCACAGTATGGCTTGTGTTCAATTGTACAGGTAGTCCTTGACTTACAACCATAATTCAGCCAAAAATTTCAGTTGCTAAAAGAGACATTTGTTAAGTGAAATTTGCCCCATTTTAAGACCTTTCTTGCCACAGTTAAGTGAATCACTGCAATTGTTAAGTTGGTAACATGGTTGTTAAGTGAATCTGGGTTCCCCATTAACTTTGCTTGTCAGAAGGTCGCAAAAAGGGAATCGCATGACCCCCAGACACTGCAACCATCATAAATATGAACCAGTTGCCAAGCGACTGAATTCTAATCACATGACCTGTGGAGATGCTGCAATGTCATAAGTCTGAAAGACAGTCATAAGTCACTTTTTCAGTGACATTGTAACTTTGAGCGGTCACTAAATTATTGTAAGTTAAGGGCTACTTGTAATGCCAAGCATTGGTTTCTTATTCCTAATGGGATAAATAGAAAACTGTACCGTATTTTCCGGCGTATAAGACGACCCCCTACCTTTAAGAAGTTTTTCAAGGTTTTGTCTTATACGCCGGAAAATACTTACATGCCCTGCCCGTCGCAGAGGAGGCGAAGGCCCGACTGGCCCCGCCGGCCCTCCCGCTGCTCCCGCGCTTCTGCCGGCCCCCGAGGCGCAGCGTTTCCTGGGCGGCAGGCAGCGCCGGAGGGCAGCCACCACCCCGCCACGGCCGGCGCCCCTCCTGCTTCCCCCCCCCCAGGCCTTGAACTTCTCCCATTGGGCGCAGGGCGGGGCAGCTCCGCCCGCAGCCTCTTTTTTAGAACTCGTGCGCTTCCCTCTCACTGTCGGCCGAGGCGCGCTTGGCCCGGGCTCCCAGTCCCTCTTCCCGGCCGGCTTCCCACCCTGCCCCTCATGGAGCTGGACTGGGCGTGCAGCCTCTCGGTGTGGCTGCTTTTCCTGGGCACCTTCTCCTCCCCCCGCGCTCCGCTCCTTCCCAGCTCACTTGCTGCCGGAAAGCATGCTGCTTGGCAGCGGCCTGCAGAAACCCTACAGAGGGCGCGCACAGGCGCAGAGCGAGGCCCCGCCCTCCCCAGGGACTTGTAGTGCAGCAACCAGATTGACTTCTGATCAGCGCTTCTTCGGGGCACACATGGCCGGGAAAGTGCGTCAGAGTCCCAGGTACCTGTAAGGCGATCAGCCTGCTTCTCCCCCATTGCCCCGCGTGAGTGCCTCGCTGGCCGCCGAACCCTGCCTTTTGAGCAGGAGCGGCCTTGCCCTGCTTGCCCTTGGCCGCCTCCGCGGGTACCACTCTGGCGCAGAGCAGGCGAGGCCAGTCCCTGTTTGGCCCGCCAGCTCTGGGAGAGCTCCGCACGAGCGCCTCGCCGGCTGCTGAACCCTGCCTTTTGAGCAGGAGCGGCTGTCAAGCCCCGGGCTCGACAATCAACCGAAGTGGGGGGGGAATCCGTGCAGCAACCCGGCTACCTGGCCTGCCAGCCGCTCGTTGCTCTGCTGATCAGCTGGGAGGCTGAGACTCCGGATTTGAGCCACCGACAGAGCACAGCACAGGGAAGACGTGCCAAAGCTCATCCCAGAGCCTCCCGCTGCTGGAAGCCTGCTTGCAAAAAGCAGGGCGGGCAGTAGCAGCTGCTCACGGCGCCTCCTTCCCCCCTCCCGCCGCCCTCTCGCCTCACGAAACGGCCTCTTAGTCCGGCGCGTAGCTCCGATCCCGGCCAATAGGCTGGCTCGTCTCCGACAGCACCGCCCGGCGGAAGCGCATCCCCGCAAGGGGGAGAGCGGTGCTGGTGACAGGTGAGTCCGGCGGGCGCGAGGCCCTCCCCTCGGGCCAAGAGCCAACAGGCAGCGCCGCCTTCGCGTGGGGAGAGCTGCCCAACGCTCCCGCCCAGCCGTGTCCCGGAGCCGCGCCGGAGTTTTTTTTCCGGCGTATAAGACGACCCGGCGTATAAGACGACTCCCCAACTTTTGAGAAGATTTTCATGGGTTAAAAAGTCGTCTTATACGCCAGGAAATACGGTAATTGCCATAAATAAAAGTATCTGATTAAAACACAGTCTCTCTTATTTAGCATCGTTGTGTGGCTATTTTCAAAGACAAAGTGAACAAACCAACAGGCTTTGCCCTTGGAAGTATCGAAGGAAGAGTTGCCATTCATTATATTAACCCACCAAATCCGTAAGTATCTGGAAGTGGTCTGCTATTTACCCGTTATCAGTTCCAAGAAGTGCAGCGTGAAATGAAGGAATACATTTTTTTTTCAGTGCCAAAGACAACTTTACCTTCAAATGCCATCGATCCAATGGTACAAACACATCTGCGCCTCAGGATATCTATGCAGTAAGTATTTTGTGCGTTGTGCAGTAAGTTTCCTCTAGGAGGGCCGCATCAGCATTGCGGTTGCCCTCAGGGGGCTGGGTGAGTATGGCCAGGGTGGGCGTGGCCTACTGGGTGGGCGTGGCTAGAGTGCGTATGGCCTACTGGGTGGGCGTGGCCAGCTCTACATCGTTTGCATCAAGGGTGCCTATGGGGACCTGGGCAGGAGTGGGACAGATCTGAGGGTCTCTGGCAGGAGGAGGGTCTCTGGGCCAGGGCCAAGGCAGTGGGGGCCGTTCCCTCACTGTTTCCAGGATGGCTTCGCGGGCCACATGAAACCACTTCGCGGGCCGGATCCGGCCCCCGGGCCTTGTGTTTGACATGTCTACTCTAGGACAAATTAAAGTAGAAAAATGGATATTTATACTAAATTGCAGAAATAATTGCTCTGTTTTCAACAGGATATTTCCGTTTAATATAATACATCTGAGTGGAAACCTACTCTTACTAGTACATTTGATAAGTGGGATTCAGAATTTAGCTAATACAAAAGAAAGAGAAGGTACAGTTTGGCTTGGTTCTGATTAAATTCTACAGGTAAAGCAATTACGCTTTAGCTTGAGGAAATGGAAAAAACAACCCTTCCTACTTCAAATACTTGCATTGCTTGACCAAAGGCTCCTAAGGGTACTTTTCAATCTTTTCCTTGTGAAAATAACATATGATGGTGAGAAAAGTAATGAAAGTGAATGCTTTAATCACTGTCCCATATGGGAAAGCAGTACTGTCTCTCGTCTAAAATGGAGTTTGCAATTGGCAGCCTAATACATATTGCTAAATTTAAACTCAGATTACCAAGCCAATTGTGAAGGATACTGGCTGTTTAAGAGTCATATTCAAAGGTGTTATTGAAGACTCTGAATCCAGTCAAGTCAGTATGGGTATCTGACCGATAATTGTTTACATTCCATTTGAACATATCCAGCAAGGGGAGGCCTGTATATTGGGAGATAATTGCAGCCTCTGTCAAACTGCTTTTACAGTTTAGGAAGATGTTTTTTTCTTAACCTTCACTTGGACTTCGCTTTCCTAGATACCGAATCCATTATTTGCTGGCATTTCGAAATGCTAGATAACAGGCCAACAGGTCTTGATTTGTGATACATCATTTCAAGTATTTGAAGAGTGCTACCATATGCCCCTTAGTCTTCTTGCCCCAACATTAAAGAGTTCTAGGTCCTTCTCTTTCTCTTAGGTTTCCAGATCATGCTTATTTCCTTTAACTTCCAATTGCTGTGATGAACCCTTCTTAAAATAGTGTTCAGAACTGGATCCAGATCTGATTGTTGCAGATTAAAGTGGAGCTATTACTTTTTTGTTACACAACTACACACTTCATTCTATAGCTTAGGACAGGGCTTTTCAACCAGTGGTACGGGTACCACCTGTGGTACATTAGCACCTGGCAGGTGGTAAACGATCATCCTAAAAAAGTGGTAGCAGGGGAGGGGAATGAGCTGAACCGGTGGCAGCACCACACAAGCCTGAGCGAGAGACGGCTGGATCTGCAGGGCTGTCAGGGCTCAGCGGAAGCGCCAGGATCAGCGCCAGGCTCCAGCTGGAGCTCGGCGCTGATCCTGGCACTTCTGAGCCCAGAAGACAGGTGTCTTGCTCGGCTGTGGCTTGGGGGGCACTTTTTTCAGTGCCATTGTAACTTTGAACAGTCACTAAGTGAACTGTTGTAATTCGAGGACTACCTGTACTTCCATCACTTTTTTCCTTTTTTTTTTTTGGTCATTAAGTTTTTGACACCTTGCTAGACAACTGGTGGTACTCGGATGTTGCCATATCCTAAAAGTGGTACAATGGGTGAAAAGGTTGAAAAGCCCTGCCTTGGGATACAAGTCATCTGGTTGTGGAAGTAGTTATTACAGTATTTTTCCTGTTCCATTTTTCCCCACGCTTTTTAATTTAAAAGCTTGATAAGGTAGAACTTCAATCTTAATTACTGAGAGTATGAGAACATTTAAACTATATTTTAATTTTTACTTAACAGGTAAACGGGATTGCCTTCCATCCTGCCCACGGCACTCTTGCAACTGTAGGGTCTGATGGCAGATTCAGTTTCTGGGATAAAGATGCGCGGACAAAGCTTAAAACATCCGAGCAGCTAGACCAGCCAATATCCGCTTGCTGCTTCAACCATAACGGCAACATATTTTCATATGCTTCTAGTTATGACTGGTCAAAGGTAACTGAGTTTGCTTAAGATAACTCCTTTCAGTAGCAGTTCTTAGGAAAATTCAGCATCTCC
Source organism: Vipera berus (assembly GCF_964194415.1). Classification (NCBI taxonomy): domain Eukaryota; kingdom Metazoa; phylum Chordata; class Lepidosauria; order Squamata; family Viperidae; genus Vipera; species Vipera berus. The sequence continues at coordinate 15,983,344 of NC_138204.1, read as the reverse complement.
GGTGTGCTGAAATATCTAGTAAACATCTCCATTGCTGTTGCTAACAGTTGGGATGCTCTTCCAATGAAATCTCTCTAATAACTTGCTTAGCAGTTGGGAAACATACAGTTTTTGAATACAGGTACTCCTCACTTAACCACCCTAATTGGGACCAGAATTTTGTTGCTAAGCGATGCGGTTGTTAAGGTGAAAGGTGACCATACCACTTAACGACAGCAGTTTTGGTAGTCCTAATTCTGGTTGTTAGACCAGGGTCTTACACTTCTCTTGCCCTACTGCCCTCACTTCCGCTTCTGTCCTTGGGAAGCCACACATGGCCAGCAGCTGCCTCAAGAAGGGCCACACCGCACAGACCTGGTCAGCAGTGGGAGGAAGATAATGATGGAGCTCAGCTGGGATCAGGGGAATGCAAGGCAACCAGAAAAAAAGGGTGGGGGAGAAGGAGAGTTGAAGCCCCCCTGAGGTCATAAGTGGAGACGGTGCCAAGCACCTGAAGTTTGATCACATGACCACAGGGGCATTGCAAGAACCAGTCATAAATAATTTTTTTAAATTTTTTTAATTTTAATTCCATTTATATCCCGCCCTTCTCCGAAGACTCAGGGCAGCTTACAAGCTTAGCAGTAGTAAATAATGATTGCTCAGTGCTGTCCTAACTTTGAACAGTCACTGAATAGTGGTGGTTAAATGAGGTCTCCCTGTATAATTGCTAATATGAACAGAACATTGTGAGTTGTTACTGTGTCCGCAAACTTGAAATCTTCCAGTGTATCAGCCTCATTTTTGTAAAGGAAAGCATCTTTTTTCAGATGTCTACTAATGATAGGCATTAAACATAGTATGTTATTCAGAAAAGAATTCTCACCAGGTTTCACCTCAACATTTTGATGCCATTGAACTCCACCTTAAGTTGGTACAAGACTTGGTACCAAGTAGAAAATCATTATTAAGTTTCCATAGCGAATTTTAACTGAAGTGGCCCAGGTAAGAAAGTGAAAGTACCAAACCTGTTACAGATCTGTCACAGTTATGTTACATATTCTGATGATGAATAACGAAGGGTTATTGGAAAAATTAGTACATTATCTATATTATGAATAGATATTTCTTATTATATGGGGATGCTACAAATATATATAATTTCTCCTTTCCCTTTCACCCCGTTGATGATAGAACCACAGATAGTCCTCAGGTTACAACAGCAATTGGGACTGGAATTTCTGTCGCTCAGCAATTGTTTTGTTCCCACTGATTTTGCTCTTTAGCTGACAGCTTGAATTTTAACTTCTCTTTGCACATAGAATATTTCTTAATGCCCTTGCACGGATATTTAAATGGAGAACTGCTTTCCGGATATATATTTTCACGTAAAGTTTTAAGTCAAGGAACAACTGGTCTTTACTCCGGATAGAGGTTTCTATAGCATTAATGATTGCTCAGTAATTTTGCAGAAAAACCTAATGGAATGTCACAAATGTTGTGCGCCTACTTTATAATGCCATTATTCAGATTTATATGTAATGTTGTGTTCAATCTTTTTTCCCCCCCAGGGGCATGAATTCTATAATCCCCAAAAGAAAAACTATATTTTCCTGCGCAGTGCTGCTGAAGAACTAAAACCTAGAAACAAAAAGTAGTGAGTATAAATCTGTCCATAATTCTGTGTTGCTTTCCTGCCACCTGCTCTTCTTTGGTCTCCTTGGAGTTGCCTATTAATTTGTAGCAGGAGATTCTGTAACTAACATCAAAGCACATTTGGTTGGCTGGAAAATTACCTTGCAAGGAATGCCTGACATGTGCATGAAGGTGTGGTCCTTTTTCTTAATAGAGGCAAAATCTTTGCATTGGATCAAGAGACAGTAGTTGCATCTTTTAAAGGTACTTGTCAGTTTGAAAAATATATTGTGAAAACTGCAGAAAATCCGAGAACCCCCTTTTTTTCTTCTTGATAGAAGTTTAAAAAAAAAGGCTAACTGGGATTGAGGAAGACAGTTGTGACTGAAGACCTTTTGTGTATTTTATCTGTATATTTATAGGCCACCTTTCTATTTCAATAAAAACTCAAGGCAATGATTTTTCTTTTTTATAATAGAAATGTAAATTTAATACTAAGCTCCTGGCCACTTAGAACAAAATAATGTGTTGTTATTTTTTATCCTATATGTATTATTTTTCTACCTATGTAAGTGAACAATAAATTGTGTTTAAAAATCCCAAGCTAGTCCAAGCTTATATAGTTGAGATGAGAGCAATTCCAGCATGCAACCATAACTTGAAAATGTTAAGCAATGCCTTAAAGGATAATTATTGGCCTTGAGACTCTGTATCATATAGAAGCACTATATGCTGCCATATATCTTTGTGAAACTTTAAATCTTGGAACTCTGCCTTCCATTTCCACAGATCTGTATTACAAGGGAGTGAGTGAACAGGACAAATGTTAGCATTGCACTGTGTCCATGCTTGTAGTATCAACAAAAAAGGAAGGACCAGTGTTTTAAATTGAAGAATACTTTCTGTGACTCATATGTGTATATTTCTGTAAGCCAATCTGCCCTGTAGATACAGGGTGTTTCCCCCCCGATATATCCCAGGTAGAATAACTCTTCTCAGCATTTTTATGCCAATTCCAACACTATCAAGTATGGGAATAAAATCAGAATACAACCAAATAGAAATGGCTTGAACACTTTTATAATATTATTCCAGTTGAGGTTTATTTTCATTTCGGAATCTTCTGTATGACTGCCAAAGGACTGTTCTTTCAAGGTTGATGCTATAGCTATTTATAAAAAAAATGGGAGCAAAACATGACCGTAGAACTTGTACATTATGATATTTCTGTCAATTCAATCTCTGTAAGTTCATATGTTGTAATATTTGCTACTATTTAAATAAAATTGATTTGAATTAAAATATTTTTCCTGTTAATTAGACTAATGGTCAAATGCCTATAATCTGGAAGTTAGGCAATGAAATTTTGAGGCGGATGCAATTCACCTCAATGTATCTGCTTCTTAGCTAAAGAGGGAAATCAGTAACTTCACTGTAAATGAGAAATGTATGCTTATCTATATACTACTGCGTGCTACTACATAAAGAGTGCATGTCTGTTGTTCCTGGTTGGCTAATATTAAATTGAAAAAGTTAATTTGTGCAGCTTCAGACGGTTCATCCCAATACTTTTCTCCTGTTTGTGACTCTCGTGAGATTAGAAAGGGTTTGATGAGAACAATACTAGCTAACACTGTTTTAACTGAGGATGCTAGAACTGAGTCTGAAAGACATTTAAACCACACATTTTCATGCTGCTTGGTATCTTACAAGGATTCCTGATCTCTTAGGATCCCCTGTAATGACCCTCTACCCCCTGCTGAAAAGTTATCTTCAAGTTCACATAACATTAATGTCTCCCAACAGAGCCATAGATGGTTTTGTCAGGATTGACGGGTATCCGTCAGATTAGATGTAGGGTTACAGAGAATTCTTCCTGCAGTTAGGCAGGTATTTGCATGCCGGATATTTTGTTCAAATCAGTCCAGAGTTTCGCTGTGTGGGCCGCAAGGAAGTGCATATTTGGCATGCAGAAGCTCTGACTGCCCCATACTGTATATGCTAATATTTTGAAATCACCTTTGCATGCATTAGGCTTTTAGGAAGAACAGATCCATCCCTAGTCTATTGCTTATGGCAAGAATCTTGATTGTACTGTTTCTAGGTCATAGACAGTAGCTCATAAACATTTAAAGGTTTGTGTCGGAGTGCTGAACTGGTAACTAATGTAATATAGACTAAATGCATATTCTTTCTGATTATAAAAAAGCATTTTTCATTTTTACAGTTAAATCTTATGGAAGTCATTATGAGTCTAGCAGGTAACCATTCTTGTGTGTTTATGTGTGTGACCCCTATGACTCATGCAGAGGAATATGCTCCTCATTTCACTGCGACCATTCATTCAGTGACTATTTGAAGTTACAGCAGCACTGAACGAGTGGTGATTATGATCATTCCAGCCCTCCCAGCATCCCTATGGTCATCCTCGCAGACTGGGCACTCTGCAGCTGTTTCACACGGTTGCAATGCCCTGGGTCCTTGTGATTGCTATTTACAACCTTCTCTGCTGGCTACCTGGGAAAGTCAGTGGGGAAGCCAACAGGGAAGTTTGCAGATTGCTGGAGTAAGTCTCCCTCACCTGAGCAACCTCCCTGGACACTCTGTGCTCATGCTCAGGGGACTATTCCTCAACCATTGCTGCGCCCCTCTGACCTGTGCCTATCCTTCCCAACTCTCTCACACACTCTTCCTGACCCCCTCACACCATGTTTCTCACACACCCTTTGTGAGCCACCTCTCGCACACCCTTTATGATCCATTACCTGTCTCTCACCCATCCTTCTTGACCCATGTCCCACCTCTCGTGCTGCTCCTCTCATCCTCATGTACTTTCTCTGGCCCGTACCATGCATCTTCTGAACCTCGTTGCATCCTCTCAAGCATTTCCCCCCCAACCTTTCCCCGCACCTCGCTCTGTCTCCACCCAGCAGCCGCCCTTTACCTGTCTGCCAGCCTGAGACCTCTTGCTGGCTTCCCCATTGACTTGTGAGAAACCAGCAGGAAGTTGCCTCACCTAAGAACTGTGGGATTCAATTAGTGACAGCAAATGAGACTGCAGGGATTGCTGTTGCTAAGCAATGCGGTTGCACTTTATGAACATATCATTTGGCGATGGAAATTCGTCTCGAATGCTGTCATACGTTGAGGACTACCTGCATTTATGTAATGTCAGCTAAGTAAAGCTCTTTTCTTTTTTAGAGTAATATATTTTGAAATCCGCAATTAATGCAGTGCTTTTTATTCAAGAGATGTGAACTATTAATAATTCTTACCAGGCTTTGCAAGAAAACTTTTTTTGTTTTATGCACAATATGCTAATAGACATATCAGGTATTATGTTGATGGCTATTTTTCAAAAGCTAATTGTGGCACTAAGTTTTGGCATGGTTAAAAGCATCAGCTTTACTTGTCTGCTGGTGTAAATCCCATTATTTGATTTTAGAAAATAGCTTATTTACATTGACACTTTTTAGGTATACAGCAAGGGTAAAACATGAGCCAGAAGCAAGTTGCTGTGCTGTTGTTGGAGTAGGTGATCATCAAGAAAGTTAGTATTTAACAATAATGCTTATTAATTTATTACAGGCATTAAGAAATGCCATCGCATCTGTAGTTCTGAAACTACAGGTGGCTTGGCAGATTATTAATTTGGGCTACCAATGCTTTGTTCGTTGTGCTTGGCCCAAGGTAAAGTTGTTTTAATGGGATGAAACCAGAATATCTTAAAGAGCATTATTTCTTATGTGTGATTATCTTCCCTTGAAAATTTCATCAGGAGTTCTAGACCCAGGCTGTGATCAAATAAAATAAGGTGGATGGATCAAATGATGCTCATTAGTGAGTCATAAGGTAGAAGAAACCTTTCTCTAAGGCACAGGTCGGCAACCCGCGGCTCCGGAGCCGCATGCGACGCTTTGAGCCATCTCCTGCGGCTCCCAGTCGCCCGGTGTGCGCGCACCTCTTCAAACCGGCAGTGGTGCGCGCGCACCTCTCCAAATGGAGAGTGGCACCACCCGTTCTGAGAGGTGCATGCACACCTTTCCGAAGGGCGGAGGTGCGCGCGCACCTCTCCAAGCCGCCGCCGTCCCGTCCGGAGACCTGCCGCGTTCGTCAAACATGGACGAACGTGGCAGCTGTGCAAACGGTCCCGTTTGCACAGCTGCCGTGTTCGTCCATGTTTGACGAACGCGGCAGGTCTCCGGACCGTCCCGCACACACCTCTCCAAAGGGGAGACCCGTCGACGCGCAGGTGCCTCCCATTTTGCGCATGTGCAAAATGTTTTTTGCGCATGCGCGTGAGTGGACGCACACGCACGCACTTTTTGCGGCTCCCGCTTTTTTGTTTGTGTGATGGAACCGGTTCTGAGTGGCTCTTTTCCTTTTTCCGGTTGCCGACCCCTGCTCTAAGGAGATACATTATTGGACTTTTTCCATATAAAAACTTTTTATTCATTCATGTGCAGGGGTGTCAAACTGCCGGCTGGATGCGTCACACGGAAGCCGCGCCCACCCCAGCTCCAGCAAGGGGAAAAAAGTCGCGATACATCGCGACACATCATGTGACGCGGCAAGCTTGACATCCCTGCTCTAGTGTGTGGTTAATATACTGTTACTGGGAGCAAGGGACAGGAATTGTTTTTATAAAGTATATCGACTCCTTGAACTACAACAATAAGATCAACATGGACTGATTTAAATCTTAAGTATGTGGACCTAAATGGAAAAGAGTGATATTTAAATTATATCTTTGCCAATGTTCTCTTCAAGTATTTTATCTTAAAATAACTCTTCTTGAAAGTATAATTTACCATTAATAAATAGGCAACTAGATTAAGAAAGTCCAGTTGCCTCTTGAAAAAGCACCTTTGGTATAACCGTGGCCTGGATGACTTAGAATCTTCATAAACAATTTACCATTAAATTTTACAGATTTGATTATGCTTTGTCTTATAAAACTGGCTTATTGTGTCTTTCTGCTAGCATTTATGTTGCAAAATGTTCTATTTCCTTAGTCAGTGGCAGCCGTGAAGAAAAGCTTGTTCGCAAGCTTCTAAGGTGCCCTGCATCATGCTGTACTTTCTTATGTACAATATTAGAACAGTCTAAAGGAATTAATATATTTCAAGTTACTTTACATTACTTTTCTGATGTAAAGTTTTTGGCAGACTGGGTTTCTGTACTTTTTTAAACTGCTGAGTTTTGAAGAATGATTTTGAGAAGCTTCATTTATGTGCTAAAACAAGGTTGGATATATGGATTTGCTTCATCTGGGAAGTAAATACACCTATCGTGCTATGTTGGGTGTTCCTAAGTCCGAGTTAAAATGTTTTGTAAAGAAAGTTACTAAGACACGCGATATCGTGAGACACTTTTAATTCCGAGTTTGAGTATGTGTGTGTTTGTATATAATATTGTCAGTTTCAGAAATGTGCTGTGTTCTTTATATTTTTGTAGCAGCTGCTCAGGTTCATGGAAAAGGTGCTGAAGCACGTGTTTAGCGATCAGTTATTTGAGTGCATCTCAGAATAATAGACCCCAGAATTTTAAATTTGCACCAGTGGCTGGGTAATCAAGGATAGAGGGGAACGTACAGAATAATTATAGTTAATTCAGTGAAATGAATCTTTTCTAATGATCACTCTTCCACTGTGGGCCGCATGTATTTAGTTTAATGAGTTGCCAACAGGTGCCATGTTCCAAAGAAGGTTTTCCCTTGTAAATCTGAAATATTTCTCATACAGGTACTCTTTAATGTACGACCAGTTGCTTAAGCACATGTTTGACGTTATGGCAACCCACCCCCCAAAAAAGATACTTATGACCAGAATTCAAAGTTCCAACAACTGTGCCCACCCCCAGTGGGCAAATGATCCATTTTTGATGCCCAGCTCACACTTACAGCTATTTGCAATGTCCTATGGTCATATGACCATGATTTATGGCCTTTTTTGCCAGTTTCCAGGGGAAAAAATGCCCATTGTGCACAATAGGTTTGTTCAGCGACATGACATTTGCTTAACAAACATGGTGATTCACTTAATGACCATCACAAAAAATGTCAGAAAATCTGGTTGAACATGTGATGATTAGCTTAATGGCCTGCACAACTTATAATTCTGGTTTCAACCATAATCGTAAGTTGAGGACTACCTGTAATAGGAGAGTACAATTTGGAGTTGTGAAGTGGAATATTACCATCAAACTTAAATAAAATTATTCTTATGTTGTATTATTAAAAAAAAATCTATTATATAAAAAATGTATTATATAAAAATCTTAAACTAACATAACAAAATGTTAAAAGATTTTGTAGGAAATAATTGGTCAGTTTATCTTGAGCCTACATCTTAACATCATAATTATTTTTTCCATTTCTAACACTGTGGTTCATAAAATAAATGTTTGGACCCTTACGCCCTCACTTTCTAAAGCAACCTTTCTTACAAATCCTTGTGTTCCTTTTTATTTTGAAGGTGCCACAAGAACTTCAACTGAGGAAGGAATTTCTACCAGAAACTTAACTAACCGTGCCTGTCAGTTGGGCTTCTTCCTTGTGCTTTTAACGAGGCCAAAATAAGAAAGATCAAAAAAGAAAAGAAAGAAATGCGCAGCGTCTTTTCCTTTTCCCCTGTTTTGAAAAATGGGAACTGCTTTCACTTTAATTATTCTACATTGGCCATTTGCTCCTACCTTTTACTTGAAGGCTGAGGGCCTATAACCTGTGGCTTAATTTCCAGTCAATCATGCATAGGATCACACTGTACATGACAGCAGTCTCCTTCCTCCAACAGGACTTGGAACAGAATTGTGGAATATTTAACAATGAAAAAAACAGAAGCAGCTTAAAATATTTTAACTTCTCTCAAAGGTTCACAGTATATGAACAGATCTAAAATCATGAACAAAATATTTTCAGTTCTTTTTACCAAGGTTGAGATTCTTACATTTTTGCCCCAACTTGGTCTTAATGCCATCTTTATACGTAAGTTCTTTAAAAATTACCTTGATGTTTTTTTCTAGTAAAAAGTTAAGCAAGTGTCCTTAGCCGCAATCTGGTTGTTACTGTTGATCTTCTTCAGCACAATGTGTAGGTATCTTCAGTGGTCATTTTAAGAAATCAGTTTTCACGTTGTGGTCCAATGAACTCCATTCATGAAATCTATTGAAAAATCAACTATTATTTATGCTTTGGTCTTGAACTTGATTTATTTTCTAAGAACAGATTTCATATCCTGATTGAATTAACCCCTAAACTTCAGGCCCCAGGTTTTCACAAGTTACTTCTATGCAACACTGATGGTGCTACTGAATAAAGCAACATTTTATCTCTATGGGTTATGTACGTGCTGGAATTTGAACAGTTTACTAAGAGGCTTGCTAAGCTGATCTAAAATAGAAGTTGGGCATCTTGTTGGAATCTCTTAATTGTCCAAATTGATACAGAAAAGATGATGAATAGATTAGAAAATGCAGATGAACAATTTGTGAAATAGGTTGCCACACTATCACAAAACTATGTGGAGAGATTGTGAAAACCTGCATGATGATTTCAGAAAACACTGCCTTTTTTTTGCTTTTTTTTACAATTTTCATCATGCAGATTGTACTCCACACCCTGCTCTATTGTACCATCAATTTGTTCCCTTACCACAAAAAGAAATAATTTGCCTTCATTTCTCTTGTCTCTGGCACTCTGATCTTTTCTTGATCAGCTCTTGCCAGGTATTAAAAATATAAGGGCCGCTAGTGGAATCATTTTAATAATTCCTCCCACATGTTTATAGATGGCAATTGTTGCTACACTACTGGCAAAACAAGGATTAATAGAGCTCTTCCACCACCAGCATTACACATTGGTGTTTGTGTATAGTTTAAACAGACTGAAGTCACACAAAGAGCAAATAAGAGTAAAATTATTTGTAAACTGTTCTCTTCCTCATTGTCGGTGATTGACCATATGACTTACTCTTCTTTATCTGAATAAATAGGTGTTAGAGGGAACAAATCTACAGTATAACTTTTCCTCTGTTGATGATTCCTTGTAGATGGACCTGAATGGCAAGCTCCCAGAAAAATAATATCCTTCCTCTGTTGATTGTTTAAATTAAATCTGCATTTAAGATGCTTCTGAAATGAGTTTGCCCCATGAACTTCATACATTTTTGCTGATCTTGATCAACTGAACAAGTGGTCTTTGACTTACGATCATTCAATGACAGTTCAAAGTTACGACAGCCTGGGAAAAGGTGACGACTTGTCCTCCAAGTTATGACCATTGCTTCACACACACAGCATGATCACCCAATTGCATTTTGAGCTCTTGGCAACCAGCTCATATTTCCAATGGTTGTGGAGTCTTGTAGTCACATGACCGTGATTTGTGACCTTCCCAGTCAGCTCCCGACAAACAAAAGTCCACTGGGAAATCTGCATTAAAAATAGTCCTAAAATTGGGTCTGCTCACATGATGACTCATTTAATGACTGCATCATTTCGTAACCAAAATTCCAGTCCCAATTGTTGTGAGTTGAGGACTACATGTGTCCACAATATTTTGGTAAGTGCAAATTCCATGGCAGGCATATCTGCTTTAAGGCATTGCAGGGTCCTTGGGCATTTGGGATAGAATGATTAGGTAAAGGTAAAGGTTCCCCCGCACATGCGTGCTAGTCGTTTCCAACTCTAGGGGCTGGTGCTCATCTTCGTTTCAAAGCCGAAGAGCCAGCGTTTGTCCGAGGATGTCTCCGTGGTCATGTGGCCGGCATGACTAGACGCCAAAGGCGCACAGAACGCTGTTACCTTCCCACCGTAGTGGTCCCTATTTTTCTACTTGCATTTTTACGTGCTTTCGAACTGCTAGGTTGGCAGAAGCTGGGACGAGTAACAGGCGCTCACTCTGCTACGCGGCACTCGGGATTCGACCCGCCAAACTGCCAACCTTCTGATCGACAAGCTCAGCATCCTAACCCACTGAGCCACCGCATCCCTTTATAGAATGATTACAGGGACTGAAAGCACAATAAATTATTTGAGGCCAATTGTTGTTACACCGGGAATAATTGTTATGACTTGTTTTTAACTGACATTTTGTTACAGATATTTTTGTTAATTGGTATACAGTATGACAGCTTTGCTCCAACAGCCCTGTGAAAACTATATAATAAATACATCAATCCTGCTGTCCCCAATCCCTTGAGATGCTTTAAGGATCAAATCAGAAATACTACAACTTTACTAAAAACTGGAATTTCCACAAAAGCAAGATGAAAATATCTGTAAAGCTGTGTGTAGGCATCAGGAAAGGCATCCGAGCAGTAAACACTCAGGTCCTTCCTGTTGCCCTGATTCTACCCCGAACAGGGACTGCAGGGTTGTAAAAAGGGAGTTTTTATATAACTAGTGAAAACTTTTATTAACCAATAAAGAAACAAGCAATGGATGGGATTCAAGCAACACTTGTCACAAGTGTCACAAATTCTTCATAAGTAGCTTAATTTCTAAAAAAGCAGTATGTCTTCTAAGCAGGAATAAGTAGATTAACGCACTTTTTTCTCCTTTTCTCTTTTGATTGGTCATTTCTATGAATTCTTTAAATGATTTTTTTTTAAAAAAAAATGGTAACAAATTGCTTATGTTTATGTTCCTGAACAGCCAAACAAATAATCTGCACATGATATTTGGCTTGGCCCTGAAAAATAGTTTTTCAGAAATTTAACTGCTCACTGTAAATTAAAAATAATAATAATGGATGAATGGTAAAAAATTTAAAAGGTTGCTTTGAAAAAGCCAAGTATAGTTGATACTGTAAACTTTACTTGAGCCAGAAGATGGCAGCATTTGTATCTATTGCAGGTTAAAAGAAGAAAGTTTGGAAGGCTTGGTCTAATCAGTCTAAATATTAAAGCAAAATAAAATTATAGGAAATTAAGATTTACAACTCCACTGCTTTGCGTGCTTATCGAATTTAGGAAGCTGGGATCACCCAAAAGTCAGATTCCTTTTGGTTTTCCTGATAATTATAGAAGACAGTCTCAACAAATTCAGAAGCTTCCCTTCTGTTGTCCCAGGATGGATTTAGATACCTCCTAAAGCTATTTATAAGAATAACCATTTATCTCAACTGACAAGACACACGAATTTCTTCAAAACAAGAATTGCTTTATTTACACGCTGAGCTTGCAGTGAAATACTGGGAGGTGAACTGCTCAGCCTGCCAAAGATTTTTTCAGCCTAGCATTCCTTTCCTGACTGCCCCCCCCTCCCAACTTTAGACAGCCCCAACAGCAAGATCACTTTTCATTTGAGTGAGAGATGAGGGGACTTTGTGCTTTCTCATTTCCTAAAATTCTCTTTATAGTTCCATAAGAGCATGCAATAATCACTTCCCCCTTTGTGTCAAGGTGCGATTTGGCATTGGAAGTGCCATTTTGATTACGTAAACGTTAGAGCTTAAGAATATGTATTTGTTTTCACCATGGATGTGTATGTGCTTGTGTGAGACACAAAGATTTCATGGAAAGTTAAAAAAAACACCCTTTATAATTCCAACTAATTTAAGATGTTGTTACATTTATAGCCTGCTTTTCATTCAAAAGCTCTTAAATTTCACTCCTTCCTTGTCTACCCTGTGAGGTAATCCAGATAAAAAACATACCCAGAAGCACTAGCTCTTGACTTTATGGTAAGGTTATATTAAGAGAATCTTGCAAATCTGAAAGTACATCTCTCTACCCCCCCACACACCCCAACCCTTTCTTTATAATATAAGAAACTAGGCAAGAAGATGTTTGCGTGCCAAATAAATCTTATTGCATTCTTTGACAAAGTGACAAAATTAGCGGGCAGGTGAAATGCTGAAGATATAGTACGCTTGAATTTCAGTAGACCACAATCTACTTCTTGATACGATAGAAAATGTGGATAGACGGCATCACCATCAGATGAATTTGTAACTGGTTGACAAGCCACACTCAATGTGTAGTCCTCAATAGAAACTACACCTTCGCAGAAGGAAATATACGGTGTGGTACTATCTTAGCCCCAATACTCTACAACATCTTCCTAATCGATTTAGATAAGGGGGTAGAAGGGGAACTCATTAAATTTGCAGACAACATCAAACTAGGAGGATTAACCAACACTTTGAAAGATAGGCTCAAGATCCAGAAAGATTTTCAGACTTGAACGCTGGTCCCTATTCAACAAAATGCAGTTCAGTGGTGAGAAAACTAAAGTTTTGCACAGGTATAGAATAAATAGGTGGAACCTGTCTCAACAGTAGTAACTGACAGGGATCTAGGAGTCCTAGTGGTTAACCACTTAAGTATGAGCCAGCAGTGTGCTGCAGCTGTCAAAAAAGCCAATGCAGTTCTTATATCACATCAACAGAGGAATAGTATCAAGATCACATGAAATATTAGTACTGTCTTGGTAAGACCACACCTGGAATACTATGTCCAGTTCTGATCACCGTAATACAAGAAAGATTTGAGACTGGAAAAAATGCTTAGAAGAGCAGTAAAGATGACTGGGGGGGGGTTAGAGACTGAAATAGAATGAGCAGTTGCAGGAACTGGGTATGTAGTCTAACAAACAAGGACTATGGGTGACAGCCGTCTTCCAATATTGGAGAGCTCTCACAAAGAAGGGGACAACTTATTCTCCAAAGCTTCTGAGGGCAAGACACATAATGGATGGAAACCTATCAAAAAGAGATCCAACCTAGAATTAAGGAGAAATTTCCTGACAGAACAATTAAGCAGTGGAACAGCTTTGCCGTCAGAAGCTGTGGGTGCTCCAATATTGGAGGTTTTCAAGAAAAGATTCCATAGCTGTTTGCCCAAAATGTTATAGGGCTCCTGCTGGGGCTGGGGTTTGAAGACTTCCAAGGTCCCTTCCAACTCTTGTTATTCTCTATTCTGCCATTTCCGCATGCCTTCTGCAGACTCAGGTGCCATTTGCCTGGCCATTGTCTAATACAAGGATCTTTCTCCTGTTTCTCAAGTCATTCCCACATATTATTACATTCCTTCAACACAGAGACAAGAGAGAGAATTGGAAGGGACCTTGAAGGTCTTCTAGTCCACACATCAACTCTGTGAATCAGGTTGGGCTAAGAGCAGAACTATCCCCAGGTCACCCAAGGGAGCTTCTTTTCCAAGTAACCAATTTAATTAAAAGGCGAAAGCTTTCATGTTCTGCAGCCGACTTTATCAAATGCCTAGTTGAGGTTGAATCCTAAGGTACCACCGTAGATTAACTTGGCTCTCCTCCTACTAAAAGCTGTGATGGCTCAAGCAGACTTAAACATTGGGGTTTCCAATTCCTTAACAGCCATAGTACAGTGGATATCTCCTGCAGAGATCTATGTGGGGTATGCATTATATACTCTAAAACAGGACTTGGTTTTGAAGGAACACAGTTTAAAGCAGTGTCTTTCAAACTTGGGATCTTTTAAGATATTTGGAGTTCAATTCAACATTGTGGGAGCTGAGGACCACACATCTTAAAAGTTCTCAAGTTTGAGAATCACTGTTCTAAAGGAACTGAAAGACAAAGGAACATTCTACATAAGCACTCAATAATTAATGTCTCCCGGAGCTGGATGCACATGCTAAGTAATTAATCATGAGGAGAAAATCTGTTCCCTTTAGGAAGGCAACAGTGCCAGCTGTTGCATTTTGTGCCTGACTTACAAATGATATTGCAAGCCCCCTAATATATACCATAAGTTACAAGCCTGGGAGGGCAAGAATTGCTGATCTACTATATGTTGGTGGCCTTTTCAAGCAACTACATTATTTTTGTAGGTATGCCATACCTCAATTGCAAACCCCTAAATGCCCATAAGATGGCAGCAAGGGGACACTAAAACTCTCTTTGGGGCCATTCAGTTACCCAGCTTTTTGTAGCGCAAGTATGCTATGCTTATTTTTTCAAAGTGTATATTTATGATACGTAAATTGACTTTGAACTTGATATGTACTTGACTTTGAAATGTATATGTAAATTGACTTAAAATGACTTCAGTGCCACTGTAACTGAATGGTCACTGAATAGTTATAAGTTGACTTAAAACCATTCATTTAGGGATCATTCAGAGTTACTATGGAACTGAAAAAGGTAACTTATAACCATTTTTTACACTGATGACCATGGCAGCTTCCCCATGGTCACATGATCAAAATTTGGACACTTGGCAACTGGTGTGGATTTATGACACTTGCAGTGTTCAGAGACCCTTTTGCGACCTTCTGACCAGCAAAATCAACGGGGAAGCCAGATTCACTTAACAGCCATGTTACTAACTTAACAACTACAGTGATTCACTTAACAACGATAGTGAGAAAGGCTGTAAAATGGGGCAAAATGTATTTAAGAATTGTCTTGCTTAACAACAGAAATTTTGGGCTTAATTGTGGTTGTAAGTTGTACAAACTCCTAAAAAGTGGAACATAAAATGTAACAAACCTGGGATCACTTAGGTACCAATATTTAGGATATTTCTGTGCAGACAGTTGGGGCAAATTTCAGCTTGATTCAGTATGATCCTTGGAAAGATATTTATAAGGCTGGTTTCACTGTTCACGATCAAATCATTTTAAAGAGGTCTACAGATTTGCTTGGGCATCAGAAGCACCTTGAAATTAATGTTTAATGTGTCACAGTGATTTTCAGTGGTTTCTCAAGATGATTTATTGAGCCTGGTTTTATATATACAGTTAATTATTCAAGCCATGGAATAAGGATTTTAAATCCTTTAATAATAGAACATTCTCTCTTTTATTTACTCATATTTAAAAAGGTAAAGGTAAAGGTTCCCCCGCACATGCGTGCTAGTCGTTTCCGACTCTAGGGGCCGGTGCTCATCTCCGTTTCAAAGCCGAAGAGCCAGCGCTTGTCCGAGGACGTCTCTGTGGTCATGTGGCCGGCATGACTAGATGCCAAAGGCGCACGGAACGCTGTTACCTTCCCACTGTAGTGGTCCCTATTTTTCTACTTGCATTTTTACGTGCTTTCGAACTGCTAGGTTGGCAGAAGCTGGGACGAGTAACAGGCGCTCACTCTGCTACGCGGCACTCGGGATTCGACCCGCCAAACTGCCGACCTTCCGATCGACAAGTTCAGCGTCCTAACCCACTGAGCCACCACGTCCCTTTTTACTCATATTTACCATCCACTATGTCCTTTTTCTGTTTTCTTTTATGTAGTCATTCATTTTGTTCCTTAAATGATTTTTTAAAAAAAATAGTGAAAAAAATGTTTAAAAGCACATAGACACACATAAACAACAAAGGAATTGTGGAAATCAGCAGAACCCATTTAAAAAGCTATTCTAGTAAAGATCTAAAACTCAGCAGGAATAACAGTTGCTTTACATCTTTAGCATCTCCTATTGAAAAGGGCTCCAGCTGGGATGCTGGCGGATTAATAATTCTGGAAATCTCTAGCCAAAATGATTGGAGCAGAATCTAAGGCTAATAAATAATGAGGCAAAGGATGGGAGAGAATTATTGGGGAAATCAGTCTCACTGCTCCCACTCATCTTGCCTCCAAGTAACGTAAACCAGGATAAGGAAATCAAAAGAAATCTGAGCACTCTTTACGCATGGCCTGGATGGCATGGATATTAAACAGATCCTGTAAAGAAATTGAGAGCTCAGCTAACCTTGGGGGAGATATGAAAGGAGGGAAGAGGGTAGAAGCCTTTAAGGAGGGATTTGAAGAGGAGATTATACCCTCCAGAGCGGTAGTTCTCAATGTGACAACTTGAAGATCTGTGGATTTCAACTCCCACAATTCCCCAGCCAGAATGCTGGCTGAGGACTTCTGGGAGTTGAAATCCACACATCTTCCAGTTTTCAAGGCTGAGAACTACTGGCCCAGAGATTGAAGTAAGGGTGAGGAAAGTAAACTAACTCTGCCTTGATTTCGTTTTGTATAACATGGGACAGAAAGAAGTTTGGACAAGCATTCAAGATTCTGTTAATATATTTTACAATAATGCAGCATTCCTAGAATCTTTACAATGTCTGTTTCTTGACCTGGCCTACCTCAAAGGGCTGGCATCAATCCTGAAAGCCCATCCAAGGCTTGTTCCTCTCTGTTATGTCCTCCTCTACCAGGTTCTGTGGCTAACCATCAGAATTATACCTAAAACCAATGGGAAGCATGAATATAAGGAAAGCTGCTCTCTCAGAAAGAAAATGTCAAAAGCCTCACTGCCCAGAGAAATTTTTCTGGCACTTCAGGAGATAATAGCATCCCTCTGGCTTTTGGGCAAGAATAATAAAAATTCCCAATTTGTGATAACATCTTCTTCCTCTTCCAATGAGTTTAGGATGATAAGAAGACTCATTAGGCTAAACAGGGATTGACCCCAAAGATCTATTCCTCCAGTATGATCTGGGAATAAATAGAGAACATGATGCTTCCTCCTGACCGCAGTGGTTCACACAACAGGGTTCTTGGCTCAGTATGGGACGTTAACACAGCCTCTACAGCTTACCATGATGTGAAAAGTGTAATGTATTGGGCCTATTTATTTGAACTGTTTCCATGTGTCTTTGAATGCTGCTTGAGATTGCTTAATCAGGGAGTCTGTGTAACGGTCGCTGGCTTCCCAGACATGCAGTCTCCAGGACAATCATTGGTTGGCTCTAGGGCGGCAATAGTTTCCTTCAAACCTATTGGCCGCCACCTAGTGGCCAGCAGTATAAGTAGCTGCGTAGAAGCCTTGGTTTCTAGTTCTGTTCCTGTTACTTCAATAAAGCAATGTTCCTGTTTGAACCCTCTCGTCTCGCCTCCTACTTGCAAGAAACCCAGTACACAACCAAAAGGTCACAGTAGGTTGTCCACCAAACCCTAGGTTTCAAAGACTTATATGGTGTGACATCTATCCAATGGATGAAGTCCTCTTGTAGCCTTGTAGCAAATGTCTGATTGGCCCAACCAAGACAATTCTAGCTTGACTCACCAGTGATGAATGACATAGGGATTCTGTCACAAAGGCTTGTGCAGAGGCTTGGACTAGACCACCCTTTGGAGATCGTCCACAGCTGCAGCTGGCGCTGTGGCTGCAGCTGGCAACACAGCCATGACAGGGAAGATGCTCTTCTGATTCTCAGCTTGCCTGTTTTTCTTTTTCCCTTACCAACCATGGCTGTGCCAGGGGACAAGATGTACAACAGTTGCCTCCCTTTTGGTGAGACCCATCAGAAACTCTTAGCCACCATTCTGATTGTGTTGGGCCTTTTTGCTTTGCTGGAATATGCCGTTAAACTGATTGCCTTGGTAAGCAAAATGAATCAGGTGGGTGTTACACATGTCCTCACAAGCTGGATGGGCTGCAGGGGATATTTGGCCTTCCAAATTGTGGGCATTGGGTCGGCATCACTGGGCATTAAGGCAGTGTGGCTTATATGAGCTTCTCTACTGGATCTTAGAGCCTCTTCTGGATATAAACCTTTCTGCTGAGATGCTTTGTCTCCAAGGAAATGATCATAGTAAAAACAAGGTTTGTCCTTTCCTGGGTGTTAATGGTGAAAGCATGAATTGGGTCTAGGCCAGGGGTCTTCAAACCTGGTCCTTTTATGACTTGTGGACTAAAACTCCCAGAATCCCTCAGCTAGGCATGCTGGCTGAGGAATTTTGGGAGTTGAAGTCCACAAGTCATAAAAGGGCCAAGTTTGAAGACCCCTGGTCTAGGCTTACAAAAGAAGTAAATAGCAAGGACTAACAATGATCAAGCTGCAGCATGTTACACAACAGCAAGCCAATTTGGCTAATCCCAGAAAAACAGTGGGGTCAACCCGATTGGTATTGGGATAAGATACCACTAGGCGATCAGCACAGTAGACTAGAATGCAAGATGGCAATGCAAACCACTACTAAATGGCTACCAAGAAGACAAAATGGACTTGAAGTCCCAGGTATCAAGTTGACCAAACAAAGTTTTACTTTTTAAACAAACAATAATAAGAAAAAAGGTTCTGCTAAGAAAGCCTCTTATAAAGGTTTTCCCTACAAAGAAAATCCTGAGGTACTGCCTCAGAATCAAATGAGACATAGAGGAGATACATACACAGATCGTCCAATAATTCAGTTTGTTGTTTTTTTAAAAAAAGCCACTCAGGACTGACTATTAACTTACCTATTACACTTTGCTTCCTCCTATGAGGGTCAATGTACTTTTTTTTCAACAATCACTTTAATAATAGTGAGAATATGTTAGCCTTTCAGCAATTACAAAAACATCATTCCTTTAACCCACAAAACGCTTCTAACTCCTAACCAACACAACAGGCTTCTATTTGCCACCTTTTTGGTCCTGCAAAAATGTGAATCTGAATTAAAGTGACAAAAAACAGATCCAGATAAGGGAGAGGAATATAAATTGATTAATTGCATTTACACAGCTGCCCAACTCAGAGACAAATAGCAGATTCAGGTAAGGAAAAATAATATATACAGTATTTGTTTTATTTTATTTATTGCAGGGATTTACACAGTCGCTGAACTCAAGCAGCATGGGCAGCATGTAAAAATTAAACAAGAAAATATTCAAAAGCATACATCATTTGTAAAAATAACTCAAATATGCAAAATGACGAACTAACAGAATAGATTAAAACAACTGATGCTATAGGGTATGAGTATCCAACCCTTTGGTTTGCCTGGGCCACATTAAGTGAAGAGGAATAGTCTTGGGCCACACATAAAATACATAAAATAGCTTTATAATATAAAACCACATAATGTTAAAACTTTATGATCTTGTGGGGTCACATTACTAGCTGTCCATGGCTGCATGTAGCCTGCAAGTTGTGGGTTGGCCATGCCTGCTGTAGGGAATTCTACTGATCTAGACCCAAATGTCTGGGAAGACTTCAGTCTTCACTACCTGGCTAATGGCAGCAAAATTGGAACCAGTTGTACATTTGGGAGAAGACAGTTCCATTGGAAGGTGACAACCACAGAAAATGCACATTGCTTTGGTACCATGAGATGGCAACCCTTAAGGGGACCAGCACCATGGCCTCCCTATGGGAATTTGTAATTCAGGCAGATTGGCCCAACTTTGTGAACAGGTGGTCCCACAGTTATCCCAGTCCTGTATCATGGAGGGCAGGTGTTAACCAGCAACTTGAATTGCATCCTACTGAAATGCAGCTCTCGGAGCAATTGTGTCACATGGGTGTGATGACCTCTGCCCATAACTACCCAGACTGATGCATATGAACCAATGGAGGATTTAGGTGGCCTTCAAGAGCAGTCCCACATACAGAACATTGCAATAATCCGATCAGGAGGTAATTAAGGCATGAGTCACCATGAGTAAGGTCTCCTGATGTTATTTATTTGTAAAATTTATTACACAGATAACTCTTATTCAGGTGCAACTGGACCCAGATTGACCCAACTCGATCTCTTCTCCAAACTACTGTCCTGACCCAATTCTAGGAGGCCTACAGTTGTTGAAAAATTAAAAGCAGAAATGTGGGAGAATCCCAAGCTGTGATCTCCTGAATTCCCTAAGTTTTGAAACTAGATAATGACTCTTGTTAATGACTCTTTTTGATAAGTAGAACAGGTTATGAGAATGTTCATTCAGTAGGAAGATATGAGGAACCTTTATTGTCCCAAATGCTGGAACAGCCACTGACACTCAAAACACCAGTGTCAAGCAGAGGGATAAACAGGCCAACTGCAAGCCATGCATTGGGTTTAAAAAGAAATATATAGAGAGAGGCATCCTGCCCCCAAACTATACTTTCCAGGACCTCTTCTTATATGCTATACTGTTGGGGAAGCTGCAGATTGTAGTTGGATCCCCAATAGTTGGATCCCCAGTCCTACTCTGGGCAGATGCGGATGTGGTAATTATGTCTATATGCAATAACTAATGTCTTTATGACTCTGTATTGGTTACTTATTCTGGTATCCAAAAGCATCTACATTTTGTCCTTTTTATTAGAAGACGGTATTTCCACCCAGGCAATAAATAGGCCAAAGCCTTCAGGAATGTCCAGCCAAAGTATGGAAAGCACCCTCTGCCATGACACCCATAGAACAGCAAAAGCCTGTTCCCTGGGCTGCCAATTCTTCCTATTCCAGCTAATTCTCATGTTATAATTGCAGGACTTCTGGGTGGTCACCTAAATGGAAAATAACCACAGCATCATATCGTATAATTTGACTTACGTTCTTCCAATTTCACCCAAGAGCATCAGAAAAGTTGGTTGGAGGGTCTGATGAGCAATGTACCATTGAGGGAGACCAAACTATTTCAGTACATTAAGTTACCGTACTTAATTTAATGCCATTTTTTTCCTCTTTCTTCAGTTGTGGATCACCTTTCCCCCATTCCTGAGGAAAATATATGATTCTTTCTTCAAGAAAGGTATTTTGTAGATGCATAAAAAGTAGGGTGTGGAAACAACCAAATTCCCTTTTCCTTTCCTACAGCCAATTCTTTTCTCTTCAGCAGTCAGACATCAAAAAACATCAGCTAAAGTCACATATGACACCAAGTTGTAATGAACTCTAGTTGGTTTTGCTTTAACATGCTGCACAGAACCACACAACCACCATAAACCATTCAGTAAACATGGCTTAATACAAGCTATGAACTAGGTCACAGAAAACTGGGGTAATTCATAATCAAAAATACCAAAAGATCCCAGTCAAAGAAACAGCTGAGGAATGAAATTCCTCCGTAAATTGTAACATTACTTTAACCATGGATAAAGCTAAGGAAAACCCAAGGCGAAGTGACCTTGGTACTTTGAGTTTGGTTGTTTTCTTGCAGACATTTCATTTCCCAAACTAAATAACATGAGTGCTAGTAGTCCAGCCGTCCATAACCACTGCAGAACACAGAATTCTACAGAAAGGCCTCAAGTATAACAGGTGCTGCCAATGACCTGAAATTCTTTGTAGCCCTAGAACAGGGGTGTCAAACTTGCAACGTCACGTGATGCAACGTATTGTGACTTTTTTTTGCCAATGCCGGCAATAGAATGGATGCATCTGGCCCGCAGGCCAGCAGTTTGACACACCTGCCTTAGAAGGGCATTTAAAACTGCTGAACCTCCCACAGAGGTCCAAGAAAAAAATCAGACAAACCATCATTTCACAGACCAGAAGAAGACAAGAACAGCAGAGGATGGAGCAGCCCTCAGAAACCTAAAAAAGGGTCAGACCATCATTACCCTACCAGCAAAGGCTGAACCACAGTTATTGTGAACGGATCACAATATTTACAACAAAAAAAACCAAAAGAACTAGGACTACTATCCCTGGCGTTGTTACCTAGTTTGGGTAATGAAATCTCTGCAAGAAAACAACCAAGCTCAGAGACAGTATCCTCATTTCCGTCCTGAGCTGAAAATATTCTCCTTTATTGAAAACCTAAGACTATCTCACCTTTGAACTGACAACAAAACTGAGGCCTCATGGGGAACTTGGTAGAAAACAATTGCCAACGCGTGTTTGTGTCACCATTAGGTGTAACACATGATGAGGGGAAATGACCTGAGGGCTTATATCCCTATTGCTGATTCCCATCCTGCCTCTGCCCTGACTCACTGCTGAAGTCTGCCATCCCGATTTTGTCTCTGCGTGTGATAAGCAGTAACTGGTTGATTCCTCAGCCTTTGCTCTTCTCCTTCTGCTTATGTCCATCAATCATGGTGCTGGAGTAGAAAAGGAGAAATGTGGCTGCAGGACCCTGTCATCCTCTGTCTCCTTTTTGTGCCCCTTCACTCCGTTCTGGAATAAAGTTGACGTGTTTAAAGGTGTTCTGTACCAGCCTGCTACCGGCCCTGCAGAAAAGGCAGGGACAACCCCTTTACAAGAAGGCAAGAGGCTGGAACTAAGCCTGCCAAATTCATTAACATAAAACAGCAAAGAGAGCAAAGAGAGCAAACACGAACCATGAAACAGGAGCTATTCAAACGGTTGCCTTCAGCAAACCAGCCCTCCCACACATTCCCCTTTTAAACAGTTCAAGGCGTGGCTTCTCTCTGCCTCCTTCCGAGGTGCCCCATTGCCTTCCTCTGTTTACTCCTGATTGCCTCCTGCGTCGGGCGTCCTTGAACAGGGCCAGCTGTGGGTCATCTTCATCCACGCTGTCAGGCTCACACAGCTGGGTCTGCGTCGTGACCAGATGGGAGGGGCCTGGCTGAGGGCTCTGTGGAGCCTCAATATTATTCTCAGCAAGCTCTCCAACACCCCCCTCCTCCTCCTCTGAATCGTCCGACCCAACTGCTGAACCCACAGGCTGACCCTGAATCACAACAAAAGGAACAAGAAAAATCAGGCAGAGTAATGAAGGCAGCTGAGTCACGGGGACACTTAGAGTAGTTCAGACATGTCAAACACAAGGCCCGGGGGCCAGATCCGGCCCACGAAGTGGTTTCATATGGCCCGCGAAGCCATCCTGGAAACTGAGGGAACAGCCCCCACTGCCTAGTCCCTGGCCCAGAGACCCTCCTTCTGCCAGAGACCCTCAGATTTGTCCCACTCCTGCCCAGGCCCCCATAGGCCCCCTTGACGCGAACGATGTAGAGCTGGCCACGCCCACCCAGTAGGCCATACACACTTTAGCCACGCCCACCCAGGCCACACCCACCCGGCCCCGAGGGCAATTGCAATGCTGATGCGGCCCTGAATGAAATTGAGTTTGACACTCCTGGAGTAGTTCCATCCACACACAAACACACACCTTTCTTCATATAGGCAACAAATGCCAGACTCCTTTATATTTTGGCAAGGGGCGGCGGTGGGGGGTGGGATGGGGGTGTTTGTGGCAGGACAGTTTGTCCCTGTCATTCCATTGTTACTATTTTAGCAATGTCCTAAAATGGTAAAGGCTGTAGATTTAAAGCACTTATCACACAGCCAGCCGAACAATGTAATGCTACTAACATCATCAGTGTTTCTACTATCTGGAAGAAGAATAATGGGGCAGATGCGGCTGGTCAGAGAGGGGGAGAGGGCCCCCCCATTAGTCTGAAAGAGTCACGTTTAATTTCAATCCCACCTACAGTTGTTCACCTCTGACAATTATTGGTGAGAAAGCGTAATAGATCGTGCACAACTTCTACCTGACTAGTGGAAATATTATTCTTCGCACAGCTAAGGGTGGCATAGAGCTGTCTCACTCATGACTGGAAAAGTTGTAGGTAGGGGATAAAGCCAAAAAAAAAAGAGACAGAATGCTTGGCAACGTTGGCATTGTGGTTAGGTGCAAGTGAGAAACTGCCTGAAGATTAGATTGTGAACGAATTGTTAAGATCCACTTTTGCCACGCTTATGCCTTGCAGATGCTTCGACTACAATGCCCATCACATCCTAGCCAGCTGACTGGTTAGGATAATAGAAAGAGCATACGAGTGATTCAGAGAGTGAATAAGGAAGTATCCACATTGTACTTGCTAATTTCCAGTGGTGGCTCTTAGCCACTATCCACAGTCAGCAATTACCCCCATAGCTAGGGGTCATTAGTATAGGAGGTGGCTTAGCACATGATCCTGGGCTCAGGGAGATCGCTTTGCTGAGCCTATGGATCAACTGTGGATTTTTTTCACGTTCTCTTCACTGCTCTTCCAGAGCATTCTAGGAAACTGATCTTTCCTCCCCCCACCCCCCGCATCTCGCATTCATTGCTTCCATAATAGGTAAAATAATATGACCAGCTCTTGACTTTTGCTCAGTCAAGAATTCAATAAATTGTGGGTACAAAGCATTGAATGAGCCACAGCTCTTAACAGGCAAGCTCCCAGAGACTCTGGGAGATGTAACTCAGCAAGGATGTTGCCGGATTATACCTCTAGCATTCCTACATTTGAAACAAAAAACTCTGCAGCCTCAGGCTGTGAGCAGCTTTTCATGGTTTTGTTGCCCATTCTCAAGGTTTTTAGGCTGCTTCTCCTTGGTTTGCAGGCAGTCGACTGCTCAAAACCATGAAGATTCTCTCTAGCAGCAAGAGGCTATGGAAAGAATCGGCCCTTTTCAGGAGCCAGAAAAAGCCCTCAACCCTGCGCTTCCGTTGCATTGTAGATCCCGTGAAAGTGACTGTGAAAATCGGCAACCCCCACGAGTCCAAAGCCTTCGGCACTCAGCTGGGCAGGAAAAATAAGGCCTACTATTCTGGGGAATGGTCAAGCCACCATGACACAGACGACAAGAAAGCCAGCTGGTACAAGAACCGCCCACGCATCCAGGACAGCCAAGGAAGCTCCCACCTGTCGGACCCTGAGACCCCCCAGCCAGCTTGTCCTGCGGGGTCCGTTGCTTCCTGGGTCCGCTTCAGCTTCACCTCACCCGTACGCACCCCTGACACAGGAAACAGTTCAGCCAACTATGGTGTTCTGGCAAGGAACCACCAAAGGGCCACGGGGGATAAGCTGCAGAGTTCCGAAGTGACAGGAGGCAGCTCCCAAGGGCAACGCTGCTTGACACGCTCGGTGGGCCTAAACACAGAGGGGCCGGCTCCCCACCATTTAGCCCAGCCCCACGAGCCCTTTCATCATCCCTCCAGTGAGACCAATTTCATCCCCAGCCCAATCTTACCTGGTCCCCGGCGGGTGCTGTATTCTACCTTTGCTCCAGATACGGCATCTAGAACCCATCTTAATGCCGAGGAACATGTCTACCCACATTCTACCAGAGGTCATCAGCCCCGTCTTGGCTTAGGGTGGCATCAGCACTTGCCAGCAGCACAGCAAGCAGAGGTCTACGTCTATCTGGTCAGTCCACCCCACCCTAGGCCAGAACACCGTCCTGAGCAACCAAACCAAGCATTCTCAACCTCTCAGACCGTCTCCAGGAAGGAAATGCTGGAGAACAGAATCTCCCTTAACCAGAGCAGGGGCGGTAGTAATCAAGGACCTGCTGTCCAAGGGGGCAGCGATGCCAATAAGCCACGTAAAAGCATCTGGGAGAGAAAGCGCCAGAGAAGATCACTGCAGCCAACTTCAGACCATGAGAAGTTAGTAGGGAGCTGTGGTGGAGTTAACATAGGGAGCCATGAGCCGTTTTCTCATAGCCCGTCTCTCTTGGGTGATAGAGGGAAGGAAAGCTTTGATGCAACTCCACCCAACATTGCCAGCTGAAGATACCCAACTGTCCTTTTAGACCCTGGAGATCAGGTACATTTCTTGAGAAAGGAAGAAACAGCCTTTCCTGCTGCTTCCCTCAAAACCTTGCAGCATATCTGGGGTCATTAAAATGAAGGCAAAGCACAAAGCATTTATGGAGTGTAATTCATAAAGCACCATGTTGGTGTGACAAAGGTACAGAACCCGTCCTGTTGATAGGCTAATCCAAAATGATAGCCCAGATCCTCAGCAACTAGGTCCTTTGTTGCAAACATTATTTGAGGGAAAGGGAGACTCTGATGGCTTTAAAGAAAAATAATAATAATCTCCTCTCCAACTTCTAAGAACATATGGAGTCCTGCTATATTAGGCTAACAGACAATCTAATTCAGACTTGTGTCTCACACTAGTCAACCAGATGCTTTCAGAAAGCTCATAAACATGGGCAGCAGGGTTAAAAACCTCTCTTCCATGGGTGCCTCACAGCTACTGGTGTTCAAGGGATGCCTATTTTTCTAGTGATAAGAAACACTTGTCAAGATGAATAGCATGCAGCCCCATCTGGCTATAAAGTCAGCAGATTCCACAACTTGACCATAGAATTTTAACTTCTCTTTATTGATCCTACAACTGTCCACATTGTCAACCATCCCAACTTCTAACTTTGTGTGTGTGGGGGGGGGAATCCACATTTTCCACAGCACAGGCCATTTTGTCCTAATCTAGAGCTGCTTGCATCACCACATATAGATGTTTTCTAATGGATGTCACACATTAGGATTGAAGCTTTTTTTTTTACCAGAACAAGAAAAAGGAAGTTCTGTACAGTAGTCTTGCTTTATCTGTTTTTGAATATAGCAAAATACAGGTAGTCCTCAACTTACAATCACACTTGAACCCAGAATTTATGTTGCTAAGTGAGAAATTTGTTAAGTGAGTTTTGCCCCATTTTACGACTTTTCTTGGCACATTTGTTAAGAGAAACACTGCAGTTGTTAAATTAGTAACACGGCTGTTAAGTGAAGCTGGCTTCCCCATTGACTTTGCCTGTCAGAAGGTCGCAAAAAGGGGATCACATGACCCCAGGACATAGCAACTGTCATTAATATGAACCAGTTGTCAAGCATCTGAATGTAAATCGCATCACTAGGGGATGCTGCAATGATCATAAGTGTGAAAAATGGTCATGTCACTTTTTCCAATGTCATTGTAACTTCAAATGGTCACTAAATGAACTGTTGTAAGTCGAAGACTATCTGTAACACACATTTGTTTAAAGATCTGCATTGAGAAGAGTCTCAATTGCCAGATTAAAATTACTTAACTGAGCCATATATTTAGCTGTCAGAAGTTGGCAGTTATAAAATGAGGTTGTGGAACGAAGCCAAAGAGATTCTCAGCTGGATACTCCTAAGTTAATTGTTTCTTCAAAATGGACTGCTGAAATCACCTGCTTTCCTTATATTAAGGCCAGCAAGCAAAGAAACCATAGGGGTCTCTGATTTCCAAATGAAGACATCTCAAATTTCAGGAACTATTATGGGTCCTTTATGAAATGGCTCTTGGTGGCACGTTCCCATTCAGATAATGACAGACCTGCTTTGTTATAATGCTATTACTCTCCCTTCCCCACTCCCAAACGTCTATACTTATATTCTACTACACCTGCTCATCTGTCTTTTTTCTAGGTAAGTAGACATACCCAACTAAGCAGTAGATTGCATCCATCCATCCGTTTTTATTTATTCAGAAAGCTTATGAAATTCACCTGGAGCCCAATAGGGTCCTTGGAAATGCAGACTGTTCTAGAGACTTTTTATTTTTTTTACATTTTTATCCCACCTTTCTTTTCATATACATCTCAAGGTGGTGAATATACCTAATACCCCTTCCTCTCCTATTTCCCCACAGCAATCCTGTCAGATGAATTAGGCTGAGAGAGTGTGACTAGCCCAAAGTCAACCAGATGGTTTTTCATGCCTAAGGTGGAACTTGAGCTCAAAGGCTTCTAGGCTGGGATCTTAAACCACTACACCAAACCAACTCTCATTTTGCAGCATGCCAGCTTGCCAATTTGTTAAAGTAATTTAAAGAAATCAAAAAATAGCAAAGGAGGGGGTCCAAGGGATATATTGGACACCAGACATAGTCAATTCTTCCATATATTCAATATATTTTTCCTAGTCTCCTCCATCTTTAGAGGACTTCAGTCTTCTCCAAGAATCTACAAGGAAGCTTCAAATGTTCACAGCCCCAAATTCTAATACCAGATCTCTTTCCTAAAAAGGAATGTAAGGCTATAATGATGTAATAATCCCAGGGGCAGCAGTTATGAACTCCGCTACTAGATTTAGTAGAAAGAACATAAGATCTAGATGGATGCTACTCTCCAGGCTATGAGGCATCTTGGAAAGAAAAAAAGTATTGTAAATCCTTTTCAATTTAAAGCAGTAGCCATGCTGTATCCAAGGGATTTCTCTTTTTGTCTCTGCTTTTCTGATCGCCTTGAATGCACTATGCCCTTTGAAATATCAATGCTGCTGCTATAAATAATGATAAAAAAAATCTGGTTTGTGAAATAGAAAGAGAAAAAAACCATTAAAGAGATCTTAACTTGATTCAGCTATGCTTCTTCTGAGGAAAGTTGGAAAGTTCATCCAAACACAGTCATTTCAGGCTATAAATCCCAGGATGGCAGATTTAAATGAAGAATTATAAAGATTTGCAACCATGAATGTAAGTAAATTATAACCACTCTTTTCTGCAGAGCACAAAGGCTTAGATATCTGCCACACAAATTGTGCATTATACAGATGTGTAAAACTAAGAACTAAGTTCACATGATTTTAGCCTGTCTCAAAAGTCCTTGGTAAGCAAACTATTTAGATCTCCAACAAAACACTGGAGCTTGTCCTTCCCATGGCAGAGGAGGAAAAAATAAAACTCCTCTCTATCAAGCTACATATGACACAAACACACCCCACGTTGGGATCTTTACAAAATATATAAAATTTGTTTTCTTCTGAGATGTTCCCCTATCCACTCACCCAGCTCTGATTACCTAACAACGTCCCATATCCAAGTCCTAATTAAAATTTTGGTGAAAGAAAAATCTTCACTCCAAACTGGAGACTGCTTTAGAAAGACTGTTCTAGTTTAGTTGCCAGAAACTTCAGTGGCAGCAGAGTTTCTGGGGTGGCTGACCATGTTGCTGGGAGTGGTGGGTTTTTATACCTTCTTGGGCTTTTGTGTTTGGAGTTGTTCGTATGGCATGAACTTTGACCTGAGGTTGTGTGCCCTTTTAGTATTCTGATGGTGGTGGGTTAATCCTATTATATCCAAAAGGTCATGTCCTGCTTCCTTGGGGCTGAGGCTGATGGCTATGTCCTGTTTTGGATATTTTTGGTAAGGGGTTGTTGGTTCTTGGGATCTTTGTCTTTCTAATTCCATCAGCTCTAAGCTTCCTGGCTCCAGTCTTTCTGAAAGGATTATCAGATCTGCATTTCTACAGACCTGGTTTCTGCTTGGGAGAGAGATACTTGGGGTGTGTGTGTGCCTTTTAAGATCTTCTCCATTATTCCTTTGGGGAAATATAATATTCTTCCTTTTTAATATTCTCCAAAATAATATTTCTTTCTCTGGGGGGTGCTGTCTTCCTACAATTTGAAGCTGTGCCTGACATTTATTTATTCATCCATATTCCAGATCCCATAGCAATTATTTTATAACATGCATAAGAGCAGAATCATCCCAGGTCTTCAATCTAGTCTTCTTGCTTGCAAATTAGATTTTTTTTTATGAGTCATGCAAGGCAATAACTAACCAAAGTCTCCATATTAAGTTAGTTGGTTAGTTAGTTAAGTGCTCTAAGTCTGGTCCATCAACATCTGATGGCTGCAACCTTTCTTCAGCTGGACAAAAGAAATAGGTTTGAAAAGTGTCTCCCACAAACTAGTGCAAATGGCTTGAGGCAGCAAGCCAACTATCACACTAAGCCATGGTTTCTTAATCATAGGTTTTAATTAAGCAAAAATGAGTTCACACAAACCACTGACTGAAAAGGTGTAACTTACAAAAATGGCTGAACAAGCAGAACAGACTAAGCTAAAACTAAATGTGTCTTGTTTCTGAGTTCATACATCAAGCTAAGCCACACAGCAGCTTGGGTTTACACAACCACATCAGTTAGCAATGCTAAAGGCTAGTTAGTGCTCAACTTTGTCTGATTTTTCCTAGCCAGATGTGTGGACTTAGGTCACGATTACCTTGTGGTTTAGAGTACCGTGTCAACCCAAAGGAAATTAAAAATAAGTGCTATTCTCTTAAAATAAGTTTCTTTTTCCCCCCTCCTCTCACTGTGTTTCTTAAAGTTCACGTGATATACCACAGTAAGTATATAGTTCCGGCTCTTTAGTATCAAACCCTGTAAGAAAAATACGGTTCGGGTAGCTCCTCCATTTCTCTCCTGCCTTTATAAAGATTAATTTATAGTTAAAAAGGCAAATTAAAAAAAGGGGGGCAGAAGGCAGCTTCTCCTTGCAACCCCCATCCCGCCAAAATCTCTTTGACCTTCTCCAAACGCCAGCGTTCGCTTGCAGTTGTTCGGCATCATGATTTCCACACAAAAAAAATTTCCCCCACCTTACATTCACTTTATCCAAATATATATATATGTGTGTGTGTGTGTGTGTGTGTGTGTATATATATATATATATATATATTTCAAACAAAGCCTCATGAGGCGGTTTCCAACGGCGGGCTTCTCTACACAAACGTTTGCTTTGCAAAAGGTACATTTCTTAGTCAAATTAGGCGCTCCCCTTCTCCCACCTCCTCCGCCCCGAACGCAAATCGCTCGCTTGATTTCTTTGCTTGTAAAGCGACATTACATATTCGCGAAGGGGGGGGGAGGAGAAGAGCCACTCCCGCGGTGGCTGTTGGGGAATGTAGTTTCAGAGGAAGAGTCCCGGATCCGCACGCGCGAAAATCCAACAGTTTAAATCGTTTTCCGTTTTAAGGTATAGATTGGAAAAATGTTCCACTACCTTCCGGCGTGTGGGTATCTGGCATGCATATGAAGCCAATTATATCCTATTTTTTTTCTGTTTACATAGTTCCACAAACGGGAGCTCTTTTTCAACCTTATAAAACGTAACACGTGTCTGCTCAGAAGGGCCTTCTTCTCATGACCCCTTCTTGCACCACCTCCTTAACCTACATTGTGAAGTAGGCAAGGCTCAAACAGCACAGGGTGACTTTGGGACGATTGATTTTGGGGGGTGGGGAGGAAAGGATGTGAAATTACCAAATCTGATTTAGGTTTTCTGATTTTTTCCAGTTTATTTTTGTTCCATTTTTTTCTGCATCAGTTCTATTTTAGAGCAGACACAGTTTGATTTACCAAGGAACCCCTGCTTCAAATTCAAATGATCCAGCTGCCACAAGGTCATGCAGAGTGGATATTGGAAATCATTCTCTCCTCCCCTTCATTTTTATTTTTTTCTATTTTACACTTCTCAGGGCCTCAGCAGCTTGTAGGGGCATCACTTTTGTTTCCTTCTGGAAAAAACCAACTCACCCTCCTCTCTTAAAGTCCAACTCCTTAACAACAGTACCATGTTGCCTATCATTAATACATGTTAGGCATATGGTGTTAGCCTACAATGTTGGGTTGAAAATATATTAACCGTGATGTTATGTCTTTAAGATGTTAATTGGCCAATGGGTGTATAAGTGTTCTCATGGCCATAAGAGGGAGCTAGTAACGTAGCTTCTTTCTCTCTCTGAATTCAGTGCTCTCTACTATTACTGTTTTTGCTCTGTTACTGTGATACACCTGAACTGTGTATTGACCTCTGGACTGGTAAGAAGACTTTGTATTTTGGATTACTCCTTGGACTGTTACTATTGTGTATGACCTGGACTGTTTATTTTTGACCGTGCATTTTTGTTTTTTACACCACCTCAAAAGTAAAGTACTTTTTGCTTTCACAACTCAGTGTACTCTTGTGGTTACTGTGTGACTCTTACTGCTCTCAGTACCCTTCCTTGTCTGTGCAACTCTTTGGTAGCACAAGGAGACCTCTGCACAACAAATTCCTTAACAATACACTTGCACTGTTTACTGAGTGATCCATCTTCTGGTTTGTGTGCACCTCACTGAAACATGTCAGTGGAGATTCTGAGTGTCCAGGTAGAGTTGTCTAAAGTTCAGTCATGGCAATTGAACTTTTCTTTCACTGACAAATCAGCCATCAATAGACACATAGACATTAACATCTACAGATTATGCAAAAGAGACAATCAACTAGCCCCAAAAGAGAAAAAGACTCCAGCACCTCTCCACCAGTAATCAGCACTCGGATCAGCATAGATTAACTCCAAGGTCAACTTCAGACCAACAATGAAATAAGCAATCCCCCAATCAAGAAACTGCCAAAGAGCCATTAGTAAACAGCCCAACCAAAGAATCCCTAAGGCTGCCCCCACCCACCCAGACAGGGAAGACTGACAGCAAACAGCACTCCTTACTAGCACTGATGATGTTACCTAGTTAGGGTAATGAAATGTCTGCAAGAAAACAAGCAAGCTCAGAGAGCACCAAAGACCCCTGAACTTTTCTTTTTTGGTTTGCAACATTCTGCTGTTTATCCAAGTAGCTTCTTCAGTCTGAACAAGATAGTTAGGGGCACCCTATATAAATCCTCCAGGATTTAATTTCCCACCTAATCTGAATAGGCTTAATCATTAAGTCATCACTCCTAAATCCTTTGGCCTAGGCCTAGGTGTGTCCTCCCTGGTGAACCTGTGAAGGGGTCTTAATCTTCCTGGGGAATGATAAAAGAACAGCATAAAAAATGGGGGAGGGAGGTTGTGTCTGAAGCCTCACCTCTATTGAGGGGAGGATTTTCCACTTTGGGACAAATGGATTCCTTCACTCCTCTCTTAAACCATCTATCTTTCATGTCCAAAATATGAAGATTATTGTCTTCAAAAGAGTGTCCTTTTCTTTTAAATGAAGGTATACTGCTTATTCTGGTCTCTGATCCACCTTGTTGTTAGTTGCGAAGTCGTGTCTGACCCATTGTGACCCCATGGACAACGTTCCTCCAGGCCTTCCTGTCCTCTACCATCCTGTCAAGGTGCTGGTAATGACCTTTAAAGCCCTACATGGCATGGGTCCGGAATACCTTAGGGAGCACCTGCAGCCGGCATCAACTTCCCTCCGCCCAGTGCGCTCCCACAGAGAGGGCCTCCTCAGGGTGCCACCGGTCAGAGAATGCCATCTGGTGGCCCCCAGGGGGAGGGCCTTCTCTGTGGGTGCGCCGGATTTGTGGAACCGCTTACCGGTTGAGCTCCGGATGGCGCCCGACCTTCGCTCCTTCTGGCGTGATCTAAAGACCTACTTGTTTGAACAAGCTGGCCTGGCCTGATGGGTTTGGGTTTTATTATTGCTTTTAACGTACTGTATTTATTGTTGTTTTGTACTGGGCATTGTTTAATCTTTTCTTAATTTTTGTTTCTTTGCATTTTAGTATTTATTGCCCTGTTCACCGCCCTGAGTCCTTCAGGAGAAGGGCGGTATACAAATAAATAATAATAATAATAATAATAATAATAATAATAATAATAATAATAATAATAATAATAATAATAATAATAATAATAATAATAATTATTATTATTATTATTATTATTATTATTATTATTATTATTATTATTATTATTATTATTATTATTATTATCTTCTGGAGTCCATTTAGGCTCACGCCTACTGCTTCAGTGACTCCATCCAGCCACCTCATTCTCTGTCGTCCCCTTCTTCTATTGCCCTCAATCTTTCCCAGCATTAGGCTCTTCTCCAGTGAGTCCTTCCTTCTCATTAGGTGGCCAAAGTATTTAAGTTTCAACTTCATGATCTGGCCTTCTAAAGAGCAGTCAGGGTTGATCTCCTCTAGGACTGACCGGTTTGATTGCCTTGCAGTCCAAGGGACTCGCAGGAGTCTTCTCCAGCCCCATAGTTCAAAGGCTTCAATTCTTTGGCACTCAGCCTTTCTTATGGTCCAACTTTCACAGCCATACATTGCAACTGGGAAGACCATAGCCTTGACTATACACACTTTTATTGGCAGGGTGATGTCTCTGCTTTTTAGTGTGCTGTCTAGATTTACCATGGCTTTCCTCCCCAGGAGCAAGCGTCTTTTAATTTCTTAGCTGCAGTCCCCATCTGCGGTGATCTTGGAGCCCAGGAAAATAAAATCTGTCACTACCTCCATTTCTTCCCCATCTATTTGTCAGGAATTGAGAGGGCCGGATGCCATGATCGTGGTTTTCTTAATGTTTAGTTTCAACCCACCTTTTGCACTCTCCTTCTTCACTCACAACAAGAGGCTCTTTAGTTCCTCTTCACTTTCTGCCATTAGAATGGTATCATCTGCATATCTTAGGTTGTTGATATTTCTCCTGGCAATCTTAATTCCAACTTTTGATTCATCTAGCCCTGCTTTTCTCATGATGTGCTCTGCATATAAGTTAAACAGGCAGGGTGACAGTATACAGCCTTGCCGGACTCCTTTCCCAATTTTGAACCAATCAGTGGTTCTGTGTCCAGTTCTCACTGTTGGTTCTTGACCCGCATATAGGTTTCTCAAGAAACAAATAAGATGGTCTGGTACTCCCATCTCTTTAAGAACTTGCCACAGTTCCACCTAGGAGAAATCAGATCCACCTAGGACAGGGGTAGGCAACCTTGGCTCTTTTATGACTCGTGGACTTCAACTCCCAGAATTCCTGAGCCAGCCATGCTGAGGAGAAAAGGAGAGGTTTCCAAGCTGAGCCATGCTGGCTCAGGAATTCTGGGAGTTGAAGTCCACGAGTCATAAAAGAGCTGAGGTTGCCTACCCCTGACCTAGGAGAAAGGATTTAGGAGCAAGGACTCTTTGAGGACTCTCTGCCTACTCATCTGATTAGCATATTCAGATCAGGTGAGATATGAAACCACCCTGGAGGAAATATAATGGGGTTCTTCTAACTTGCTCAGACTGAAGAAGCGTTATGGATAAGCAGAAACATTTCAAACCAAAAAGAAAAGTCCAATTGCTGTGACTCAACTGAACTGAAACCTAAGCATTTCAATAAAAGTGTTTTTTGCACATCAGACCAAGCCAGTTTCCCAATCTTGAGAGCTTTAAGATAGATGACCTTCCACTCCCAGAATTCCCCAGCCAGCATACTACAGTACATGCTGTATTAGACCAGTACTTTTCCACCTTAGCAATTTTAAGATGGGTGGACTTCAATGCCCAGAATTTCCCAGTCAGCTTGAAGTCCACCCATCTTAAAACTGTCAAGGTTTAAAAACAAACAAACACCAGTCTAAATTGCTAAGCACATTGGTTTGTGCTTAAATTGTAAGCCGCCCTGAGTCTTCGGAGAAGGGCGGGATATAAATGGGATTAAAATAAAAAATAAATAAATAAATAAATATGCAGCACTGCGGCAGCGAGGAAGGTACTAAGTAAAAAATAATTACCCCTCACCTTTGAGCAGATCCCTAGCAACTACCTTAGAAAGCCCAATTACGTTTTCTGAGAACTCAAACAGGGAACAGGAGTTGGGCAAATGCCCCCCCCCCGAGTCAACCCGGGGAAGCCACAGGAGGGAATCGGGCTGCTGTCTAGGGATGAGTCCCTGAAATCTGAAAGGACCGATGCCCATTACCCTTGACCAGGGGTAGGCAACCTGGGCTCTTTTATGACTCATGGACTTCAACTCCCAGAATTCCTGAGCCAGCCAAGCTGGCTCAGGAATTCTGGGAGTTGAAGTCCATGAGTCATAAAAGAGCCCAGGTTGCCTACCCCTGTCCTTGACCGACAGCGGCGAACTACGAAGCCCAGAGTCCTCTGCGGCTACCGCCCCACCCCCGCCCAGAGGCGTGGTTGGATCTTGGGTGGAAGCGGGCGGAGGGCGGGGGGGGGAGAAGAAGGATGGGTACAAAGCCCGGTGTTTGCAATCCGCCAGAAATTAGTTTCCTCCTCGGCGGCTCGGAGCGGCGGTCTTGGCGCGCGAGTGGGGCGCTTTTGCAAAGGGCGTCGATGCTGCTGCTGTTGGCGCCGCCGTCGCCGCAGCCCGTGCATGGGACGCGGGGCTGCAGGTCCGCTCCGTAAGCCGTGCGCCCCATCGCCCGGGGAAGCAGGTTTGCTCTCCCCGCCGTGGTGGCCCGCCTGCCCGAGAGCCACGAGCCGGGCTGCGTAGCGCTTCTTCTCCACCCTGGAACTTTTTCCCTCGCGTCTCGGCTTCCCCGCGCCTCTTTTGGATGCTTTTTCCAGCCTCTCCTCTTGCCCAGCAGCCGCCGCCGCCGGCGCTTTCTTTTCCCCGAGCAACAGCCTCCGTTGCCCCCGCCGCCGGGCTCGCTCCGCCAGAGGCAGCGCCATGCACACGGTGCAAAAGGACACCACCTTCACCAAGATCTTCGTCGGGGGGCTGCCCTACCACACCACGGACTCGTCGCTGAGGAAGTACTTCGAGGTGTTTGGGGACATCGAGGAAGCCGTGGTCATCACGGACCGGCAGACGGGCAAATCTCGAGGATATGGCTTTGTAAGTGCGCGGGGGCGGAGGGTGGACTGGGGTCGTTCGCGAGGAAGTCTGTCCCGGAGCCGTCGGACTGGGTCCCGTAATCGCCAGTCACTTCTAACAAAGGGTCCGGTAAAGCCAGTGGCGACATTACTGGGCCGCCTTTCCCTGCCCGGTCCTGTACGGATGATTTGGGCTATAACCCATAATCCCCAGCTGTGCATATCAGGCTCGCTCCCTTTTGCATTTATGTACCACCTGGCCTTTGGGGAGGGGGGGGGAAACAGTTGAAGGATTGGAAGAGGATCTGAATCTCCTCTTTAATTCCCCTCTGGCTTTAAGCAACTGCTTTCTTCCTCCTTCACCCCAACTTGGCTCTCTCTCTCTCTTCTTGCCCTTCCTCCATCCTGGATTTGAAGCAAACAGCATTTTCATTGTGACAGGCTTGTTCAAGAGACCCTTCGCTGCTTTCTCACAGCTCACTTAACTGGACCACATTTTCAGCCCAATGATTGCTAACTTTAATCTGTTCCGCTGTAGCTTAGTTGTGTGTTTCTTTGTGGCTTCCTTTTGCAAACCCACCCCACTTTAGCTAGAATGAAATCTGTACTTGGATTAAATATATTGTCTGAACAGACACTCTCCAGTTCATTTGTATGGGCCCTGATTGGGTTGTGTTTCTTTGTCTGGACTTGAAGCAGGTGGGAAGGATCTGGGGAATGAGGAATGGTAAAACGTGAGAAAGAATACATCAAGCATCCCCAAGAGCAGCAACCGTTCTTTTCAAGTTTTCTGAAACTGATTGAAATGAGTCTCTAGGGAATGAGTTTCAAAAGTGCTTGTGGTTGGCAGAAGAGAGATAGGATGAATCACTGATGCTGGGTGGGGTGGAGGAGAGAATTGGTGAAGATAGTTGACTGTATTTTAAACAGAATAAAAAGTGAATAGTTAGATTCAACTATTGCTGTTCTTGAAGATTCTTTGGAGATCAAAGACAGCTCCATAGATCAGAAGAGTTGAGTTCGAAAATGCTGTTTATAGACCTGCCAAGTTCCATTTAATTGTAGATCAGAATTATGGTCCATAATAATAGGAGACTTGAAGACAGTGTTGGGGCAGTTTGCTGGGCTAGTAGGTTTCTGAATAATTAGAAATATTTGGCTCATTGCTGTATCATCTAAAATCTGTATATGCAGCCTTAGGAGCACTGTCTATCCTCTGTGGGGAAGTTGTCTTCTGAAATAGGGTCTTATGAAGAAATTCCTTCTAATGCTTCCAAGTTAGCAACTGAATTCATTTTGCAGAATGGTAGGATGATGGATCCACGTGCTTCAAAAATGGACAAAGAGATGGGATAACACCAAATGTGGATTCTTTGTGGTGATATTCTCTTGAAAATTGGTACATTCTTTCTCTTGAAAAATAAAGATACAACTGTAAATTGGTGGTTGCTTTCCCTGATCCCTGAACAATTGAAAGACATGGTTTTGTGAGACTGGATGACTTTATATCCTCCTTGATGCAATTATATATTCCAGTTTTCTATACATTGATGGTGTCGTTCTTCCATATCCCACAATTCTAAGCTATGAAGATTTTGTGGGTACAACACAGTACTGGAGATAGGTTCCTTGCCTGTAGTTGCTCCGAACCATTTTCCACTACTGTTTCAAAAAATTACAGGATAGGAAATAAAAAGTGTCTCCAAAATGAGTTCCAGATCATTCAAAATGGTGGAGAGATTGGACGGCAACTCCTTATATATTACTGTTCTATCTCTACATTATTGAGCTGCCAAGGAATTAATATCAGGAAGGCATTTAGACATGATGGTGAGGGAGAAACTGTATGCCATGAGAAGTTAATTTGGGGAAAGAGATATGTCTATCCTTTCAAGTATATAAGTAAATACAGGAAAGTCTTATTTGAATAAAGTTCCTTTATTATGCTACAGGCATAATCCTGTTTTCACCTTCCCGAAGAATCTAACAGCCTCCCACCCAAGTACTATCCGACTCTCTCTAGCTTTTTGAGGTTGGCCAAAATAGCCAGGTATTCTCACCTAGCTGGATAATAAGAAAAATGGACACTTAATAGCCACTGAGTATTAGAACAAAGGTTTCTATCGAAAGTTTCTCTCCCTTTCTCTCTGGGAAGAAGGAAACAAAAATAGTCAATCATCTGAAGGGAGGAAGATGCTAAAACTGATTATTGGAGAAGGGAGGAGGTGTAGGAAGCCATAAACAGTAACAAAAGTTTGTTTGAGAGGAAGGAACATATACCATACTTCAGTTTAATTCCAAAGAAACAGTAACAATGGCAATTGTTGACTATTTTTTGATAATTAAAGCATGGCTAAGGAAGCACTGAGATATCCGAAAATCAAATTGCAAATTAAAATGCATCACAAATAGGCACAAACACATGTAAAACATGTTTAAGCTCTTTTTCCCTTAAATGCACTAGACTAGGTAAAACAATTGCAGACAGCCAACACAAATACTGTCACTTGCTTTTGATCCAATCCAGGGTAGTAGTATGAAATCTGTTAATGGGTTTAACTACAGAGAAAGTGAATGAAAGTAGTCATATTACAGCATCGGCCTCTAATACTATATTTACGAGAATGCCTCTGGACTTCTCCTAAGCATTCCTAGAAATTTTTTAAAAAGTTAGGTTTTCCTTGCCCTGTGATTTCTTTGGAAGGGTGCCATCTAGCAAACTCTCCTTGCTCTAATCTTACTTTGATCTTTTTTGCCTAGCAAAGGCAAAAAGATGAAGGTAAGATTAGCTAGAGAAGAGAATGGCAGGAAGTAACTTTGGCAGTTTACCTTCTTGGCAGATCAGTGTTTTGTGACTGGACATGTCTACCTTGATAGTGGACATGTTTTAAACAGGCAGCCCCCTTGCAGCAGCCATTTTGTGAGCACACCTGTGACATTCTATCAAATTACAAATCTACCTATAGAAACGGCCCTTCTTCCTTGATCAGATGTAAGTCTATAACTTCACCTTCCTTAACATAATAACACCCAAACCTTCAGAACTTATATGATGCTGCTGTCATTATATTTCCATATAATTATTAGCAGTGACCAAACTCACCTTTATTGTGAGTATTGTAGCCAAAGGCCAAGCAAAAGAGTGTCTTATTGACAGACTTACCAGAATGTGGAAAGCAAGAATGAAATTCTCCAGGACATGGATCTTGATAGGAAATCTTTCAATGATGCTAAATGTGCAGAGCGTTGGCTGAGTTTCTGGGGAAAACTCAAAAGCATGAAGGCATGAAATGTGTGGTGACATGGAATATCCTAGGCTAGAACAGCAGTGTTTTGCGAGCAGCACTTACAAAGAATGTGTTCCACTATGCTGCATTGTGGCTGTCCTGGAATCTTTTTATATAGCAAATGCTCTCAAGTCAGTCATCAGTGTCAAAGGACAAGAGACCGGTTCTTCCATGCATGAGGAGGGTACAAATTATGGTGATGTATTATCCCAGGTTCAGAAATAGCACACCTGTAGGCATGAATTGTTTGGAACGAGCAACAGGAGACAGAATGTAGCCTTGGCTGCTGCTGTTGGGCTTCTCAGAGACCTGTTATTACTGGAAAGAAGATGCAGTTACCGTAGATGAGCCTCATTCAAGAAAGCATACTGAATTAGGAAGGTGGAGCAGACTGCACCATCCTTTTTGATTACTGTTCCATGTTGTTCTATATTTTCTCTGTTGACCTTATCCAACATAGTATGTAACCTGGTCAAATGTCCTAGTTCTGCAGCTTATAGTCTCAGTAACTGGGTCAACAGTTGACATTGTGGGACTAAAGAGCTCTCATCTGTTTTCTTCAGGAAATGCCTGCTGACCTATCCAATGTCATGCTTGTTCATTATTGGCAAAATTTTATCACTCATCATCAAACACCTCTTCTTAATAGGCATGGCTCGACCATGACCACTGAGTCAGTCAGTGCTTGGGAGGGGGTGACCCTTGGCTGCTTTCTGGTCTTGACAGAAAGTTCAGTAACATAAAAGCTTCTTTGTGTTCAGCCAGTGCGTATTGCCAACTCTTTTTCTTATCATAGTGTTTCTCAACCTTGGCAACTTTAAGATGCGTGGACTTCAACTCCCAGAATTCCCCAGCCAGCACCACGCTGTCTTAATGGAATGCCTCGATAAGGCTTGGAAAGTAGCCTATTTTTGATGAAGCAATAATGTTCATACAGTGTAACTAACCAGATGAATGTAGCTTAACCCTGACAAACTCACAGGGCTGATGAGGATCAAAATAAAACTCTCTCCCACCCCACCGCTGACTGAGGTTCAGTGACTGTGTGACTCATCCTGCAACTGATTTGATTTGAGTGTGTTCTCCTGCAGAGAGAGCCAATTTGCTAGGCATTCAGAAAAGAGCGTTATCCCCACACGCCTTCTTAAAGATGCTGGGGATTGTAGCTAAAGGCTTTTGTACAGTTCACCCCTTCCCCTTGTTTTGATTGTTTTCTTAAAACTCCTGATAAAAAAAGATTGTGAAGAGGAAATCTGTTGTTAAGAGCAACAGGTGAGGCTGCTCAGTTTCCTGACCAGCAAATGAACTCTTACCTCACCCCATGCAACTGTAAAGGTCCAACGAATAAAGTTTCACTTTCTCCTCTTGCTTGGGGAACTTGTATTTTGGAATGAATAAATGAAGCAATTTGGTGTTCTTCAAACCTACCCAGTGGAGGATACCTAATCTACTACAATAGGGGAGGGGTGTGTGCTCTTCTGAGTCGACTCCTAGTGACTTCTGGGACTACTATTCTTGGCAAGATTTTAGAAGTTATTTTCCCTCACTATCTTCTTTCTAAGGCTGAGACAGGAGGACTGACTAAGGTTACCCAGCTGGCTTTGTCCCTAAGGTGGGACTAGAACTCACAGTCTCCTGGTTTCTAACTTCTAGCCTTATGCCAAATTGGCTGTCATATCTAAATAGTAATAGCACGTAGACTTATATACCACTTCATAGTGCTTTACAGCCGTCTAAGCAATTTACAGAGACAGCATATTGCCCCC
Source organism: Vipera berus (assembly GCF_964194415.1). Taxonomy (NCBI): domain Eukaryota; kingdom Metazoa; phylum Chordata; class Lepidosauria; order Squamata; family Viperidae; genus Vipera; species Vipera berus. The sequence continues at coordinate 15,941,993 of NC_138204.1, read as the reverse complement.
AACTATCTGGGTCCTCATTTTACCGACCTCAGAAGGATGGAAGGCAGAGTCAACCTTGAGCCAATCAAGATCGAACTCCTGGCAGTAGGCAGAGTCAGCCTGCAATACTGCATTCTAACCAGTGCACCACCGTGGCTCTTCTCTAACCATTAATGTCTTATTGATATAATTTGCTTTTCAACAAGTACTTATGTCTTGTTCGTCCAGGACTAGTCATAAATCATGGTTTATAAATGTAATGGTTAAGTTATCCATTGTGCTTAGCTCAGATCAGTGATGCACACATTACAGCAATATGGGAGCCCAGCCTAGGTATCGTGCTTCAAATGTCCTTTTTAAAATTTCAGTTCTAGGAGCAGACCATATGGTTTTAACTTCTAATTTATTCAAATTTTACTTGGATTTCTCAAAAACAAATTTTTAGCAGATTAGACTTCCCTTACTTGATTCATCAGAATCTTTATTTAGTATATTATAATAAACTTATAACGGGATGCGGTGGCTCAGTGGGTTAGGATGCTGAGCTTGTCGATCGGAAGTTCGGCAGTTTGGCGGGCCGAATCCCGAGTGCCGCGTAGCAGAGTGAGCGCCTGTTACTCGTCCCAGCTTCTGCCAACCTAGCAGTTCGAAAGCACGTAAAAATGCAAGTAGAAAAATAGGGACCACTCCGGTGGGAAGGTAACAGCGTTCCATGCGCCTTTGGCGTCTAGTCATGCCAGCCACATGACCACGGAGACATCCTTGGACAAGCGCTGGCTCTTTGGCTTTGAAACGGAGATGAGCACTGGCCCCTAGAGTCGGAAACGACTAGCACACATGTGTGGGGAACCTTTACCTTTACCTTTTAATAATCTTATAGACGTAGTATATCTTGATTTCCACAGACTATTTGACAAAGCAACCCATGGCATTCTGATTAGCAAGCCAGTTAAAGTGTGGGCCGAATGGCTTAACAAATAAATAGATGTATACTTGGCTTTAAAAGCATCAGAGAGAACTCATGAAGGGTTCCTCATCAAACTGGACTGAAACATTGACTGATGTCACAAGGTACTAATCAGGTTTCACTCTTATTTTACTTCTTCAGATCAGCCAAATCAGGCTCAAAACAAGCTTTTAAGACATATTTGTATTGTTTTAATAAATCATAGTTTAGCCACCACAGTTGAAGGTTTGAAAATAATTTTGAGCTGGGTAATAAATTACACTGGGCAAACTACGATACAGATAGTCCCCAGTTTAGGACTATAACTGGGCCCGGAATTACTGGCATAAATGATTGTTGTTATAAGTCAAAACATCACATGAATGGATCCAATCTTTTGACATTTTTGTGGTGGTTAAGCAAATGCCATAGTATTAAGTGATTTAGTTTTACATAATGGGCAATTTTTGTTAGAAACCAGAAATAAATGCCCCAAATCAGCCCCCACCCCCCAAAGTCATAAATCATGGTCATGTGACCCTAGGATTGCAAATGGCCATGAAGGTGAGCTGATGAGGACCCAGATTGTTGGGGGCAATTAAGCTGACTTTGTAATAATGCCGCTTGGGGTGTGTGTGAAAGCCCTAATAAGCAGGCATATACATAGAATGAAGGCTACTGCTACGCTTGTAAGCCGCCCTGAGTCTTCGGAGAAGGGCGGGATATAAATGGAATTAAAATAAAAAATAAATAAATAAATTACTAAGCAGCCAAACCACAAGGGGTGCATCCATCATAACCTCAAAAACAGGTCATAAATAGCTTTAGGGAGGGTCCGTTGTAAACTTTGAACAGTCATGAGGTGACCACTTCTAAGTTGAGAAGTACCTGAAGCCCAAAAGTGTGAATCGGTTTTCAAGTCACAAAATGATATTGTGAGTAATTAAAAATGAAGAAGCTTTCACTTTCCCGGAGGTCATATCTATTGAATCAAAAAACCCTGATCTGCATTAGATAATTACTGGTAAACAGTGTCCAAACCAAGCTGATATTTACATGCACAGGGGATAATCAGGTTAAGATAATTTAAGAAGAAAAAACTGTGTTGGGTATATGAAGACCCGTGTGATTACAGTACGATATTCTGTCAAAATGACAACAACTGCCTGACATTGATGAATATAAATCGCCTGGATCTGATGGATTATATCCCAGAGTTCTGAAGGAGCTGGCAGATGTTATCTCAGAACCATTGTATCATATCTTTAAAAAATCTTGGAGCACCAGGGAACTACCAGAGGATTGGAACAGAGCTGATGTGGTTCCCGTCTTCAAAAAAAAGGGGGGGAAACAGACCCAGGAAACTACAGACCAATCAGCCTGACATTAATACCTGGGAAGATACTAGAAAAATAATCAAAAAACAGACCTGCAAACATCTAGAAACAAATAAAGTTATAACTAATAGCCAGCACAGGTTTGTTGAAAACAGATCATGCCAAACCAATCTTATTTCACTATTTAACAAAGTGACTAAATGTCCATGAAATGCTGTGGACATAGTATATTTAAACTTCAGCAAGGCATTTGACAAAGTAAACTACAACCTACTTCTTGGTAAGCTAGAGAAATGTGGACTAGACAGCATCACCACCAGATGGATTTGTAAATGGCTGACAAACCATACTCAAGTATTCCTTAATGGTACTACATCTAATGGAGGGAAGTAAGCAGTGGGGTACCATACGGTTCCGTTGTAGGCCCAGTACTCTTGAATATCTTCATAAATGACTTAGATGAGGGAATAGAAGGAGATCTCAGCAAATTTGCAGATGACACTAAGCTGGCAGGAATAGCCAACTCCCCAGAAGACAAGCTCAGAATCCAAAAAGATCTTGACAGACTTGAACAATGGGCCCTATCTAATAAAATTATATTTAACGTGGAGAAAAGCAAGATTCTGCATCTGGGCAGAAAAAAACCCAAAGATACAAGTACAGATGAGGCAAAACCTGGCTCAAAAACAGTAACTGTGAGAGGGACCTTGGAGTCCTAGTGTATGATCACTTAAACATGAGCCAGCAGTGTGCAGCAGCAGCACAAAAGCTCATACAATCCCGGGTTGTATAAACAGAGGCATAGAATCAAGCTTTATAAAACCCTAGTAAAACCACATCTGTAATACTGTGGCCAATTTTGGTCAGCATATCACAAAAAAGATGCCGAGAATTTGGAAAAATGTCAGAGAAGATGATCAAAAGCCTGGAGACTAAAAAATACAAAGAACGGCTAGGGTTTGGCTAAAGAAAGGAAGAAATAGAGGAGACATGATAGCAGTGTTCCAGTATCTGAGGAGCTGCCACAAAGAAGAGGGGGTCACATTATTCACCAAAGCACCAGAGGGCAGGACAAGAAACAATGGGTGGAAACTAATCAAGGAGAGAAGCAACCTGGAATTAAGGAGAAACTCCCTAACAATGAGAACAATTAACCAGTGGAACAGCTTGTCTTCAGACGATGTAGGTGCTCCATCACTCAAGGTTTTAAAGAAGAGATTGGACAATCACTTGTCTGAAATGATATAGGGACTCCTGCTTGAGCAGGGGGCTGGACTAGAAGACCTCCAAGGTCCCTTTCAACTCTATTCTGGTTGATTGAAAATGGACTGTTCTGTTGACTGTCTTTGATCTTTGCATGATTTTTGAAATTGACTCATTACCACAACACTACAGTGATCAGTTTTCATCAGGGGTGATCTGAGGAAATCTGAAAAAATCAGGGTGGTAGGTGCAAAAATGGGCAGGGCTTTGATCACCCATCACCTTGGCTTTGATTTTCTTTTATTATATTATATATGACTATATAGTTTGCAAGAATACCCACCAAACATACACACATACTCCTCCTGAGGACTCTGTTTCGATCTTATTTGATGGGAGATATAGCAGTGCCATGCTGACAGTGTATGTGAAAAAAATGTAAATTTTACATTTATGTAATGTAAAACCAATTTTGAAGACAACGCATGTAATTTTTATGCCCCTGATTATGCTTTAATTTTAAGGTTGTTTTTCCTACATCTTGTTTTTAATTGTTGCAAACATCCCTGTCAGATCCATTTGGAGTGAAGTCGTGCTACGCATTTCTAAAACAAAATCTTTGCTTGATCTGTATTTCTACAAAGGGAAATTGTCTGCTTCTTTCCAGGTCACCATGACTGACAGAGCAGCAGCTGAAAGAGCCTGTAAAGATCCCAATCCCATCATTGATGGGCGGAAAGCAAATGTCAACCTAGCGTATCTGGGAGCAAAGCCAAGGAGTATTCAAACTGGTGAGGCCAATAGCTCTTCTCTTACCGTCTGCTCCTCCTACTTCCTTCACTTAAATTATTTCAGGTTCCATGCCAGTGTTTCTCAACCTTGGCAGCTTTAAGATGGGTGAACTTCAACTCCCAGAATTCCCCAACTTAAAGCTGCCAAGGTTGAGAAACACTGTTTTTTATATGGACTTCAGTAGCGATAATCCAGTTCCAATATACAGCTCTAAGTGACTATTCCATTCTCATGCTTTATGCAGCATTCAAATAAATCCTGCAGTCTTCCTGTTTTCTACTGCTAAGCTTAAGACTATCTAAAGCCATGAAAAGTCTCCTGACTATCAGTGGAGGTGCTATTATGCAGGTGCACTGCAGCAGAAGCCCCAATAAATAGCTACAGATTAGGTTTGGACATTGCACTAAGCCAGTGTTTCTCAACCTCAACAGCCTTAAGCCGTGTGGCCTTCAACTGCTAGAATTCTTCACCAGTATGCATTCAATACAGCTTAAAATGGCTAAGGTTGGGAAACTTTGCACTCATGTCAGGGGTCCCCAAGTCCCGGCCATGGGCCAGTACTGTTCCATAGCCTGTTAGGAGTTGGGCCGCACAGGTGGAGGTGAGCGGTGGGGAAGCGAGGCTTCATCTGCATTTGCTGCTGTTCCCCAGCGCTAGCATCACCGCCTTGCTTCCACTTCAGATCATCAGGCATTAGATTCTCATAGGAGAGCAAGCCCTGCTGTAAACTGCACATACGAGGGATCTAGGTTGCACACTCTTTCTTCCCACCCCCACCCCCACACTCCTCATGGAAAAATTGTCTTCCACAAAACTGGTCCCTGGTGCCAAAAAAGGTTGGGGGCCATTGCACTAAATCATTATGGGGTTTTGCCTGTTTTCTGGCCTACCTTTATTGATTTATTCAAATATTTATAACCTGCCATTCTGTGTAAGAAGTTTCAAAGTAATGTACAAGAGGATTCAAAACTCAATCTTTATCTTTTATCTCAATTATACTTTGCAAAATACAGTATAATTGAAAAATGTATCAGTTTGTATGAAGCAGTAAACATGGTTATTAATAACCTTGTGCATTACTGACTGGGTTTACACACTGTCCTAAGCCATGGTTTAAGTATTCCAAAGTAGTTGGATTTCCATATGTACATACATACCTATTGTACTGTTCCTTCTGGGTAAGTAACATTATTCCATGCATAGAAAAAAGAGTAAAAAGTAATAAAACAACAAAATTAAAGACAGAAATAAAAGAGAAATTAACTAAATCTAAATTATACCTTTATCTTTCTCTATTCTTGCAAGCCATCCTTATACCCATCACATCTATGTATTCATTCAAACATTCACTTTTGTACCTCAAACATCTCACTTCTATCTTTTTGAGGATCTCATCAGCTCCATCCTATCACATAACTTCCTCTATCTTCCCTTCCGTCTTGACTCATTAATTCTTCATACGTTTGTTTTGCAGTTGGATTCTTGTGCATTATTTTTTGCATTTCCTGCCTTTGATGATGGGACATATGCAACAGTATGTTAGCTTGTAAGGTGTACTGTAGGTGAGAGATTCTAGCTTGCATAGATTAGTATGTGCGTGCTTGGGATAAAGCAGCATTGTTTTCACTTGTGCAACTTGCACTTGTTCACCATCCAGAGTGACTGGGTTGAGTTGGGCAGCTATAGAGATTAAGTTTAAATAAAATACTTAGCAAAATTGGCATGCACTGTCCTTACTGTTAGTAGGGAAAGTTTCCTGTTGTAAGGAATGAAGCTGGTACAGCTTGAGAAACATTTCTCAGATGATAACATCAGATCAGGAGCCTTCCAGCCCATCAAGAGAACAGCCAGCATCTTTTGGATCACAAAGTTCAGAGTCAAAAGCCTGGAATTTAAATGCTGGAGCATAAGATTTATACATATTTATTGACTTCTGAGTTTTGAAGTGGACATATCTTTCGTTTATATGCGGCTTTGTTCTTATTGAAAAAAAGAAGGTCATTCAGCCAAATCATGTCTTAATACTTTCTGCTGAGTAAGCTGTTTCCTGAATAAGGTGTTACCTATCTGGAGATCTGAGTTTTATACCATATTTTCCGGCATATAAGACGACTTTTTAACCCATGAAAATCATCTCAAAAGTTGGAGGGTCGTCTTATACGCCCAGTCGTCTTATACGCCGGAAAATCAGCGAGCCCGGGAAGGCACGCCCTCCCCTCTCACTGTGGAGGAAGCAGGGCAGGCTGGCGTCTGGCGGGAGCTGGCAGGGTAGTCCTGCGCGCACGACACTCTTCCCTCTTGAGGCAGCATCCCCGAGGACTCCTTAGGAGCCGGGGAGCGATGCTGCCTCAAGAGGGAAGAGCGTCGGGCGGGAGCCGGCAGGGCAGTCCTGCACACGCGCGCACTCCCCGGCTGCTAAGGTGTGCTCCTTAACAGCTGGGGAGCACGCGCGTGTGCAGGACTGCCCTGCCGGCTCCTGCCAGACGCCAGCCTGCCCTGCTTCTTCCACAGTGAGAGGGGAGGGCGTGCCTTCCCGGGCTCGCTGATTTTCCGGCGTATAAGACGAAAACTCTTGAAAATCATCTCAAAAGTTGAGGGGTCGTCTTATACGCCCAGTCGTCTTATATGCCGGAAAATACGGTAGTTGAGCCTGGCACAAAGCTTAACAGACATGGGGCAGGAATGATTAAGGCTGCTAACTTAGTATTTAGCTTGTTCTCTGTTTTACTAACAGGCATTATATGAAAGCTCAGTTGACTAAAATCATGATGAGGAATAAAGAACAATGTTCACAAACCCAATACCTGGAATTTATACTTAAATATAAAAGCTGGGCGAGCTTTTCTTGCAGCTGACCAGGGTCAAACGGGGATGTGAATGTTCCCCTTTTCATTTTTATCCCAGCTTTATACTTTTTTGTTTTGTTTTCCTCAATCGTAATTGGTCATGCCATCCAAAATAGGCACATTCAAAGCAAAGCAGGAATTTGAATTTGTCCATCATCCCCGTGAGTTCATCAATTTGATGCTTTAAAAGATTTGCCTTTAGATAGAGTGTTCTTGCTAGGTATATAGGCAAACATTTCAAATTTAAATGATCTCTTTCTCTCTTTTTAAGAACAAACCAGTTGTTTCAGGTGTGACACAAAACTTTTTTCCCCCACATGTGTCAAGATCAACTGTTCTGAGCGTGAAACTCATTGGCAAAGTCAAAATGTTTCCAAAATACTTGAAAAGGTTGCTTTGTGTTCAATTTGGGACAGAATTTGGGACAGTTCAGTTTGCAGTGTTTTGCCCATCCTTCATCTGCTTTTCAAGAGAAATTATAAACCCCACAAAATTCCATTAAGATGCATATTTTAAAATATGCATGTAGAATTGATTTTTTTACAACTTGCAGAGTTAAGTGTGCAAATTGGAATTGGTGAGAGCATGTCACAAGCATTTACACAAATTGGCTGCCACAGTGAGTGAAACCAATCACCTGTCACTCATTCCTTGGAAGGCAAACTGGATTGCTTCAAGTTATGTAATTTCCCAGAATCCTCTGCACCACTTCCTCTTTTGTCTTCTTTCTCCTAGTGGGGAGAGCAGGCACACTTCCAAACAGAAGTCCTTTTAATTTATTTTCCAAGAAAGATTCTGAGCCAGAAACATTACTGGAAAAAATGATAATGCTTGAGCTGGCACTTTGATTTGATGCATGTCAGCTTCTCATTTAATTTCTTACCTTTTACTTTTCCCTCACCAGTAGATGAACACACTTCCAAGCACAGTTTTGGGCTGCAACCAAGCTACCATTTTAATTTCTTGGAATGCCCCTCGAGGGGTAGGAGCTTGTTGGGCTCTGGTCAAAAATTCAGAAAATACCTATCTTGACTGCTGGTGTATCACCCCCTCTCCCCTCGAACAAAATAAAAACAATTCCTTGTATGTTCATCTATTTAAAAAATACAGTCCAATCATATATGGTGCTGTGTATAAAGAAATGTCAAGTAATTACAAAAATGAAATACAAGTTAAAATAAACTCATTTTCGGAAACGCCACTGACCATGCAAAAGTACAGCCCATTCTTGAGTGGCCTCTGCAGCCTCCAAAAGTTGTGCTGAGAACCAGGCCTGCTTCTGAAAATAATTGTTGGGTGTTGGGGAATGCTGGTGTGTCGCCCAAAACAGCATGGCATATCACCTTTGACACATGTGTCACAGGTTCACCATCACTGGCCTAGGAACATTAAGATGAGAGCCCATGGGATTGAAGGAACTGGGTATGGTTAACCTCAAGAGTGAAGGGGGATATAATACATTCTTCAAATGCTTCAATGGATGTGAGATAGAAGAACATCAGAACCTGGTTTTGGTTGTTTCGGACACAGGACACAAAATAATAGATTTAAATTTCAGGGGGTTCAACTGAAGGTTAGAAATATCTTCCTTGGAGAAGTGCAGTGGAGAGGTGCTGACCTTCTCTTTCTTGGTGTGATCATGAAGGAGACTTTAATTTGGATTCTTGCATGAAGCTGAGGGTGGAATTTTGTAGATTCAATATCCCATCCCCGTCCCACTCTGTGTTTTTGTGTCCCATAGGGTATATGCAGCTATATTACTGCCTCTTTAATAAAAAGTTCCCTCCTATGAAGAATGCTAAATTGTGCAGTTCCTGAAAACAAGAGGATTGCTGGAAATTTCACACTTGTAAATAATGCCAAAATGAGGGGAAACGATAGTATTTCATGGGTGCAGATGGGAATCAGCAACAGAAATCTTGAGCCCTGCACTTCAATTTATATTCACTTTCTAGAACTGTGTAAGACATGAAATAGAAACTACAAAGATGTAAGCTGAAGATCTTAATTTTTTTTAAAAAAATAAAACAAATAGAAAATATATTCAAATATACTGTGGTGTGAATATATATCTGCAATTTTGAATAGGCACTGAAAATAAATGCATTGTAAAAACAGAAATTGCTGCACAAAGATGGACATGATTTCAATTTGTATAGAGTTGAAACCCTACAGCCAAATATTTTCCAATTAGGTTGGAGTGGATCTGTATGAATCAGGTTCATGTCAGTGCTGCATTTGTCTACCAAAGGGTTGTTTATCTGCATAATACTCTGTTCTGTACATTTTTTTCTTTAATCATTTTTAAAAACTTACAAAAAATAACATTAGGCAGATTTTGAATATGGTTTTCTGCAATACATTGATTTTTCTACAAAACCTAACCAGCTCTTCTCATGATACGCATTAGTTAAGCTCACAAAACATACTAAAACCTGATTACTGAATTAAACTATTTTTGTTGGTGTGCACAGTTACAGAACTACGAGTTAACTCCACGGATGGAGTTCACAATATGGTAAATAATTAAGGATAACCAAATCAAAATTGAGGCTAATAAAGCCTAGGGTGTGATTTAAGTCCGTCTTCCATGGTATGTACTACTTCACCCAGGGATGACTTTTTTTTTTAAAAAAAAACTTTCTTTGCCAAAAATAGAGAAGACTTAAGGAGACCCTATTTTGAGTTAAAACACTTCAATAGTTTATACTGAAGTTATTTTTAAATATTTATTATTCTGCTTCCAGAAGGTGTACCAAAAGGAAATAAAGATGTAAATGTAATACAATTTCAGGATGAACATTAAGAGAATTGAATTTAATCATAATCTAAATAAATAAACTGGAGGCATCTGAGCAGAAAGCAATAGCAGGCTTATATACTGCTTCATAGTGCTTTACAGCCAACTCTAAGCAGTTTACAGAGTCAGCATATGGCCCCCAACAATCTGGGTCCTCATTTTACCAACCTTGGAAGGACGTAAGGCTGAGTCAATCTTGAGCAGCTCAGAATCAGACTCCTGAGGTGAGCAGTGAATTAGTCTGCAGCACTGCATTCTAACCACTGTGCCACCACACAGTAAAAGATGCAAATGTGAGCACCCATATAGACATTTGGGGAGGATTGATCAACTGCAGTACCATTATTGTACTCAAGTCATATTGTGTAAGAGGGTGGAAAGTTTTAAAGAAAGGGAAGACATGCAATATTATTATACATCTTTTCACACAGCCCAAAATAGCTTGCTTAGTGGATATTAACAGTTGAACATGTGAAAGCGATAAGATCTTATAGTTGCACTGTTGAAGAAGCAACCAAGTTGCATGACTTAGTTTAACTCTGCTTCAATCATTTTTCCCTAGGTTTTACCTTAGGGGTGCAGCAGTTACATCCAGCTCTTATTCAGAGACCCTATGGGTAAGTGGAACTTTTTTTTAAAATGTTGGTGTTAACAACCAATCTGGATATGAATTAATAAAGCATCAAAGAAAGAGGAAACAAGCTCTAGGTTACAAACTAAGTATGGCTATAGCATCTGAAAGAAGAATTCCTGGTCCTCACTTAGAATATGAAGCAAAACTTTTTGAATACTTGCTTGGATTGGGTGATTTATTTGTTTGTTTCTTCATTCATTCAACTTGTATGGCTGCCTATCTCAGCAACTATGGGCAGCGAATAATCTTAAAATACATTAAGAACAAATTTCCTTCCTGATACAGATCAAGGACACCATTTCTATTTATCTGGTCCTCTTCATTATGTCCCAGAATTGTTAAGGGGATGGATCATCTGTAAGCCCGTTCCATGATCTCCGCTTTTGCTAAATTAAGTTCCTCTATTTCATAATTGTAGGTGGAGATGAAACAGAGCAGTGGTTCTTACCCTATCCTGGGAAGGAGAGCAGCTAGATTCATACATTTTTATTTGTTTATCAAATTTATTGGCTGCCCATCTTACTACAGGGTAGTTCTACATACATACACTATGCTAAGCTCAAATGGGATTGAGTGGTCTAAAAATGTTTTGAGACTATGATATTAAGTTCTAATGGGTTGTGTTATTTAGGCATAATGTGTAATGGGTACCCAGTAGTTGTGTGATTTATGCTCAAGATTTAATGGTTCTGTGTACCCATCCAATTTTCCCATAATTCTTCCCACACAATTAGTCTAAGTTTGATCAGAGCCTAAAGACATTGTTTAACTATTGTTTATCTGAATGAGCCATGGTTGGCTGGATTTATACAGAAAAAAATAAAGCCATTCACATTATTGCTTAGCATAGTTCATTCTTTTTGCCTACATACCTCATGCAAAATGATTGCATTCACATAAAACGCTAACCCAAAATTTGCTCTACTTTAGTTTAACATGCTACATCCTCCCAACATGAAAAATCTAACCGATTGATGTGTTTTCAGCCTACTCATGAGTTAGCCTGATGTGTGAACTCATGCATTTGAACTTCTATCTTATCCATAGAGTTGAAACAATCCTTCATATGATTCTATGAGATTGTGTTCTTATGGACTACAAGACCGTGGGCAGGTCGCTTGCCCAAAGGACCTATAGGATTGTTGTGTCTCTGGGCTTGAGGCACCTAAAGATCTCTTACAAAGACACGCCGTATGAGTTTTATAAAATCCAAGAAAAGCTTTGTTGTTTGTTCTAATTGAAATGGTGCCGATGCAGGAGGCCTTGGCAGCAGGTTGCATCTCATTGCTTTGGGCCTCATGCAGCAATTCCAGGCCAGAGAATAAATTGCATTCAGATAGTAAATCTAATATTCGGTGAAAGAAACATTAGGTCAAAAATTGATTCTGGACAGATGTTCTACAGGACTTGAGGAGTTTATAGAAATCAGCTATTGTCTCTGCTTTTCAATAGAATATCCCAGTTCGCTTTGGTCTAAAGCATCCTCTTTTTATACATCTAATAGGATCTGGCAGCTGCTTTGGAAAAGCCAAGAGTGCTTAGAGACAACAATAGCAACTGTCATCCTAACTTCATTTAACTGTTTAATGATTGATGTAATTCTCTGAATTGCTCTCTTTCGGTCTCCAGCACTGCTTTCTGAAAATGAAAGCTTGTGTGTATGTGTGTGTCTTTTAAAGAATTTGGGAAAATTCGGTTCTCTGGGGGGGGGGGAAGAAAATTTTTTGGAAGGTTGATGGCTTAAGAAACAATGGACCATTTCTTTTCTTTGCCAAGAGGAATTAATATTTAATCTCCTCTGTGTCTCTCTCCCCCCCACCTCCCCAGAAGCCCACACATAGACTGTCTTTCTTTAGAGTTTCCCTCCAAATTTCCTGCTCTGGTTTATTCAACTGTTCTGATTTCATGATTCCAGTGGATGGTGGTGTGTTTTTTCCTCTTCCTGGTCTGGTGGTGTCATAATAGGGAATTAATAGGTGGCACAGTGCTTAGAATACAGTATTACAGGCTAACTCTATCCACAGACAGGAGTTCGAAACTGACCAGCTCAAGGTTGACTCACTCTTCCCTCCTTCCTGGGTTGGTAAAATGAGGACTCAGATCGTTGGCAGCAATATACTGACTCTGTAAACCTCTTAGAGAGTGCTGTAAAGCACGATGAAGCAGTATATAACTCTTAAGGGCTATTGCTATTGCTAACATCTGTATGGTTTTTGTAGAAGGATTCAAACAGGTTTTTCCACACCATTCTTAATGCTAATTTGGGAATGCTCATTTTATTCTGGAAGAAAAGTAAGAAATCTTTTTTCTTAATAGCCAAGTGCAAAAATACTCAAATTTCTAATGTGACTTCTTATTGTCATCAGCAGCAACAGCAGGATTTTTGTTCAGTAAAGTCTGTTACAACCTAAAACTAAGGAGAAATTTCCTGACAATGAGAACACTTAATCAGTGGAATAACTTGCCTCCATAAATTGTTGGAGGGACGCGGTGGCTCAGTGGGTTAGGACGCTGAGCTTGTCGATCAGAAGGTCGGCAGTTTGGCGGGTCAAATCCCGAGTGCCGCGTAGCAGATTGAGCACCTGTTACTCGTCCCAGCTTCTGCCAACCTAGCAGTTCGAAAGCACGTAAAAATGCAAGTAGAAAAATAGGGACCACTACGGTGAGAAGGTAACAGCGCTCCGTGTGCCTTTGGCGTCTAGTCATGCCGGCCACATGACCACGGAGACGTCCTCGGACAAGCGCTGGCTCTTCGGCTTTGAAACGGAGATGAGCACCGGCCCGTAGAATCGGAAACGACTAGCACACATGTGCGGGGGAACCTTTACCTTATAAATTGTTGGGGCTCCAAATCTGGAAGTTTTAAAAAAGAAATAGGACAGCTATTTGTCTGAAATGGTAAGGGTTTCCTGCTTGAGGAGGGGGTTCGACTAGAAGACCACCAAGGTCCCTCCCAACTCTGTTATTCTGTTATGGTGAAAAGATTGTTTAAAATTATAACAAGAGCCCTGCTCAATTCACTTGGTGCTTTCTGTAGCTGCGCTTTTGATAGCAACATTTCTCAACTGTTGATGTTTCCTAATTCGGCAGTTCCTCTGAAAAAGCCCAGATAGGCATTTGCACAATGACTTTGAGATGTTGAATCCTGACCTGTCTATGAGTATGTGTTTTAAATGTACAGTGTCCAGGAAAAAGAGGAACAGTAAGAAGAGGCTATGAATATTAAACTTGCATTTGTTTAAAACTTCATTTTAGAGCAGCTTTTTATGGCGTGTTTGGTACTACGTAATAATAAGAATGGTCTCACTCCCAATTTTGAGGACTTTGGTTACGTAGCTGATAAAGCAGCGGAAGCAAGAAGGACATGCAGAGTAAGAATTGTAGTAAGAGGAGAAAAGACAGGCCAAAAGTTACTGTAATTTCCAGTCCACCCTGAAATCATCTAGAAATTAGGTGCTGCAGGTGGATTTGTTGATGGGCAAACAGAGAAAAGCTGAAAAAGCATTTTGATGTTGGTGAGAAGAGTGCTTACAGAGATAGCTTGCATGACCGGAAAAACATGGAGAATTCTTTAGAGGACCTAACTTTATTTAATGAAAATAATGCAAAATCTGTTCGCCGTCAGCAAAAGTAGGAGGACTAGCCTTCCCTTCTTTGTGTGACCTCCATGGGTAAAAGCAAAGGTGGCATCATGGAGAGCTTCTTCTTAACGTTAAAGACTCCTCACCTCCAATCCCACGGAGAGTCTCTAGAGATAACAAGGAAGAGTAGAATGCTTACCTTTGGACCTTCTGAATCGGAAAATTTTTGTAACTTTATTTATTTTTATTTTAATTCCATTTATATCCCGCCCTTCTCCGAAGACTCAGGGTGGCTTACAAGCTTAGCAATAGCCTTCATTCTATGTATATGCCTGCTTATTAGGGCTTTCACACACACCCCCAAGCGGCATTATTACAAAGTCAGCTTAATTGCCCCCAACAATCTGGGTCCTCATTTTACCTACCTCGGAAGGATGGAAGGCTGAGTCAACCTTGAGCCTGGTGGGACTCGAACCTGCACTTGACAGTCTAGTAACCATTTGCAAATAGACGTTTCTTTCCCTTCCTACAAGCATTTTGAATCTGTTTAGTGAGCCTCTCTCTCTCTCTCTCTCTCTCTCTCTCTCTCTCTCTCTCTGTGTGTGTGTGTGTGTGTGTGTGTGTGTGTGTGTTTGTGTAATGCACTTGGTGTTCAGTTTCTTTCTAGAGTTCCTGAGACTGGTTTCCTTTTTGGCTTCTTTCTTTCCTCATCTGACATTCTGTGGTTTTGCTTGTTCCCATTTTCCAGCTTTACCCTTTACAGGTAGTCCTCCACGTATGACCACAATTCAGTCCAAAATTTCTGTTGCTAAGCAAGGCAGTTGTTAAGTGAGTTTTGCCTGGTTTTACGACCTTTGTTGCCATAGTCGTTTAGTGAATCACTGCAATTGTAACATGGTTGTTAAGTGAATCTGGCTTCCCCATTAACCTTGCTTGTCAGAAAGTTGCAAAAGGGGGTCACATGACCCCAAGACACTGCAGCCATCATAAATACGAGTCAGTTGCCAAATGCCTGAATTTTGATCACATGACCCTGGGGATGCTGCAACTGTCTTTTAAGTGTGAAAAACGTTGCAAGTCATTTTTTTTTCAGTGGCGTTGCAATTTCAGACACTCATTAAATGAATGGTTGTAAGACTAGGATTATCTGTATATAATTTTGCAACTGAATTCAAGATGCATTTAGTAAAAGAGTCTGCATTTTGCTTTTTCCATCAGGCCTTAACAAAATAGTACTGTATTTGGTTATGACAACAGAGCATGTAACTTGACCTGTAAGCTCTTTGAACTGGGATCTTCCATGTGCTTTGCAATGAACCATGCACACCAATTCCAGTGTAGACATCCATGTTACATATGATCACAAATGCAGTCATTTGTGAGAGTCTGAGAAGAACAGCAGCTGTCTAGCAAGTTTCCATATTTAACTGTAGTATATACCAGCTTATAGGGATGCGGTGGCTCAGTGGGTTAGGACACTGAGCTTGTCGATCAGAAGGTCGGCAGTTTGGCGGGTCGAATCCCAAGTGCCGCGTAGCAGAGTGAGCGCCTGTTACTCGTCCCAGCTTCTGCCAACCTAGCAGTTCGAAAGCACGTAAAAAATGCAAGTAGAAAAATAGGGACCACTACGGTGGGAAGGTAACAGCGCTCCGTGCACCTTTGGCGTCTAGTCATGCCGAGCACATGACCACGGAGATGTCCTCAGACAAGCGCTGGCTCTTCGGCTTTGAAAGGGAGATGAGCACCGGCCCCTAGAGTTGGAAACGAATAGCACGCATGTGCGGGGGAACCTTTACCTTTACCTTTATATACCAGCTACGACTGAATAGACTGTGGGATGAATAGCTCTACCACTGCTCCTTGTTTCTATTGGTTAATGGTATGACAGTGTGATATGGGTGACTCTGAGCAAAGAGCAGGTGTAACCATTGTGGAAGTCTCACATCAATCATTCCCTTCAATAGCAGCTTCCATTAGCTCCAACATACACTTTGAACGTAAATAAATAAAGCATAATTGAGCGTTCTTTACAACACACTGGAGAATAGAATCTGGCAGTCTTGCAAATCCTATCCCGTCGGCCGACTGAATCCCAGAAAACAATTCATAATTGGTCTTCCAGCATACTGCAGAATGTTGGAAACCGATGATGGTTGTGGTTCCTTTCATTTCTATGACTACATGCATCTTCAAAGTGCCAGACTTGGATTTAATTTGTCACATTTCTAGGTCACTCAGCTCTCAAAGAACTCTTCCTTGGAAGCTTTCAAAGCACAAGCTCCTATATACTAGTTATTGTGGCCATCCCAAAGGGTTAAATAGCAGGGCAGCCAACCTAAGCCATTCTTGCAGAAGGCTTCTTGCCATGAACCTCCCAAGGATGGCAGGGAGAAAGGGACTGGGGAGGCTGAAGACTTTGGGGAAATAGCTTAGTTGAATTCCTGCAGTTTGGCTGGGCTGCCCTGACAGATGGCTTTAAGATAAGAAGAGCCATTTTAGCTGAGGAACAGCTGAGAGGAAGTACTTTGGTAAGAAAAATGTGACAAGTAACTACCAATAGCTGTATCTTCCCCAAAATGTATGTTATTTCTCTTTAAAGCTGTCCTACTTTTTTAAGTACGGTATATAGTAGCACATAGATTGTGCAGTGCTTCAAATTAGTTTCCAAAAAGGTGCTTTGGAGCCTATGGGGCCCAAACATAGCACCTGTCTGCATCATCTTAAGTCAGCTGCAGGACTGCACAGCTACCAGGTGATTCCAGGAAAAAAGCACAACTGCTGTAACAAGTTGCAGACCGATACTACATTCGCATTCCTATGGGAATGACTCTAAACCATAATGACAGAGCCATAGTGGCAAATTCCATAATATACTTACTCACTGTAAAAAAGCTTCTCCGCCCTTCCCTGGATGACACAGGATGACAATTCATCCCTTGATACTTTTTTTTTAATCACATCCAACTACAATATACTTAACATAGCAGAAATTGCATCTGTCCCTTGATTTCCCCCTCCCCCCAGTTTCTGTTTCAACTCTTTGTCTCTTTACTTCCAAACACCATTTGGCTTCAAGTGGAAGTAACCCCAGTACAGTTCTAAAGCAGCTGCTGCCAGGATACCATTGCACATGGTTGCACAGACTGTTCGGTGTGAACAGCAGTCAGCCTAAAAAAGACCATCCTAGAACATGCTGAGAATTCATACATGGTTGCGAACAGATCTCTGCACCCAGATCTTTCTGTCCACAGGTTCAAGATTAAGACTGAAAAGAGAAACAAATGTCTTTCGAAGGAAAAGTGCACCAGCCTTCACATAGAGCTGTGGATATGCTTGGACATATAGATAGACCCCTAACTTACAACCACAATTAAGCCCAAAGGTGCTTTTTTTCCTTCAAAAAAGCAACTGGATTTTGTTGGAAAAACAAAGTCTAACTGCCTTTTGGGGGGGAAAAACACACCTTTGAGACAACCATGACTTGGTTGACTGAGAATCTCCATAGACAATTGAGCCCAAAATTTCTGTGGCTATACAATACATTTAACTGAGTTTTCCTCCCCCCCCCCTTTTTTTTACCCAGTTGTTAAATGAAGCATTGCCGTTGTTAAGTTAGTAACATGGTTATTTGGCTTCCCCATTGACTTTGCTGGTCAGAAGGTCACAAAAAGGTGATCACATGGCCCTGTCATAAATACATGCCAGGAGCTAGGCATCCAAATTTTAATTCTGTGACCATGGGGATGCTGCAGTGTGAAAAAACGGTCACGCTTTTTTCTTCAGTGTTGTAACTTTGAACAATCACTCAACGAATCGTTGTAAGTTGAGGATTTCCTTTATTCTTGTAAGGGAGCTTGGCATGTTCTAGAAATGATTTGTGAGTTCCTTCTTGGATGTGTTTTGACTTTCCAGTTGAGCCAACAAGCTTGGGGTTCCCAGGCTATCCTCTTTTCAAGTACTGTTTCTTTTCTTTTTCTTCTTAAGCTGCTTCTTAGGTCAGCCAACATTGGCTAAATATGGCCACCTTCTCATGTACATTTGTCCGTTTATACACTTTGAAGTTTACTAACCAAGCATATAATTAAGGATTTTTGCAACTTTTTTTTCTATTCCTGTATACAGAGAACTTTAGTCCATGAAGAAGAATTGTTCAGGCATGTATTTACGTATGTCTGTATAAGGGTGTGCACACAGACACAAATACCCATACAGTACCTATGCCTTTAGCAGTTACCTTTCTAGATTTTAGACAAGCACTTCCCCAATAAAAACCATCCCAGCTAACCCTTGGTCCACTTGATAGTGTTTGTTATATATTATTTATTGGTTGCTGAGAGATGACTGGAGGTAAGAAAGTTGTGGATATACCATTAGTATATATCATTTGGATCAGTAAACAAGAATCTCACCACATTCTGTTCCAGCAGTGGTTTAATTGTGAGAAATGCCCATTGGCAAGAAAACCCATGCCATTTGCTTGAGCAATCTTGGTTACTATGGGGCCTTTTTTTCCCTAGCAAAGCATCAAACACTCGCCTAGCAACATAGGCTTGGCAACTGGCTCTCTTCTTGTCCAGTTGGGACAATTGGTAATATAGGCTTCAACATGAAACCAACATTCCTTCAACACCCGAGGCTTCTCCAGTCTATAAAAAAAAAGATCAAAATTTCTGAGCATTGTGTGGTTACAGATCTTTTAAAACAACCATTCAGACAAATTTGCTAAAGCAATGCTTTCTTCTTTTTTCAATAAGGAAGGTTAAAGGAACCAGATTTTGTCTCTTCGGAGTCTACTTGCTGATCCCATTAAACTGATATATTTGTATAATATGTGTGCATATATTTTCTCTTCTCTTTTGGGAGTCCCTCCGATGCTTGTTTTAAAACAAGGGTTCAACGTATTCATGATTCCAAAGGAATACAAATGTGTGTGAAGGTGGAGAGCTGACTTGACAGAAGAGGGTGGTCGTAATAGCCAGATCTTTTGTCAGTTGGTACAATTTATTTGCTGCATAAAATGATATTGTTGCAATTGTTTTATCAATAACCAGTAGGAAATAGAATTACTGGAAATGGAGCTCTTAACTAGCTCTTAATTCTGAAGGAGATTAGAAAGTTGGTCCCGTAGCAGTTTTCAAACACTTATTAGTTCCCAGTAGATTCCGGTTACATGCTAGGAAAAAAACTTACTTAAGAATAGTGTGATGATGAAGCCAATTACGAAGAATGGGGCCCACCTTTCTTTCATTAAAGTAAAGGTAAAGGTTCCCCCGCACATGCGTGCTAGTCATTTCTGACTCTAGGGGCCGGTGCTCATCTCCGTTTCAAAGCCGAAGAGCCAGCGCTTGTCCGAGGACGTCTCCGTGGTCATGTGGCCGGCATGACTAGATGCCAAAGGCGCACGGAACGCTGTTTACCTTTCCACCGTAGTGGCCCCTATTTTTCTACTTGCATTTTTACGTGCTTTAGAACTGCTAGGTTGGCAGAAGCTGGGACGAGTAACAGGCGCTCACTCTGTTACGCGGCACTCGGGATTCGACCCGCCAAACTGCCGACCTTCTGATCGACAAGCTCAACGTCCTAACCTACTGAGCCACCTTCAAAGGCTGTACAGTCATTTTCCAAAAATGCTTTCATTTGGATTCTTGTAGTGATCAGAGACTTGGGTTTGATGATGTCGCGATCTTATTCCAGCTATGATTCCACAAAAACCAACTATTTTAACTTGCTTCTCCCAATCTCCACGTGTGTTGGGCTCTATCGTCCCATTTCCCCTGCTAGAGTAATTGACTGGTTGTGTTTCTTGAGAGATTTTGAGCATTGTTGTCCAATGTTTTAGAAATGGTTCATGTAGCTTCTGTAGTCTAGACAGCGTTACTCATAAGGGTAACATCTTAGGGTTGCAGGTTCAAAGAAAAGCTTGCTACTAACAGCTTTGATTGAACTCTGTGGTTACGTTCATTTCTGTTGTTGTTGTCGTTCAAATGTGAACGTTCTTTCTGAAGTGCAATAGGCATAAAATAATGAGCGAACATTTGCTTTTTGCGATTCATATAATGTAGATAAACTGTAGAAGGGGCTGTAGCTCTGTGGCTAGGCATGTATAAAATAATAGATTAAGAATTCTAGGAAGTAATGGGAGGGAGGGAGGAAAGAAAGAAAGAGGAGGAAGAAAAGAAAGAAGGAAAGAAAGAAGGGTGGCAGGAAGGAAGGAAATAAATTACGATTAATGTACTCTTGAAGTAAAAGTATTGTAGGAGAAGAACTTTACCTATTTGCCTTCAGGCAAATGGGTATTTTGTCCAAATATATGCTTCCTTGCCCAGAAAAGGCGCACATTTGAAGAGATACTTTTTCTCTCACATCCACACGAACCATTTTGTTGCACAACAGTTAACATGTTGTCAACAGTCAAAAAAGGATTGTTGTCCAGTGGTACTAAGTGCCCAATAGAATCCCAACCTTAGAAATGGAAGACGGGATTGTACCACACGCACAAGTTGTTTTGAAAGAAGCTATAGCAACCAAGATAGGCTCCAAGATCACTGCAGATGGGGACTGTAGTCAAGAAATTAAAAGACGCTCCTGGGGAGGAAAGCCATAGCAAATCTAGACAGCACACTAAAAAGCAGAGACATCGCCCTGTCAACAAAAGTGCGTATAGTCAAGGCTATGGTCTTCCCAGTTGCAATGTATGGCAGTGAAAGTTGGACCATAAGAAAGGCTGAGCGCCAAAGAATTGAGGCCTTTGAACTCTGGTGCTGGAGAAGACTCCTGCGAGTCCCTTGGACTGCAAGGCGATCAAACCGGTCAGTCCTAGAGGAGATCAACCCTGACTGCTCTTTAGAAGGCCAGATCCTGAAGCTAAAACTCAAATACTTTGGTCACGTAATGAGAAGGAAGGACTCCGTGGAGAAGAGCCTAATGCTGGGAAAGATTGAGGTCAATAGAAGAAGGGGACGACAGAGAATGAGGTGGCTGGATGGAGTTACTGAAGCAGTAGGCGTGAGCTTAAATGGACTCCAGAAGATGGTAGAGGACAGGAAAGCCTGGAGGAACGTTGTCCATAGGGTTGCGATGGGTCGGGCACGACTTTGCAACTAACAACAACAACAACAACATAGCAACCATCAAGATAATGTACAATGAGCCCAAGTAAAACATCATAAAACCTAAAAAAAACTTGCTAGCTAGCCAACATAAAATATTAAAAATGACAATCAAGCCATAAAAGCTATTAAAAGTACATTCTTAATACCTTTTCTGAAAACTTAAGAAAAAGTCTTTCTGATGTAGACTTCCATGAATTTTCATTTTCAAAGCAGATATTGAAAGTTGAAGGAGATGTAAACTAAATATGAGGGAGAAAATAAAGAGTTGCAGGATTGGAAGAATTGGTCCAATCTGAGGATGTATTAGGTCTTCAGTCAGAATGGCCAATTGGTGACATGTGTAAGCTACTAAATCTTGAGCTCACCAGTTTAGGAAACTGAATTTAGCTGAACTAAAATCACTTCTACAACTTATAGAGGAGCTCCCGGAAGGACACAGATGGATGCCAAGCCCTCATCAACCAGAGTATACAACACTTTTTCAGACTTCAGTGTCCTATTGGCATTCAGGGCCTGTTCTGTACCAGCCTGCTACCGGCCCTGCAGAAAAGGCAGGGACAACCCCTTTACAAAAAGGCAAGAGGCTGGAACTAAGCCTGCCAAATTTATTAACATAAAACAGCAAAGAGAGCAAAGAGAGCAAACACGAACCATGAAACAGGAGCTATTCAAACGGTTGCCTTCAGCAAACCAGCCCTCCCACACATTCCCCTTTTAAACAGTTCAGGGCGTGGCTTCTCTCTGCCTCCTTCCGAGGTGCCCCATTGCATTCCTCTGTTTACTCCTGATTGACTGCCTCCTGCGTCGGGCGTCCTTGAACAGGGCCAGCTGTGGGTCATCTTCATCCACGCTGTCAGGCTCACACAGCTGGGTCTGCGTCGTGACCAGATGGGAGGGGCCTGGCTGAGGGCTCTGTGGAGCCTCAATATTATTCTCAGCAAGCTCTCCAACACCCCCCTCCTCCTCCTCTGAATCGTCCGACCCAACTGCCGAACCCACAGGCTGACCCTGAATCACAACAGGGCCATGCCCAGGATGGTACGCCAAATCAGAAGTAGGTTCAGAATGAACTGATGGGAGTAATCAAACCACATATTAGTTTTAATTCTGTAATACAGATCAAATGGTTTAATAATTTTCTACCTCTAGCTCACAAAAAATGAAATTGTGTGACAGCTTTTGGAGGGAGATTGGTGACAGTTCCAAAACATGTACCCAAAGTCTGCACATAACAAGCATGTGCTCTACTATTAAGATGATCACTCCTAATCAATTAATCAGCCCATTGTTACAGGCCTGCTCAATCTTCATTTGTGTGATTTTTTTTCCAATTAAACAAAAAAGCAGACGGGACATAGAAACTGGAACTTGGCAAGAGAAGTCCTTCTGGATCAAGTTAGTGAAACAAATTGTAATTTTGTTCATGAGTTCCTGTGTTTGGGGGTGGATTTCCTTTGCATATAAGTGTGTGTGTGTGTCAAAAAAAGTCAGAATGGTGATTACAATCACAAAATCAAAATCACCATCTTGACTTTTTGATGTACCACCACCTCAATCCCACCGATGATCCAGGTTGCACAGGTCAGTTGAACACTGCAAGTAGAAGGAGTGATGATGATAACGCTACATTGATAGACATGGCAAGTGAAAACTTTTTCATCTGTTTGTTCCTTCTGCTTCTTTTTTTTCTCTTCTGTGTTGTAACTGGGTTTGGTTGCAGTGTTACACGATCAGCTTCCTTTGCTCTGCCCCCAGCCACTTCCTGTTTAAGTTTACCTTTAAAAAAAAAAAGGCCCAGCTACGGATAAAAGTGGAAGGTTTAAAGTCATGTGCAACTCTTTTTTCAGAGATGTTGTAATCAACCATTAAATAGTCACAGAGAAATGGATAGTTCTTCCACTAGTATCAACTATGAAAATGTCTGGTTTCATAACTATCTTCTTAACTGTATGGTGGTGTCCACATATGAACATTGTTTTTTCTGCCTCTGGCAGACTGGAAAAGTCAGCCCTATTTATTTATTCTCTTCCTTCTTAGAAAAAGGGGACAAGCTCCATTTTCTCTCTTTCTTTCTTTCTTTCTTTCTTTCTTTCTTTCTTTCTTTCTTTCTTTCTTTCTTTCTTTCTTTCTTTCTTTCTTTCTTTCTTTCTTTCTTTCTTTCTTTCTTTCTTTCTTTCTTTCTTTCTTTCTTTCTTTCTTTCTTTTCCCTACCACTTGGCTGACAAGCTGTCTCTTTTTGCCTTTATATTTTGTTGCTTCATGCCGATTGTATTGTCCCTTTGGTTGCCTAACAACTTTTTGTAGACTTCCTAGAATCATTTCTGATTCTTCCAGCTTTTAATGTGGTTCACTTCTGCAGTGGATAACCTGGATCTAGAAATGAACCGTTGAAACTTCTGGCTGGAGGGAAGGGAATGGATCTATTGATGAACTGACCTTTTAAATATATACCGTGGCCCTTCTGGGTTCATACTTGTTGGCATAGCCTTTCACATGTTGAATCCTAGCAGAAAAAGCTGAGTCTGTGGTTGTAAAGGTTTTGGCGGTTAAAGGTTGGAGAAAAAGGGTGAGGGGGTGTTTCCAGGATTAAGTGGATGGCTTTGGGATGCCCATGAAGAAGAATGAGAAATTGGAAACTGCACAAATTTTGTGATGCCCTGATGAGTCACAGGCATTTCAGGGCCCTGTTACGGGGCAACAAAAGAATCAAAGCTGGACACAAATCAAGGTTGCAGTGGCACCCTCTGTCCTTTAAAGAGAACTTCAGGTCCTTAAACCAGAGTTTTCATTTTAAAGCCAATGCAACTCTCCTTGCCTTCTCAGACTGGTGCCCTTCCTGTGCATTGAATCCTATGCAATTCCCATCCTTTCAGGATTTGAAGAAACAAATATCTAGCCAAGGGCCGACCCCAGATGTCTGTGTAGCCTGTGGCAAAGAAGCCAATGCCACCCACTGTTTATTCATGTCAAGTGACTTACATGTCTTTGCCTAATCCTGGCAATAAATTAACTACAGGTAGTCCTCAACTTTCAACCACAGGTTTCCATGGAAGCTTCATGACCTTGCAGGGAGTAGGGCTGATATGAGAAACAGCAGCACTCCTGCATTTAGAACAGGGGTAGGCAACCTTGGCTCTTTTATAACTCCTGGACTTCAAATCCAGAATTCCTGAGCCAGCCATGCTGGCTCAGGAATTCTGGGAGTTGAAGTCCAGGAGTCATAAAAGAGCCAAGGTTGCCTACCCCTGATTTAGAAGAACCCTAAGAATTGTCCAAGACTGTTGACTTTCTTGGAACTCTGAGAACATAACATCTTAGTAAGTACCACATTTACTACATCCAGTCTCTCTTTCAGAGTGATAAATGTAGCGTTCCTTAAACACAACTCACAGAACAGCCCAAAACACGTATTTCAGCAGAGGGAAATTCCCTGAAGATGGGCTCCAGCATGAATCCAAAAGCTCGGAAGAGTAAATCTCTGGTCCCAGTGACCAACGCAGATTCAATTTCGCATCATTCTTCTGGGACACGTATATCATACTGTTCCTTCTTCCTATTTTTCATTGGAACAACTTTCCTGTGAAGTAGGTTAGGCTGACAGGGAGTAACTGATCCATAGTCACCAGTGAATTAGTATAGTCTGGACCTTCCCACTTCTAGTCTATTGCTGGACCATTGCATCACATCTCTTCGATGACTTGAGCCCATTTGATCAGATGCACAAAACGATCAGAGTTGTATCGTGTATGTATATATGTAGCCCAATGAAATGCAAAAGGCACACGGAGTGACTGGGCCAGTCACTGCCAGACCAACCTGCCTCACAGGGTGGTTGTGACGGAAAAATAAGGGAAAGAATCTTTCATTCCTGTATGTAAGATTGGATAGAAATCAAACAAGCTGACAACATCTCCAGGTGATCACTAAACTGATGGTTGTAAAGGGTCAACCTATTTTTCAAAGCACCAGACTCCAATAGAAGAAACAATGGATAGAAACTAATTAAGGAGAGAAACAACCTAGAACTAAGGAGAAACTTCCTAACAGTGAGAACAATTAACCAGTGGAACAGCTTGCCTTCAAAGGTTGTGGGTGCTCCATCATTGAAGGCTTTTAAGGAGAGACTGGACAGCCACTTGTCTGAAATGGTATTGGATCAGGGGGTTGGACTAGAAGACCTCCAAGGTCCCTTCCAACTCTGTTATTCTGTTTAGTTATGCACTGCAGCTTTTGACTAAAACTAGCAGGTATACAACAAGTAAGTTGAGGAGAGGGGAAGGAAGGAAGGAAGGGAAGGAAGGAAGGAAGGAAGGAAGGAAGGAAGGAAGGAAGGAAGGAAGGAGGGGAAAACATGCCAGAAAGACTTATATATTCCACTTCTTCAGTTAGATGCTTGGAGAGTTTATGTACTGGTTATTTTAGAAATGGAGCTAATTTTTTTGTAAAATTAACTGATCTTAAATTAAAACTAGGTATGTCTTATTTTTACAGGTATTGCAAATTTCCGTGAATGTATATATACCGCATTTGTGTCTTGATAATTTGTTGTGTGTCATCCGGCCCTATAACTCCTGTCTCACCTTGATTGTGGCCATATGCTGCCTTCCTCATCTTGGTAGCAAGAGAAAAACCTGGCATGCGTCTCTACAACAAGCCTCAATGGTTCTAATTTTAGGTTTGAGTTCGTTTCTCGGTATGTGCAGAAACTGTTTGTGGTCTTGGCCAAGAGTTAATCAGTAATGCCGTGAAAAGCTCCCGAGCTACCATTCAGAGGGTGGATCCGATGTGTGATGACTGTTTCAAGATGGATGTTTTTCATAATTGTGTTTCAGATGAAATGTTCTTCTGGCATTTAGAGTTGTTATCTAGGGCTGTCCTGGATTCCCATACTTTTTAAACAGAATTGGGGAAAAACAGAGGAAATTCATACTTTCATTTTTAAAACATAAAAAAATCAAAGAACAGCTTTTTCAGGTTTTCAGTCTTGTACTTTTAACACATTCTGATGCATCTTTAATAATTTAGCCAGAAGATAAATTTCTTCACTTAGTTTGTGTGTTCTTTTGGTCAGAAAAAAAATAAAATAAAACTCAATCATCTTAGCATATCAATGTATTTTCTTTCACCCAGATAATCCAGACTTAATTCAAATAATGGCTCTTACTCTAGGAAACTTTTAGCTTGCTATTTCTGTTTGATAATTTATTTTTCTTCAGTTTAAGGCTTCCATCAACCCGTTTTTAAAGGTTTGGGATTTGGGTCATATTAAATTAATATGTATGCCTGATGTAAGAAGAATTGTAAGATTTATTCTAAGCGTAGGCACTTATTCCTAAGCAGCTTAGCCAGTGGTAAGAGATGCCAGGGTTTGTAATACAGTAACATTGGAAGTTCTGCAAATTATTTAACTTGGTTACAATGTTTGCTTGATTAGGGAAAAAGATATCCAGTCATGTTAGAACAGTATGTGAATTTTTATGGTTAGGAGCGTCGAACAGAAGCTAGACTCAAAATGCTAAAACAAAACGGACACACATCTAAGAAACAGGAGGTGCGGAAGCTTTCAGACACGTAAAAATATGTTTATTATGTTGAATGTAATTTTAATGTCTATGGAGACATTCGTGGGCACAAATAGCTTCTACCTTTGGCTCTCTCTGCCTTCTCTATTCCCCTGGCAGGCTAAATATAAATTTGTTTTAAGTACAAACCATATGAAACCAGCTGTCTCTAAAGGATGAATAAAGGAATTGTTTCTCTGTCTGGTCTAAATTAAGTCTCCCACTACTCCATTCCTTAACAGTATTTATGGCTTAATTGCCAACATTGGTTATTCATGGCTAAGGGCTAATACTAAATAAGATATGGAAATCACTTTTGAAGCTACTATATTTAACAGAATAACAGAGTTGGAAGCAACCTTGGAGGTGTTCTAGTCCAACCCCCACTCAAGCAGGAGACCTTATACCCATGGTGGCGAACCTATGGCACTCGTCCCACAGGTGGCATGCAGAGTCCTCTCTGTGGGCACATGCGCCATCGCCACACTCCTAGGCCTTCAGCTGGGTTTTATGAAACCTTTTTGCTTTAGGCCTCCGCCAGTGTGTGCCAAAAAAAAAAAAGTTCGATCAATCAATTTCAACTTCTCACGGAAAAAAAAAAGATCTCTCAAAGTTGGAATGGATTGATTGAACTTTTTAGTCCCACCCAGTCTGCCATTACCACTGCAGCCACGCCCACCCAATGGGCCACACCCACCCATTGGGCCACGCCTACCCGACATCCGTCGATGCATAAGTGGGTTTTGGATTGCAGTTTGGGCACTCAGTCTCTGAAAGGTTCGCCATCACTGCCCTATATCATTTTAGACAAATGCTTGACCAATCTCTTTTTAGAAACATCCAGTGTTGGAACACCCACAACTTCTGGAGACAACTTAGCAACAATTCCAGGTCATTCCTTTCTATCATTTAGGACAGTGGCAGAATCAGTTTCAGATTTTTTTTTTGTGGAGAGGGGTTGTAGGTGTGTGGAGAAATATTATAATCCAGTAGTATAGTTGCAATCAGTTGTCTATGATGAAAAAAAAATCTAAACCAGCCTACCAAATTCTGGGTGTCCACCAGATATTACATTATTAGAAAGTTCTCTTGGGCAGTCCAAAATCCTTGAGGAAAGCCATTTATACAAAAATTTGTAGAACTGCAAAAGTGTGTTCTCTGATCTTATGATTCTGACACTATTGCATTAATATTGTGACCATAGCTGACAACTTCAAAAAAAGGGGAGAAAATAGATCCAGGAAACTACAGACCTATCAACCTGACCTCAATACCTGAGAATATTCTGAAAAAATAATCAAGTAACAAATCAGTGAAAACCTAGTGGCAAACAAAGTCATAACCAAAAGCCAACATGGGTTTGTTAAAAACAGATCATTCCAGACAAATCTTATTGCATTCTTTGACCAGGTGACAAAATTAGTGGACCGGAGGAATGCTGTGAATATAATTTACTTGGACTTCAGTAAGGCATTTGATAAAGTAGATGACAAACTACTACTTGATAAGATAGAAAAATGTGGGTTAGACAGCATCCACCAGATGGATTTGTAACTGGCTGACCAACTGCACTCAATATGTAGTCCTCAATGGAACTGCATCTACGTGGAAGGAAGTATGCAGTGGGGTACCACAAGGCTCTGTTTTAGGCCCAGTACTCTTCAACATCTTCATCAATGATTTGGATGAGGGGATAGATGGGAACTCATCAAATTTGCAGATGACATCAAGCTGGCAGGAATAGCCAACACTCCAGAATGCAGGCTTAAGATATAGAAGGATCCCGACAGACTTGAACACTGGGTGCTATCTACCAAAATGAAATTCAATGGTTAAAAAAGTAAAGTTCTACATTTAGGCAAGAAAACCAAATGTACAGGTACAATTGGTGGGGGGGGTACCTCGCTCCATAGTAGTAACTGTGAGAGGGAACTCGGAGTCCTAGTGGACAATCAGTTAAATATGAGCCAGCAGTGTGCTGCAGCTACCAAAAAAGCCAACACAGTGCTAG
This sequence comes from Vipera berus, assembly GCF_964194415.1. Taxonomy (NCBI): domain Eukaryota; kingdom Metazoa; phylum Chordata; class Lepidosauria; order Squamata; family Viperidae; genus Vipera; species Vipera berus. The sequence goes on along the minus strand of NC_138204.1, from coordinate 15,913,191 downwards.
GCTGCATTAACAGAGAGATGGAATCAAGATCACATGACATGTTAATACCACCTTATAATGCCTTGGTAAGGCCACACGTGGAATACTGCATCCAGTTTTGGTCACCACAATGTAAAAAAGTTGTTGAGTGTAGAAAGAGTACAGAGAAGAGCAACTAAGATGATTAGGGGACTGGAGGCTAAAACATATAAAGAAAGGTTGCTGGAATTGGGTATGTCTAGTTTAATGAGCAGGACTAGGGGAGACATGACAGCAGTGTTCCAATATCTAAGGGGCTGTCACAAAGAGGAGGAGGTCAGCCTATTCTCCAAAACACCTGAAGGCAGAACAAGAAGCAACAGATGGAAACTAATCAAGGAAAGAACCAGCCTACAACTAAGGAGAAATTTCCTGAGAGTTAGAACAATTAATCAGTGGAACGGCTTGCCTGTAGAAGTTGTGGGTGGTCCAACACTGGAATTTTTTAAGAAGAGACTGGACAGCCATTTGTCTGAAATGGTACAGGGTCTCCTGCTTGAGCAGGGGGTTAGACTAGATGACCTCCAAGGACTTTTCCAACTCTGTTATTCTGTATTATCACTTTGGTTATCAACTACTGAAGAAGCAGATAGGATTTCAGACAATCAAAGTAGTATTTTAAGATCTGTGCAATACTTGCATGAGCAATACAAAGAGTTTAGTACAGTTAAGCCACCATTTGAGGGCATTTGGAAATCTGAAAATAGTTGGGCCTTGCCCTCAGAATGGCCACCTGGAGAGAAGAGCTAAATTAATCAAAACATACCGTTTAACCAGAAAACCTACAAGTGAAGATGTTCTAGCCCCCCTGGGATGCCCCCACCTCCTCCAGCCTATTTTTAGCTATTTCTTCTAAAAAGGAATTAATAGAGCATAGCACTAAATGCTTAGTTACACTCAGTTACGTTTCTCTCTCTCTCTCTCTCTCTCTCTCTCTCTCTCTCTCTCTCTCTCTCTCTCTCTCTCTCTCTCTCTCTCTCTCTCTCTCTCTCTCTCTCTCTCTCTCTCTCTCTCTCTCTCTCTCTCTCTCTCTCTCTCTCTCTTTGATGCCCTTTCAGCTGAAACCTGTACAAGTCTCAGTCTATAGAGGAAGTAAGAAGGGTGTTATGTTTGGTGATTTCATGGAAATAGGAAGGGGGGGTGGCAGGAGGAAGAAAATTGAGTAGAATAAGCATTTTATGCTTGACAACAGACGATCCCTGAAGCCACTGCTGTCCTGCAAAAAAAAAAAAAAGCCTTCAGCATTGTGCCAGTACATGTCTAAACGTGGAATCCTTAATAACAGCCTGACATGCTACATAAACTTGAAAAAGACCCTCCTATCATTCAAGGCAGGGATGCGGTGGCTCAGTGGGTTAGGACCTGAGCTTGTCGATCAGAAGGTCGACAGTTTGGCGGGTCGAATCCCGAGTGCTGCGTAACAGAGTGAGCGCCTGTTACTCGTCCCAGCTTCTGCCAACCTAGCAGTTCGAAAGCACGTAAAAATGCAAGTAAAAAAATAGGGACCACTACGGTGGGAAGGTAACAGCGTTCCGTGCGCCTTTGACGTCTAGTCATGCCGGCCACATGACCACGGAGACGTCCTCGGACAAGCGCTGGCTCTTCGGCTTTGAAACGGAGATGAGCACCAGCCCCTAGAGTCGGAAATGACTAGCACGCATGTGCGGGGGAACCTTTACCTTTACTATCATTCAAGGCAGAATAAATGAAGCTGTGCCTATCAGACAACAGCCTGCATTGGACCCCTTGCTATTACCCATAGGTTTGGGGACCTCTTTCATAGGTATTGTAGGAGGAAAATAGAAGAGGCCATTTCTGCAGGAACCTCAATATCAAAGGCATTGTGCTTTTTCCTCTCTCTTAAAAAATATATATATATATACATATATAATTTCTATTGGGAAATAATTTTATACGGGATTAAAAACTGCAAAAGTGAAAATTTAGAAAAACATATGAAAAGAGAAAAGAAAAAGTAAGAAATAGTAAAAAATCAAAGAAAAGAATAAGCAGAAAGATAAAAGGAAAATACCAGTATCAAAAGAAGCTATTTCCAACCTAATTTGCAACAGTTACGGATGCACTGCGGAGTCCTTGGTGCTCTCTGAGCTTGGTGGTTTTCTGGCAAATAAAGTAGTAGTTTGGCTGCCAATTTATCAGCTCTGTTGTGGGAAGTGGTGATGCCCTTCCCAATGCGTGCCATAGGAGGGCATGCTGGCTTCGCACCAGAAAGATGAGTGGTTCTTCCTTCAGTGTCACCCAAAGGCCCCTCCCTCCCTAGAGTGGGCTCGCAAACAGGCATCACAAAGGGGAAGGTTCAGAGCCAGCGGGAATCGTGACTCCCTGCACGGAGCACCAACTTGTCTCCCCATCAAAGTGGTACCTATTTATCTACTTGCATACAATATGCTTTCAAACTGCTAGGTGAATAGAAGCTGAGGCAAGTGACAGGAGCCCACCTCACAGTGCTAGGACTTGAACCTGAGGTCACATGATTGCTATTTGCGACCTTCCCAGCCAACTTCTGACAGACAAAGTCAATGCTGGATTCACTTAATAACAGTATGATTCACTTAGCAATTGCAGTGGTCCGCTTAACAACTATGGCAAAACAAGATCATAAAGTCAGGCACAATTCACTTCACCACCACCATGCTTAGCGTTGGAAATTCTGGTCCCAACTGTGGTCATAATCAAAAACTACCTGTACTCACATAGCACACAGCACAATCCAATGTACTACATACTTATCAGATGGGTTGGGTTTGTCCAACTTGTTAAGCCATCCCAAAAAATCAGGATTAACACTGAAACTTCCCTTGTTCAGCATATCGAGCAAATGGGCTTGCAAAGTCATTACTTAACCAAGTGTGCTGGCATTTCCTAAGCAAGGAACCAATAAATACAGTAAATATTTCCAAAATGTTGCAAAAGAACAGACGGCCATTTCATTGTTTTAAATAAGCTATTAACATCCACCTCATTAAAGCAAGATTTGGTTAGAAAGAAGATCAGAGCCTTCCTTAGCATAACTCACTGATACAAATCTTTTGGAATACAATAGCCTTTTAATTATTCCTTTTTTCCTTGCAGTAGTTCTGCCTAATCAGACTTCATAGAAGAACCTTATTGTCTTGGTTGTGGGCTGCTGTGAGAGACTTAACACTAAATTTGTTGTGCACATTTGGTAGCGGGGAAGAGGGGACGCCTATCCTATAAATCTACTATCGTAATTGTGATAGAAATACAAACAAGACTTTGTATGAAAAGTAAGGCATGCTTTTTGCAAGTCCTCCAGCAGAAAAATGTAGCCTGTTGTGGGGTGACTTGAAGAGTAAAACAGGGTAAGCCTTGCAGAGATTCAAAACATACATTTTACTACACATTCCCATGAAAATAAGGCCTATTTTTGTTCCCATCCCTGTTTATTTCTGGAGTGCTGCCAAGAACATGCCACACAAGGTTAGCATGGGCCTCAAACCAACAGAAATTTGAACCCCAATGTAGAACCACCATATAAACCTGAATTAATCAACAAGAATTTCCCTTCCTTTTTAGCTGTTCTGAGTTTCCTCAAACCATGAGGTGGGCAGCAAATATATTTATGTTCCCAAACATTCTAAAAACAAATGTCAGGAACCCATGTAGGCTTTCTAGTGCCATCATTTGCAGCACAGAAGAACAATAATTGTATGTATTAATGATGATCACTAGGAACCCTATTTGAATAAAACTCACCTAAAATGAAGGATAGGCTGAAGGAAACAACCAAAGTTTGAAGAAATCCATGTGGCATCCCTGTTAAAGAGTAGCCCTTTTGTGGTGAAGCATGTGAGGAATACCATATCTATCTATCTATCTATCTATCTATCTATCTATCTATCTATCTATCTATCTATCTATCTATCTATCTATCTATCTATCTATCTATCTATCATCTATCTATCTACTGTGCTGCTCATCTTGCCAAGGCGACTTTAAGCAGTTAACTGTCCTGCAATTAAAATACTGTATAAAACAATAAATAAGAACATACATTTAAACATTCAGAAAAATGAACTTTTACTTACTTTCACAAATGTTGTGAAAGTGAATGACATAGAGCAAGGGTCCCCAACCCCCAGGGCTGTGGTCCATTACTGGGCCGTGGCCTATTCCAAAGTAGACCGGTGTATGTGCGCACTTGCAGTCCACTCACATGAGTGGTACCTCAAACGCTTCTTTCTTGTATGAGTGGAGCTATGTGGCATGTATGCATACCACCCTGCTGCTCGCACAGCCCGGTTCCCTCCCCCCCCCAAGCTGGGCCGCCAAGCTGCCTGCTCTCAATGCTCCAAAAGCAGAGCAATGAGAGCAGATGATGAGTGGGACATGCATGCCCGGCTCAGCTTCACTGACTCATTGAGGCTGCCTGCATAGGACACCCAATCCGCGTTTGGAGTGTTGGGTAGCCCCTGTGAGTCTGAAGGACCATGAGACTGCTCCCCCCAAAGGCTTCTCTTCTCCGTGCCAAAAGCTTTTGCAAATGGACGAAAGGCTTCGAGGGAGCGATCTCGTTCTGCTTCAGGCCTTCCGTCCCTTTGCAAAAGCTTTTGGCATGGAGAAGCCTGAAGGAGTGGGAAGTTGTACCCCAAAGGATTCTCTTCTCTTTTGCACTAGTGGAGATGTGCACACCAGGCCGCCACTCACACGGCCCTTTTCTCTCCCCTCTTCTCCCCAGCCAGGCCGTCAAGCCACAAAAAAGGTTGGGGACCGCTGACGTAGAGTACTTCTGAAGCCATTGGCTGATTGTAAAGGGGAACAGGAGTTTCTGTGTTGCATTATTCATGATTCATATTCTTACAAATATATCAGTCTTCCTTATTACTTAATTTCAGTCCTCCTTAATTAAACCTCAGCTGTGTTGTTGCTTACCCATATCACAATTATGACTCGACTCGCTATTTAGTGAAACAATCTGATTGTACCTCTTTCTCTCTCCTCTACAGGCTGGCCCATCACTTTATCTACCCTCAAGCAATTGTTCAGCCCAGTATGGTGATCCCAACTCCTGTTCAGTCCATCACTTCTCCTTACATAGACTACACAACGGCAAGCCAGGCCTACTCGCAGTTCACCACTGCTGCCTACGACCAGTATCCCTATGCTCCTTCTGCTGCTGCTGGCTTTGTGGGATACGGGTACACGGGTGCCGTTCCTCAACATGCCACGACTGCCGGTCTACCAATAGCAGCACCCACAACTTTTGTGCAGTATCCACCGACACAGCTGCAACCAGACCGTATGCAATAGAAACCCATCTTCAGAAAGACCTTTCTAGCTATGAAGGAATGCAAAGACATGGATGCCGAGAAAACAAAGGAAAACAATAATATTTTTTTTAAAATCAAGCTTTTGTAAAAAAGAAAAATTGATCATATTAGGAAGGATGCATATCAATACCTAAGCTATTTATAGTGTTACAGACTTTTTAAAACATCCTTGCCAAAAAAAAGACTTATACTTACAATGAACGTTGGAAAGCTCATTTTCCATCTTTCCCTCTCTTTCTGTTTATCAAGACACATATTATTGCAAAGATGGACTAAAACGATCCCCCTGCGCTTAAAGTGAAAACTGCAAACTCTTGAACAATTCATAGCAGTTTACTTCATCACCAGCCATTTTCTGCTTTTATTACTTAAGTTGCTATGCGCCATCAGACTGTTGCCATCTGTCATTTAGCCTTTTGCAAAAGGTATTTGGAGAATACATAGATGAGGGGGGAGAAGAAGGAGCAGGTTTGGGGGGGTCAAGGGGTGGGAGGATCCTTCTATTAAAAACTTTGTAATAATCAAATGCCTTACAGGAAAAAAAGAGCCTATTTTAATATTTATTGTGATTTCTCTTTATTCACAGTAGCTGTGAATTGCAGGTGAAAACTATAGTAATATCTGCCTTGTCTAATACACCTAAATTATTGTATGTTGGGGAGTTTTAAATTGCTTTCAACATGCAAACGTAATATTGGCTTTAAGGACGGTGCAATATTCAAGTCGATGCACTGTATTTTTTCTTATTGTAATTGTTACTCTTTTAAGATTATCTCAAAGTTTTAGGTATATTTTTAAAAGCAAGAAAAAATATTGAACATATTGTCTACTTTAATAGATCTTTTGTTTATGATACTGCAGGTCTAGAGAAATTTTACAGTATTTATATAAAAGCTAAGCGGGGTCTTAGACCAGCACTGTTTAGGAGAATGTCAGGAATAAATCAGAGCTCTATTATGAAGTTACACACTTGAACAAGAAAGTTGAAAAAGTTACATTTTGACACCCAGTGGTACAAAGTGCTGATTAGGTAAAAGGCAGTGTAGGAAGTGCATTTTTACAAGGAAGAGCAATAAACTATTTTGAATTTTAAGACATCATTGTGTTGTGCTTGGCTATCTTATGAGATAAACTGGGAGAGAGCTGTGGGTTGCCACATCATTGGACTCTATATTCCTGACGCCCTTGAATTAAGAGTGCTCTGCTTTGTGCATCCTGAACTATGTTAGTTACTAAAGTACAAAATTTTACTGAAGGTCAGCTTTTGTTGGGTGTAACAGTGTAGCAATGACACTATTCACATTTTTCCTCTTTTTACATTGTAAGGGTGGGGTGGAGGGGAGACGGCCTTTCACAAAACAGGACCACGGAATACTGTAAACACCTGTAAATATCTGCCAGCCATTGATAGCTTAAGAAGCCTTAGTAAGGCCACACCTGGAATACTGCATCCAGTTTTGGTCACCACATTACAAAAAAGATGTTGAAACTTTGGAGAAAGTACGGAGAAGAGCAAGTAAGATGATTAGGGGCCTGGAGACTAAAACATATGAAGAACAGTTGCAGGAACTGGGTATGGCCAGTCTCAAGAAAAGAAGGACTATGACTTACATGATAGCAATATTCCAGTATTTGAGAGGCTGCCACAAAGGAGGGGGTCAACTTATTTTCCAAAGTGCCACAGGGGAAGAGAAGAAACAATGGATGGAAACTAATCAAAGAGAGAAGCAACCTGGAATTAAGGAGAAACGTCCTAACAGTGGGAACAATTAACCAGTGGAACAGCTCTCTTTCAGATGTTGTGGGTGCTTCATCACTGGAGGCTTGTCAGAAGAAACTGGACATTGACTTGTCTGAAATGGTATAGGGCAGGGGTCGGCAACCTTGGCTCTTTTATGACTCGCGGACTTCAACTCCCAGAATTCCTGGCTCAGGAATTCTGGGAGTTGAAGTCCGCGAGTCATAAAAGAGCCAAGGTTGCCGACCCCTGGTATAGGGTCTCTTGCTTGAGCAGGGGGGTGGACTAAAAGACCTCCAAAGTCTCTTCCAGTTCTATTCTGATTGATTGAATGATTGAAGGACCAGAAGACCTTTCTGAAGCCTAATACACTTGCCCTGTTTATCTATGATGAAGGCAGGCCAACCAAGGAAAGTCAGAAAAACACCTGCCTCCATTACAAACTTCTCTAAGAAACTGAAGAAAATCCCTTTTAAAATTACCTGATTTATATCCCACTTTTCCGGTAAAAGCTCAAGGTGGCGTATCTCCTTTTTATCCCCGTAACAATAACCCTGTGAAATAAGTTTGGGGTGAAAGAAAAAAAATGTAAAGTAACTTGTCCAGAGAGTTTCCATGGCTGAGAATCTACTTGTACTTGAGTTTCTCCAGTCCCAGTCCAATATCTTAATAACAACATGAGTGAATGAATGAATGAATGAATAACATCCATTTGCTTTCAGATAAGAAGAGACAGCATATAGGGCGGAGGTACAAAAACTATCCATATGGTGTAGTAACAACAACTTGCACCTAAACATCGGCAAGACGAAAGAGATGGTGTTAGACTTCCAGAGAAAAAAGGAGGAACCTGCCCCACTTTACATCAGGGAGGACTGTGTGGAGAGAGTTTCCTCCTTTAAATTTCTGGGAGTCTACCTCTGTGAAGATCTGACCTGGAAAGTTAACACAACCCAGGTGGCTAGAAAGGCCCAACAGAGGCTTCACTTTCTTAGGGTCTTGCGGAAGAACAGGGTAGAACAACAGCTAATGACCCTCTTTTACCGGTCTACTATAGAGAGCGTCCTCTCGTATGGTATTGTGGTTTGGTATGCTGGTCTGACAGCCGCGGATAGGAAAGTATTACAGAGGGTAGTGAGCACAGCACAAGACATTGTGGGCTGTTCCCTGACACCACTGGATGACATCGCCAGGGCTCGTTGCCTTGGAAGAGTGAGGAAGATTCTCAGGGATGACTCACACCCTGGACGGTATCTCTTTACTCTCCTACCATCCGGTAGGAGATATAGGAATATAGCCAGCCGTACCAACAGGCTGAAAAATAGCTTTTATCCGTGGGCTGTTAGGCTTTTAAATGGGGCATAATCTTATGCAGAATTGACTTGGGAGGCCGGTGTGTGGTGTAGTTGGTTCACATGGTGTGGTGGGATGGAGGGTTTGTTGTCACTGTGTGTTGGGGGGAGAGAGCACGGGGGGAGGCTCAGCTAATCTCAATGTACACATGTTGTACTTTGACAATAAAAGTTTATTTATATTTATTTATTTATTTATTTATTTATTTATTTATTGAAAACTGAACAAGGTAAATGCATTTTTGCATTCTGCCACCAGATTTCCATTGCATTTATAGGATCATTGCAGTGGCAGGAAGGCAGAGAAGAAACCATGACTTAGTGTAATATGTGAGCAATTTAGGATATAAGCAGATTGGTTTCAGATAGAAGGCAATAGGCTATGCGTGGCTGCCAGAGAATGCAAGCAATATATTAATGGCAGGTAGGATGTCCTTGGCTAAACCACGAGTAAATTCCTGCAGTCTTGCTTGGGTTCAGGCATTGCAAAAAGCCATAATGTGGTTTTACCTTAGTGTGTTATATGAAACTACCCACAGTCAATGTGTGGTACTAGCTATGATTTATGGTTTCATGCAGAAAAGCACAATTGGAGGGCCCAGATGGGTATCTGCTTGGTGGTGGACACCATCTTGGCTTTTTTGAAGTCAGATACCCCTGGTCCCCAAGCTTCATATATCCCCCAGTGATCCAACTGTAATATGGCAATATGACAAGGTGACATGGTTAAATACCTGAGTGGAGATAATCATCTTAATATATTTAATTTTAAATCCGCAGACTCAAATTTAATTTTTTGGTTGACTCATCTCTTGCTTTTGGAAATCTGTTTCTTAGTACATCATACCAAACTTTAACTTAGAAAAAAAGTTAATGACTTCTGATTTTAGGGCGAAATATCAATTCAGCTAATGATTTGTTTGGTATCTTATGGTTGCTGGCTGGCTCATCGCAACCCAATTTCTGAGAATGTGCAACCTACGTGGTCAAAGGACAGGCTACAAACTAGGGGGCAACATGAACATTATTCCCTGGCATCATGGAGCTCAATCATTTAAATCCCCCTCCCCCCAATGTTTGATCCCAAAAATCCTGTAAAATAGGTTGGGGCAAGAGAAAGCAACAGTAGCCCCAAAGGCTCGCTAAATTTCTGGGGCCCAAGTTGGATTTGAATATGGGTTCCCCAATTTTGGCTAGTGCAGTGGCTCAGCCATTTAAGATGCTGGACTTGGCTGGAAAGTTGGTAGCCAGATTTGAGACCCAAGTGCCACGCAACAGGATGAACTCCCGTCCTTGTCCAGCTTGTCTGCCAACCTAGCTGTTTGAAAGCATGCAAATGTGCGTAGACAAATAGGTACCACTTTGGTGGGAAGGTAACCGTGCTCCTTGAAGTCATGCTGGCCACATGACGGTGGAAATGTCTTCGGACAGTGCTGGCTCAATGGCCTTAAAACAGATGAGCACCAACCCCTATAGTGGGCAATGACTAGTAGAGTCATTTACTCCCCAATCCCTGTCTATTTAGCCATTACAGGTAGTCCTTGGTTTATAACCATTCATCTAGTGATTGTTTGAAGTTATAACATCACTGACCAGTATTCATAACTACGACCACTGTAGAATCCCCTCAATCATGTGATCAAAATTCAAGCGCTTGTCAACTGGCATGTACTGGCTCATAGTCAAGTGATCATTGACCAGGACTCCAAGGTCCCTCTCACCGTTGCTGTTTTAGAGACAGTCTCGCCTAATCTGTATTTAAACCTTTGATTTTTCCTGCCTAAATGTAAAACGTTGCTTTTCTCTACATTAAAACTCATTTTGTTGGATAGGGCCCATTGTTCAAGTTTGTCAAGATCTTTTTGGATCCTGAGCTTGTCTTCTGGGCTGTTGGCTACTCCTGTCAGTTTGGTTTCATCTGCAAATTTGATCCCATTCAATTCTCTCATCTAAGTCATTAATGAAGATATTGAAGAGTACTGGGCCTAAGACGGAACCTTGTGGTACTCCATTGCTTACTTCTCTCCATGTGGATGTGGTGCCGTTGAGGACTCAGTAGGGTTTGTCAGTCAATGGGGCAAACCAGATTCACTTAACCACATGATTCACTTAACAATTTTAGTGATTTGCTTAACAACTGTGGCAAAAGGGTCGTAAAATGGGGCAAAACTCACTTAACAATCTTGCTTAGCAACACAAACTTTGAACTCAATTGTAGCTGTAATTCGAGGACTACCTGGATGCTATTTGGTTTATATATATATATATATATATATATATATATTCTCGTAGATTTTCACGGGTATAGGTATGTAGGTCTTGGCGTATTCGAGTCTTTTCCCGTGTAGGATTGAGGGTGTCTTGGCGACGTTTCGACGAGGTCCCACTCGTCATCTTCAGGCTGGTGTCTTCGCTCGCACAAGCATGAAACCGAAGACACCAGCCTGAAGATGACGAGTGGGACCTCGTCGAAACGTCGCCAAGACACCCTCAATCCTACACGGGAAAAGACCCGAATACGCCAAGACCTATATATATATATATATATTACTGTGCTTTTTTAAAAGATCCATCCAGCCTCTAATTCAATGCAGAAACAGACCAACAATTAGAACAGAGCATCATTAACAGGCTGTAAAGTTCACCCCGCCTATTTTTAAAAAATAAAATAAAAAAATCTTTGTAGCTTGGGTGGGCTTCAATGAATTTGGGGGAAGGTGGTTTTACAACAGGAGAGCAATGAAGAGGGAAATTTCTCCATGAGTTTTTGTTGCTGGGTTATTTTGATGGATGGGATTGTCCAAAGACCATTCATGATGAACAGGACGATTATGCTGGAATGAAGAGAACAATGTAGAAGGAATGCTTATCAGGCAGTAACAGGGTATTCTGGCAAGGGCGACTCTAGCCTGAGATGGTTGGCAAACGAGCCAGCTGGTGGCTGCAGAGGAGTCGTTGATCAGCATAGCTTCAAGCCATAACTTTTCAACAATTCCATGGAATGGAAACTTCCAGCTTCCATTTTTTTTCTTTCATCAGCATAAAATCTCCAAATCATGTTACACTCATGGAGAATTCAAAGGCACAATCCTGCAATTTTCTTCTAGGGATATGATTTCTCATGACTTATGCTTGCAGTACTGGGATTTCCTAATAGGCTTCCAATCAAGTACTAACCCTGTTTACCTTATACATTCATTCAAGGTTATCCAGGTCCTGGATAACCAGGAGGCAATAATGTTTTATAATGGGTCTTTAGAGTGAATATTAATAGATCTGCTTAATTGACACCGGGGAGGGAAGGGGGGAGGAATTGCTAATACTTCAGAAGAGAGGCTCAAGATTCAGAAGGATCTTGATAGACTTGAACATTGGGCCCTATCCAATAAAAAGTGGGGAGAAATGTAAGGTTCTGCACTTCGATAGGAAAAAGAACAGAGGAATAGGTAAAGGTAAAGGTTCCCCTGCACATGCGTGCTAGTCATTTCCGACTCTAGGGGCCGGTGCTCATCTCCATTTCAAAGCCGAACAGCCAGCGCTTGTCCGAGGATGTCTCCATGGTCATGTGGCCGGCATGACTAGACCCCAAAGGCGCACGGAACGCTGTTACCTTCCCACCGTAGTGGTCCCTATTTTTCTACTTGCATTTTTACGTGCTTTCGAACTGCTAGGTTGGCAGAAGCTGGGACGAGTAACAGGCGCTCACTCTGTTACGCGGCACTTGGGATTTGACCCGCCAAACTGCCGACCATCTGATCGACAAGCTCAGCCTCCTAACCCACTGAGCCACCATGTCCCTAACAGAGGAATAGGTACCAGGTATTACCTGGATTAGGTGTAGCATTTGTGATCTGTGTCTCTTAACAGAATAACAGAGTTGAAAGGACCTTGGAGATCTTCTAGGCCAGAGGTAGGCAACCTTGGCTCTTTTATGACTCGTGGACTTCAATTCCCAGAATTCTGGCTCAGGAATTCTGGGAGTTGAAGTCCATGAGTCATAAAAGAGCCAAGGTTGCCTACCCCTGTTCTAGTCCAACCCCCTGCTCAAGCAGGAGATCCTGTACCGTTCCAGACAAGTGGCTGTCCAATCTCTTCTCAAAAGCCACCCAATGTTGGAGCTCCCACATCTTCTAAAGACAAGCCCTTCCACTGGGTTAATTGTTCTGTCAGGAAATTTCTCCTTACTTCTAGGTTGCTTCTCTCCTTGGTTAGTTTTCATCCATTCCTTCTTGTCCTGCCTTCTGGTGCTTTGGAAAATAGCTTGATTCCCCCCTTCTTGCAGCCCCTCAAATATTAGAATGCTGCTCATCCAAATTAGAATGACCCAGTGATGTGACCCAGCTGCCAAGAGATCCAATGCCATTTGCATTAGTAGGGGCATAGGTCAATTTCACGGGAAGTGATAGCATTGCTCTATACTGTACTGGTCAGACCACATCTAGAATGTTGTTTCCAGCCCTGATCACCACAATGGGGAAAAGACGAGAAACTGGAAGAATGCAGAGAACAGTGAAAAGATGGAGGCTAAATCCTACAAAGAGCAATTGAAGGAACTTGGCACGTTTAGCCTAAAGAAGAGGAGAAAGACATGACAGCATAATTCCAACAGATGAAGGGATTTCATAGGGAAGAGGGTGTGAATTTATTCCCCATATTGTTGGAGGGTTAAGCAAGGAGCAATAGATGGAACCTTGAAATAAGAATCAATTTCTTGTTTGTTAAGCAATGGAACCTGAAGTTGTGGGTGCTCCCTCAGTGGAGGTCCTCAAGACAAAATTGGAGAACCATTTGTTTTGGAAGGTATGAAGATACCTGTACTGGGCTGGGCTGGGCTGGATTAAAACACCCCCTATGATTGCTTCTGACTGAAATGAAGTTATGATTCTGAGTAATTACTACCTTGTAAATAAAACTGAGCGGTGGCTCAGTGGGTTAGGACGTTGAGCTTGTTGATCAGGTCGGCAGTTTGGCGGGTCGAATCCCGAGTGCCGGGTAACAGAGTGAGCGCCTATTACTCATCCCAGCTTCTGCCAACCTAGCAGTTCGAAAGCACGTAAAAATGCAAGTAGAAAAATAGGGACCAATACGGTAGGAAGGTAACAGCGTTCCGTGCGCCTTTGGCATCTAGTCATGCCGGCCACATGACCACGGAGACATCCTCGGACAAGCGCTGGCTCTTTGGCTTTGAAACGGAGATGAGCACCGGCCCCTAGAGTCGGAAACGACTAGCACGCATGTGCGGGGGAAACTTTACTTTTACCTTTACCTTTAAATAAAACTGCATTCATCAAGAGGATTGTTTCTCAATTTCTCCTTGGCTGTGAAGGAATGTTTGATATCTATTCACTTCCATCAACTGAATGTGATGTTGTGGGGGAAGAAAAAAGATGCAGAAGAATTTCTATGACCAGCACCAACCCGTTTGTGTTACCAGAGAGAAAATGCTAACAAACTCCCTCCTTCTTCTCTACCCTCTTTGTATCTTGTATACTTTTGCCAACTGAGCGATTTGCTTGTTCCAAAGCCACCCTCCCACCTTTAAAACAAAAACCTACTGAAAGCATTGGAATTACACAACTAATTCAGAGGAAAGGCCTCTCCTAGAGCAACACAGAAAGAGGGATAGTGTGTGCATATTCATGCGCGTGCATACCACCAGATCATGCCTGGAAGTTTCTGCTTTCTGCAATAGAATACTCTCTCATTCTTATCTATCGCTTTCCAGCTCATAGAATTGCTGATCTCTGTCTGGTCAGGAGTTATAACATGAACAGGCTGCTTCCTTTAATTAGTCAAAATAAGCATGCAAAAGACAGAAACCATCAACAAGGTGGTTTTCAGTGTGATATATGGCAAAATAATTTGGAAAAGATCATTTGGAAAAAAAATGCTCTGTGGGGGGGGCCTAGAAGTAAATGCAAAGACTGGACACTTTGTTACTGCAGATAGTCCTTGACTTACAACTGTTCATTTAGGGACCGAAGTTACAACAGTCCTGAAAAAGTGAAGTTTTCCACACTTACAACCGTCGCAACATCCTCTTGTTCCCATGATCAAAATTGGCACTTGGCATGAATTTAAGGCAGGGCTCACGTGATCATCATTTGTAACTTTCCCAGCTGGCTTCTGACAAGCAAAGTCAATGAGAGAAAGCAGATCCACTTACCGACAGTATGAGTCGCTTAACAATAGCAGCGATTCATTTAATCACCCTAGTAAAAAAAATGGTTGTAAAATGAGGCCAGCTCACTTAACAACTGCCTTGCTTAGCAATGAAAATTTTGGGTCAATTGTGGCTGTAGGTTGAGGTTGTACTTTTATGTTTTAAAACTTCCACACCACTACATTTCTACTAGAATAAGACTGTTTTATGAAATCTTATGATAAGCAAGAGGGACGCGGTGGCTCAGTGGGTTATGATGCTGAGCTTGTGGATCTGAAGGTCGGCAGTTTGGCGGGTCAAATCCCGAGTGCCACGTAACATTGTGAGCGCCTGTTAGTCGTCCCAGCTTCTGCCAACCTAGCAGTTCGAAAGCATGTAAAAATGCAAGTAGAAAAATAGGGACCACTATGGTGGGAAGGTAACAGCGTTCCGTGCGCCTTTGGCGTCTCGTCATGCCGGCCACATGACCACGGAGACCTCCTCGGACAAGCGCTGGCTCTTCGGCTTTGAAATGGAGATGAGCACCGGCCCCTAGAGTCGGAAACGACTAGCACGCATGTGCGGGGGAAACTTTACCTTTACCTATGATAAGCAAGGTTTGTTTCTTTGGTGTAAGTGGATTATGCATAATTGGGGCAGAGTCCAATGGTCTAGGGAAGGGCAATTGCTGCAACTGGAAGCTGTAAACATCTGCCAGCCATTGGTAGCTTACGAAGCCTTAGTAAAGCCACACCTGGAATACTCCATCCACTTTTGGTCACCACATTACAAAAGTGCAAAGAAGAGCAACTAAGATGATTAAAAGCCTGGAGACAAAAACATATGAAGAACAGTTGCAGGATTTGGGTTAGTCTAGCGAAAAGAAGGACTAGGGGGGACACGATAGCTGTATTCCAATATTTGAGAGATTGTTTGAAATTCTCCTGCTTGAAGACCTCCAAGGTCCCTTCCAGCTCTATTGAGATTCTGATTCAGATAGCTGTTGTTGTTGTTAGCTGCGAAGTCGTGTCCGACCCATCGCGACCCTATGGACAACATTCCTCCAGGCCTTCCTGTCCTCTACCATCTTCTGGAGTCCATTTAAGCTCACGCCTACTGCTTCAGTGACTCCATCCAGCCACCTCATTCTCTGTCGTCCCTTTCTTCTATTGCCCTCGATCTTTCCCAGCATTAGGCTGTTCTCCAGTGAGTCCTTCCTTCTCATTAGGTGGCCAAAGTATTTGAGTTTTAGCTTCAGGATCTGGCCTTCTAAAGAGCAGTCGGGATTGATCTCCTCTAGGACTGACCGGTTTGATCGCCTTGCAGTCCAAGGGACTCGCAGGAGTCTTCTCCAGCACCATAGTTCAAAGGCCTCAATTCTTTGGCGCTCAGCCTTTCTTATGGTCCAACTTTCACTGCCATACATTGCAACTGGGAAGACCATAGCCTTGACTATACGCACTTTTGTTGACAGGGTGATGTCTCTGCTTTTTAGTGTGCTGTCTAGATTTGCCATGGCTTTCCTCCCCAGGAGCAAGCGTCTTTTAATTTCTTGGCTACAGTCCCCATCTGCAGTGATCTTGGAGCCCAGGAAAATAAAATCTGTCACTACCTCCATTTCTTCCCCATCTATTTGCCAGGAATTGAGAGGGCCAGATGCCATGATCTTGGTTTTCTTAATGTTAAGTTTCAACCCAAGTTTTGCACTCTCCTTCTTCACCCGCAACAAGAGGCTCTTTAGTTCTTCTTCACTTTCTGCCATTAGAGTGGTATCATCTGCGTATCTTAGGTTGTTGATATTTCTTCCGGCAATCTTAATTCCAACTTTTGATTCATCTAGCCCTGCCTTTCTCATGATGTGCTCTGCATATAAGTTAAATAGGCAGGGCGACAGTATACAGCCTTGCCGGACTCCTTTCCCAATTTTGAACCAATCAGTGGTTCAGATAGCTATCACGTGATAAAAAGGGATGTTCTGAAAAAAAAGGGAAAGGTAATTTTGGATCTCCTCTTACACTACCCAAAAAACCGCAAGCCAAAAGCAGAGAAGAAATTTTTCAGTTCAAGAAGTATATTTTATTTCCCCTTTTAATTTCCCCGTCCAATAGTTTTATCAGCAAGGGAAGTTGGAAGAAACTTCCATTTAGAAAAAGAGGAAAATGGTAGAGAAAGAAACAGCTATAAATCTCCCCTGCCTTGGGTACGATAAAAAAAGTCACGGTGGAAGTCATTGAATTTTTACCTGTTTTTATGTGTGTGTCATATGAAATGTTACTACTAATGTTATTATTGATAAATAATAATGGATATGCAGCGTTTCAGATTTGATTTTGGAAAAAGCGTTTGGGAACCTGCAGGACTTAATAAGTAGCTCATTAAAGCAGCTGTTTCCTTATCCTGGGATTCTGCATTGCAAAAATCATTATAACTACTAGATGGCAACCTAGTGACAGAGTATTCTGAATGTATTTGCTGCCACGTAGTAGTCACTTAGACTTTCTGCAGCTCAGATCTAATAGCCCAAATACACCTGGCTCTCCTTATTCCTTTCTCATATTATTTTTTTCTTAAAGCTCTCTCTCTGCCCTCCCATTTCTTATCCATGAGTGAGCAAATTTGTCATCTGTTTTTAAAGACAATGCAAATAGCTGTTGTCATTGTCCATACTTGTCACATTACCAGAAAATTCCTAAACACCTACTTATAATCCAAATAGAAAGAACATTGAGAAGCCAAATCATTGTTAAAATTAAGACAAATATTTAAGAAATTAGTTTTTCTGTTTTTTTCTCCTTTTTTACTACTTGAAATTCATCTGATAGTTGGCTCATCAAAAGCTAGGCCTCCACATCCCACAATTAGCTGTAGGCCTTTCTAGAAACTGAGTTTTAATTTGCATATAATTCAGCAAATGCTTTCTGGAATAAGTCCTGAAGAAGAGAGACAGCTTTTTCCATCTGTCTCCACTAAAGGAATAAGTAGTAGAAGATATTTCTTGTTTATTTGCGAGATTTATATCATTTTTTGAGTAGCAGCACAATGTGGAACTTTGCCCCAGAGCCCTCAAACTTATAGCCAGCAAGACTGGATTCACACATTGCACTAACCCATTGTTTGCTTAACCATGATATACCAAAGATACCACAACTGACAAAGCTTTCCCAAAGCCAAAGGAAATGATTAGATGATTAGGGGACTGAAGGCTAAAACATATAAGGAACGGTTGCTGGAATTGGGTATGTCTAGTTTAATGAAGAGAAGGACAAGGGGCGACATGATAGCAGTGTTCCAATATCTCAGGGGCTGCCACAAAGAAGAGGGAGTCAAGCTATTCTCCAAAGTGCCCGAAGGCAGGACAAGAAGCAACGGATGGAAACTAATCAGAGAGAAGCAACCTAGAACTAAGAAGAAATTTCCTGACAGAATAATTAATCAGTAGAACAACACTGGAAGTTTTTAAGAAGAGACTGGACAGCCATTTGTCTGAAATGTTATAGGGTTTCCTGCCTGAGCAGGGGGTTGGACTAGATGACCTCCAAGGTCCCTTCCATCATCATCATCATCATCGTCATCATCATCATATGAACCCAACCTAGGTTTTGGCCAACAGGTTAGGGAGACATGCTGTTTATGCTCCATTTTAGACGAGGAAGTAAATATATATTGGACTGAGATATATCTAATGATATTCTTTCCTTCCTCTTTTGAATGTTGAAAAAGAACAACAAGAATGATTAAAGGGCTGGAAGCTAAAACATACAAAGAACGGCTACAGGAATTAGGTATGTCTAGTCTAATGAAAAGAAAGACTAGGGTAACATGATAGCAGTGTTCCAATATTTGGGGGGCTTCTACAAAGCTGAGTGGCTCAACCTATTCTTCAAAAAACCTAAATGCACTACAAGAAACAATGGATGTAAACTAACCAAGAAGAGAAGCAACCTAGAACTAAGGAGAGATTTCCTCATGGTGACAGCAATTAACCAATGGAATAGTTTGCCTTCAGAAGTTGTGAGTGCTCAATTACCAGAGGCTTTGAAAAAGAGATTGGACAATCATTTGTCTGAAATGGTATAGGATCTCCTGCTTGAGCAGGGGGTTGGACTAGAAGACCTCCAAGGTCCCTTCCAACTCTGTTATTTTATGTTCTGTGTTTTAGAATGTTATGTTTGCAGAAGACATTCACAAGAAAGTGTTTAAAGAATTTGACCTCCAAGCTTGCTAGGTGAAAACACAAATAGATCATGCAGAACAACATTTTGGCCCTAAGTGCCAAATGGAGCTCAGAACTGGCATTTGCAACAAAGAAATTAAACCTCTCAGCCAGGGTCATTTGGCTATTTTCACCCAAACAGTACAAAGCTGTTGAAAGGAAAAGCAACTCTGGCTGAAAGGATAAAGCCCATAACTGGGGAAGGAAAATGGAAAGAAATGACATTTAAGATGGGAAAACATTTTTGCAAAACCTAAAGCCGCCCCCTTTTTTCCTCTGTTTTATGTATCGCCATGCTGACACTCTCTTAGCAACTGTGCCTTTTGTTTGCTAGGATGAATTGCACAAGTTTTGCAAAGGCACAACATTTAAGCAGCAGACACTCAGTCCTGGCTAAGAAGATTGCCAACAGGGAGAAAAAAACATCCAGTCTCTGCTATGAAAGGCCATTTCAGTTTGCTTGGAGCATGCAGCCTAATTTTTAACTTCTCCCTATCTGGCTATGAAAGAGCCATCAACTTCTCCATAGCTGATTTCTTTCTTTGGGAAAGAAAAGAACCAGTTGACCCAAGAATGGGATAGAGAGCTGCAAAATGGGCATAATCCTACTTGTGAGCAGGGCTGGATATTTAAGGAGTATTTAATAGAGGGAGGAATTATTATTTTATTTTTTAATTGAGGTGCATAATTTTTGGCTTATGCCTAATTTTCATTCGTTTCCTACCTTAGAATCGTGAGAAGCTAGCTGTGGGCAGGTTTAAGCCATTCATGGTTAGGAGTTCTGAAAGCTGCTCCAAGGGACTTCGGGCCATAGGTCATCACACCCTAGCCTGTTTTGTGTATTTTTTTTTCTTTTAAATATTTTGAATGCATAAAAACCGAGTTTTCCCATTGATCATTTGATAGCCATTTTAAAAACAAAACAAAACCCTGATACGGTAGTATAATGTGAATTAGTGGATAAAGCAGTTATTGCCCAGTTAGTGTGCATTATATTGTTGACAAGAAGTTAACCGTATGAAACAAAGTACATTAAATTATTTTAACAAGGCGAGAAAGGATGTGACTCTGTAAGCTAAGTGCCAAAGTCTCAACTAATGTATAATGTTTGTTTGTTTGTTTGCTTGCTTTTGAGACAGTGTTGACTCCTGGGGACTGCCAGACCCCTGCAATCTTTTGTTAAGTTTTCAGAAGTGGCTTTTTTCTTTGTCACTTTTTTTTCCTAAGAATGAGACAGAAGGATTGGCTCAAGGTCACCCAACTGGCTTTTATAGCTAAAGTGGGACTAGAATTCACGCTCTACCAATTTCTAATCTGGTAACTGAACTACTACATTAAACTGGCTTTCTACAATATTTATAGACATTACATATTTTGGGGCATTTCTGATTTCAGTTCTTTAGCCAATTCTTTTTCCCTTTATAAAACTGTATTTTAAATACTTGTATTTGCCTTGTTATGTAATATACAGAATGTGTGAAATCTATTCTTGCTCAAATTTGGTTAAACGTCTCTTGTGAATATTTACGGTTTATTGTGTCATTACTACACATTCTCAACTTTAAGTTCTTCTTCTTCTTCATCATCATCATCATCATCATCATCATCATCATCATCGAGTTGGAAGGAATCTTGGAGGTCTTCTAGTCCAACCCCCTGCTCAGGCAGGAAACCCTATACTATTTCAGACAAATGGTTGTCCAGTCTCGTCTTAAAAACTTCCAGTGTTGGAGCATTCACAATTTCTGGAGGCAGGTTGTTCCACTGGTTAATTGTTCTGTCAAGAAATTTCTTCTTAGTTCTAGGTTGCTTCTCTCTTTGATTAGTTTCTATCCACTGCTTCTTGTCCATTGCTTCTGGTAATACATCTCTTTTCCAATGTTGTGCTAAATTTATCATTGCAGTTATAAACATATATCTTAGTAAACTGTGATATTTTTTTGTTAATAGATTTTGGAGTTATGCCTAGGAAGAATAATTATGTTTCACTTCAAGTTTGATTTCTAAACTTTTCTCAGCAGGCATGTCTTTCCATGTGCTTTTTACATGTCCATCACATACGGTAAAAGGTTCCTTCTGTCTCATGATGTTTTCAACATGAATGATTTCTTTATCTTGGAGATTATTGACAGGTTTACATACCATCTGTAATACATTTAATACGTTTTCCTCTTTATATCTTGTGGTAGATTTTACAGATCTGTTCCATAATTCTTCTCATTTTTGGTTTCTGTCTGTTTCTTTAAAGATTTTCATCCATTTCATCATGCCATTTTTTATTTGTTCTACCTCTGTGTCTCATTTGAATTACACACAGAGACACAAACCACATATACATGTACTCTGTATGTTTGTATGTGTATGTGTGTGTATATATACAAAACACACACACACACACACACACACTGTATATATAAGTAGGTGGTCTTGATTCCATATCAGTGTGATGCACGTTCTTTAAGGGAGTACTAGGGATCTTTTAATGTGCAATTTGAATCATAGTGAAAATACACATTTTATAACAAAATGAAATCTCAGAAGGCTTATGTGATAGTGCTACCAACCCTTTTTTTCTGCCAAAGTTTCGCTTCCAGATGAAGGATCCACTAGACAAGGATCCATCTACAACCACTCATCAGATACTGTAGATGGGACATTGGGAAAGCAGGGTGGTCCTATTACTGTATGTCACTCAAGGAACAGCAGTGGAGGAAGCTAGTCCTCAGACGGGACAAGTGATCTATGTTCTCATGAGCAGAGCATCCAACAGGGCTGCCTTCCAGCTTCCATATTCTTGACACATTGGCTTGCAAAGTTGCTGAAACGCAGTGCTATATTTGTTCAAGAGGAGATGGAACAGCCCAGAGGTGCAGGAGAAATTCCCAATGTTATTTCTTTCTTTGAAGAGTCAGAAATGAACAACATAGCAAATGACAAGGTCAAGGAAGACAAGGCTTCCATTGGCTAAACTTACTTATCCCAATTTCTGAAATAATTGGAACATCCTATCTGATATAGGTAAGTCCTTGACTTATGACTGGTTGCTTAACAACCATTCAAAGTTATGACAGCTCGCATGGCTGCATTCTGGACACTTGGCAAGTGGCACATCTTTATGGCTGGTTGCAGCATTCCACAGTCAAATGAAACATTGTGTGTGTGTTTGTGTGTGTGTGTGTGTGTGTATGTTAAGTGTTTGTTAAGTATTTAGAATACCTTGCTAGGCCCCAAACACGGGACAAATCTTATTTCCTGTTTCAGCCTAACCCAAGGCCATCCACAGGCAGTAGTCACAACAGTGACAGCTCATATTTGTGTAAATTTTTTTGGATTGCTAACAATCCCTTTAATTCTTTGTTAGCAGTCCAAAACAAATTTACACACACACACACACACACTTTTGCCTTTTTTATTTATTCATTACATTTAAATTTAAATGCCACCCATTTCAATAGCGAGAGAGTTATTGGTTTTCTGCAAAAAAACAACAACACCACCACCCACTGGGAATCTACTGATACCCTTAATTATGGAGGCATTTGATTAATGAGTGCAACATTCACTAAACGACCACAGCATTTGCTTTATTAATGCTGCAAAAAAAAAAGTTGTAAAATCAGATCTAACAACTGTCATGACTTAATTACAGAATTTCCAGGCTTTACTTGTGAGACCAATATAATAAAAAGGGAACAGAGCTCTCTTACACTTTCTAAAATATTGATCATATTATTGTGATCATATGGAGAATGATAGCTTAGCTGATTTAACTACAGGCAAAATTGGGTTTGTTTGTTTGTTTACAATCATTCATTAAGAATATTCCAGGTCTGAAAATCTATGGAGATAGTCAAATTCAGATTCCACTTTTGGAAGTCTTAGCATTTAGCGTCCATTCTCTTAGAACCTAAAGTGGGAAAGGTTTTTCTTAGCTAGGCTTAGATAGTTTTACACCCAGCCATCCCCTCTCATCTTAATGGGAACACACTCTCTGCAAATTTCACTGCATTCACTGCTTCTTTGAAGGAGGGTGTCTTGCCCGCCACCTTGAAGGAGGCGGTGGTGAGACCCCTCCTCAAAAAGCCTGCCCTGGACCCGGCTGTTTTAAATAACTATCGTCCAGTCTCCAACCTTCGCTTTCTGGCGAAGGTTGTTGAGAGCGTGGTGGCGCATCAGCTTCCTCTGTTCCTGGAGGAAACTGATTATCTGGACCCGTACCAATCGGGTTTCAGGCCCGGGCACAGCACGGAGACG
Source organism: Vipera berus (assembly GCF_964194415.1). Taxonomy (NCBI): domain Eukaryota; kingdom Metazoa; phylum Chordata; class Lepidosauria; order Squamata; family Viperidae; genus Vipera; species Vipera berus. The sequence goes on along the minus strand of NC_138204.1, from coordinate 15,890,162 downwards.
GCATTGGTCGTGCTGGTGAATGATCTCTGGCGGGCTCGGGACAGGGGTTGCTCCTCTGTCCTAGTCCTATTAGATCTCTCAGCGGCTTTCGATACCATCAACCATGGTATCCTACTGCGGCGTCTCAGGGGGCTGGGAGTGGGAGGCACCGTTTTACGGTGGTTCTCCTATCTCCTGGGCCGCTCGCAGTCGGTGTTGACAGGAGGGCAGAGATCCACCCCGAGGCCTCTCGTTTGTGGAGTTCCTCAGGGGTCGGTTCTCTTGCCCCTCCTGTTCAACATCTATATGAAGCCGCTGAGCGAGGTCATTCGTGGTTTCGGGGTGGGGTATCATCAGTACGCTGATGATACCCAACTTTTTTTCTCCACCCCGAACCAACCCAGCAATGCCCTCGCCGTGATGTCCCATTGCCTGGAGGCGGTCCAGGTCTGGATGGGGAGAAACAGGCTTCATCTCAATCCTGCCAAGACTGAGTGGCTGTGCGTATCGGCATCTCGGGCTAACCAAACTATTCCACCTTTAATGATGGGGAGTGAGGTGTTACCCCCCGTTGATAGGGCTCGCAACTTGGGCATCCTCCTGGACTCACGGCTCAATTTTGAAGATCATATAGGAGCCGTGACCAGGGGGGCTTTTGCCGAGGTTCACCTGGTGCGCCAGTTGCGACCCTACCTGGACCGAGATGCCCTACGCACAGTCACTCATGCGCTCGTGACCTCCCGTTTAGACTACTGCAATGGTCTCTACATGGGGCTACCCTTGAGGACCACTCGGAGGCTTCAACTGGTGCAGAATACAGCCGCGCGAGTTGTGATGGGGGTCTCCCGATACTCCCATGTAACACCTCTACTCCGTGAGCTGCATTGGCTTCCGGTTGCCCTCCAGGTAAGATTCAAGGTGCTGGTGATGACCTATAAAGCCCTGAATGGCTTGGGTCCAAAATATTTGAGGGAACACCTGCTGCCAGCATCAAGTTCCCTTCGTCCAGTGCGCTCGCACAGGGAGGGTCTTCTCAGGGTGCCGCTGGTAAAAGATTGCCGGTGGATAACACCCAGGGGGAGGGCCTTCTCTGTGGGTGCGCCTGCCCTCTGGAACCAGCTGCCCGTGGAGCTCAGGACTGCCCCTGACCTGCGTTCATTCCACCAGGACCTGAAGACTTGGCTCTTTGAGCTCTCTGGCCCAGGCTGAGAATTTTTACTGGGGTTTTATTTTCAGGGATAATTTAATCTTTTAATTGTCTTTTAACTTTTGTATTTTGTATTGGTGTGATTTTAAAATGCCCTGTAAACCGCCCTGAGTCCTTCGAGAAAGGGCGGTATATAAATCTAATAAAATTAAAAAATTAAAAATTAAAAAATTAAATTTGCTGAAAATGGTTATCATCCTCATGCTATCATGGAGACTCTAACCATGTTCAGCCCAAACTGAATTGCACTCATGCTACTGTATGTGGAGGTGGAGATGGAGACGGTGGAAAACCAGCAGAGACATTTATCTCTCCTGTGTGTAATGAGCATCAGGTGAAAAACTGGGAAAATTGCTATCTCTACTGTGGGTTTTTAATTCAAAAATCAGATTTATTCCTGCACTGTCTCTGACTTTCCTTTTAATTATTAGCATGATCCACAAGTAACCGAAACAAGAAAGGTACGTTGCAAAACAAAGTCAATACAATGTCGCAAAGATCACCAAACCACTTCTTTCACCTATAATGAACAACCAGGCTAAACTGCACAAATAATAGCATACAAGGAAAATCCTTTCACAATGCAGAAGTTTCTGCATTTCAGCGTAGGCACACTTAATAAATAAGATCTATAAATTTAATAAATACCAAACAAACATTTCCCCACTGGGGCTGCACACCCACCACATTAAATATTACAAAAGCTCATTCAGACACACACCTCACAAAAGACCACCTGTCCTGTAAATATTGCCAGCCTCTATACTTCAGTTTGTAGCCTACATTCGAGCGCTGTCCTTGATGCTCTCAAATAAAGACTACCTCCTTTCCGAGCAGCTTATTCAATATCATTCTTGCAAAATCCCAAATTGGCTCAGACTGGACCAGACTTTATTTCTAACACTACTAAAAGGGTTTTCTGCTTGAGTGTAACTTAAAATCTATGAGATTCTGAGCTTGGTTACTTCAGTTATCGTGAACCCTGACTGTTTAGATTTGGACATAGATTGGAATTGTTGGGCTGCTGACCTATGTGCTGACTTGCTAATGACTAATGACTAAAGCTAATCACATGTGTTGCTTTTCTTGGCACTTCATTTTGTTTTGCATTAATTAACCTGTTTGAATTCTAAAGACTATCTTGATTCAGAAAAATAATAAGAGCAAGGCTCCTGTTAGATGAATAAGTGTTGTCCTGTTTAATTACTCATCACCAGAGCTGCAATTTCCAACTACTTAGACGGGAGAGGGTTTGCAGTCGTTCTGCTACTTTATTGGTTTACACGAGTGTTGATGAGTCTTTTGGACAGTACCAAGGTGGGTACTGAAGTAGATGTCACTCATCTCATGCCGTTCCCCAAAGTTTGCAAGTCCTGGGGAAAATGATGTGTAGTATCCCAGACAATCTTGCAGACCCTGCTCAACCATCGCTTATATACTATGCCCTCCATTCCATCCAGGACATAGCAGATAAGCACTACTTGAGCAGGGTCTGCAGGATTGTCTGGGACACTACACATGCTCTTCACAATCTGTTTTCCTTGCTACTTTCTGGAAGGAAGCTCTGAGGTATCCGGAGCAGAACATCCAGATTCAGTCACAGTTTTGTTCCATGTAGCATCAACCGTGTGAACTCTCAAGATTCCTCTTTCCGTTATATATTCAAGATGGACAGTGTCACTCAAAATGTTGTGGCATGTTACTTTTGACATGAGTGTCATAGGTTGCCATCACTGGTCTACACCATTAGATATAATTGTTTCAGGGACATCAGTGGAAAGAGGGGGAGGCAATAAAAAAAGTCAAAATGGGGACGGTGATCATGCAATCAAACCTTCAGCTGGTTTTTACATATGTTGCCTGCCAAGCATCAATCATGTGCTTATGGTCATCGTTTTGTATTTTTTCCTGTGGACACCTTCCTGTGGACACCCCTGGTTATTTTAAATGAAGAAGCAACAATTTGGAATTCATCACACATTTCCTATTTTTATCACCTTAATATTTATTTGTTATGTATATGTAGGAGTGTGGGTCTGTACATATGTTGTATATAGTATGTTTAGGTGTGTGTCATGTATGTGTTTCACTTTGAGAGCAGGCAAATAAATTTCATTTTTGATGTGTGCTGTTGTGCCCACAGTAAAAAAAAAAGACGATAAATGTTATCTTATCTTATCTATCTTTAAATTACTGTATTCATCCATCCACACCCACATATGCAACTTATAAACCTCAATGGAAATGTTAGAACTTGCTAATCCTATAGAACCAAAGTTGGAAGGATTTATTTGGGTCTTTGAATCTAACCTTCTGTTCTCTACAGAAATCTAGAATGAAGCATCCCAACAGACAGGAGTTTCAACCTCTCCTTGAAAAATCCAGAGAAAATAATTTCATCTTCTCTCTGGATACCTTTGTCCTATTGCCCAGTATAATACATACTATTATGCTATAGAATAAGTTCCATTAGAAAAATAATTTAACAATACCTTTCTGGCCACTGCTATTACATTAGTAGAATAGCAATGATCAGAATATGATAACTTTTTTAAAAAATAAGAAAAAGCTATATAGTGTAGAGTGGTATTCCATTAAAGGGAATTAAACTTCTTAAAAATAGCAAGAAAAGCACTTTAGCGTTGATTAAAAGGTCTGTTTGTAAGATGAGTTGATGCATTGGCACTCACTATGAAGACTCTATTGCAAGTCATTATAAATCTACCTGCCTGTTATGACATGGGATTTATTTGAACGGGAATAAGATCAAACCTTAGCCTATACGTCTGAATATACAGTATATGCATTGGACTAAAATGCACTTCTATCATCTTTCCTCCCTTTCTTTATCTACACATTGATAATCTTTGTTACTCCAAGACATGTAACATATATTAAAACATTTTAGCTTTCTTTGTCACCAACTATAAACCCATCACAATCATTCAATCAAAAAAAAAATCATCTAAACCCCGAAGATTACTCATATCCTTTGGGGAAAAAATGTTAATATGAACTGCGTTGATTCTGGTCCTTGTACAATTTTTCATGTTTTTTATTTTTTGCATAAAAAGGTAAAGGTAAAGGTTCCCCCGCACATGCGTGCTAGTCATTTCCGACTCTAGGGGCCGGTGCTCATCTCCGTTTCAAAGCCGAAGAGCCAGCGCTTGTCCCAGGACATCTCCGTGGTCATGTGGCCAGCATGACTAGATGCCAAAGGCACACGGAACACTGTTACCTTCCCACCGGAGTGGTCCCTATTTTTCTACTTGCATTTTTACGTGCTTTCGAACTGCTAGTTTGGCAGAAGCTGGGACAAGTAACAGGTGCTCACTCTGTTACGTGGCACTCGGGATTCGACCCGCCAAACTGCCGACCTTCTGATCGACAAGCTCAGTATCCCAACCCACTGAGCCACTGCATCCCTATTTTTTGCATAGGTTCTGCAAAATACAAAGGTTACAAAATATGTGTTTTCATTCCAGTGCTGGCAATAAAGCTAGAAGTCCATGGTTGCATAAACAGAAGACCAGGAAACAGTTTAAAGAGAGGTGGGCTGCAAGGTTACAAATTCATTGCCAAAAACTGAAGTCTCGAAATGAGGAGGAAAGATTGTGAAAAGAGAACCATTGTTTGCACTTGTTGACGTGCTAAGATTTGCTAAGATTTCCTTATACGTGGAAACTATTCTTCAGAGATGGACTTTGCAGACCGTTTGTTTATGAATAAAACTGATGTCCAAACAGTTTCCATCACTGATGGTCTGGAATTCTTTCAGTTGGGATCCTTCCCTGGAACAATGATGGACAATAATTTACCTTTTTATCTGTGAGCTTTTGCTCTGTTAACTTAGACGTATAGTACACAAAGAAACAGGGGTCAAGTTATTTTCCAAAGCACCTTAAGGCAAGACAAGAAAGAATGGGTGGAAACTAACCAAGGAGAGAAGCAACCTAGAACTAAGGAGAAATTTCCTGACAGTTAGAACAATTAATTAGTGGAATGGCTTGCCTTCAGAAGTTGTGGGTGCTATAACACTGGAAGTTTTTAAGAAGAGACTGGACAGCCATTTGTCTAAATGGTATAGGGTCTACTGCTTGAGCAGGGGGTTAGACTAGAGCATGGGTGTCAAACTCACTGCGTCACATGATATGTCGCAACGTGTTGTGACTTTTTTTGCATTGCCGGAGCTGGGATGGGCACAGCCTCCGTATGATGCAACCAGCCCGTGGGCCAGCAGTTTGACACCCCTGGACTAGAAGATCTCCAAGGTTTAACCAATCCTTAAGATATACTTGGAAAGGTGCTCCATGAAATATCACAATTCCAAACTGGGGCTTTCAACAACATTGCGGACCTAGAGCTGAACTTGAAACATGTTGGCAACTGATGATGTTCTTTTATAACCAGTGAAAAACACTTTCTACAGTAGGTTGCCTACAATCTTCCAGCGGCATTCTTTACTAGGTATACACCTTTGCAGTATCCGCAAGGGATGGATGGGGTTTGCAATCAGAAATGCATGCCAACTACACCTGGTACCTAAATATCTCATTTATTTTGCAACATTTCTAGCCTGCCATACTGGTAGAACAAAAACAATACAATTTAAACAATCTACAGTTTCTGATTTAAAAGTACCATACTGCTACCATTCAGCTTGGACCAAGTTCACAAATGAAATGAAATTGGTTTAACCTGCTGCAAAAATCTAGGAGGGTTGGAGTTGCAAATGACTAAAGGATACAGCCAGTGAGATTAAGATGCTGGACAAGGAGTAGAGAGACTCAGATTCTAGTTCTCCCTTCACAGAAACCAACTAGAGACCGTTCATTTCTTTAGGAAATCAAACGATATCTATCCACCAATCCACATTGGCCCAATGTGATATAACTTCCATAACCTTTCATGAAAAGACCTCCATCTTGCCTTGGATTGCTTTGGGGCAATGTTTATTAACTTTGACCACTTGGAGGTGCATGGACTTCAACTCCCAGAATTCTGAGTGGCTGGAGGGATTTTGGACTCTCTGAAATGCTGAGGCTTTTCCAAAATGCAAGAAAATCCCCCCCCCCCAAAAAAACCCAAGAAAGCTAAGCCATTTTCAGATAAGGCTGTCGAGAGCAGTGTTTCTCAACTCCCAGAATCCCCTGACTGGTTGGGAATTCTGGGAGTTGAAGACCATTCACCTTCAAGTTATCAAGGCTGAAAAACACTGCTATGGGGCAATAGCAATAATTTAGAATAATAATGATGCCCATTGCGTACTGTATGTATCATTCTTCCCCAACTGGCAATCTTACAAATATATTCTCACTGCAACTTCCATTCCCCTCAGAGCATGTGCCTAACAGTTTAGATCAGTGGAAGATAAACAATGGCAGATAAAATGAATAGGACAGGCCGGCTGAACAGAGCCTTTAGCTTGTAAAATCTTTTAGCTTGGAAGGTTCCACAGTAGTCACAGCCAATCTCAATCCGGTTTAAGCAATAGATGATTCCCTAGACCAGGGGTAGGCAACCTCGGCTCTTTTATGACTCATGGACTTCAACTCCCAGAATTCCTGAGCCAGCTTGGCTGGCTCAGGAATTCTGGGAGGTGAAGTCCATGAGTCATAAAAGAGCCGAGGTTGCCTACCCCTGCCCTAGACCTAAGCCTGTTCTTTTTCTCCTTAAAAACTCCCCCTCTTTTGCAGAATCTTCTACTTCCTCTTGATCCGACCATTAATTTATTTTTGTAGTGAAATGGCCAAATATAGATGTACAGGAAAATAAATTTGTATTCTTCTTTTGACTCCGATTCTGAAGAGTTTAGATTTATGACATCAGGAGATCGCCATCTCTCTGCCTCTCCTCTTGGCCTTGCAAACTAATGGTAGAAGTTTACTTTTTTTTTTCTCTCTCTCTCTCAGCCAATGTGCTCTGTAAAACAATGTTTGCTAAATTTGGCAACTTGAAGATGCGTGGACTTCAACTCCCAGAATCCCCTGCAACGAAATGGAATTTGAGCAACGGAGAAACGCAGCTCTTGACAGACTTAATCTGAGAATTTGAAGGTGTGCTTGGGTTCTCTAAGAAAGAGAGAAAGAGAGAAAGATGAGATAGATTTTTTTTCCCTGTAGATTCTGCGGGAATAATGAGGCAGATGCAGTGTCCTAGGATCACTTTTTGAGCTTTCAGAGCAAAACGGAATTGAGCACATCAGCCTACTAAACCTTCTTTGTTTAAGTGTTCTAATTTCATATTCCGCCTACCCTTAGTCATGTGAAGGTCTGCCAGTAAAGCAGAAAGATCATCAGATAGTTTAAACTATTTAGATTGGGGCTGTTTTCTTCAGTACTATTTTTGTAACAATGCTAAGATTAGGCAACTGGGTAGAGAAACGTAAAAAAATATATATCAAGCTGTGCCATCTGTTATCATTTTGGCTTCATGGAATTCTGCAGTGATCCTTACTGGGAAACATCATACACTCCCCCCCTCCCTCTCTCCCTCCCCCTCCCCCTCTCCCCTCTTCCCCCCCCTCTCTCTCTGAGTTCACACCGCCCTGAGTCCTTCGGGAGAAGGGTGGTATACAAATAAAATTAATAATAATAATAATAATAATAATAATAACAACAACAACAACAACAACAACAACAACAACAATAATAATAATAATAATAATAATAATAATAATAATAATAATAATAATAATCTGACTGGGGCCACAGAACCACTGAATGCGCCTCTCTGTTCCAATCAATGCATCCCAGTCAGACGACTGTCCAGCCTCTCTCCTTGAACCTATTCAGTGAAGGGAAATTCACCATCTCTCTGGGTCTTAACACATTTTCTCATCCTACACACTTTTTTAGATTAGGATAGGAAGCTTTTCACCAACTTAGGGTGCAGGGACACAGACCAATTTTTTGCTTTGCATGATGGTATAACGAACGCTGCAACAGACAAGGCAATGATAGAACTAGCCTGGGATCACATCACAAAAATTATGCGATTTTTCTTTTCTATTTTGGCTTTGCTTTTAATAGAAGGGTCGGGAAGGACCACTGAGGACATGAGAGCCCAACTCCTTGCTCAGTGGAAAAATCTAAATACAAATAGTTCTTGACTTATGACCGTAGTCGGGACCAGAACTTCACTCCGTTCCACTCCACTCCAGTTAAAAAAGGAGGTTATTAAGTAAGTTGCACCCAATTTTGTGAACTGTTTTGTTAAGTCATTAAGAGGATTTGGCTTCTCTCACTTTGCTTGTTAGAAGCCAACTGGGAAGGTCACAAATGGCAGTCACATGACCCTGGGATTAACTGCAACTATCGTAATTACATGCTAGTTGCCAAGCACCTAAATTTTGATCACGTGACCCTGAGGATGCCTCAATGGTTGTAAGTGCAAGGACTGGACTTTTTCCAGGACCATCATAACTTCAAAGAGTCACTAAACAAAGAGTCATAGCTGAGGACTGCCTGTATAGCATTCCAGACAAATGGCTGCCGACTTCTAACTTCTCAGGAAAGTTAAACCATACACACAGATGCAAAGTGCAGTTTCTGATTTGGAAAGTAAGATTGTGGGTCACTGACACTTAACTGTAACCCAAATACACTGGGACAAATCTTTTTTCGGCCATGTTCCAGAACACTGCGGATGTCTCCATGCTGTTCATTTCATTCCCAGCCCATGAGCAACATAGGCTTAAGCTGTGAGGTTGGTTTCTCCCCTTTATTCCAGCACATCCAGGACAGTATCAAAATATGTAAGGTCTGTTAGGTTTTGTTACTTGTTAGTAACCAATTAGTAACCTATTAGTTTGAAGGAAAATTAGGCCCCTGTCAGTGACTAGCTACAGAGGAAACAGAGGCAGGAAAAGGATTCACAATATGAGCAGCAGATTTTATGCTAGGATAGTTTTCTGCCAACTCAAAGATGGATGGAGAACGCTTTGACATAGCGGAGGATGGGGAATTGCTCTTAATAAAAGTTATAGTCAGCGAACCAAGAAAACTTTAGCTTTAGGTGTTTTTCTATAGGCCTATAGCAGCATGATTGGAAAAAATGCTTACTATTTTGAGGCTGACAATCTGCAAAAAACAGTAGTGTGAAACCTTTAATAAACGTCAGAGAAAAACACTTGCCCTGTTTCTCAATATTAGTAGCTTGAAGATGTGTGAATTTCGATTCCCAAAATTCAATTGGGGTCCACACAACGTCAAGCTGCTAAGGTTCAAAAACTGCTTTAACCTATATTCTATTCTATATTCTAGAGCAGGGATCTTCAAACTTGGCCCTTTTATGACTTGTGGACTTCAACTCCCAGAATTCCTCAGTCAGTGTGCCTGGCTAAGGAATTCTGGGAGTTGAAGTTCACAATAATAAAAGGGCCAAGTTTGAAGAGCCCTGTTCTAAAGCTACTGGATCTGGACTGTCAACAGCTGCATGACCACAAGAGGGCAGCAAAGTGGTAATGATAATTCCACACCTTTACTGCCATCTATGAGTTGCCTGGATCTTTGCAACTCACATCCTGCAGCTTTAAAGTCTACCCACAATCAGGGAAGGGACTGGCAACAAGGACTGCAATACAATCAAACAAAGGTACAGACTGTATTCATTAGACTTGGTTGTCTGTGGTATGCATATCTGCCTGTGTTGGGCAAAGTCAGTCAACTTGGTTTGTTTATGGTTCTGCATGGTGTGGAGGTAGAAAACAAGTAAGTTGAGTAAACAAGTTTTGTTTGTTGTGTAGAAGCAGTCGCTGTATTTAGAGGGAAACTAGACAGGTTTGTCTAGTGCCCTGGCTGGACAAGATCTGAAGAAATGTGTTTCAAAGCCATACATGACCATGCTGACTCTTATTTGAAGATAGTCCCCAGGTTCATGGTGAGAATTGTGAAGAGAAGAAACCACCTATACATCTGAACTCCTATGCATATAATCAACAAAAATAATTAATACAGTTTTAAGAGGTGCCATTCACAAAACATTTGCAGGTGATCACCAAAAACATTCTGGTCCACTGAGGTTTAAGTAGTTACCTTCCCTTTTAACATTTTTTTCACAGAGAGGAAAACCTGGTTGCCCTTTGTAATACATACTGCAGCATGTCTTTTGAACTGACCGAAGACATAAATATTTTCCTCTCTATATTTAGAGATTTGCTTTGACCGCCTGGCCCTGGGGAGTTTGTGCTACCATCATGGACATAGCACTGTGCTCCGCTCCACTCTGATTATCAGCTTCTCACCGCAGGTCTCAGGGCTCAGTTGCCAACCCCTGAGGGCTTTGGGAAAGGATATTCCCCTCAAACTAACTCAGCAGAAACGGAGCAGCAAAGCAGAAACAGAAAAAGAGGGGAGTGCAAGAAAAATGCCATGTTGGGGGGCAAGGGAGGCTATCAACATTTTTTAAAAAATAATATAAAAAAATAATTTTTATATTTTAAATTTTAAAAAGAAAGTGGCTGTAAATACCATCCAAGATGATGGTATTATCTAAAACAGGGATGTTCAATCTTCTCTGCTTTAAGATCTGTGGGCTTCAACTCCCATGCTGGCTGGGGAATTCTGGGAGTTGAAGTCCACAAGTCTTAAAGTTGTCAAGGTTGGATACCCCTGATCTAAAATGTCCACCTTCACGGCTAGTGGCCAGCAAAAAGATCGGAGTTCAGTTCCCATTAAAAGAGGTTGCACTTATCCTGATGCTTTACTTCTTCCTGTTTTGCAGGTAGTAGCAGATAAGTAAAGGAACCATTTAGCATAATAAACATTTTAAGTAATATTGCTGATGGGTCGAGTTCCTCTGAAGCTTTTTTTTTCTCATCTGAATTACTGTTTCACTCCCTAATAAAACTGGCACCTTTGTTTCTCCTTGCAGCCTAAGAGATGAATAGGGCACTTTCCTTTGCTTTGTGGACATGTCTCAACCTGTTTCCTCACAATAATGCATGCCCAACTCCTTTTCATGCTAGTTGTACCTTTGACATTTATTGTTGAGAAACCACCAGATTATTTACATAGAAGCTGAGCCAAAGATTCTCTAAGAGGAACTGAACAATTTGTTAGAGGTTTACTAGTTAATTGACCCCAGTGTGTGGTCTGGGTGATGGATGCCTGGTGCCTGTAGTGTGTGGTTATTGTAAGGTGAATTCCAATTGTTGAAAGAAAAATCTTCACCAGGGTCCAGTCCAAGCCCGGAATAAACCAAATGGAGATTGCTTTAAAGAGATGGTTGTCATTTATTGAAGAGCAGAGCCAGACATAAATATGGCTCTGGGGCAGCTGACCACATGGTGCTGGGAGTGGTGGGTTTTTATACCTTCTTGGGCTTTTGTGTTTGAAGTTGTTCCTGTTTCTGTGGCATGAACTTTGACCTGAGGTTCAGGTATTCTGATGGTGGTGGGTTAATCCTATTATGTACTAAGGGTCACGTCTTTAGATTTTGGGTGGGGGGTGTAGATTTTTTAGGGGTCTTTGTCTTTCTAATCCCATCAGCTCCAACCTTCCTGGCTCCAGTCTTTCTGAAAGGAATATCAAATCTGCATTTCTACAGAGCTGGTTTCTGCTTGGGGCAGAGAGTCTTGGGTGGTGGTGGTTTCTGCCTATGATTTTCTATTATTCCTTTAAGGAAATATAATATTCTGCCTTTTTAATATTCTTCAAAATATTTCCTTCTCTGGGGAAGGGGCTGACTTGGCACATACCTTTGCAGGAATTGGATTCTACAGAATATGGAGCAATTTTGAGGACAGGAAGTTCTTGAGTTATAACCATTCATTTGGCAACCATTCAAAGTTACAATCGTACTGGGGAAAAAATCATTCACGTTTATGACTGTTGCAGCATCCCCACAATCACCTTATCAAAATTTGGTATTAGGGACAGTTGCAATATCCTGGGGTCATATGATTGCCATTTGCGACCTTCCCAGCCAGCTTCCAGAAGCAAAGTCAACGGGGAAAGCTGGATTCACTTAGTGACCATGTGATTCACTTAATCACTGCAGCGATTTGCTTAACAACCATGCAAAAGAGGTTGTTAAACTGGATGTAACTCATTTAACAACTGCACCTCTTAGCAATGGAAATTCTGGTCCTGACTGTGGATGTAAATTGAGGACTACTCTCTGCTCCAGAGAACACCAGAGCAACAACTATATTTGCAGTGTGGGAAAAACATCCCTGTTTATATATCTACTCATTTAACTGCTTATTTCTCCCCTTATATGAACATCTCACTGCTAAACATTGCCGAATGTCTTGGCAGACATTTTTTGTCATATTTCATATCAACCTGCATAATTTGAAGGACAGTTTAGCTCATATACGCATTCATAAATGGCTGACCTCATTTGAGTGAGCTTGGTGTGGGCAGGGCTAATTGGAAGACCTTTCATGCTGCTTATGCTTTTGTTTAAGATTACTCTACTTCTGGTTTGACCTGGTTTTGTATTCTCCTTAGTTTACAAAAGACCCTGTAAAAATTGGGCTGTGCTGATCCACAAAGGGGGAGCTTAGCTTTAACCTTCTGTTTATAACTTACTTCAGCTGTGTGCAATCAAGGGGTAGTGAGTTTAAATGGTTAAGCATGCCATATCCCTTTGCCAAGGGGAAAATGGGCTTAGCCATCTGTCAAAACTCACTCCCCCTTGGCACAGAAAGGGGGAAAGGGGGCTGAAAGGTATAATCTTTCTTCCCCATTTTCCTCTCCTTGGTAAAAATCCGATGCTACATTATTTTGGTACTTTTGTTTATGTATTAATCTTTCCTTTCCTTTTTGTTACTTAAAAGTAAAAATAGAAACATTCTAGATTGGGTTTCCTTCTTCAAGCTGGCATTGAACAGGAGTAACGTCATTTCTTCAGCCTCTTGTTAAATGCCAACTTGGAGAAAGAATCCTAATTCTGCCCATCAGTTGGCTGCAATCTAGTACAATTGGTTTTAAAACATTTACAATTTATATGAGAACCTTTAAATCAAACTTAATTAAATGGGCTATTTTATTCAGTCCAATGTTCTTGCAAAGAAATACTGCTACTATTTAATGGGATGGCTTGGCATACAGATACGGGTTTCTTTTTTTTAAGAAACCCATATTTTAAAGAAAAGGCTAGACGGTCATTTGTCTGAGATGGTAGAGGTTTTCCTGCTTGAGAAGGGGGCTTGATTAGAAGATCTCTAAGGTTCCTTCCAGCTCTACTCTACTCTACTCTACTCTACTCTACTCTACTCTACTCTACTCTACTCTACTCTACTCAAACATGATCCTTTTTCTTTGAAAAAATGATAAAATGATAAAAATATTCTGTGCATATATGTCCACTGTTGCTGCATGAATGCAATGGTATAGTATGTGGGAATGATCTTGAGAGATAGGAGGAAGGACTAAAGCCAGGGGAATAGTCAGAGAATAGAACAGAACAGAATAACAGAGTTGGAAGGGACCTTGGAGGTCATCTAGTCCAACCCCCTGCTCAGGCAGGAAACTCTATACCATTTCAGACAAGTGGCTGTCCAGTCGCTTCTTAAAAACCTCCAGTGATGGAGCACCCACAATTTCTGAAGGCAAGCTGTTTCACTGGTTAATTGTTCTCATTGTCGGGAAATTTCTCCTTAGTTTTAGGTTGCTTCTCTCCTTGATTAGTTTCCACTCATTGCTTTTTGTTCTGCCTTCAGGTAGCTTGACTCCCTTTTCCCACAAAGGGTTGCCACAAAGATAAGAGGCAGCTGAGCCTGCAAAATAATTGTGGGCATGGCAAGCATCTCAGCAAGGATCCTCCTTAATTTATTGGGTTGTAAAGGTGATGTGGGAGGAATAATCTTTCAAACTTACAAGATACTATTAATGTAACCTTACAATAAAGTAGAGCTTTATGCTTCCGACCTCACAAAACTAGCCATGAGAGAATTTTATCTGAATGAGATAGCAACAACCAATGATCTTTGCAACCTCTGTCTCTTTTTTCCTTTCCCATTATCTGCCACATGGTTCACTCAACCACCATTTCCATTAAGAAAATGAAAGTTGCTGGAGCTGGTTGCAGCTTTTAAATGAGGATTGGAGGCACAGAGTTCTGGAACCATTGCACTCTTTTACTTTCAGTATATTTTGACATCAAACTGTAAGTCTGCTTGAAAAATACTTAAAAGTCCAGTAACCCTCCCTCTATTTACTCATGTCCTCCTTGCCCCCACCAGACTTTGATAAATGAAATGCTAGGACAAAGACTGGATTCCCAAGACATACAGAAACACAAACACTATTCTTCCTGTTTGAATGTCTTGGGCAAACCTAACCATACTGAGTTTTGCCACAGCAAACTGCAATATCAAGCCAATATTCTAGATCATTAGAACATTTAATGAACATTCAATCTAGCTCCATATAATCTTAGACCACTTATATTTCAGTCTGTCCTGCCTCCAAGTCAGGCTGTGATGAACAATGGATGATGTAATGGGAAAGGCATATTTATAACTCTAATCCCCTTAGAGGAAGTTATTATATATAAAAAACCCCTAGGCTATACTAAACCATGAGAGACATCATGCCTTGGTTATGCTGAATTAGGTTGAATTTATTTTCTTTATTATATTGTGAATCACCCAGAATCATTTGGAGTTGGGAAGTACCTAAATCAAATAAATTAAACAAAATTAACAATTGAGTCCGTGGTACTCTCTGAATTATTTTCCTGCAGACATTTCATTACCCAACTAGGTAATAGCTTCAGTAGTTGAAAGGAGTGGGGTTTGCTCTCTATTTTTATAGTATGTGTTTCCCTGTCAGTGTTGGTGGAGGTGTTGTTTTCTTTTGATACTTCCTTGATTTGGTTAATGTTTACTGTTTGATTGTTTTGAGTTGTTACTTCCTTGACTGGGATATTCTTTACTGTTGGCCTAGTATTAATCTTGGTGTTAATCCCTGCTTATCTGGGTGTTGATTGCTGGCAGGGAAGCGAACAATAAAATTAATAAGTTGTTGAGGATGATGCTTGTAGTTAGTTTTGGCTTCTGGCACCTGCAGTTTTATTGGCAAGATTTCAAAAGTGGTTTGCCATTGCCTCCTTTCTAGAGCCTTGAGAGAATGACTGGCCTAAGTTGATTTGGTGTCCAAGATGAGACTAGAACTCCCGCTCTCCTAGTTTCTAGTGTGATGTCTTTAACCTTTATATCAAACTAAATGAAAAGAGGCTCAGGTCCTCTAAAGCAGGCATGTCAAACGTGCGACGTCACGTGACGTCACGCAATGTATCGCGACTCCTTTCCCAGTGCTGGCAATGGGGTGGGTGCGGTTTCAGTGTGACACATCCAGCCGCAGGCCGGCAGTTTGACATGTCTGCTCTAAAGTAATACAGATCAAAAGGGACTAAATTCTGGGTGTGTGGTATCGCAAAGCATAACAGAGCTGGAATAAAATGAAAGGGAAGCTGCATAATATTGTAAATTCAGGGAATCAGGGAAGCATCGATCTGCATTTTTTGCAGCATCTATAACACATTCTTCCCAAAGAGATGCTACAGTCTGTAGAAGAATACAGTCATTTTATTTTATTTTATTTCAAGAAACTGAATTGCACTAAGATGCCACGCATGTTCCTCTTTTTCCTCTGTGCCAAATGGCTATATTGCTTCAAACAGTTGCCTAGCACAGTTTGAGAGAGCAAGTAAAGGGTGTCAAGACCAGCTGTTATTTAGCAGATGACATCTGTGTGGATAAGGTTGGGAGCAGGTGGTAGAAATCTTGATTTTAGAATGGCAGTAGCTTATAATCAACATGCCCAGTGACTATTACTTTATGAAAAGGCCGGTTTCTCATGGCAGCCATTTTGTGAGAGTGTTTACAACATGTGTTTAATTTCCAGATCTGCCCAAATGAACAGGGGACCCTACATAAGTGATGGCACAAGTCCAGGAATATTCAACATACTGTTTTTACTGTAAACAAGCAGGATATGTCAATAGATACAGATGGTAGACCCAAACTCGGAGATTTAAAGGTAACAGTTTATACAACTTGAAATTAATACAGATGAGCCTACAAAAGGATATCATGCAAACATAACTGTGACAATATCAATCTAGGATAGGGATGACAATCTGCAGATTATGGGTTGAGTGTAGTCTCCCAGCCCCAAGAGATCTCAAGAGATTGTACCATTGAAGTTCAATAACGGATTGATTCTCAGTTTTGCTATATTAGTTTTACTCATTTATTTATGCACATTTAATCCAATTCCACTACAATTAATGCCCCAAACATAATTTAGTTAATACCATTACATGGGATCATAAAAGTTTAAAACGATCCATAGAAGAATTTGAGAGAAATACACAAAGGGCCAAAACAACAAAGGTTCAGCCCAAAGTTTGGGCAAACGTTTGCATCTTAGATGATGCTAAAGACTAAATGTTGGCTCATTTGGAATATAAAAATATAAGGACTTAAAAAGGTATATTATCTATAGCAGAGGGTTAATCCACTCTTCTGTATACTGAGGCCAATAAAAGATTGGCTCTGATGACGTCATTGAATCGTATGTGTACAGTACTGCAGTGCCTGGAGGCCTAAAAATAAGTACAAAATAAAAATAAAGTGTATCCCGCAACAGGGAAAAAAATCTGCTTCATACATCAGCATTAGTACTTTCATATGAGTCAAGATGGAGGATGTAGTTAAGCCTGCACCTAGTTATTAGCTAGGTGGACTTTTTTCTATGCAGAGATTACTTGGCAACAAGGACAGATATTCAGGGCAAGACTTATGCAATATTTTGCATAAACCTACAGGAATTTGGTTGTTCTGTTATTATTCAACATGAGAAAAGGGCTGCAGATGTAGGACATAGGGTACTGGAACAGAAATTCACTCAAAGCAGGAGCCAGCATTGCAAGTAGACAGTCTTGATCTAATTTAATTTCCAGTCCATATTTAGGCAGCCTCTGTTAATTGATTGAAAAGCTACTGAGAACTCAGGAATATCTCCAGAGGGGTAAGACTCTAAAAAGTCAAAAGAGCCTCTGTGGTCCCATGATCAAAGCACACATACCCCTTCGTTTTTTTAAACAGATGACCCATAATGCAACCCCAAACAGAGACTAATTTCAATAAATATTAATAATCTCTCTTTTGCACTAACAGCTAGTTTTGGCTTATATTAGTGGTGCAGCAGTTAGCATAAACAGAAATGTTCTCCAGATTCCATTAGGCAGAGGTGGGGAGTTCAGAAAGAGGAGTCAGGAGAGCAGACCAAATAACTAAGGCTGCAAAATACGGGTTTTCTTGCTCTTTGCTTAGCATTACAATTTTGCACAAAGCTTGAACAAGCTTCTTTTTGCTGTTTCTTGGGATTTGGGGAAATCCTAAGTATTTACTATGAAACAATAACTATCCTACTCATTTCCTTCAATCATGTATATGCCACTAGCTAAGAGGAACTGTGTTTTCTTCATTTTTTTTAAAAAAAAGTATGCTGCAAATCAGAGGTGTCCAAACTTGGCAAAATTAAGACTTGTGGATTTCTACTCCCAGAATTCCTCAGCCAGCATGGGAGTTGAAGTCCACAAGTCTTAAGAGTTGCCAAGGTTGGAACCAAAACAGGACAACAGAGTTGGAAGGGGCTTTGGAAGTCTTCTAGTCCAACCTCCTGCTCCAGAGGAGAAGACCCTATATTGTTACAGGCTGTCCAGTCTCTTCTTAAAAACCTCCACAATTTCTGGAGGTAAACCATTCCACTGGTTGATTATTCTTACTGTCAGGAAATTTCTCCTTAGTTCTAGGTTGCTTCTCTCCTTGATTAGTTTCCATCTATTGTTTCTTGTCTTGTCAACTAGTGCTTTGGAAAATAGGTTGATTCCCCCTCCCCCTTCTTTGTGGCAGCCCCTCAAATGTTGGAACACTGCTATCATATCTCCCCTAGAGCCTCTTTTCATTACACTAGACATACTCAATTCCTGCAACCTTTCTTCATAGGTTGGACACCCTTGCTGTAAATTATCACGTTTTAAAGTTGTGCTGAGTCACCTAAACCTATTCATAATATCAATTGGCTTGAATTGTTGAAGTTATCTCTTGTGTGCAATAATCAGTTTATCAAGTTAACGGCTACTGATCACAGCTATTTCTTATGTGTTGAAATTAAGTAGCTAGTAACTTGTCAGAGTTTGCTCTTAATTATATTCTCTTAATATGTAATACTATTTTCAAACATTACTATTATTTGTAATGTAATTTTTGCTAGAAACATTTCTGCCCTAATCACAGTTCAAAGCCATTGTAATTGGTTCACATATATAGGGATAGAATCAAACACGTGAAGTTTTAATACGACTTTACAATGCCTTGGTAAGGCCACACTTACCATCCAGTTTTGTTCACCATGATGTTGACACTCTAGAACAGGGGTGTCAAACTCAATTTCACTGAGGGCCGCGTCAGCATTGCGGTTGCCCTCAGGGGGCCAGGTGGGTGTGGCCAGGGTGGGCGTGGCCTACTGGGTGGGCATGGCTAGAGTGCGTATGGCCTACTGGGTGGGCATGGCCAGCTCCACATCGTTCGCATGAAAGGTGCCTATGGGGGCCTGGGCAGGAGTGGGACAGATCTGAGGGTCTCTGGGCCAGGGACAAGGCAGAGGGGGCCGTTCCCTCACTGTTTCCAGGATGGCTTCGCGGGCCACATGAAACCACTTTGCGGGCCGGATCTGGCCCCCGGGCCTTGTGTTTGACATGTCTGCTCTAGAAAGAGTACAGAGAAGACCAATAAAGATTATTAGGGGACTGAAGGCTAAAACATATAAGAATGGTTGCTGGAATTGGATAATGTCTAGTTTAACGAAGAGAAGGGTGAGGGGTGACATGATAGCAGTGTTCCAATATCTCAGGGGTTGCCATAAAGAAGAGGGAGTCAAGCTATTCTCCAAAGCACCTGAAGGCAGGACAAGAAGGAATGGATGGAAACTAATCAAGGTGCGAAGCAACCTAGAACTAAGGAGAAATTTCCTGACAGTTAGAACAATTAATCAGTGGCATAACTTCTGCCTCCAGAAGTTGTGAATGCTCCAACACTGGAAGCTTTTAAAAAGAGACTGGACAGCCATTTGTCTGGAATGGTATAGGGTTTTCTGCCTGAGCAGGGAGTTGGACTAGATGACCTCCAAGGTCCCTTCCAACTTTATTTTTATTTTTTATTTTTATTATTATTATTATTATTATTATTATTATTATTATTATTATTATTATTATTATTATTATTATTATTATGTTTTGTATTGATTCTATTTGCATACTTTTTACATTTCATCCCTATTTTTGTTCTTGATTTGTGTTTATGCATTTCTAGAAAATATATTTTAGTTTTTTGTTTTTTTTTTAAATCCCATTTATATCCCGCCCTTCTCCAAAGACTCAGGGCAGCTTACAATCTAAAGCACAAATCAATGTGCTTAGCAATAGCCTTCATTCTATGTATATGCCTGCTTATTAGGGCTTTTGCCTTCCCCCCCAAGAGGCATTATTACAAAGTCAGCTTATTGCCCCCAACAATCTGGGTCCTCATTTTACCTACCTTGGAAGGATGGAAGGCTGAGTCAACCTTCAGCTTGGTGGGACGCGAACCTGCACTAATTGCAGGCAGCTGGTGTTACTTAAGGAGGCATTAGCCCACTGCTCCACCAAGGCTCTTTTGAGCTTATTGAATTTTGAGCTTATTGAATTTTTCCTGTTGGGTCTTCTATGCTGTGGCACCTCATACATACTTAGTTTAGCAGAGCGTAGGATTCTGGGATTTGTAGTTCATGACCATTTGGAGACCCCCAAATTGGGGACTTCTTACTGTACAGCTGTGCAGGTTCTGAAGTTTGCTTGATAAAAAAAATACAGGAAACCAGAAGTTGCCTTTAAGCTTTGTGTTTTTATTCAGCTGAACAAAGAGGGGCTTCTCTAAAAGAGAGAAGCCCCGAATGACAAGAACTCATTGTATTTATTATTTCTGATTACATAAGCAGTCGACCCAGCAAAGCTGACACACATAAGATAAAGATTTCTCCCACCAAGTCTGGCACACTGTAGATAAGAAGGGAGAAAGCAGAAGTATCTAAAAATGTTCCCTTTTGGGTGTTTCCCTAAAGACATCGTACGTTCCCCGGGTGGGTTAGGACATTGGGTGTTTTCCTTGCTGTCCTTTCATGACCCTGCATCCATGACAATGCAAGTGCCCAAAGACAGCAGGGCCATCTGCACATATTCACAATTGATACTTCCTATGCTGTATCCTAATTCTGGGCCAACCATACGTAGAGATTAAGTTCCTACAAAAGCTAGACAAGTAATGTTTTAGCTTAGTAACCCAGTTAGTAGGGTTTATTTGGGCCAATTGTGTCGCATAATAGTTGTCATTTTGCTACAAGATGGGGAAATCCATAATTAAGGCCTTGCCTGCTTGGTAAGAAATGACAGAGTTAATAAAATTAAGAGATTATTTAAAGGATAGTTTTATTCAAAGGATAATTAATAGGTTAGTCATCGTTAGTCACCTTACTCATGTTAATCAGAAAGCAATAAAAGATGCTGAACCTGTTTGCGAGGAATAGTTTTGTTGCAAATGTCCCTTTTAATTCTGATTAATTATAGAAAAGTACCAAGTCATGCTTTTTTGAAAGTCTCTCATTGAAATCTGCATTTGCAAGGAATGATTAAGTACATTATAGTATTATGTGCTCTGTTCAAATGGGAGATAACCGGATATCCTAAGGAAACTGTACATGTGACTGAGAATGCCAGCCCAGAATCTTTGGCAAATTGTAGAAGTTTTTTGGCAGACTAATTCCTGCTGGACAGCTTTTTCCTGAAGGCCAATTTTTTGTGTGCTAATCAGCTAAGAATGAGTGACTTTTGGATATCCTAGGAGCACTGTGCTTATAAAAACAGATCACGCACTAACAGAAAATGAATGAAAATAAAACAAAGAGCTGTCTTGACAACCATATTTGGAGGTTGTTCTCACAAAAGTGAAAACCTCACAAAAATAGAACACGTGAGGGGCATTTGTGTGCTGCAATCCATGCTTTTTCTAGTTACTTCTAACTTTGTCAGGAAGATCTGCAGAAGGAGGGATGAAAAATGGAGTTTAACCTGGTCTTTGAGACTCCATGCTGGTCCATGAAAGATTTATTTGAAATAAGGTGTCTTTGCTTTGATGTCAACTCCTTTAGTGGGAAACTGTCCAAAACTGTTACCAACATACTATTGAAAAGGTATTCAGCTAGGGTTTGTCTCTTTTCTTGCCTTGTTGACTTGCAATTGGCAACCATAATTACGTAATTACATATTCACACTTGACTCCTCCTCCTTCTTCTCCTTCCTCTTCTTCTTCTCTTACTTCCTCCTTCTTTCTTTTTCCTTCTCCCCCTCCTTCATAAAGCATCACAAATTGTCAACTCTGCAATGAACCTGGCT
This sequence comes from Vipera berus, assembly GCF_964194415.1. Taxonomy (NCBI): domain Eukaryota; kingdom Metazoa; phylum Chordata; class Lepidosauria; order Squamata; family Viperidae; genus Vipera; species Vipera berus. Next base: position 15,868,531 of record NC_138204.1, on the reverse strand, counting down.
GATGCCATCTTGCTCATTTTTGGTTGCCATAAGATTGGGGGGAGGAATGGGAAGTTCTATGCTAGCCTAAACAATTCTCTATCCCATGGGAACCAAGGTCATTTCTGTTTCCTTTGGCTGGGGGTTGTGCTAAATGTTAGAAAGCCCGCCAAACTATTTCATTGGGAAACATAGTTGATTGCATAGGTTATTGGGTGGGAAGTTTAACTTTGTAATACTGTTACCTTCTGGAGGGAATTTTAGTTTTAGTTTCACTTTTGATCATGCTGATACTTTGTAACCAAGAAACTTGTTTTTAGAGGAAAACTCAAGCCTCGGAGTTCTGCTTTAATTGTTCTCATCTATCGGAACCATGACATTAAACCAAGACTAAACTTCCCTCCAGAAAGTAATATTATACTATAATTGGTCTCATCTACCAGAACCATGACACAAACCCTATGAAAGCACTGGGAGTAGTTAAAACAGGATGTCTGTGTGAATACGTGAGTATGTGCAACACAAGTAAAAAGGGGGCAGGACTTCAATCATTCCAACAGAGCTGCCATCTTGACCTTTGTGACTACATATCCTTCCTGCAGATTTTCTGCCTCATGGGGCATGTAGTTGCCCCAAACCAGTTTGATCCTTAGGCCAAAATATGGTTCCTTCTTGCTTATCATCACACTTATCATCACACTTTGGTTTTTCTTCCAAATCTCATATGAGATTTTGCTATGTTATAATATTGTCAATCAAAATAACTAAGATCTCTTGATGTTTCTTCTTACTGAAGAATTAAGGAATCATTTGTAAAATTTATTTTCAAAAAAACATAGAATACTTTGCCTCCAGAAACAAGAATGGATATGGACTCTATGTACCTTCACTTAATTTTTCCAACCATTATTACCATGGGAAGAGGAAGAAACAAATCAAACCAACTATATATCCTACACCTTCAAACAAGAAGGCGAAGATGCAGGTGCTTTGCTGCACTGCAATTATTAAACATCGCGCCCTTTTTGCCGCCTTGCCTGGCTGTTGGTTAGGTGTATACACACGATTCTTTGGGACTCTGAACAGATGCTGTTTGCCCTTTCTTTTGAGAGCTTGTTCCTTAGCAAATCCGTTAACAAAGCCTCTAGAGTTGGTTGCTATTTATTTATTTTTACCTTGGCCTGCTTTGTTAACGGGCAGGTGGTTTGTTCTTCTGATCGTTTGTCAAAGGAGACATTAGTTGTTTGCCTACCACATTTCAGATCGGTCTCACATTGCATAATCAGGAGTCAAATGGAGTGTGCAAACTCATTTTTTTCTCTCTGCAGAATTTATTCCAACCTTTTGATCTTAATGCCTTTAGTATGCTTGTTGTTAGCTTTAGTTTTACTGCTTCTCTAATTTAATTTCTAAATTTCCTTGGCTTAATTCCAACAAAAGCAGAAGAATTTTGTGATTTTTATGGAATCGCTTTTTGGGTGATCAAATCTAGTGATTTAATTTTTAGGGCAAAACTGTCATAATAGAGGATTGAGCATTTCGGAAGACTGGTCATCACTATTCAGAATATGCCATTCGATTTATACTATTCATTCCAAAGATCAATCAATTTACACAGGAAGATATTTTGTTTTTTTTTTTTTTTGTTTTTCTTTCCTCGATGGACCATTAGAATGAATTTGTATGATGTTCTTAAGATGGAATAATAAATCTTTAAGTGTAATATAACTAATCCTTTAGTTAATACTGTAATGAAGTCTGCCCACAATCTTCTTAATGGTTATAAAACAATTTGGCCACATGACCAAACTGATTTTACAGGGTATGTCTTTGGGTAAGTCTAATGTAATGAAGAGAAGGACGAGGGGTGACATGATAGCAGTGTTCCAATATCTCAGGGTCTGCCACAAAGAAGAGGGAGTCAAGCTATTCTCCAAAGCACCTGAAGGCAGGACAAGAAGCAATGGATGGAAACTGGTCAAGGAGAGAAGCAACCTAGAACTAAGGAGGAATTTCCTTACAGTTAAAACAATTAATCAGTGGAAAACCTGCCTCCACAAGTGGGTACTCCATCACTGCAGGTTTTTAATAAGAGATTGGACAACCTTTTGTCCAGATTGGTATAGGGACTCTTGCCTGATCAGGGGGTTGGACTAGAAGACCTCCATGGTTGCTTCCAACTCTGTTATTCTGTTAATTCTGTTGATTTTTCCCCCCTTTCCCTTTCTATGAAGTATCCTATGCTAACTTCAACTCATTTGGAACTCTTTCTGAACTCGGAGCAATTCATACAAATAAGCTTCAAAATGTTTGGAGTGAGCTATAGATCAGGGGTCCCCAACTCCCAGTCTATGTATCGGCACCAGACCACAGCATGGCAGAAATAGGGCGATGCAGAAAAGCGAAGCACCATCCATAGAAGGCTCAGGAATCCTGGGAGTTGAAGTCCACGAGTCATAAAAGAGGCAAGGTTGCCTACTCCTGATCCATAGGATGCAGGCAACACATGAAACCACACCCTTTGGTCCACAGAAAAAACTCTCTCCATGGAACCAGTTGGGGGTCTCTGCTATAGATAGTTTAGGAGACTCAGTTTCCTGAAATTTTAAACATGTTTTAGAGCAGAGGTGTCCTTCCTAAATTTCCTATGGCTGGCTGGGAATTCTGGAAAGTGAAATTCACAGGTCTTAAAGTTGCCAAGGTTGGACAGCCCTGTTTTAGAGCTTATTCTACAGTTGTGTATGTTGCCTACCTATGAATAATGGGATACAATGGCCTTGATATTTAGGAAACATATTAAGAAGGGATTGCATAGACCCGCACAGAAGGAATTCAAGGTCCACACAAGACTGTGGGACTGCACATCCTCTCTGCCATAGCAGAAAGTTGGGAATCAGCCTATCATCAAACCCCAAAGCAGTAGCAAGATTGTCAAGTTTTGCTTTCACTTCCTGGGGGAACCTTGTAATCGTAGAGTTTACTTTCATCTTCCTCGTAATATGGGGAAAACATGTCGGTACCCCATATTACAGGGCTGTGGGAATGACATAAAGCAGTTAGATCATGGCTAGCACTCCCAGTAATGGATAAGTATTCACGAAGGTGAAGATTATACCTGAGCACATAGCGAGTGTTTTTTGAAGCATCATCAGTTGCACAAACACTAGGACTTTAAAGGTGAAGGGTGTGTTCTTCAGCTCAGTTGCACCTGCCACTTCAGAACATTAAACCAGGATGAACTGTCTTGGCCTGCAGCCTGTGAATTGCACTGAATCCTTCTGGACACTGAATGATGGGCAGGAAGCCAATGCAAAAACCACCTTGGCACAAAAACAGCCGAGAGGTCCTGTGTAAGGCTGAGAAAGAGGAAAGTTAAAGAAATGCCCTTTAGGAAAAGGATCATTTGGAGGGGTGGGGGGTGGTCTCCAAAAAGAAAGAATCCCAGGACTGCCTGAGCAGGGTGTGGTGGACCTGGGAAATTCCTTGACTGAAAGGAAATTGGAAAAGGCACCTAAACCGCAGAAACTAACTCTGCTTTGTTTCTTTGCCACTCCTTCAGGCTCCACTAATGCAGCTGTTTGTCTAGCAAATAAACCTTTTCTCTGCCTCTCTGCTGACAAAGGCCAAGGCTGTTCAGGCTATAACTTTCCTCGGCTGTTCGTCACCATGAGGCTGAGGCTTTAATTCATTATCGGAGTGTTCCAATTGTGAGCTGTGCAATAGGCTCCCCCCAGCTTCCAGGAGATTGCTGTGTTTGTGTGTGTGTGTGTGTGTGTGTGTGTGTATTGTGACTCCTGCTACTAAGGGGACAGCACATAGGGATCCTTTGGCAAAGGCTGATGGGTTCAGTATTGGTCTAGGGCTGGCTATGCTTCTCCTAGCAATTTGAGCTGTACCTTCAGTGCATGCGTGGCAATCGGATACCAAGTCCATCGGAAGAGAGTTGTGTGATGTGTATGACAGTTAGGTTGCTACATATTCTGCTGAGAGCCTGTGCTGAGCTGCCGGGTGACTGTCTCCCCAGCAAAGGGAATCCCCTGCCTTTTGACTATATATGGTCTGCAAGCAACTAACTCTGTGGCTACCATGGAGTGTTTGCTATCCTTCATTCAGCATTGTTTAAAGAGGGTGTTTGGCATTGGGCATTGTGTGAGATTCTTGTTAAAAACCTGGCACCAGGCATTGTTTGACAGAGTTCGACATACCAAAGTCTTTACAAGAAGCACAGGGGTGGGATGATGGAGAGAAGCAGAGAAGGGGTAGTGTGTGCGTTTTATGTCTTCTGCTCGCGTCGTCTCATTTGCTCAGGGAGACTATGCAACATTTAAAAGGATAGGCGTCTTATTATGTAATCACAAGATACTGTATCGAGCTGCAGCTTCAAATAACAGGGCAATTAAGCTGAAATGGACATAACAATTTCCTCCCCGTTAACCCTTGTCTTCATTTCCTGCTCCGATTTCAATTGCTTTTGTGGTGAACAATTTTCTACCATAAAGCCCTAAGGGAAAATTTGCTTTTTAGAAAATGTTGCATGCTCTTAGCAGAAGATGTATGAAAACCACCACAACAATAACAACAGTAATAGCAACAATAATCCCAGGACTGTATGTTTTGAGAATTCCAACGAAAATGGGAATGCTGTATAATGGACCCAGGAGATGTCTTGATTGCTGGATGATGTGTTCTCCTACAATTTCTGGCTAATATTTTCAAGGAAAGAGACCCATGATAAACATGCACTCTTTATTTTAGTTGTCTGCACCCAAATTTAATCTGATTATGAAGCGAGCCATTTTTCTTCATTTGCAGAATACACTGTACCATAATCTAACCAACTCAGCTGAACTCTCACAGCAGAATAACCAAGCTTAGAATGTTGGGCAAATACAGACACTGCAACAGCCAGATTAAATGTATTGTGTGAATACATCCACTGAGTCACCCTGTTTGTTCGTTGTTTTTTTAACTTAGCACTGATCTGCTTCTGGGGAAAAACAATTATTTACTATTGTTCCTTACGTCTTTGCTTATAAAGAACTAAATATGGCTCTGCATCCATCACAAATAATATTTAATATTTAGAATAAAGGTAAAGGTAAAGGTTCTCCCGCACATGCGTGCTAATCGTTTCCAACTCTAGGGGCCGGTGCTCATCTCTGTTTCAAAGCCAAAGAGCCAGCGCTTGTCCAAGGACGTCTCCGTGGTCATGTGGCCGGCATGACTAGACGCCAAAGGCGCACGGAACGCTGTTACCTTCCCACCGTAGTGGTCCCTATTTTTCTACTTGCATTTTTACGTGCTTTTGAACTGCTAGGTTGGCAGAAGCTGGGACGAGTAACAGGCGCTCACTCTGCTATGCGGCACTCGGGATTCGACCTGCCAAACTGCTGACCTTCTGATCGACAAGCTCAGCATCCTAACCCACTGAGCCACTGCATCCCTATATTTAGAATATTTAGAATACCACCATATGAATTGCTTTTAAATACAGAATAACAGAGTTATTAACCAGCCTCCAACTTTTCCAGGATCCTTCTCAGTTGGTCCCTGCCCCTCTCCTAAACATCTCAGCATTAATGCCCCCTCTTTTCTTCAGAACCCTTATGTCTCCCCACTCAAAGATCCATTTAGTCTTCCCACTATTTTGCACACGTGCAAATATACATATCAGATCTCCAGCCCTCATCTTTCCAAACGTCTGCTGATCTTCCCATCGGTCCACCCATCCTTTAACTTCCTGCCATTGGCTGATTCACCTTCTTAGGTCACTTCCTCTCTCCCACTAACCTGCCCACCCTTACCTGTCTTCCCAGTTTTTCTTAATGCTATTTTTTCTAAAGTTTTACCATTTTATATTCTTCACATCCCCTTGAGGGATGTTTGCTCTCCATTTTGGGAAACCCTGCTCTGGGAGCTGCCAAAGAAAGGTCAGTCTCTCCCTACTCCCCATTCTCCTAGTCTCAACATATAATTGAATAAAAAAGGCGAGAAACCTTGGGGTTTTTTTTTACAAACTCATCTGCATTTTGCTTAAGGAATGCAGAAATCTGCTTTATGGCGGTTTGGACAGATGAAAATCTGTTTGAATCTTATCGAGTAGGAATTTCTAAGCTTCAGATAGGCATCTTTGAAAGCTGTACACAGTGATGTCCATGTTTTCTTGGGATAAGGGATGTGACACTAATGCAATTTTGCTCTGTCTTCAGAAAACAATTCTTGATATTTCTAAATCCCATGGATCATCTCGGTCTTTGGGTTATAAAAAAAATGCAATTAGATTAATAGGGTGCAGGACAGAGAACTTCAGAGCAAACCCTCAAGAGTAATAGATCATTTCACATTATGTAGCACTCGCTTGTAAATTGTTCTGCTGCAGAATTTTGCATCTCACTGCCCACTTCAAATCTACATTGCTGATGAACTTCAGCAGTCAGTGCTGTTCTTTGTGGCACATTAGAAAGAATATATTATTTGGGCAAAGACCATCCAGGACCCTCAGATTTACTGTCTGCTTCTTCTCTTTCAGGCAAAAAAGGCAACGTCTTATCCTGAGAGAGGCAACTATTAAGGGTTCAACATTTCATTCTGATGTATTTCAAACCGGAGACCTGGTTTCCCCTTGAAGACGTAGCCACTAGATCAAATCAAACAAGTTCAGTCTATCACTTAATCATTCTCCTTAAGATCCTAAGCAGTGATGGCAAAGGACAGTTTTTGAATGCAAACTTACCTAATTCTGCATTTTCAAACCAATGCAAACTAAAACTTCGTTATCCATCAACATTATTAGTTCTCTGCAGGGCTTTTTTCCTCATAGAACGCTCAGAACAGAGTTCCGGCACCTTTTTTGGATGGAACCTTGTAGGGTAGGCAAGGTGGGTTGTATGACATGTGTGAGTTCCGGCACCTTTTTGTTTTACAGAAAAAGCACTGGTTCTCTGGATCTTGCAATGCAACTTGCTAATAGCTTAAAAAAATATTAGCAAAATTGACTGCAGCTAGAATCCTTCATGTGCAGAAAAGGAAAGATACGTTAATCTACACAATGAAAGAATGGATGGAAAAAGTGATGGAAGTCAATGCTTTTTCTTCCCTTCCCCTTTATCCCACACCTCTCTTTCCCTTTTCTTTTCTTTCCACGTTTTCCTACTATCTATCTTTATTTTCATTTGTATTTTATACTATGATAATCTGAATAAAAGTTACATTTAAAAAGAAAAAAAGTTGACAAACTTGCTTATAGTCCTGAAAGTAACCTGAGAAAAAGCAGCATTTAAGAAAGAACAGGGAAGGATTTGATAAGATGGTCTAGTTTGTGTCCTAGTAAATAAGCAGATGTTCTCTAAATAAAAGTTTTGAAACTTTTGTTAATGCACCTTTGCTCTTAGTCACAACAATCTGACCACTAATGTCTCTAGTCAACAGATCATTGACAAGAATTTTCCCTGGTCTTACTCAGAGACCTCAAGAATTAAAGCTGGGACCTTTAGCATGTAATCACTGTGCTACTACACATCTGTAGATAACTTTGATCCTATTGAAGGATTAGATGGTTCCTCCACATATGCACTGAGGAATAGAAATATCTCTATCCATTGCCACTATACTTCATTCTTTAAAAAAAGAAGCTGAATTTCAAAACTGCCTGGAACCCCGCCCCCACATCTATTTAGATATTTTATAGCAACTAAAGTGGTTGTTTGAATATAGAGTACATTTCTTTGGAAGCAAGATCTCATACATTAATTTACTAAAAAATCTACAGTTTTCTAATATCCACAGCTCAAAGGCATTAAAATAAAATAAAATAACTCAAAAACCACTCTCAAATTTTAAGCTATGGGCAGATTCAAAAGCCATGTATTGGATGCAATCCAGAGTTCAGTTCCAGAAACTAATCCCAGGATATGGTGCATATTAATTATAAAGCAGCTTGGTGCTAAAAATACATCCTTGCTGAAGAAAGGACTTTGATTTGCTAATTACTACTGCTTGGGAAATATACAGGGTAATTTATTATATTATACATATGGCAGAAAAATCTTCAGCACCTGTTATTTTATCAATGCAAGACCAGGAGAATTTCAAACATATTGCAAAGTTCCACGGTGCTATTAAACTTGACTTATAGCAAACTGAAAATGTTACTTCATCCATCAAATACTGCAAAGATTGACTCCAATCTCTGTGTACAAGTGTATCCAACACATGTTGATGAAACCTCTGAGCAGATCAACTAAATCAGGAATGCCATCAAGTAGGTGGGTGTTTGCAAATGGCGCTGAAATTTGAGACAAGAAAGGGCCTGAAGAAATAAACGGTGCCTAAGGTTGAGAAATTATATTCCAACCTTCATACTTTGGTGTTCTACAGATATGCTGGACTTCAACGTCAGAATATGAGGCTAGCTGAGAGGACTGAGGGCTGAAGCGCAACATCTCTGATGGCTGTGGTTTTAGCTAAAATCTACATACTCCATTGCCAACCTGAAGCCAAGTTAATTAATTAAACCTGGCTATATGGAGATGGGGAAGGAGAGCCAGTTTGGTCTAGTGGTTAAGTATCCAGGCTAAAAACCAGGAGACAGTGAGTGCTGTCCAGCCCTAGGCATGAAAAATTGGCTGGTTGACCTTAAGCCAGTCACTCTCTCTCAGCTCAACTCACCTTACAGGATTGTTGTTGAGGGAAGATAGGAAGAATGAACATTAGATAATGCTCACCACCTTGAGTTATTTATAAAAATAAAAATGGTGGGATAATATATATATATATATTAAAAGCTCTAAAAATACTCTACTGGAATGATACTGTTTTGAAGCTCTTGGGTTCTCCTTAAAATCTTAAGAAATAGGTTGTTAAGAATTTCTGCAGACATTATACATCCCTACTACTAACAACTAGATAGAATCATCTATTTTTTTTTCTTGGAACAATGTGCTGGGTGCAGCGTTGATTTCAAACGTAACCTGATTTACTCTGCCTTTCTATGGCTTTGAGCCTCTGTTTCTGCTCAGCCAAATAAAAGTTTTCAAATACACTGGATTAATTTGAGCTGACTCCTGATGACTTCATACAAATGTCCCTATTGTTTTATTGTCAGCTACATCAATATGTGCACCAGTGTTTTTTCCCAGGAGGTTTTTCCCCACAGCTTTCCAGTCTCCTATATTCTCTGGAGAGCTTCCATCCAAATATCCACTGGGTCCAGCTGCTAAACAGATCTAACCCAGTTAAGCATTTGACAATCAAGCTCAGGCTAGGTCAACTACTGATACTGTATATGAATAATATACTGCAAGTTATTTATTCTCAGTTCAGTATCTGGAATATGCTAATAATTAGGTTGCCTTACAGCAGACATGTCAAACACAACGCCCAGGGGCTGGATCCGGCCCGCGAAGTGGTTTCATGTGGCCCGCGAAGCCATCCTGGAAACAGTGAGGGAACGGCCCCCACTGCCTTGGCCCTGGCCCAGAGACCCTCCTCCTGCCAGAGACCCTCAGATCTGTCCCACTCCTGCCCAGGCCCCCATAGGCACCCTTGATGCGAACGATGTAGAGCTGGCCTCGCCCACCCAGTAGGCCATACGCACTCTAGCCACGCCCACCCAGTAGGCCACGCCCACCCTGGCCATACCCACCCGGCCCCTTGAGGGCAACCGTAATGCCGATGCGGCCCTCAATGAAATTGAGTTTGACACCCCTGCCTTACAGAGTTGTAGCAAAGATTACTGTTAACATTTATGAAGAATTAGGACAGGATGGCTGCTTACCCAATGCTTTTAAAATGTTGCCATTAATGCACATAACATTTATATCTGCTAATTTCTATTAGGTATGTTCAGAAATAAATCGCTATAATTATAACAGAAAGACAGTGTATTCTGTCAAATGGGCAAGTTGGTGATTATTTGCTTCCTTTGCTATTGATGGGCATTTTCAGACTTTTTGGATACTGGCTGTTTGCCCAGTTTGAAGTATAGAGAACGGGGCTCCCCTTTTTGTGATGTTTTTGTCTGCTTTGTTGTTGTGCTGCCATCCTGTAATTATTTTGTAACTATTTTTTTTGCACTAGTTCTGGTTTTTGTTTTTGGAGAGGGGTCTTTTTAATGTTATGATATAGTTTTGAGCCTCCCAGATTTGTTTGGAGTAGGAAAGCATCCAACCTGAATCCAATAAAAAAAGTTTCTTATCTTTAAAATGAAATGCCTTTAAAGAGAAGACTGTCATCTGTGAAGGGGAATAAATCACCCCTGTGGATGGACATGAAGAGCTACAGTATCTAAATCAGGGATGGTCAACCTGAATTACTCCATCCTTCCTTTTTTTGTTAACCAACAGGCCACTTACACTGGCATGTTACACGCCACCTACGCTGGAATGGAAAATCATAAATAATTGTGGAACAATTTCCCACTTCTCGTGAAAATCCTAAAATAAGTCCTAAAATAAATTTAATGCCACTACCTAAAAAAAATAAATCAAGGAACAAAAGAGGTCCAGGATGGCAGTCCCACCCCCTGCAGTGAGATCATTGCCCCACTGCTATGCAAAAAAAATGTTCAAGAAAAAATGCTAGTACTCCTGACTAGCAAAAGATTAGGGATGCCGATGATGTTACCTAGTTTGGGTAATGAAATGTCTGCAAGAAAACAACCAAGCTCAGAGAGCACCAAGGAGTCCTCATTTCATCCTTGAGCTACAAATATTCTCCTTTATTGGCAGCAAAAGATTGTCTACTCCTACAGTAAAGGGATAAAGCTGAAAAAATTGATAGTAGGGATTTCTATTTGAAGGGACCATGGAAATGGAACCTGGCACCTTTCAACGCATGAAACTTTTGATCAACACAAATGAAGCATTTCTGTTCAGGGATGAACAGAAATCACATGGATTGGGAGGAAAGCATTATCATTATTTTTGTTGAAACATACGTTACAGGTTATGAGATGAAGTTACGAGAAACACCTAGAAAAGCCTCCATTTTGGCAGGGATATAATAGCAATAGCACTTAGACTTATATACCGCTTCACAGTGCTTTACAGCCCTCTCTAAGAGATCTACAGAGTCAGCATACTGGCCCCAACAATCTGATCCTCATTTTACCAACCTCAGAAGGATGGAAAGCTGAATCAACCTTGAGCCCATCAGGATTGAACTCCTGGCAGTGGGCAGATTCAGCCTGCAATACTTCGTTCTAACCACTGCCCCACCACCATGGGTCTTCTCTACTCTTCTGTACAATCCACCCTTGTCATCTTTCTATCCATTTTGATGATTAGCACATAACTCACTCTCCCTAGGATGATTAATATCTATGATTAATAGCTGTGTCAGCCGTGGAGATTTCCCTTATGATCCTCAAATTGCCTTCATCCATAACTTCCTCTGTACACCGCCCCGAGTCCCTCGGGAGAAGGGCGGTTTATAAAAACTAATAAATAAATAAATAAAATAAATAACAGCAGGTTTATGGACTCTACAGAACCAGCGACACCAGCTGTGTGGTAAGCCCTCTTCTCTTGTTTGACATTATGTCCAATTTGCTTTTTTTCCTCTTTTTTTGTTGTGTTCCAATACACACAAAGGGAATAAACCTGTGTATAGCAAAACATGTGTTCCTGCAATACTTTTCTGTGAGAAATACTTGATTTTCTGGAAAAATTTCATGACTATATATATATATATATATATATATATATATATATATATATATATATATATATATATATATACACACACACACACACACACACATACATACATATATATATGTGTGTGTGTGTGTTTTCTGAGGTTTTCGCGGGTGTTTGTATATGGATCTTTGGTCATTCGGGTTTTTTCCCGCGTAGAATTGAAGGTGTAGGAGCAACGTTTTGACGGAATCCCATCCGTCATCCTCAGGCTGGTGGCTTCAGCTTCCTTCTTCTGGGAGAAGCATGTGGTAGTGGCTGTTTGTTCCTCTTTTTTTAAACTGCCAGAGGGGGTGTGTTCTGTGGGTGGAGGTGTGCTCTGATTGGGTGGGGGATTAGGTGTGTTCTGATTGGGTGGGAGTGTGTTTTGAATGGTGGGTGTGTTCTGATTGGGTGGGGGTGTGTTTTGAGTGGATGGGCTGGTCTCAGCTGCCAGCCTTAGACCTGAGCTGGTGAGTTGTGCTGCTTTTGTTCGGCTTCGTGTTTGTGGTGGTGCCATGTTTTTATAGTGGGTGTCAGTTTGCTTATTGTGTGGTTTGGAGGGGTTTAAAGTGGCTGATGTTGCAGCTGCAGTTAGGTTTCTGTTTTGTGGTTGTGCGTCGTTATCATTGTGGGTTCGGATTTGCTTTTTGAATGGTTGTGTGGTGGTGATGTCATGTGATGTTATCATGGGTTTGGGTCTGGTATCATTCTTGGTGGTTGGGACTCGTCTGTCAATGAAGGCGGGTTTCCAAATGGCTGGTAGGCGAGAGGTATCATCTCGTTTGTTCATGCTGTGGGGGCGTTTTTCTATCTCAATGGCTTCTCTGATTATTCTGTTGTTAAAATGTTCAATTTTGGCGATAGTTTTGGTTTTTTTAAAATCAATTTCATGTCCCGTGGCTTCAAAGTGTTGGACCAGGGATGAAGTTTGTTCTCCCTTTCTGAGTGAGTTTTTGTGCTCTTCAATGCGTGCACTTATTCTTCTGTTGGTCTGTCCGATGTATGTGGTGGGGCAGGTGGTGCATGGGATTTCGTATACTCCTTGGTTTTCTAACCCAATTATGTCTTTGGGGTTTCTTAGGATGGTGGATATTTTTCTGTCTGTGTAGAATGCTGTTTTGATGTTGTGTTTTTGGAGGACCTTGCTGATTCTGTCTGTGGTCCCTTTTAAGTATGGGAGGAGGGCTTTGCCATTTTCTTGTTCTCTGTCTTGGGTTTTTGTGGGTGTCTCTCTTCGGATTAAGTTGGTAATCGTGTTTCTTTGGAATCCATTGGCTGTTAGTACATTAGTGAGAGTGTGTAGTTCGGTTTTTAGGTGTTGTTCGTCAGCTAGGTGTTTTGTTCTGGAGATGAGTGTCTTGGCTACGGAGTTGATCTGTGCTGGGTGGTGGTGTGAGAGTGCGTTCAGATAGCGGTTTGTGTGTGTGTTTTTATGGTAGATAGTGTGTCCTAGGGAGCCGTTGGATTTCTTGTAGACTAAGACATCAAGGAAGGGAAGTTGATTGTTAGCTTCTGTTTCCATGGTGAATTGTATTTTGGGGTGTAGGCTATTGAGGTGTGTGAGGAAGTCATCCAGTTTTTCTTTGCCGTGTGGCCAGATTACGAACGTACAAAACTCATTCCAATTCATAGAGATCATAAGTAAACTAAACTTACAGCCCTGTGACCTACTTGTGAGCTTCGATGTCGTATCCCTCTTCACCCAAGTGCCAATCAAAGAAGCCTTGACAGCTATCCTAAATAAATACAACCCCCCAAAACACATCCTAGATCTGACCAACCACCAACCACATATATATTTGTAACCAATGCATCAGAAAGTCAATCTTCCTAGGGTGACCATGGGAAGAATCTCACCATTCAGTCATGATTCATGCTTCTCCAGTGCAATTATCCTTCTAATGAATATTGCATCTGACACATTCTTGGGCCGAACTAAAGTTTCCCAGATGAAAAACAAGAGAAATCATGAAGAAAAGAAAGGAAAATTAGACCAAGGCCAGAGAAGTTTTGTGCCTGAGGTCTGCGTACATAGAGATTCCTCCCCTTTCTAGATGCCAAAGTGCAATTTTCCAATTTTCCTCCCAATATTTGGAAAATTATATTGCTGATTCTCCACAGTTTCTGGTAAATTTCAACAGCATCAGAGTAGCAGCAAAAAGTGATATTGGTGTAAAAGGAAAAAGGGGGTTGGGATAAGGAGCATATAAGTGGTAATTTGCCCAACAGTTCTACTGGGTGTGGGCATTCCTGGCCCAAATACCTCCACTCAATCCTTGTCCATTCATGAATTTCTCCACCTTCCTACATTAACCTCAGCACTAAAAAGTCTGGTATTTTACAGAAACATCTAAAAGGTATTGCACCTTTTAAATATTTTGAATATAAAGGAAATTGGGAGGTACTTTTAATGGAATTTTTATTCATTTAATCCACTGTTAGTAGCACAAACTCTTAAAGGTCTTCCTCCAGCCTAGCCCATCACCGTATCCTTCTGCACTAGATATAAGACTACTATAAAGTCTACAATGTAGGCAGAGATGCTCTCAAGGTATTGCCCCCCCCCCAAAGAACTGCAATGATGCAATCAATAGTGCAATCCTGTTTTATAGGTGCATCACAAAAGTAAAATGAGATACGTGAAGAACTTGCTTTAATAAATGAACACCTCCAGAAAACAAACCTGTAAACTAATTGAAAAGCACATTGTAGATGCTTATGTGATGACTTATTTCAGGGTTCTTAAAGCTTTCATTCAAAGAGCAATCAAATTATCCTTTCAAAATTAATCTTCAAATCACATTTTTGGATCAGTTTGATGCATCAGATTAAATCAGTTGCCTTTAAATGATTCCAAAGATTTAGTGACTTTGGATGTACACACACACATATTTTATTGAAATAAATTGATTCAATTATTTAAATTGCAATTTTAACTTAATTTTAATCTTTCAATCAAATCACAAATTGGAACTCTTTTAACCGAATTGTGGATTCAAATTGGATCTTGGGTGATTGGACTATTCTCTCCTTTGAATGCTTCCTAAATCAATTTTCACTTCAACTTTGAGTGAATCAAAATCACAGATCACTTCCCACTTTTAAAGATTCTAGCAAGCACTCTTATGATTTGAGATGATCCACTTCTTTGGATGCTGGAACCACCTCTCTCTTCTATTCTTTTTGCTAGGCCTAATCTCTCTGCTGATCCTATTAGAAGAATTATGGGGGAAAGTATCATTCTAGCAGCACTTGTTGGAACCGAGAACAGAGTAACAATATTTATGCAGTGACATTAGAACATAATATGCTGTCTGGAGACTAAACATATTCACCTCCCCCTCATTCTTCACAAACTTTTATTAAAGTGGGAAGACTGAAAACACACAAATGCTGGATCTTTCTTTGGTATCAGAATAGCTCTAATAAAGGATCAGATCAGATTCCCCCCTATATAATTAGCCTCCCTCACCCATGTGATCATTTTAATCTTAAGCATAAACTCCATAAATTCTTTCTTTCTTTCTTTCTTTCTTTCTTTCTTTCTTTCTTTCTTTCTTTCTTTCTTTCTTTCTTTCTTTCTTTCTTTCTTTCTTTCTTTCTTTCTTTCTTTCTTTCTTTCTTTCTTACATAGCCGCATTGTTCAAATTGTCAGGACATTTCTCCTTAGTTCTAGGTTGCTTCTCTCTTTGAATAGTTTCCATTCATTGCTTCTTGCTTCCATCCACTGCCATCCAAGGTCTTCTTGATGGAAGACCTTTTATCCCATGGGTGGACTTCAGTTCCCAGAATTCTCCAGGGAGCAAATTATCTGGGGAATTCTGGGAATTGAAGAATTGGGCTGAGAGAGATGTGGTTTCTTTTTAGAAAAATTAAATATATTGGATTGCACCATTTTTCAGGTCTGAAGATCACGTTGATACCCTAGGTGACCAAGACTGGGCTTTTCCTTTTTGTGCTTACACTCCAAAAATGCAAAGAAGTATCTCAAGGGATTATGAAGGACATAACCTTTGCATTAGGGATGTTGGCTAATTTAAGCAAATACCCCGGCCAGGAATCCGCAATTCCAGAAATGACTTTGCCCTCATTCACAGAGCATTCCCACCCTCCCATTATTTCTACTCTCCAAAACCAATTTGAATATAAATCGCTACTCCACAAGTTCTGGAGATACAAAATCCTCACTCCAACACCATATCAAAGGAAATAAAATGTGCTGCTTGCATAATTTGATCTATAGTGGAATTCTCATTGGTTTAGTGGTAAGGCGAACAAGCAAACCAAAATGAAACCTCAGCTCCACAGCCTTCCTGTCCCTTTTGGAGTTGAATGTTTATGGTACCTGAATCAGGTGCCATTCATCCACTACCGCCACCACCCCACACACATTATGCTAGCTGATGTTGATAGCCTTTAGATGAGTACAGGACACCCAATACTGGAAAAAATCTACTTGCACGGAAAGCGGAAACCAGAAAAGCAGATTCACTGTTTCACCCAACATGTATCTACAGATCCTTCACATCCTGGACATAAACTGTTTCAACTTCTCCCTTCAAGATGTCACTTATAGGGCATTGCATGCCAAAACAACTAGACACAAAGATAATTTCTTCCACCATGCCATCACTGCTCAACACCTAACTCCCGCAGCACTGTCTCATGCCTAAAGACATTTACCCACGTGGTAGGACTGTATTGTTATTATCCTTGTCACCTTCTCATCCGTGTCATCTTCTCCTCTTTCTCACCTCTCCTCTTTCCTACTCTCTTCTCCTATCGCTATATAATGATTTATCAACTGTTGTTTGCATCTTCTGATTTAGGATTGTACCTTACGATTTATGATCTATGACCGATCGGTTTGTTGTTTGTATGTACGCTGAGAGTTTATGCACTAGAGACAAATTCACACTTGGCCAGTAAAGAATTCTATGTGCTGGATATCCATCAATAATTCTTTGTATAAATTCAATGTGCAGGTTTTCCATGTTTGCCATGGAAATGCCGAGGTTCAATTTTTCAGTTGCAGCACTGAAATCCAAAGGTGTGTGACTGTTATGAGAAAATCCTGCATTTATTCTCTACTAATGATGTTTTCAGGCCATTATTGTTATGGTTAGTTGCACAATCACCCACGTTAAGACTGGATGTGGCATTTTTATCCAGCTATCGAGTGCTTCCCGAGGACCCGGGATAAGCAGATGCCATTTGATGGCATTAAAGATATCATTGCAGGATGTTTATCCAGTTCCAAGTAAAGCTGCAATTTGCAATTGATTGATGGCAATTTTATCAGTGATGATAGTGTTCATGTGGTGCTCTAGATGTTTTGGGCTTGCACCCCAGGCACCTATTACTATTGGTACTACCTTCTATTATTATTATTGATACTGCATCAATAGTTTTTGATACCACGGTTTTAAAATCCTGAAGTGTTTTACAAGCCAAACAAAAATATGCAACAGAAACAAAATAGAAACAAGACAAAATCAATCCAAAAACAACAGCAGCCACACACAGTTATATATGATTTTCCCTTGTTCCTCTGCTTTATGAACTGGAACAGGCTCTGTGCTAAATTGAGAGGCTTGAGTTATTTGTTGGCTTTTTAAAAGAACCTAACAATACAATTTTATCCCAAGTCCTTGGGAAACACTCAATAGCTTAAATTGTTGATCTTGATTGTTTTTAGGATACATTTTAATGCCTTTTGAGTTTATGGGAATGTAAATCACTTAGAAGCTTTGATATTTGGTGTCAAGCAAGTTGGATAGATAGATAGATAGACAGACAGACAGACAGACAGACAGACAGACAGACAGACAGATAGATAGATAGGTAGGTAGGTAGGTAGATAGATAGATGATAGATAGATAGATAGATAGATAGATAAATGTATGTATGCATGTATGTATGTATTTTAATGTTTGTGTTTCCTTTTGTTACTGAAAATCATTAAAATACCCCAAACCTTAGCTAATAAAGGGACAAATGAAAGAGACTGAAATGCAAACTATTCCTTCTAAAGGATACAATCGATTCTAATTCTTTTTGAAGCAATCATAGATTAAACACAAATCAGGAACTGTAATTCAGTCCAAATGCAAGCATTAGAAATGTTCATCTCTCTCCCTGATAGATATATAAATAGGAATACATGTATCCATTTGCAAAAGTTGTAAACACAAAGATGACAGCAGAATCAGATGAGTTCCATTGCACCATTTTTGAATTCTGGCACAAGCAATGTTTTTTTTAATGCATGCTGGCTCTTAGAAGGAGTAGAAAATAAAAGAACTTTCATTCCAGCATGACAGGTTTCGGTCTGAAACAAACCTTGCCCGCCATCTGACACTTCCTGACCTTTTTGCAGTGTTTCTCAGAACAACCCTCAATAATATAACCTAACAAAACAGGGAAACAGTGGTGAGAGGGCAAGAATTAAGAATGAAATGGGCCTTTGAAATGGGGGGGGAGGGGGAAAGGAAAAGTAATTTTGGGGGAGAATGGATCTTTTACAGATTGTTGTTCCTCATGATGACATACATGGCAAGCCCCCTGGAGGAAAAGAAAATTGTGAGAATGTGCAAACCCCTGAAAAGAAGCTTTACAATTTTGATAAAGGAGGAAGTAGTAGTAGTAGCGAGTGGGCTTTTGTCGCTGCTGTCTGTTAATTGACCTCTTTCAACAAAATCGATAAAAGAGTCTCCTCTTCATCTAGACTGGGGGTATCCAAACTCGGCAACTTTAAGACCTGAAGACTTCAACTCCCAGAATTCCCCAGCTAGCCATGCTAACTATCATGCTGGCTGGGGGAATTCTGGGAGCTGAAGTCCGCAGATCTTAAAGTAGCCAAGGTTGGACACCTCTGATCTAAACCCTTTCAAAAGTGCTAACCTATGAATGGAGTTTTTCCAACTAGCATGACCAAGACCACATGTCTGAGGAGGAGAAAGATGATGCAGCCCCTTTAAAGGAGAAGAAAGGACAAACCAAACCAGGGGCAGAACCAGTGGGTGTGATTCTTGTCCTTTATTGCATCCCCCACCCCCATACTCTGCGTGCACAAGCAGACATGCAGCTAAAGGAAGATGAAGGGAATGCTAATCCAACTGCATGGAACTGGACACGTAGACATCAAGAAGGCAGTGTCATCAGGGGGTTACTCTCAGGAATGTAGAAAGAAAAATCTTCATTATGGTCCAGTCCAAGCTGGGAATAATCAAAATGGAGGCTGCTTTAGAAAGAAGGTTATAGTTTATTGAAGAGGAAAGCCACAGAGAGATGGCTCTGGGAAAAGCTGACCACATGTAGCAAGGAGTTGGTTTTTATACCTTCTTGGGCTTTTGTTTGGAGTTGTTCCTGTGGCATGAACTTTGACCTGAGTCTGAATGTGCCTTTCTGGTATTTTGATGGTGGGTTAATTCTATTATGTCCCAAAGGTCATATCCTGCTTTCCTGGGGCTGTGGCTGATGATTTTTTGGGGGTGAACGATTGTTGATTCTAGGGATCTTTGTCTTTCTAATCCCAGCTTCCTGGCTCCAATCTTTCTGACAAGATTATCACATCTGCATTTCTGCAGACCTGGTTTCTGTTTGGGGCAGAGAGACTTGGGGAGGTTTTTTTCTGCCTTTAAGATCCTTCAGGGAAATATAATATTCTGCCTTTTAATATCCCCCAAAATATTTTTTTCTTGGTGGGGGGGCTGACTTCCCACAGGAATGAGACTTATAGTCTATTGCCAATACAGTTCTAGTTATGAATTACTTAGCAGAAAGATGGCAAAAGACTTCCATCAGAAGTCCAACTGAGCAAGCTACGAACTATCAAAGAAGGATTTCTTCACCACCACTCCTAGCCTTCTTTCTGCTTCAGCCATCCTGTTTACCTCTGAGTGCAACAGTATGCAAATGCATATCCCTCCACAAGTTTGTACAAAAACATGTGGGGCTCTTGGGCCCTGAAGTCTGGGTGGGTGGGTATAAAGATGTTGCTTACCCGTTTTAGCAGTTGTACTCAGAACATCCTTTTGAAACAGCCTGCTTTTGCATTCACTGTAGAATTGCAAAGCTGAGGAAGGAGAAACCAGCCATGTCCTCAGGTCAATTCAAAAGCAGCACAGCTTAATGGTCTGGTTCCTCCACCTGCACAACTGTGCTCAATTCGCAACAGTATTAGGTGACTGGATAAGCAATTGTGCAAAGCATTGTAGTGATGCAGTTGGGGGCTAGAGTGAAAGATTGTACAGGGAAATCTTGGTGCAAAACAGAACAGGTAAAGCTGAACAGAATTCACCTGGAGATACTTTTTCCTGTCCCTTTATAGCTCTTCACTGGCCAGCAGTGAAATTTGTACAGTTCTTCAGAATGCATCTATAACTTATAACTTAGGCTTACTTCACTTAAATTGCAATAGAGTATCTCCAGGCCAGAAATTCCTGAGGGCTATCAACCAAAAGACATTGGTGGTCAATCTTTCCATTTGCTCGTCTTTCAGAGATTTTTATCCATCTATGGAAATCAAATAATATCTGCAACTGGAAGATGAAGGGTTGTTTTTCTGAATTCTCCTGTTTATCCATAATACCTGCTTTTCCACAACAGACTTCTCCTATGGAAGCATCTTCACATTAACATTTTTGGATTTTGTGATATTTCATCCCGGTTTTTCCTCTTTCCCTGCCCACTAAATCCATGCTTGTTTGCTCCAGTTATTATAATTATTATGGTTGATCACTTGATGGAAGTTGGATCAATTGAGCAATGTCTCCCAACCAGGAAAACAATCCATGCATCAGGTGGCATGACAGATATCTATGCAAGCTTAGCCCAGAATTTAGAGAACTACTAATCAAACCTAACTTTGGATTATAAACTCTGGTTTGCCTTTGTATAATATGTGCAAAGTAGAATGCTTTAGGTAGAGTGCTGGAGGTCTCAATCTCAAAAATAGGAGAGGCTGCATCCAGTTTTGGTCACCACGATGCAAAAAAGATGTTGAGACTCTAGAAAGGGTACAGAGAAGAGCAACAAAGATGATTGGGGGGACTGGAGGCTAAAACATATAGGAAACGGTTGCTGGAATTGGGTATGTGTAGTTTAACGAAGAGAAGGGTGAGGGGTGACATGATGGCAGTGTTCCAATATCTCAGGGGCCGCCACAAAGAAGAGGGAGCCAAGTTATTCTCTAAAGCACCTGAAAGCAGGACAAGAAGCAACGGATGGAAACTAGTCAAGGAGAGAAGCAACCTACAACTAAGGAGAAACTTCCTGACAGTTAGAACAACTAACCAGTGGAACAACCTGCCTCCAGAAGTGGTGAATGCTCCAACACTGGAAGTTTTTAAGAAGAGATTGGCCAGCCATTTGTCTGAAATGGTATAGGGTTTCCTGCCTGAGCAGGGGGTTGGACTAGATGACCTCCAAGGTCCCTTCCAACTTATTATTATTAATTAAAATTGTGCAGTGATTATGACTGTTGCTTGTTGATCCATAATTTCCCCATACATTTAGAAGTTGGTGGTATATACTTTAGCACAGAGGTCCCCAACCTTTTGGGCACCAGGGACCAGTTCCGTGGAGAAAGGTTTTTCCACAGAGACTTTGTGGTTTTGTGTGCTGCCTCCATCCCACAGATGGGGCTTTGCTTGTTTGTGTGGACCGGTTGCTAGCATGCTGCGGCCCGGTACTGGTCCATGGACCGGGGGTTGGGGACCCCTGCTTCAGCAGATCTTGAGCTGACCCATGTCTTTTGGAAGTCACATGTGGCTCTGGGAACTTCAGTTATGCACCTTTGGCTTGAGCATGCTACATATCATAGGAACCTGATTAGTTTGCTGCCTATTTGGGGTCAGGAAGAAGATCATTAAGGGAATTTTGTAATATCTGGCTTACAATGGTGTATTTCCTACAACCTTTTTCCTCAAGCAGTTGTGCTTGTCAAAAACCTAACTCTTGAATATAAGCTCTGCTTTTGCCTTTATATTAATATGTACAAAGTGTGGTCATCAAAATCAGATAAATGGAGAGATGTCCTTCACCTTTAGGCAGTTCCGAGCAAAAGGTTAATTATCTCAATATGTCCTTTAAAGTATTTTGCTTTCAGAATTGGGCCCGCTACCAGCACTGAGGTCATATGTAATTACTGATCCACTGTTCTTTCAGTCTTGTTCAGGACATGCTGCTGACTTGGGTAACAATTTGCAGTAATGAGGCACAGATAATAAACCCTGAAGCTAAGCTGATAAAATTAGCTTTGATGTTGCCTTCAACATAAATCTCTCTTCTGCTTTACAGATTGAGGAGGTTCTACTAAAACGACACTGCCCTCATCAGGTGGCATTTGGAAGTTCAAGGATCCACCGTGAATAATTTTGTCTGCCTTCCTGAGCCGAGTAGAATTACATAGATGCGAATGGCTTGAAGTCTGCAGCCAGCCCAGTGCAACTAATCCGATATTCTACAAGTCATACATTTTAATATGAACAAAGTGAAGATGCTTATTATTCTTTTTACCCAACAAGATGATTAAGATCAAGGGATGAAATTTGGTAGCATATCTTTTATTGGCTCCTTTATATTGCATTACAAAAAATAGTGGGTTTTTTCCCCTTTTCTTTTATTGGCAGGAAAAAAAATATGCTCCCTTTCCTTATAAAAAAAATTAAAACTTTAATGTGATTAAAATGTATTGAACCAATAAATCAAATTTATTGGAAACAAGAACCCTCATCGTAAAAACAAATAGAAATAAGTTTGAAAGCATGCAGATAAAAACATCAGCCGTGGAACTTTGCCCGTACCATCTCAAAATTCAGTTCCTGTTAGTTCAGAGAAGGTTATTCTACCAGATTTGAGTTTCAAGAATCTAAATAAGGTAGCAGAGATGGGGGAAAAATCTATTTTTTCCTGTCATGTAATACTGTAGTTATCTTGATTTTTGCAGTGCAGATATAGTAGCCCTATTGTACCTCTACCATCCCAACCCAGTGGCAACCAACTGCAAAACCTCCATATTCAGACACCTTACCTCTGAGTCTATTCATGTGGACTCACCATTGGTTGATTAATTACCACACCAAGAGGAGTTTCCACTTACATATGGAAACTATGTGTAGCAGGAGTGAAAAACGTGTTCCTTGGATTCCCCCAATGTTTACTGATACCAACTGATATCCTTCAGGAACTGCCTCCTTACCTGCCTCAG
Source organism: Vipera berus (assembly GCF_964194415.1). Taxonomy (NCBI): domain Eukaryota; kingdom Metazoa; phylum Chordata; class Lepidosauria; order Squamata; family Viperidae; genus Vipera; species Vipera berus. The sequence continues at coordinate 15,845,662 of NC_138204.1, read as the reverse complement.
GTAGGAATAAAGCCACTGCAGGATGGTTTATCCAACTCTCAGTTTTTGCATGGAGCGTACTATGGTTGAAGATAGGTATGAGAGGTATGATATGACGAGATAAACAGGAAATGCAGATGTATTCCAAATACAAAATGGCTCAAAGACAATGGAAACACAGGGCAGACTTGGGTTGGGAGACAAAAAGGGCCTCAATAAAGATTATGGAAGTAGTGGAGATACACAAAGGTGGAGAGGGAGAACTTTTTCTGTCCATCTTATGACACCTGACCTTGACAGCATTCAAGGCAATGGAACAGACAGTCAGATATTCTATGGGAAATACAGGTTTTTACATGTTCACTATGTGCCTGAACAAATTCAATTTAGTTTCCCCTCTGTATTGCAGAAACTTCTTTAGGCAGACTTTACTATAGTCTTATTAATTAAATAAGGTTTTATACAATCTGTTTCTCTAAATCTCTGATATGTTTCATTTTATGTTGGACAGATAAGGGTTTTGTATTTTACAAGTGATTTTAGTTATGCTGAAGTTCCCTGAATGATGTGAAAATACTAGGAGAGAACAATCTGCATAAATGCATATAGATAAATACATAAAGTTAGTTGTGTTAGCTATCAGCTTGGACGGCTTTGGGGCTCGAAAGGGAAACCAAGGGAAAAATCCCTGGGCTGCAGATTAAACTGTGGAATTAAAGATAGAAAACAAAAACCATATTCTGTGCAATGAAACAATGTGGATGACATCCATGAAGTCACCAGAGTTGAATTCGATTCAGTGAAGACTATTCAGAAAATTCAAGTCTATTTGTGACTGATAGCTATAATGTTCTATGGAGTTCCAGCACAGAATTGCAAAGGACGGGCAACAGGAAGTGAATACCTTTGGAAGGCGTGTCTGGCTTGGTGCCCATCAGTTGGCTATTGAGGAAAACAGAAAGGCCCTGGAAACTTTGATTAGGAAGTCTGGACTATGAGAACAGTTTGATGGCATTATGGGGTGGTATATAAGCCTGAATGCTATTGCTACTGCTAAAAATGGCTGAAATACCACCATCTTCCTTCCTCATTAAGGAAACAAGGAATAAATCAATAAAATAAGTTCTGATCTTAATTTCGATATGGGTTAACAACAAAAATCTGTAAAATATCTTTTACTTTACTAGGGCAAAATATTTTGATTTACTGTACAGTATACTATAGCCCACCCTCTCCATTTCATATATTTTATAAGATGACCTCATATATAAACTGAATTGCTCTTCTATTATTTTAGCCAAAAAAAAGGAGTGTGTGTGTGTATTGGGTGTGGGGGGGGGAGATACACAGACTCTGGACAAGTTGTACTGAAGTGGCACATTCTGCACTTTGAAACAATGCACAAACTGTTGCCCCTTCAGCTCTGCCCAGTTCATGACAAAAAGACTCGCTGTTTATAACACTAACCCTGTGCGCATATATAAGACATGTCCAAACATACCTGCAAATTACTAATACAACTATTGAAAGCTGCCACTTAATGCATATACAGGCAGCGTGTGATGATTTCTAGGTTAGGATCCTTAACAATTCTGAACCTGCAGATTATTACATTGCCCATCACAGCAAGCAAGCAAGCAAGAGATCAAAGTGCAACCAACTTCTTAAAAGCAGTGTGTGATGCATATCCCGAAAAGAACCTTACAGTAATTTCCTGCAATTTAAGTTTTTATTTTTAAAACATCAGCTGCCAACCCTCCCCCAGTCCTTCCCCCCCCTCCTTTCACTTGACTTTCATACTGAATTTCAGCATCCCAATGCAGTAATTTATTAGGGATCATCCCACTCAACCGCTTATTAAAATGTCCTGGCGTTAAATACTACTCAGCTACTCGGGAACTTTACTGTATCCTCCATGCTCTCTCTCTCTATAATTAATGCTGCTTCTAGGGATATCATGCAAATTGCTTAAGCATGGACCATTTAACCCTTTGGGGACTGGGCGAGGGGTGCCATTTGGTTAGCAAAAGATAACATTTTGAATGAGTTTTTTGGTTGAAACTCCAAAAGGCTACAGGTAGTCCTTGACGTATGACCTCAATTCAGCCAAACATCTGTTTGTAAGCAAGACATTGGTTCAGTGAATTTTGACCCATTTTCTTGTCACAGTTGTTAAGAAAATCAATGCAGTTGTTAACTTAGTAACACGGTTGTTAAGTGAATCTGGCTTCCCTGTTGACTTCGCTCACCAGAAGGTCACAAAAGGTGACCACATGTCCCCGGGACACTGCCACCGTCATAACTATGAGTCAGTTGCCAAGCATCTGAATTTTGATCATGTGACCATAGGGATACTGCAGCGGTCGTGTGAAAAATGGTCTCCAAAGCCCCTGAAGGCAGGACAAGAAGCAATGAATGGAAACTAATCAAGGAGAGAGGCAACCTAGAACTAAGGAGAAACTTCCTGACAGTTAGAACAATTAACCAGTGGAACAACCTGCCTCCAGAAGCTGTGAATGCTCCAACACTGGAAGTCTTTAAGAAGAGACTGGACAGCCATTTGTCTGAAATGGTATGGGGTTTCCTGCCTGAGCAGGGGGTTGGACTAGATGACCTCCAAGATCCCTTCCAACTTTTATGATGATGATGATGTCCCTTTATGGTGCCGTTATAACTTTGAACAGTCACTACACAAACTGTTGTAAGTCAAAAACTAGCTTTATTTCCTCCAGTGGACAAGAATTTAAACATTGGTGTTCGGACATACGAAGGACCTTTTCCAAAAACCCAGGCCGATAGGCCGATATGTCATGCTGTAACATACATTTAAATTAGCATTGGAAGGTCCTTTCTTACTTCTCTAAATGGATTGCCAGAAAACTCCATTTGTGGGTGTTGTTGGAATGTCATGGGAGGCTTTCATTGAATAGCAACTGCTGGAACGAGGGGAAAATTCTCTTACCCAGGGGCCTGGATCAACTATTATGAAAGAATATTAAAATTAGACTGAATCTGTCTATGGAGATTCTCAGTCATCCAGGTCATAGTTGTCCCATTGGTGCTTTTTTTCAGGAGGCAACTGGACGTTCTTGTTTCTCTTTGAAGACGTTTCGCTTCTCCTCCAAGAAGCTTCTTCAGCGATGACTGGATGGTGGGGAATGGAAGGTCTGCAAGGAATATAAATCCTTCCATTCCCCACCATCCAGTCATCGCTGAAGAAGCTTCTTGGAGGAGAAGCGAAACGTCTTCAAAGAAAAACAAGGAAGTCCAGTTGCCTCCTGAAAAAAGCATCTTTGGGATAGATTGAGTCTGCTTTCCTCAGCAGAGAATAAGACCATGGGTATAGTATCATCTTGAAGGTTCCTGTCCCACCAGCCAATCCTTGCTTCCTTTGCTAGCTACTCATCTATCTTTCTCCTTCCTACCCATGAACCTTACAATACAGGGAATCCTTAACTTATGGCCATTCATTTAACAACTGTTCAAAGTTACTTACAAACATCACAACCACCTCATAGTCACATGATCAAAATTTGGGTGTTTGGCAGCTGGCATGTATTTATGATGATTGCAGCATCCTGGGTTCACGTTGGTGAAGGTTCTCAGTCATCCAGCTGAGTTGTCTGGAAATTGAATCGTGGCAACTGGACTACTTTTCTGGCTGGACTGAATTGTTTTACTCCTTATCCAAGAGCCTTCTTCAGTCTGAGCAAGTTGGTTAGGGGGACCCCATATATGTCTTCCAGGGAGGTTTCATTTGTCATTTAATTTGAATAGGCTCATTGGGTGAGTAGGCAGAGAGTCCATGGAATCCATCATGCTTTTGAGTCTTTCCTACAAATGACATCCATTCATGAAGTTTACTTAAAAGCACGATGATGGGAAGCCAGAATTGATGGGTGGTTTATCTCTACTTTCAACCTGGGTAGCCCTTGCTCAGACCTAGGAAGAAGACAAGGACAAAGCCCTTACTAAGGAAACTACAGAGACTGGTTTACCTCAATGTTAATTTTTAAGTACTACCCGGGGAACAGGGTCAGAGGATCATGTTAAAATTTCAGAGAATTTCAGTGAGTCATTTCAAAACTCAAATGGGGACAACCCAACAAAATGAATGTTATCTGTCACTGTTTCTTTGACAACATTTCCATTTTTGTGAATGGAAATAATGTCAAAGAAACAGTGGCCGATAACATTTATCGCATTAAGTTATCCCGCGTGGAATTTTCTGTGGCGCGTTGTCCCACAGCAAAATATCTATGGAGATTCTCAGTCATCCAGGTTATGCTTGTCCCAAAGGTGGCTTTTCAAGATGCAACTGGACTTTCTTGCTTTTCTTTGAAGACGTTTTGCTTCTCATCCAAGAAGCTTCTTCAGCATTTATATTTCTTGCAGGCAGCTGGTCATTTGCATTGTTTTAGAGTTGTTGAGTCACTTGGAGGTTTATCTGTTGTCCCACAGCAAGCTGTCCATGGCGAGTTGTCCTGTGGCAAGGTGGCCATGGCGAGATGGCCACGGTGAATTGTCCTAGGCCCTTTTGGTTATTATCCAGGTAGTCAAAAACAGATTCAAAGATTTAGTTTTTTCTCTCCCTTATTCCAATACAATTTTCGTTGTGGGATAGGTCTTTTGGATAGTGTGATACAAAAAAAAGATGTTGAGATTCTAGAGCAGGGGGGGTTCCCAACCAGGGGGGTGAGAGACGATATTCCAGGGGGTGCAAAAAAGTGGGTTTAGAACTTTCAAAATTATAGTGTATATGCATAATTCGTTTTGAACTTTTGTAAGGGGTGCGGGAATACATCAGAAGCGTTCTAGGGGTATAGAAAAGGTTGGGAACCGCTGTTCTAGAGTGCAGAGAACAACAAAGATGTTTTCTCTAAGTGAGAGAAGATAGGTCATTCTACAAAGTTTGATCAGTCCAGCTCTTATTGGCCATGTAAGGCTGACCCCATTTGCTCCAATCTCTGGGCTGTTTGTCCTCCAGGGCCATTGTCTGGCTGGTGGAAGAGTCTCTTTCTTTCAGACCAGGCCCCACTCTCCCCATTTATGCCTGATTGGGGAGGGATGATCGTGGCAGTTAATCAGCCATGGGAATGAAGTAGGAGCCCTACTTGCCTCTTCAAAATCGTTCACATGGCTCCTTCTGAATGTGGATTTTGCGCTCTTTAAAACCGAACCAAACCAAATCCTGAGTCCATTTAAATCTCTGCTAGTTAACAGACAGACAGAGAACACTTTCACTAAGTTATCTGTGAACTTGGGACAGTCTACAGGAAAAAAAATATCTGTGCTCTTTTTCAAAGCTACCAGTCTCTTTAGAAAACTGATTTCTGTGTTTAACAAACACATTGGTTGCCTAGTCACTCAAATGTGTTTGCATTAGGAACGGTGAAAATGTGGTTTTCTTAACCTCCACGTCCTCAGCTGTCCCACCCTGCTTGTAAATCTTTCTGTATTGCTTTATCTGGAGCTGCTCTGGTGCCCTAGTAGAAATGCCAAATGCTCCCCATTGTCAATTGGGAAAGTTCTACTGCAATTGAGGGAAGCTAAGCAAGATGTCCAATTGTGAACATGATACAAAAAAGATGTTGAGGCTCTAGAAAAGAGTGCAGAGAGAGCAACAAAGATGATCAGGGGACTGGGGACTAAAGCATACAATGAAAGGTTGTGGGAACTGGGTATGTCTAGTCTAACAAACAGAAGGACTAGGAGGTGACATGATAGCTGTCTTCTAATATTTGAGGGGCTGTCACACAGAGGAGGGGCAGAACAAGACGTAATGGGGGAAACTTATCAAGGAGAGATCCAATCTAGAATTTTCCTATCAGTGAAAACAATTAATCATTGGAACAGCTTGGCTCCAGAAGTTATGGATGTTCCATCACTGGAGGTTTTTAAGAAGAGATTGGACAGACATTTGTCCTGACTGGTATAGGGTCTCCTACTTGAGCAGAGGGTTTGACTACAAGACCCCTAAGGTCCCTTCCAACACTTGTTGTTCTGTAAAAAAAAAATCTCTATGCAATCTTTTCGAATTCCTAATATATTTGGGGTTTTTTTTATGGAAAGGTAGTGTTCTTATACTTCTGATGAAACTTCCATGCAGTTTTCTTGACACTGGACAGAACTGTTAGCCAATGCATTCTTCCACAATTTTCCCAATCTTAGCTAGGTCTTGGGATATCCAAGCAATGTCCCATCCAAAAACTAAACAGGCTTGACTCCACTTGGCTTCTGGGCCTTGTCAAGGTCATCCAGCTCCTGAGATTATGTTTGAATGTATTTGGTTTAGGTGTATCTTTTGCAGTATAAATCTGACCCTCCGTCCCATAATAATGACCATCTAACAGGAAGAAAGCAAGAACCATGAAAAACTATCCTGGGTGAATATTATTATCTGAAAAGATCTGGGAAGCCTCTGAGTTGGTGAAGGCTAGGATCTGTTGAATTGTTATCTAATCCTTAAGAGCATGCTGGTGTTCCACTTCAAGGATGATCTCTGCTTTTATCTCCTGGAGTTTTTGGACTCTTTCTAGTACAAGAAAACTAAATCCATGGTTGCTTATTACCTTAATTCTTGTTATCCTGTCTTCAAATTGCTCACAATCACAAGCCCCAAATTATATCATATAATCAACATAAACCAACCTTTAGCTGGAACCTAGATCCCATGCATTCAGTTTCGCTCGCCTGCTACTCACCTCCAGCTAAGTGGCTTGGTTCCTAACAGGTCACGACCAGTACTAATCTGTGGCCCAGGGGCTGGGGACCCCTGGCCTAAAGTATGACTATTACTTACCACAATCTGAATTCATATATTTTTTTCTTGAGAAAATAAATCCTAAAATAAAGTAAATCTGTACCAAGAATGAGAAGAAAGACATTCACAGGGAAGATTTGGGAAGAGGGAAAATGCACCTTTTCAGCAATGTATTAATAAAAATGGCAAAGACAGAGCAGGATTTTAAAGGGGATGTAATTCAGCTGAGATTAGGATATCCCCCATGTGTTTTTTCCCCCCATTCTGAAGCCAGATAAAATGAAATCAGACCATAGGAAGGGCCCAATTTCCATGAGCTCACGGATGTAGAAATTGTGCAGCTGATCCAAACTGGAACCGTTAAGTAATAAAGGCTGGAAATGAATAAATAAAACAACTTTCAAAAGCATTGCTACAAAGGATGGCACAGAGATGGGAAGAGGAAAAGAACATCCTAAGATGGTTCCAACCTTGCTTTAGAATAGACTTTCTCGGAGGAGGCGGGGGGGGCGGAAGAGGATGGGCTTGAAAGGGTTTCTCCCTTGTATTCTGCAACTGAGTGCCAGGTCACATCCGATCCTAGGCATGCAGCCATTGAAATCCAGTAGGATGAGGCTTTTGAAGAAAAGGTGAGGCAGCTTATCTAATTACACAAACGGAATTCTGCAAATCTCTCACTTGGTTTTGCCCGGGAGAGGCAATTTTGAAAGGCAGGGGTTGGAAGACCGCTGCCAGAGCCGCTGCATTCATTGCCAGTGGGCTACAGCACAAGCCCATTGGAGATGGGTGCAGAATTTGCAGGGTATAATTACAGCAATTATCTGGACGGCTCTTCTCGTCAGTAATCTTGCCTTGCCCATCTACGCGCCTGTCATCTCTCATCATCGGGGCCTCTGAGCAGCCCATTGTTCTCAGGCGTTTGCCTGCTGTTCACGGGGAGGAAGTGCCAGTGGCAGGGCAGGCTGCCTGCAGATGGGGCCTCCCGGAGTGAGCAACCATCTGCCAGATGGGCTGGCTGGGGGCCCCAAGTTCCTTGAAGCTGCCAGCTTGGGGGAGCCCAGCTACACTTCTCCAAATGGCAGTACCAGGAACATGGAGGAGTTCAAAGCAGTTTCCGACTAAAAGCAGATTGCCTCCCTCCTCGTGGTAAACAGATGTTCCTCTTTACGGAAAGGCAGAGTATAAACGTGATAGTTGTTGTGACTCAGGGCCAGCCTGTGGGTCCGACAGCCGGCTCCGATGTATCGGAGGACTCAGATGTGGGGGAGGAGGGAAACGAACCGGCTGATGATGATTTGGAGGCTTTGCAGAGTCCTCAGCCGGGGACCTCTTCTCAGCTGCGTGAGCCCGAGAGTGCGGAGGAAGATGACCCACAGCTGGCCCTGTTCAAGGACGCCCGACGCAGGAGGCAGTCGAGCAGGAACAAACAAAGAAAGGCTGTGAGACTCCTCGGGAGGAGGCACAGGGAGACCACGCCCTGAGCTCTCTATAAAAGGAGTGTTTGGGGAGGGGCTGGTTGCTGAAAGCAACTTTCCCGCTTGAGAAGACAAGCTCTAGTGTTTTTGTTAACTGCGTAATTAAATCTTGGCAGAAGCCTTTTAGCCTTGGACGCTCTCCAGTCTCTTCTTTTGAATAGGGGTTTGTAAGAAGAGGGCTGGTTCAGAACAATAGTAAGTAATAATAATAAAAAAAACATTTTAAGCAACGGAGAAAAAGACCAAGGATCCAGATTGGTTCAAAGGTTAACTTAGCCACAGACTACCAAAAATCATTTTGGGGGAATCGATTACTTGACAGGTAATCCCGGACCTGAATTTATGTTGCTAAGTAAGGCGGTTGTTAGTGTTCAAGATTTGCATTCTGAGCAATGCAAAAATATTTTATCAGTGGATCAACCGAGGAACATCCTCTCATTTTAAACAGCCTTTGATTTTTACACTTTCATGCTTAGATTGCAATAGAACGGAATCTCTCCAGGCCAAATGCCAAACCCCGAAAACCAGTTAATCAAGCTGGATGTAAAATCTGGATTGTACTGCAACTTTTGCATTCTTCTAAAGAAGGGATCTCCAACTTTTTCTAGGCTGAAGACATAATTGATCTTTGATTCAAGTAAAACAAAAACTTAAAACTTGCTTTATCCTTAATCTGCATATTTAACTTAAATCAAAATTTAATGTAGTAGCTATTTTCTCCTGTCAGGTATTTAATAGCTATGCCCTTTTGCCATATTAAAAATAGCCCTAACATCTTCTGGAAGACTCCTGAGCTGATCTTAAGAGGGTTGTATATAACCCTGGTGATTTAACATTCCCTCCTTAGCCTTGGAAAAAGATATTCTTCACTGACAAGAATCACAAAGGAAAGTTTGCTCTCTTCTGTATACATTCCTAATCAGATTGAACTACGTTAAGCACTTGATTTGAATCAAATAAAATAAAGAAAAAATTCTTAAATATGGTCTGTGTGTGTGTGTGTGTGTGTGTGTGTGTGTGTGTGTGTGTGTGTGTTTCAAACTGGATTCCAGGAACTCTGGAATTCCATGTGAACTGGACAGGTTCCATGAAGGTTTAGGATAGGGTGGGGGTCTCAAATGCATGCTGAGCCCTCCCGGATCCCACCCCAGTATGGGATTCATTGCATCACACCAGCATTTCCTGTCACCAATTTTGCAAGCGGTCTGTGAATGACAACAGCTAGGGCAAGGGACAGGGGTTGCTCCTCTGTCCTGGTCCTATTAGATCTCTCAGCGGCTTTCGATACCATCGACCATGGTATCCTGCTGCGGCGTCTCAGGGGGTTGGGAGTGGGAGGCACCGTTCTACGGTGGTTCTCCTCCTACCTTCAGGGCCGCTCGCAGTCGGTGTTGACAGGAGGGCAGAGATCCGCCCCGAGGCCTCTCATTTGTGGAGTTCCTCAGGGGTCGGTTCTCTCGCCTCTCCTGTTCAACATCTATATGAAGCCGCTGGGCGAGATCATTCGTGGTTTCGGGGTGGGGTATCACCAGTACGCTGATGATACCCAACTTTTTCTTTCCACCTCGAACCAACCCAGTGATGCCCTCTCCGTGATGTCCCGGTGCCTGGAGGCGGTTCAGGTCTGGATGGGGAGAAACAGGCTTCGTCTCAATCCCGCCAAGACTGAGTGGCTGTGCATATCGGCATCTTGGGTTAACCAAGTTATTCCACCTCTAACGATGGGGGGTGAGGTGTTACCCCCCGTTGATAGGGCTCGCAACTTGGGCGTCCTCCTGGATTCACGGCTCAATTTTGAAGATCACATAGGAGCCGTGACCAGGGGGGCTTTTGCACAGGTTCGCCTGGTGCGCCAGTTGCATCCCTATCTGGACCGAGATGCCCTACGCAGTTACTCATGCGCTTGTGACCTCCCGTTTGGACTACTGTAACGCTCTCTACATGGGGCTGCCCTTGAAGACCACTCGGAGGCTTCAACTGGTGCAGAATGCGGCCGCGCGAGTTGTAATGGGGGTTTCCCGATACTCCCATGTAACACCTCTACTCCGTGAGCTGCATTGGCTTCCGGTTGCCCTCCGGGTGAAATTCAAGGTGCTGGTTATTACCTATAAAGCCCTACATGGCCTGGGTCCGGGGTATTTGAGGGAACACCTGCTGCCGGCTTCAAACGCCCTTCGCCCAGTGCGCTCCCACAGGGAGGGTCTGCTCAGGGTGCCGCCGGTGAGAGATTGCCGGCGGGTGACACCCAGGGATAGGGCCTTCTCAGTGGGAGCGCCTGCCCTCTGGAACCAGCTGCCGGTGGAGCTGAGGACTGCCCCTGACCTCCGATCATTCCGCCGGGGCCTGAAGACCTGGCTCTTTGAGCTCTCGGGCCCAGGCTGAGGAGAAAATTATTTTAATTGGGGTTTTTAATAGCACAGGGTTGATTTAATATTTTTTAACTTGGCTTTTAACTTTTGTATGTTCGATTTTTAATTCCCTGTAAACCGCCCTGAGTCCTCAGGGAAAGGGCGGTATATAAATGCAATAAAATAAATAAATAAAATAAATAAATAGTCTTCTATCTTCTGTGCAGATGTACAAAACCCAACTTTTGGCCTGACCCTAAACAATTCCAACAAACATTTCCCTAGGCACTTAAGTTTAGTAATGGTGATTGAAAGCAGGTAGAAATCTAGCAGGTGTTGCTTAGCAGCACAACAGTCACTTCTCTTTACAAGTTGCAGACTATAGTTGGGTGTATGCGTGAGTGTCCCAAAGAGGTCTGTTTAATCATCCAAGTGGCATCCTGTGCAGACCTAGTTAAGAAGTCCCAAGTCCCATCGACCTGTGCAAGAATAAAGACATTTAGAACTGTGTTATCCGACTGCCTCTAGAAGTTGTAGGTGCCCCAACACTGGAGGATTTTAAGAAGAGATTGGACAACCATTTGTCTGAAATGTGTATAGGGTTTCCTGCTTGATCAGGAGGTCTGACAGAAAATCTCCAAAGTCCTTCCAACTCTGTTCTTCGGTTATTCTGCGGTGGAGAGCCAGTGTGGTCTAGAGCAGGGGTCCGCAACCTTGGCAACTTTAAGACTTTAACTGGGGACATGATAGCAGTGTTCCAATATCTCAGGGGCTGTCACAAAGAGGAGGGACTCAAGCTATTCTCCAAAGCGCCCGAAGGCAGGAGAAAAAGCAATGGATGGAAACTAATCAAGGAGAGAAGCAACCTAGAACTAAGGAGAAACTTCCTGACAGTTAGAACAATTAACCAGTGGAACAACCTGCCTCCAGAAGCTGTGAATGCTCCAACACTGGAAGTTTTTAAGAAGAGACTGGACAGCCATTTCTCCGAAATGGTATAGGGTTTCCTGCCTGAGCAGGGGGTTGGACTAAATGACCTCCAAGATCCCTTCCAACTTTATTATTATTATTACTTTGGTGGCTGAGGAATTCTGGGAGTTGAAGTCCACAAGTCTTAAAAGTTGCCAAGGTTGCGGACCCCTGCTCTAAATGTTTCCATCTCTGCTAAGTATATTGTGGCTTGATTACGGCTCAACATGTTGAATGAAGGCAATATATATATATATTTTAAAATCCCATTTATATCCCGCCCTTCTCCGAAGACTCAGGGCGGCTTACAATCTAAGCACAAATCAATGTGCTTAGCAATAGCCTTCATTCTATGTATATGCCTGCTTATTAGGGCTTTCGCCCCCCCCCCCCAAAGCGGCATTATTACAATGTCAGCTTATTGCCCCCAACAATCTGGGTCCTCATTTTACCTACCTCGGAAGGATGGAAGGCTGAGTCAACCTTGAGCCTGGTGGGATGCGAACCTGCACTAATTGCAGGCAGCTGGTGTTACTTAAGGAGGCATTAGCCCACTACTCCACCAAGGCTCATATTTATGGTTTATGTAATAAACCACAGTTAAAACAAACTTAGCCTAATGTGAAACTAGTCTCTGTGGCTAACGTCAGCATGGTCATCCTTGAATGAAAGAATTACACATAAAATGCAGCAGAATATGAATCATAATTCATGAGGAAGCAAAACTGCTCCTTGAAAAAATATATATATAAATGAATATATATATCATCATCTTTAATACCTGTCTTTTTTAACCTCAGTTTTTGGGATCTCCACCCCACTTGACCATCCAGTAAGACTTCTATCAACTCCACCCCAACTCAGCTAACAAAAGCTGAGATGGTTATTCCATTTGCTCACTTTTGGACGGCCACAGGATCCTGGAAAACATTATACTCCTTCCTGAAAAGAGCAAAATCCTTAATCCTGTTATCTAATACTGTAAACATGAAATTCTATCGCCACCTTGAGGAAAGTATTCATAACGGACATCAAATCCAGATGGAGTAATAGTTACTTTTATGGAAGTTCTTGCTTCCATAACTGATTGCCTTTCAGAGGAAGATTATTTTCTTCCAGCTGATTAACATATGGGATTTATGTGTAATAAATATAATTGGATGCATACAGTTTATTATTCAAACTGTTCCTGAGTGTGGTTATCCTAACCAAATTTAAAACTCCCCCTCATGTCCAAGGAGTCTCTTTAGAATTCTGGGGTCATCAATACAACACCCATTAATGTTTTTTCCCCTTGAGAACAGTACAGAATTGGCTTCCTAATGCCTTCTTCCCAGATTTGATTTCTCAGTCTAATCTATAGCATTGTAATGTCCTGATAGTCAAATGATTAGGAGCAGAAATTGGGGATGTCTAGTTTAGTGGCATTATAGCAGTGTTTCAATATTTGAGAAGCTGCCACAAAGAAGAAGGGATCAACTTATTTTTGAAAGCACCAGAAGGCAAGACAAGAAGCAATGGATGGAAACTAACCAAGGAGAGTTCCAACCTGGAACTAAGGAGAAATTTCCTAATAGTGAGGACAATTCACCAATGGAACGGTTTGCCTTCAGAAGTTGTGGGTGCTCCAACACTGGAGGATTTAAGAAGAGACTGGACAGCCATTTCTCCAGAATGGTATAGAGTCTCCTGCTCAACTAGAAGACTTCCAAGGTCCCTTCCAACTCTGTTATTCTGTCTCCCCTGAAGGAGTAATTAAGCTTACTAACTTCCTAGTCCAAAGGCCAGCCAGATGTTTCTTCCATGATTCCTTCAAATCATAGCTTGTTCTGATTTCTCACTTTCCCCCCTAAGTTTCTCATTTGCCCCATAACTGTTATTCCCCTAGGCCAGGGGTAGGCAACCTTGGCTCTTTTATGACTTGTGGACATCAACTCCCAGAATTCCTGAGCCAGCCATGCTGAGGGGAAAGGGAGAAGTTTACAAGTTGAGCCATGCTGGCTCAGGAATTCTGGGAGTTGAAGTCCACGAGTCATAAAAGAGCCAAGGTTGCCTACCCCTGCCCTAGGCCAAGGTTGCCTATTCTTGAGGTTTCTTAAACTTTTTTCTCCCAGGACCCCCTAAAGTTTTAAAAAGGCTTTAGATAGAATTAGATTCCCAAGACAACAGGTAGAAATATCACTTGAGCTGGAAAAGGTACAAAGAAGATCCTGAAATAACGAAGGAACTAAGCAATCCTAAAAGGGAAAGACTACAATTTCTACGGCTTTTGAGGGTGAAGTGAAAAGTAGAAATTGAAAATGTGAATAGAGTGTTTTCTGTCCCTCTCTCCCAGTATTTGAACATGTTTGGGACCAATGGCAGGAAAGGACTGCTGTTCACTCTTACTACATGCATACTGTGTGATGTAAGTGCAAATGCAAGCCTGTATCATATCATGCTCTCATATTTTATGTCAGTCTGATGTTGGGTGGGGTTAGGAACAGATATCTAAGTTTGCAATACATCATTGCAGATTTTATACATGGGCTTCCAAGTCTTAACCTTAAATGTCTGAATGTTCACACAGCAGAATACTTTCATTCTGGTTTTACCCAGTATAGTCAGACATCCAATGGTTTTAGAAAACAGCTGAATTAAACCAAACTGTACACAAAAACGTTTATTAAACAAGAACCAAATATACTTTGCTTTTCTGTGCCTAAATAACAAGAGCCCAGCAATTTTTCCCAGTTAGCCTGGAAACAGCCCTAATGTTCTAATAAAATACAGACAGTGCATCAGTTCGTTTTAACTGCCGTCTTTTCTTGTCAAATAAGTAAACAATAAAAGACTATTGCACCATTACCATAAACAAATCTCAATTATTCTGATCTCTATGAGATACGTACAACATTAAAATAAAAAAGAAATAAGTGGAAGCATTTTGGTACAAGGCTCATTCTATAAACTTTCCTATTTAACTGATGGTTGGAGTACTTGAATGGCTCAGATTCAATTCTTATGATAACCCATGTTCGTGAATTTGGATCATACATTGATAAAACCAAGATTTCCATTCAGTTCAATGGGATCTGAATATGAATTGCAGAAGCTTGGGGTTGCCACTGGGAGCAAAAACGTAGGCTCCTGACCCTACACTAACATCTAAATCTGACCTGAAGATGCATTTGCCATGAAAAGAAACAGCGGAACATCCCCATCAAAGAATAAACTGGTATCACAGCTTAACTCTAACTCTGGTTAATTAAAACTCTAGGGCTACAAACAATGGAAAGGGTTACCACTGGAAAGGATTCCAAATACTTAACTTCGTGTAGAGTCCCCTCTCTACACAGTATTATCAGAATAAGACTAAAAGGCAACGTGGTGAGCAAGATTTAGCCCATGAATAATTATATGTCATTTTACAAAAAAAATATAGGAAACCATCTGGGTTTTTATGCTCTTCTAGAATGAAAGTCATTGCTTTGCAAACAGAAAAAATAACACTATTTGTCCATCAAATTGAAGAGCACCTCACAAGTAATTCCTGCTTTCCTGTCATCCCGAGCAGTTTCTTTCTTCTCCCATGCTTCAAGAGAAACACTGTTCGGGGTGCATAGTGGAGTGTTTACACAAACAGATGCTTGAAGAGAAAAAATAATCAAGGTGAATATGAACCTTGCCTAAGAGAGCTGTAGGATGCTGTAATCAATAGACTGCCAAAAAAAAATAGTACTTCTCTTGCTTGGATTTTGGCATCCCTCTTTTTGTTCCTCCCAACAACCCCTTGCTATAAACTTTTTTTTAAACAAGCCTATAATCTCTTAATTCGGGGTAGAGTTGGGGTGACTGGATATAGCTGAGAGTTTGCTGGCCAGATGCCTACAAGGAGTTCGCAACGGATATTTTCTCTTTGTGTCCTGAGAAAGAAACATCTTTTGCTACCTAGAATTGAACTCTCAACCTTCTGATTGGGAGGCGAGTGTCTTCATCAGCAGACCATCAAGCTGCTTAAAACAAACCCCTTTCTATGTCCTATGTTATTCAGGACCCCCGTTCTCCAACGACAAGTAGTCCTTGAAGTGAGAAACAGTTGCTTACAAACCACTTGAAATTAAAATGGATCCCAAAAGCTACTTAGGATCAGATTCTGGCAGCTGTGCCCCCTGCCCACAGTCACCTGACTATACTGGGAGTGCTCAGCAACAGGCCCACATTGATGGCTGTTTGAAGTAGCCATGTCACTGCAATGTATGATGTTTTTTTGCTGGAAACTGGCATTTACTTCTGGTTTCCAGCAAAATCTGGCCCATAGTCAAGAATGGGTTCACTTAATAACCAGGGGGCTTGCTTTACAACTGATGCAACAAAAGGGGGGGGTCAGGTCACACGATGACCCACTTTACAACTGTCACAATGTATATTATAATTCCCAAGCTCAATTATGGTAATAAGCTGAAGACTCTCTGTAAGTTTTTGGGAGGGCTGTAGATGAAAGGATGTGGCAAGGAGCCCAGAATGTATGAAAAAAAAATTGCAACGTGATGATAAGGGTCTCTGGGCTCATTATGTAGGCAGACAGAATACTTTTTTACATGACTTCTGAAACCGAATATACTCTGCATGTTTCAAACTGATTAATGATTATATTTTCCTTACCAACCTTGGCCCTAATTATACCAATAAAACTGTCATTGGGGAGGGTGGCAATGAATAATTCTGAATATTATGGGGAAGCAGAGAAGGCAAGTTCACCTGTCTCTGTAATGTCTGAAAGGAAGAAGATAAAAAGGGCGCTTCTAATGGGTAGCAGCTTATTGTGTGCGCAAGCAAAATTAATATGTGCTAAAACATGGCTACTTTAATTTCCATAACTCTCCATTTAGCAGGGCCAATGTTGAGAGTTCAAGTCTGCGTCTCGGGAGGACACCAGACCTGGAGAAACCTGTATTAGCAGGGATGAGTTTTCTCAGCACAAGGACGAGTGACGAACTCGGCATGCGGGGACAATATTTTAGTGAAAAGCTGGAGTGTCTTTTTTTTCCCCCCTTCACCTTTACTGAAACACATTTTAACGTGCAGAGGTATAGATGGCTTTTCTATTATTGCAATTTTCAAAATGTAATTATATCTGTGCTGGAATTTTACCTACTATAAAAAGGTAAGTTAACCAATGCCTTTTTTTTTTAATGTGCAGATTTTAAACCTGGCCAGGAAAAAAAAAACATCCCTTCCTTGCCCTCCCCCACCCCCAAAAAGAGCTCTTCTTCTTGCTGCGTTTTATTGTGATCATCGCGTTTGTTACCTTCTTGTTTGGCCACAGGATGACGTCTTTCTTTTTTCTTCCTCTTGCTTGCTCTGCAAGATGGAGAGCTTTCAACGGCTCTTGCCTCCTTGCATTTTTCAGTGTGCTTGCGCATGTTATTCTACGCAGAAAGAAAAGGCCAAAAGAGAATTTACCCAACCGGTTAAAAGCATGAATGCCCAGAGTTTTAGGAAAGGGAAAAATCATGAAGTGCCCTTCCTTAGCCAGCATAACCAAGTCAGCAAAGCAGGATGGAATCAAGAGTTTCAGGCAGCAGGATAAGGAAGTTTGATATAGGGATGTTATTCCACTTACGACTAATTGCTTAGCATTGGAGTTTCAGATGAACCCACAAAAAAGGTACTCATGGCCCAATTTCGAAATTATGGCCGCTGCAGTGCTCCCCACAGTCATGTGAACAAAACTTGGGGTGCTTGGCAATCTGTCCGACTTTCTGACTGACTGAAGGGACACTGCACTGTCATCCTACCCACCGGGTTCCTACACACCTTCCTTGTGATCACTTTCAAAATGTTGCTGCTTCTAGGGCAAAGTCCAATGGCCTGCAGGGAGGCCAAGGGGCAGAGCAGACTGCTCCCCTTTTTGCAACAGGATCTCTGGAAGCTTACAGAAGATCTACAGCATGTAGTGGTCAACTGGTGATGGGAGATGGAGAGTGTGGGACCCCGGTGGGGTGGGAAGCAGGCCTAAGGCTTGCAGGGCCCTGAGGGCGTCTTGTTTAAGAAACATCATGGCTTGCAACTGTAATGGGCCAGCTCCATTACGTTCGTAAGTCGAGGTCTACCTATGCAACTTCAAGATAATCATCTTGCCCATCTCTCCCCATCCCTGCCAGAGACAGCAGCCCAGAATCCTTGCAGAATAGAATAGAATAGAATAGAATAGAATAGAATAGAATAGAATAGAATAGAATAGAATAGAATAGAATAGAATAGAATAGAATAGAATAGAATAGAATAGAATGTTCCACTGGTTAATTGTCCTCACTCTCAGGAAGTTTCTCCTTAGTTCCAGGTTGCTTCTCTCTTTGATCAGTTTCCAACCATTGTTTCTTGTCCTATCCTCTGGTGCTTTGGTGAATAACGTGACCTCCTCTTTTTTGTGGCAGCCCCTCAAATACTGGAGTACTGCCATCACGTCTCCCCTATTTCTTCTTTTCTTTAGACTAGCCAAACCCAAGTCCTGCAGCTCTTCTTCGTATTTTTTAGTCTCCAGGGCTTTGATCATTTTCTTTGCTCTTCTATGAATTTTTTCCAAACATCTTTTTTATGATATGGTGACCAAAATTGGCTGCAGTATTCCAGGTGTGGTTTTACTAGGGCTTTATAAAGCGGTAGTAATACCTTGTGTGATCTGTTTATACCACCTCTGTTTATACAACCCAGGATTGTATTAGCTTTTTTGGCTGCTACTGCACATTGCTGGCTCATGATCAAGTGACTGTCCACTAGGACTCCAAGGTCCCTCTCACAGTTACTGTTCTTAAGCCACGACTCGCCCAGTGTGTACTTGTACCTTTGATTTTTCTTGCTTAAATGTAAAACTTTGCTTTTCTCCACATTGAAACTCATTTTGTTGGATAGGGCCCATTGTTCAAGTTTGTCTAGATCAGGGGTGTCAAACTCAATTTCACTGAGGGCCGCATCAGCATTGCAGTTGCCCTCAGGGGGCCGGGTGGGTATGGTCTGGGTGGGTGTGGCCTACTGGGTGGGCATGGCTAGAGTGGGTGTGGCCTACTGGGTGGGCATGGCCAGCTCTACATCGTTCGCATCAAGGGTGCTTATGGGGGCCTGGGCAGGAGTGGGACAGATCTGAGGGTCTCTGGCAGAAGGAGGGTCTCTGGGCCAGGGCCAAGGCAGTGGGGGCCGTTCCCTCACTGTTTCCAGGATGGCTTCGCGGGCCGCATGAAACCACTTCGCGGGCCGGATCTGGCCCCCGGGCCTTGTGTTTGACATGTCTGGTCTAGATCTTTTTGGATCCTGAGTTTGTCTTCTGGGGTGTTGGCTACTCCTGCCAGTTTGGTACCATCTGCAAATTTGATAACTTCCCCTTCCAATTCCCTCATCTAAGTCATTAATGAAGATACTGAAGAGTATTGGGCCTAAGACGGAACCTTGTGGTACCCCACTGCTTACATCTCTCCATGTGGATGTAGTGCCATTGAGGATTACCCGTTGAGTATGGTTTGCCAGCCAGCTACAGATCTATCTGTTGGTGATGTTGTCTATTCCACCTTTTTCTAGCTTACCAAGGAGTAGGTTGTGGTCTACCTTATCAAATGCCTTACTGAAGTCTAAGTATACTACATCCACGGTATTTCGCTGGTCTTATTAGTTTAGCCACTTTTAAGAATGAAATAAGATTGGTTTGGTATGATCTGTTTTTAACAAACCCATGCTGGCTACTGGTTATAACCTTGTTTGTTTCTAGTTGTTCGCAGATCTGTTTTTTGATGATCTTTTTTAGGATCTTCCCAGGTGTTGATGTTAAACTGATGTGGTCTGTAGTTTCCTAGGTCCGGTTTTTTCCCCTTTCTTAAAGGTGGGAGCCACATCAGCCCTTTTCCAATCCTCAGGTACTTCCCCGGTGCTCCAGGATTTTTGAAAGATGTGGTGCAGTGGTTCTGAGATAACATCTGCCAGCTCCTTCAGAACTCTGGGATGTAATCCGGGCGATTTATATTCGTCAAGGTCGGATAGGTGTTCTCTTACCATTTTCTTGCTTATTTTAATTTTTGCTTCTGGTTTGTCTTTTGCACTGGGGTTTTTTTGTTGGTATCTTGGGCTATGGTTTGTTTTTGTGTGAAGACTAATGCAAAGTATGAGTTAAGCAGCTCTGCTTTCTTCCTGTTGCCTGTTATTTCCTTGCCATCTTCTCTCTTTAGTGGACCTACAATTTCCTTGATTTTTTTTTCTTGTTGTTAATATGTTGGAAGAAACTTTTTTTATTATCCATGATTTCTGTTGCAAGTCTTTGTTTGTTCTGTGCCTTTGCTTTCCTGACTTCACCTTTGCATGTTCTGGCTGTCTGCTGATAATCGGCCTTAGTTATGTGTCCCTCCAAATATCACAGTGGTTGTCCCTTTTTTTTTTATTAGTACAAGACAAAAGGCCTCTCAACATTTTCCATCAGTTTTGTGAGCAAAGAAATGGAGTGGAAGTTTTCTCTGGATTTCTCCAAGCTAAGGAGAAATTCTCCAATAAGTTCTAGACTTGGCTGCAGAAATATTCTACCATCAAAACAGGAGATTCCTACAGACACCATCACTTGTCCATTTTGTCCTAGATAAGCCCAAGTCTCTCATATTCCTCACATAAAAGAATTCTCTTAATTTTTCTTCATTGAAAGGTGTTTCATCAAATTGCAAGAGAATGGGTGGGTGGGTGGGGGAACTACAGGAAAATTTAGCACTTTTCCTTTCCTCTTTGAACATTTGTGCAATCCCTTCCTAGACTTCTGGCCTCTTCTCATGTCCCATTTATCTGCTTGTCCATGTCACTGGCATATGGTGTTTTTGTCAGCCTTATCCGATAGACCAGGCAAGAATAAAGCCAGATAAACTAATTCTACTTTATCATAAAGCTACATTAATAGACTTGCAAGTCTGAAAATACAATTCTCCTGCAATTATGAGCCAATGTAACATTTGATTTCCACAGTGGCTGAAAAACACTTGGGAAATTAAGTCCTGCCACCTATGGCACAGCAACTGATTTGGCACTTTCCAAGTACAATTATACTTCTTGTCACCCTGGACAATAAAGAATCTTGCTTCCTGAACACCTTTGGGTGTATCTTATTGATTTTTGGCTGCTAATCACAAAAATATCTATTATGCAATGTTTTGTAGAAATCTCTTTTTTACAAAATGGCAATGTACGTCATTCAATACCTGCTGGCTGAGCTGCAGATATGAAAGAAACAGGAAAATAAGGAATTGTTGTTGAAGCACCAAGTACAACTGGGATATCTGTGGAGATCTAAACGTAGTGGTTTTGTTGTTTGGAATGCAGCTTGGATTTACCAAATACTGTTGTTACACATGTAAGAGTGTCGTAACTGGTATCCATTAATGCTGGCAGACTACTGGACACTTCAGCAAAATGCATTGAATACTGAGTACAAACAAAGATCAGCAGTAAAACACTTTTGGCCCTGTTTAATTCATGCAGCCTGGCAGCAAATGCGATTAATGACATTATGGTCATTAAACATTAATTTCATATATCTCAAAATTCCTACGTAATACAGGGTTTCTGAAATTATATTTGGGTTCAGTTTGAAGGGGTCTGTCGTAATCAGCAAAACTTTTTCCAGAAGCAAAACTTTTGAAAAACATTTTTTTTTGCTGTCCAGTGATCATTAAGCAGCATGGGAATCAGAACTGAACACATCTAGACGGCAGGCTAAATCTGGGAGAGTGAAAACCTGTATTTGCACAGAACCCACTGAGCACAAATATTATTCTCCAGCTGTCGTATATGGTTACAGACCTCTCCAAAAAGGCAAAGAAGTCACCTTACCCAACGTGAATAGCCCTTGCCACACTTGGGACATGCATAGACCTTTGGCTCAAAGCTGGAATCATGGTGTTTCTTGAAGTGGATGGTTAGGAGCTGTTTCTGCCGGAAGCTCTTGTTGCAGGAGAGGCAAACAAAGGGCTTCTCACCAGTGTGTCTCCGCTTGTGCACAATCATGTGGCGTTCCTGGGAGAAAGAAGACTTCATTAAAACAAAGCCAAGGATATTGCTAACAAGCTGCATCAATGCAGAATTATCCCTCAGGTGCTGAACAGTCACATGACCGTACCGTTTACAACCATTTCCAAGGCGTCTCCACTGGTGTTTTTTTTTAAAAAAGCTACTGGCCCGGTTGTCTATGGAGATTCTCAGTCATCCAGGTCATGGTTGTCCCAAAGGTGCCTTTCAAAAGGCAACTGGACTTTGCTTTTGTGTTTTTTTTTCCCTTGAAGACGTTTCGCTGCTCACCCAAAAGATGCTTCTTCAGTTCTGAACTGAACTTCAGAACTGAAGACGCTTCTTGGATGACAAGTGAAATGTCTTCAAGGAAAAAAACACAAAACAAAGGAAGTCCAGTTGCCTTTCGAAAAGCACCTTTGGGAATGCTGGTGCAGTTATTTCAAAGTGATCGAAGATTGTCCTACTGTAATCCTTTAACAGCTTAATAACACTACTCTGAGAAATGCGTAGTGGCGCTACCTGCATATATTAAAATGCATGTGTGTGCACGCGCTTATGTGTATGTATATATGTGCATGCATACAGGAGTCCTCTCTTAATGACCACAATTGGGACTGGCACTTCTACTGATAAGCTCTGCAAACACCAAGTAAAAAAATTACATGACCACAATTGGCTGATGACCTCACTTGAGGGCAGGACAAGAAGCAACGGATGGAAACTAATCAAGGAGAGAAGCAACCTAGAACTAAGGAGAAACTTCCTGACTGTTAGAACAATTAACCAGTGGAACAACCTGCCTCCAGAAGTAATGAATGCTCCAACACTGGAAGTTTTTAAGAAGAGACTGGCCAGCCATTTGTCTGAAATGGTATAGGGTTTCCTGCCTAGATGACCTCCAAGGTCCCTTCCAACTTATTATTATTAATTAAAATTGTGCAGTGATTATGACTGTTGCTTGTTGATCCACAATTTCCCCATACATTTAGAAGTTGGTGGTATATACTTTAGCACAGAGGTCCCCAACCTTTTGGGCACCAGGGACCAGTTCCGTGGAGAAAGGTTTTTCCACAGAGACTTTGTGGTTTTGTGTGCTGCCTCCATCCCACAGATGGGGCTTTGCTTGTTTGTGTGGACCGGTTGCTAGCATGCTGCGGCCCGGTACTGGTCCATGGACCGGGGGTTGCGGACCCCTGCTTCAGCAGATCTTGAGCTGACCCATGTCTTTTGAAAGTCACATGTGGATCTGGGAACTTCAATTATGCACCTTTGGCTTGAGCATGCTACATATCATAGGAACCTGATTAATTTGCTGCCTATTTGGGGTCAGGAAGAAGATCATTAAGGGAATGATCCAATCTCACCCAATGCAATTTTGTTCATCTTCACTCTGGCCTTTCAAATGTTAATTGTGACATACAGATCAGTCAAGTGGCCTGGAAGAGAGCATTTTGTTCTAAAGAGGAAGTCACAGACCCTATAGCAGGGGCCCTCAAACTTGGCCCCTTTATGAGTTGTGGACTTCAACTCCCAGAATTCCTCAGCCAGGGACGTTTGCTGAGGAATTCTGGGAGTTGAAGTCCACAACTCATAAAAGGGCCAAGTTTGAAGACCCCTGCCCTATAGCTTAGCAATATTTCCTCCCTTTTGCAACAATAAAGACTGATATTCTAAAGGACAGGGGTGTCAAACTGCTAAGCTTGTAAGCCGCCCTGAGTCTTCGGAGAAGGGCGGGATATAAATGGAATTAAAATAAAATAAAAATAAATAAAAAATAAACTGGTGACCCATGGACCGGATGTGTCACACAGGCCATGCCCACTCCAGCTCTGCAAAGGCAAAAAAACGTTGTGATGTCACATGACGCGATCGAGTTTGACACCATGCTGTAGGAGTTTGTTATCAGGAAATAAGTTACATGAAACGAAAGCCCATATGTAACAAACTAACACAGTTGAAAGAGATCTTGAAGGTCTTCTAATCCAACCTCTTTCCCTGCTCTACCAAACTGGAGAGCTAGTCATGGAGATCCAAATTTAAGTCCATCCTCAGCCACAGAATCTCCCTTGGTGATTTTACGATAGTCGTTCTCCCTGTCCGGGCTACCTAACAGAGTGGCTGTTGTCAGAAAAAATTGGAGGAAGGGAACGCTGAGCTCCTACATAAAAGGAAGTCTATAAATCTGATAAAACAGCAGCCAGAGCTGGGCCATTTCATAAATACCTGTTTGCATGTGTAGCTGCATTGATCACACTTGAATTTCTTTTCATTTCTGTGCATCTTCTTGTGTTGTTGCAGAGCGTAACGCTCGTGGAAGGCACTCTCACAATAATTGCACTTGACCGGTATCTCAATGTAAGAATGCAGGTTTCGCAAGTGGATACCTGTAACAGGAGAAGTATGATTTTACATTTTTTTTCCAAATACTTTGAGCATTCATATGGATTTGCCCTAATAGGTCACAGTTGTTGAGTCTCAAGCAGGTGTTTTGAACAGACAAAAAAGACAATGGAACAATTTTTAAGCTGACATAAATCCCATGTAGTGACTATTATATCCATAGGGGAAAAAAAGTCCTGGTGGCACAGTGGTTAGAATGCAATACTGTAGTCTAACTCTGCCCGCAGTCCGGAGTTTGATCCTGACCGGCTCAAGGTTGACTCATTCTTCCATCCTTCCGAGGTCGGTAAAATGAGGAGCCAGATTGTTGGGGGCAATAGGCTGGCTCTCTAAAGCACTATGGGGCGGTATATAGTCTAAATGCTATTGCCACTGCTAAGAGGCGAAGTCTTTCTGATTCACATTACATCAGATGACCCACACTACGGGTAATCTTCGACTCACAACCATTCCTTTAGTGACCATTACAATGAGAAAATCTAGAAAAAAATGGACGTGCCCAAGCCCCCACGAAAAAGCAAAATAGTGCAATAGTTAAGCAATCATACAACCTAAATTGCACCTACTTGTGAATTGCAAATATTAGTTGAAAAGGTAATATGAAACAGACTAAATGACTTCAAAGGAGATGCACCAACTGAACTCTGATTAGGATTCAAATTTAGAGACTTCACAAGAAGAAGAAGGGAGGGAGGGAGGGAGGTAATTAAGAGGAGCAACAATTCCTGGCCCCTTTTAAATGTACAAAAAGCAAATGCAAAGGATTGATTTATGGAGCACATTCACTTCCTCCCAAGAAACCAAAAGGTGGTGCTATTTCGCTTTCTTACAAAATTCAGTCCTTGAATACAGTCTCACTAAGAGCAGAAAAAAACACAAAACAAAACTTGATCTTTGCAAAAAAAAAAAAAAGCATCTTCCAAAGAACTTACATACATATCACTGAAACCTAAAAATTACACATAGCAGTCTTCCTGGTATCCGATGTGATCCCCTGGCTGGGATTATAATGCCTTTTGGTCAAGATGACTGGGAATTTGGTAAGCAATAATCTCAAAACAGCATGAAGTTGGAAAGGCTATATTATATTATATTATATATTTATTTATTATTTGGATTTATATACTGCCCCTCTCCCGAAGGACTCGGGGCAGTGTACAGGGCAATTAAAACACTATTTTCCCAATCTGGTGCTCAGGATGATGGGAGTCACTGTCCCTCAGTTTCTTCCCATCAACTTTTTTTTATTCATCTGCAGTTTCCCTATTAAGATTCTATGTTTTGGTTTGTTTACCTACAATCAAGAAGCATTTACTTTTGTGTTCTAAAAATCTGGGCCTAAGGTAAGGGCATGCACAGAGAGCATTTAAAAAGTTACAACGGTGGCTGAAACCACACGACTAAAGCTATGCCTGTCATTACACGTGTGCTGACACGTATAAAAAGGGGGTAGGCTTTTGATCGCACAATTACATCGTGGCCTTGGTTTTATTTATTTTTTTGTCTCTACTGTGGATGTCCCTGACTTATTGAGTGCTCATCATTCACACAAAGACTTCTTCTTGAAGCTACTTCTGAATTCATCAAAGTCAACTAAGCAAATGTCCTGTCATCTTCTTCTAACAATCTCCAGGATAAGGACGTCTCAAGTGCAGGTTTTTAATTGCTTCACATACATCAATGGGGTAGGTCACAAAATAAAGAAATTCTGAAAGGAACCCTATTCACCTCAAACCCTGGGAATAAACCCACCAAAGATGGCATTGGTGTACTGAGTTTTTCTCTCCAATAGTTTTCAAAGCCACACTGCCTTCTCCTATTTCACGCAGGTTAAAGACCTACTTAAACAAAGATGATTAGGGGACTGGAGGCTAAAACATATAAGGAACGGTTGCTGGAATTGGTTATGTCTAGTTTAATGAAGAAAAGGACAAGGGGTGACATGATAGCAGTGTTCCAATATTTCAGGAGCTGCCACAAAGAAGAGGGAGTCAAGCTATTCTCCAAAGCACCGTGAAGGCAGGACAAGAAGCAACGGATGGAAAGTAATCAAGGAGAGAAGCAACCTGGAACTAAGTAGAAACTTCCTGACAGAACAATTAATCAGCGGAACAACCTATCTCCAGAAGTTGTGAATGCGCCAACACTGGAAGCGTTTAAGAAGAGACTGGATAACCATTTGTCTGAAATGGTATAGGGCAGAGGTCACCAACCTGTCGGTTGGCAGACCGGAGGAAAAGGGAGGGGGAAGCATTTTACATGCATGTGTCTGTGTGTGCACAGAGCCGGGAGCACACGTGTACTGCAAATGGGGTGGAGCTAGTGCTCGCATGATACTCACTAGCTCTGCCCCGTTTTTGCGCGGCGCAGTGCCTTGTTTCTGCGCCCTGCACTGCGGGAGTGTCCATTTTTGCGCCCCACGGTGCGGCGGTGCCCATTTTCACGCCCCATGGTGCGGCGGTGGCTCATTTTCACACCCTGCAGCATTGCGGTGGCCTGCTTTTGTGCCCTGAGGCACAGTGGCAGCCCATTTTTGCACAGCTTCATTTTTGCACCCCACAGGCTAGCACAAGAGGGTGTGCACAGACATTGGCCAGCTTGACCTGCAGCCCGGTGGCCAGCAGGCCATGGCCCACTACCAAGCCGCGGCCTACAGGTTGGAGACCTTAGATTTTCCTAATACTTTCTCTCAAGAGATATGCCATGCCTACCTTGCAGTTTGATCAGAAGACTTTGTAAAATTAATAGATGGCTTCTTTTGATGGTCTCACCTGCTTTTTCCCTGTACGATTTTAAAATGTATATTAATACTCGTGCTCAGAACTTAAATCAAATGATACATTACAGATACAATGGCACCTTTTTGTGCTATACTTATATCTGTACTTATATCTGTGTGCAAGTATAGTAGGGCACACTTGCAATGGGCCAAGAAGGACTGGAAAACGTAATGAGAATAATTCAGGGAAATTAAAGGGAAAAAATCACTGAAAAAAATAGAACGGAGTGCTAATGCATTGCTGACTTTCCCAATTAAAACACAGGAACTGAGAACCTGAAAAACTCAGGAAAAACTGTGTGTGAAAATGTCAGGAACATGCTAAGTCCAAATGATTGATATTAGATATAGAAACAATGGTCACTGGTCACATCTTTGAGGGAGAAATCAGAGTTTATTTACTGCAAAAAGTTGCTTTGGAAATTAATGATCCAGAGCATGATACTTTGGGGATAGATTTATGAAGTCAAGCTGGATACTGACAGTGACCTTCATTCTTTATGTATGTTAGGAATTGTTGTGCAGAGGTCTCCTTGTGCTACCAAAGAGTTACACAGACAAGGAAGGGTACTGAGAGCAGTAAGAGTCACACAGTAACCACAAGAGTACACTGAGTTGTGAAGAACAAAAAATATTTTACTTTTGAGGTGGTGTAAGAACAAAAATGCACAGTCAAAAATAAACAGTCCAGGTCATACACAATAGCAACAGTCCAAGGAGTAATCCAAAATACAAAGTCTTCTTACCAGTCCAGAGGTCAATACACAGTTGTACAGGTTTATCACAGTAGTAAACCAACAGTACAGCAAAACAGAGCAAAAACAGTATAGAGAGCAGTGAATTCAGAGAGAGAGAGAAGCTACGTTCCTAGCTCCCTCTTATGGCCATGAGAACACTTACATGCCCATTGGCCAATTAACATCTTAAAGTCACAACATCATAGTTTATATATTTTCAACCCAACTATGTAGGCTATCACCATATGCCTAACAATGTATTTTTACAGAAAGGTTTTTGGGGAAAAAAGTTATGAAACTTACTTAAATCGCCTTTCCGGGCAACGGATGTGGCACAGTGCGGACACTGGTATTTTGGTACATTTCCCCCATGTTTATGCAAAACATGGAACTTCAAAGTCCCAGCCTGTGTGAATCTGGCTTTACAAATCACACATTCGAAGGGTTTTTCACCTAGAGGGAAACACATACTTGTAATAACTGGTGAACTAGAGAGCAAAATTGCCACAGCTGAAAACGGTAGCATATTTTCCAGATCCTACTTTTTTGCATCCTCACCCTGACCTGGAAGTGATGCTGCATCCATGCCCCCATGGGAACTTTTGCCCATCTGCCCTCCTAGAGATCTATCTTGGTTCTCCCACTTCCTTGCCACCATTTCACTGATCTTGATTTAAGCAGGTTTACACTGCAATTCCTTCCCTTTTCATCAGGCTTAGCTTGAGAAGAGAGTTGGTTTTTCCACAAGAGGGAGTGAAGCAAAGAAGAGGAAACTTAGTAGATGTCAATTTTTCAGCTCCATTAGTTAAAGGATTAATTTGTTTAATTATAATTTATTCTTTAATCTATTAGTTGAATGGAGCATTGGTCAACTGCTGGAGAATGTTGTATGTTGTAAAGATGGTAAGGGCAAAGCCAAACACTGGGCAATATAAAAGTGTCCTTGAGTTTCTGAGATGATGCTGGTGACCACAGAGATCTGTCTCCATCCCTCCCTCCATTCATTCCCTCCATCTTTTACTCATGGATTTACTGCTGAGAGCACATCAGTTTCATTATTCTTTCCTGGCACACAATTATACTGAGATTTATTTTGGCCAGCATGCAAAAAATATACCGTATATACTTGAGTATAAGCCGAATTTTTCAGCCCACTTTTTGGGCTGAAAAATTCCACTTCGGCTTATACTCCAGTCAACAAAAAAAACTTACCGAGGACTTGTGCGCGGCCGAGGCTTTGGTGCTTCCGGGATCGCCCGCACCTCTCCCAAGCCACCGCCGTCCGAGACCTGCCGAAGTTTGGGGAGGTTTGGGGAGGTGCGCGCGCACCTCCCCAAACTCCGCGCCTTGCCTGCCTGCTTCTTTCCGCAGCGGAAAGAAGCAGGCAGGCAGGGCGCGGAGGAACGGAGACTTGCCGACGTTTGGGGAGGTTTGGGCGCCTCCCCAAACCTCGGCAGGTCTCCGTTCCTCCGCGCAGACCTGCCGACGTTTGGGGAGGTTTGGGCGCCTCCCCAAACCTCCCCAAACCTCGGCAGGTCTCCGTTCCTCCTGCCGACCTTTGGGGAGGTTTGGGCGCCTCCCCAAACCTCCCCAAACCTCGGCAGGTCTCCGTTCCTCCTGCCGACCTTTGGGGAGGTTTGGGCGCCTCCCCAAACCTCCCCAGGTCTCCGTTCCTCCTGCCGACCTTTGGGGAGGTTTGGGCGCCTCCCCAAACCTCCCCAGGTCTCCGTTCCTCCTGCCGACCTTTGGGGAGGTTTGGGCGCCTCCCCAAACCTCGGCAGGTCTCCGTTCCTCCTGCCGACCTTTGGGGAGGTTTGGGCGCCTCCCCAAACCTCCCCAGGTCTCCGTTCCTCCTGCCGACCTTTGGGGAGGTTTGGGCGCCTCCCCAAACCTCGGCAGGTCTCCGTTCCTCCTGCCGACCTTTGGGGAGGTTTGGGCGCCTCCCCAAACCTCGGCAGGTCTCCGTTCCTGTTTGGGGAGGTTTGGGCGCCTCCCCAAACCTCCCCAAACCTCGGCAGGTCTCCGTTCCTCCTGCCGACCTTTGGGGAGGTTTGGGCGCCTCCCCAAACCTCCCCAAACCTCGGCAGGTCTCCGTTCCTCCTGCCGACCTTTGGGGAGGTTTGGGCGCCTCCCCAAACCTCGGCAGGTCTCCGTTCCTCCTGCCGACCTTTGGGGAGGTTTGGGCGCCTCCCCAAACCTCCCCAAACCTCGGCAGGTCTCCGTTCCTCCTGCCGACCTTTGGGGAGGTTTGGGCGCCTCCCCAAACCTCCCCAGGTCTCCGTTCCTCCTGCTGACCTTTGGGGAGGTTTGGGCGCCTCCCCAAACCTCGGCAGGTCTCCGTTCCTCCTGCCGACCTTTGGGGAGGTTTGGGCGCCTCCCCAAACCTCCCCAAACCTCGGCAGGTCTCCGTTCCTGTTTGGGGAGGTTTGGGCGCCTCCCCAAACCTCCCCAAACCTCGGCAGGTCTCCGTTCCTCCGCGCAGACCTGCCGACCTTTGGGGAGGTTTGGGCGCCTCCCCAAACGTCCCCAAACCTCGGCAGGTCTCCGTTCCTGTTTGGGGAGGTTTGGGCACCTCCCCAAACCTCGGCAGGTCTCCGTTCCTCCGCGCAGACCTGCCGACGTTTGGGGAGGTTTGGGCACCTCCCCAAACCTCCCCAAACCTCGGCAGGTCTCCGTTCCTGTTTGGGGAGGTTTGGGCGCCTCCCCAAACCTCCCCAAACCTCGGCAGGTCTCCGTTCCTCCGCGCAGACCTGCTGACCTTTGGGGAGGTTTGGGCGCCTCCCCAAACCTCCCCAAACCTCGGCAGGTCTCCGTTCTTCCTGCCGACCTTTGGGGAGGTTTGGGCGCCTCCCCAAACCTCCCCAAACGTCGGCAGGTCTGCGCAGAGGAACAGAGACCTGCCGAGGTTTGGGGAGGTTTGGGGAGGCGCCCAAACCTCCCCAAACAGGAACGGAGACCTGCCGAGGTTTGGGGACGTTTGGGGAGGCGCCCAAACCTCCCCAAAGGTCGGCAGGTCTGCGCGGAGGAACGGAGACCTGCCGAGGTTTGGGGAGGTTTGGGGAGGCGCCCAAACCTCCCCAAACAGGAACGGAGACCTGCCGAGGTTTGGGGACGTTTGGGGAGGCGCCCAAACCTCCCCAAAGGTCGGCAGGTCTGCGCGGAGGAACGGAGACCTGCCGAGGTTTGGGGAGGTTTGGGGAGGCGCCCAAACCTCCCCAAACAGGAACGGAGACCTGCCGAGGTTTGGGGACGTTTGGGGAGGCGCCCAAACCTCCCCAAAGGTCGGCAGGTCTGCGCGGAGGAACGGAGACCTGCCGAGGTTTGGGGAGGTTTGGGGAGGCGCCCAAACCTCCCCAAACAGGAACGGAGACCTGCCGAGGTTTGGGGAGGTTTGGGGAGGCGCCCAAACCTCCCCAAACGTCGGCAGGTCTGCGCGGAGGAACGGAGACCTGCCGAGGTTTGGGGAGGCGCCCAAACCTCCCCAAACAGGAACGGAGACCTGCCGAGGTTTGGGGACGTTTGGGGAGGCGCCCAAACCTCCCCAAAGGTCGGCAGGTCTGCGCGGAGGAACGGAGACCTGCCGAGGTTTGGGGAGGCGCCCAAACCTCCCCAAAGGTCGGCAGGAGGAACGGAGACCTGCCGAGGTTTGGGGAGGTTTGGGGAGGCGCCCAAACCTCCCCAAAGGTCGGCAGGAGGAACGGAGACCTGCCGAGGTTTGGGGAGGTTTGGGGAGGCGCCCAAACCTCCCCAAAGGTCGGCAGGAGGAACGGAGACCTGCCGAGGTTTGGGGAGGCGCCCAAACCTCCCCAAAGGTCGGCAGGAGGAACGGAGACCTGCCGAGGTTTGGGGAGGCGCCCAAACCTCCCCAAAGGTCGGCAGGAGGAACGGAGACCTGCCGAGGTTTGGGGAGGTTTGGGGAGGCGCCCAAACCTCCCCAAAGGTCGGCAGGAGGAACGGAGACCTGCCGAGGTTTGGGGAGGCGCCCAAACCTCCCCAAAGGTCGGCAGGTCTGCGCGGAGGAACGGAGACCTGGGGAGGTTTGGGGAGGCGCCCAAACCTCCCCAAAGGTCGGCAGGAGGAACGGAGACCTGCCGAGGTTTGGGGAGGCGCCCAAACCTCCCCAAAGGTCGGCAGGAGGAACGGAGACCTGCCGAGGTTTGGGGAGGTTTGGGGAGGCGCCCAAACCTCCCCAAAGGTCAGCAGGAGGAACGGAGACCTGCCGAGGTTTGGGGAGGTTTGGGGAGGCGCCCAAACCTCCCCAAAGGTCGGCAGGAGGAACGGAGACCTGCCGACGAGCCGCGGCCACACAGGGTATTCCTGTGTATTCAGGCTTGCAGAACGGCGGATCGGCTTATACTCGAGTCAATAACTTTTTCCAGTTTTTGGGGGTGAAATTGGGGGTCTCGGCTTATACTCGAGTCGGCTTATACTCAAGTATATACGGTATTCCTTAACCCTGTTCAAATCAGTGTCTTTATCCTGTCTTTGCCACTTCAATAGACCAAAGGGGAAGCAGGCTGTTAATACAACAGTGCAGTGAAAGCTCAATGTTGCCATATGTCCTTGTTTCTTTATAGCATGTCTCCCAGCTTGATTTCCTATTCTCCCAACCACTGAATCATAGAATTATGAACCTGAAAGGAACCACAGGGATCATTTCATACCATTCCCTACAATGTGCAAGAAAACCAAGCAAACTGTCTAGGACAGGTAGCTGCCCAGCCTTTTTTTCTTTCCAAAAATGGAGAACCTGCAATCTCAATAGGTATAATGTCCTACCTTAATAGCAATAGCACT
This sequence comes from Vipera berus, assembly GCF_964194415.1. NCBI lineage: Eukaryota > Metazoa > Chordata > Lepidosauria > Squamata > Viperidae > Vipera > Vipera berus. The sequence goes on along the minus strand of NC_138204.1, from coordinate 15,813,404 downwards.
TAGACTTATATATCGCTTCATAGTGCTTTATAGCACTCTCTAAGCGGTTTACAGAGTCAGCATACTGACCCCAACAATCTGGGTCCTCATTTTACCAACCTTGGAAGGATGGAAGGCTGAGTCAACCTTGAGCCCCATCAGGATTGAACTGCTGGCAGTTGGCAGAATTAGCCTGCAATACAGAATGCTAATCACTGTGCCATCACAGCTCTTCAGATATTGGCATCAGGAAATTTCCCCTTCTATTTAAATGAAATCTTGCTTTATTCTGGTTCTAGTTTTTGTGGCCAAGGGAAGCAGTTCTTGGAGGTCATTCTTCTTATGACTTTCCTTCACATACCTATATCTACCACCTCTTCCTTGAGTCTTCTTTACTTCAGACCTAACACGCCCTCAGGTCTTTAGAAGCCAACTCTTCTTCCAAATAGTTTTCTCTTGTTTTGCCTCCAAATCCACTGACTTTGCTATTCTAAAGTACCATCTGCTTCCAACTGTTCTGCTTTGCTTTTGCTCACTTGCCTATCTTTCTTCCTTTAGTGGCTCAGCATCTCATAGCCCCACAGGACCAAGCATCAGTATTACTCTGCTTTAATGGCAGCCATTATAGTTTTCATACATACCTGAGTGAGTTACCATATGTCTTTTCAATTTGTAAGTGTCCCTACTAGCATAGGAGCACACCGTACAACAGTAAGGGCGCTCTCCCGTATGTGAACGAATGTGACGCTTCAATTTGCTGGCCTACAATTATGGAAGAAGATTCTGAATTACAAATGCATCGAGGGTGCTGCTGAAGCAATTCACCTGTCAATGCTGCAAACATTGACATGTTTTTGCACTGACAATGTAAGAGACAACCTTTTCTTTAAACTGCTTCGCTTTGAATCACAGAAGGGAGGGAAATGTCAAACAGCTATTTTGAGAAGATAAGAAATAGCCCTGCACAGAAAGGGAAGTGATACTTCATATGTAAAAGTAATTGGTGAATGTGATTCATGACGTGTAATTAAGGGAGGGAGATTCTGTAGGATATGATGCGTCAAGGGGAGGAGAATTCTGGCATCCATCCATGAGTGCCGATGCTGCGTTTCATTATTAAGACTTTTTAGATAAAAAATGCCTGAATTGTTTGAACTGTCTCATTAATCGGAACCATGACATCACCATTAAAAAGAAGTTGACTTTTTAGAAATGCTGTTAAGTGGCACTGCTTGTCACTAGGATAGGCCCAGTGGTGGGATTTAGCTGGTTTGCACAAGTTCGGCAGAACCGATAGCTAATTTTTTGTTGTCCAGGCCCAGAATGAACTTCTGGAAGTGGCATCCACAAAGAGAACCAGTTGTTCACATATTTGAATCCCACCACTGGATAGGCCGTTGCATTTCTAAAGCAGGGGTCTCCAAATATGACAACTTCAAGACTTGTGGGCTTCAACTCCTAAAATTCTAGCAGTTGAAATCCACAAGTCTTCAAGCTGCCAATATTGTTTCTCCAAGTTTATATGTTGTTTCCAACCAGAAAAATGAAAAAAGAAAGAAAATGTTGTTTCAAGAACTCTGTAATCTGCTCTCCCTTGGCTGACATTTTATTAGTTTCTAAAAATCAATGCTAAAGGCTGCTACTTTATCCATGGAACATTCATAAGAATATTTTAACGCTGATTAGAAACAAACCACTATTTTCAGAAGAATTGAAAGGGGTTTAAGCTTCTTGTCTTTCTTTCATCCGGCAAGGCAAACAGATTTCTGAACATGATAAAAAATCTTATTTACCAGAAGCAGGAATGAAGTGCAGGTATTAAGACAAGCCTCAAAAGCTATTCTCAAACCTTCCTGCCATGGAGGATGACCTCAAATAGGGATTCCTTGCAGCCATCTTAGTTTTCATTCAGCATTAGATTAAACCCCTTATTTGCTTAATACTTCTAGAATTCTCAGCAATGTATTTTGCTGGGATTTTGTTGTTCTTGCTTCAAAAAGTATCTGACAGAGGCTTTTTTCCTCCATGTAGGGCATATTCCTTATAATTAGAGCCACTGTTTTAAAAAAGGACAATTTTTTAGCAAGTTTGAAAGGGATAAAGGTAAAGGGTCTATAAACCAAGCCCTACAGGTTAAAAATCTGAATATACTTAGCCTATAGAAAAGACAATTATAAGTAGCTCTTTAGCAACCACAACGGTTGTTAAACGAAAGGGGTCACTAAGTGAACAGCAACTGTTCTTATGTTCTTATTTCATCTTTTGCTTTACAGACTTGCAAAGATCGTAAATGGAAGGATTGGTAGTGAAGTTACTTTTTTTATCATTGTCGCAACTATAAATGGTAATTAAACAAGACTATCTGTAAGGGAAGATTGTTAATAGCAGTCTTCAAGCAAATACAGGGTTTAATCTTAACACCGAATGAAAACCAAGATGGTTGTAAACAATTCCAGTCAGAGGTCACCCTCCATATTTCAGGTTATTGGAAGACTTTGAGGCATGTCTCAGTATGGTTTCCCACAAGGAAAGATATTCAGGCTAAATATCAGGAGAAACTTTTCGACTAAGCAATGTGTCAGCCAGTGGAACAGGGCCTCACAACAGATGGCTAGTTCGCCTTTGCTTAGGGTCTTCAAGCAGAGGCTGGATCAGGCCTGGGCATTTTATAGCCTCCAGGTCACATCTGGCCCTTTCAACGTGAGGTCAATTGGAAATTAGAAATCAAATGTAAATAAGTGTATGCCATACAATTGCATTGCTTTTATTTTGAAGGCATCTATTTCCACCACCACCACCCCCAATTTATGTAATATATGCATGTGTGCTTACACACCTTCACAGCCCCATCAGTTCAGGCCTCCACAACTGTCCCTAGTTTCTCATGTGGCCTTTTGGGAAAATTGTCCACTGGGCAATGGTCATCTGACAGAGATACTTTAGTACAGTGGTCCCCAACCTTTTTGGCTTTGCAGACTAGCAGTGGCGGTGATGGTGATGGGGAGAAGGGATAGTTCTGCATGCACGCACAGCTCCATTTGCGTGAGCGCCAGGCTCACATCCCGCTCATGCAAGTGGAGCTGTGCGCTCGCCCACCACTTGTGTGGCCCAGTTCAAAATGGGCCACAGCCTGATACCAGGCTGCCGCCCAAGGGTTGGGGACCCGTGCTTTAGATCTTACACTCAAGTTTGGTTAAGGAACTTAGGAACATAGAAAAATATGGTTGGAAGAGACTTTGAAGGTCTTCTAGTCCAGAGGTCCCCAACCTTTTGGGCATCAGGGACTGGATCCATGGAGAGAGGTTTTTCTGCAGATCGGAGGGGGCGTGGTTTTGTATGCTGCCTGCATCCCACGGATGGGGCTTTGCTTGTTTGTGCGGACTGATTGCTGGCATGCTGTGGCCCAGTACTGGTCCACGGACAGGGGATTGGGAACCCCTGTTCTAGTCCAATCCCCTGCTCAAGCAGGAGACCCTACACCACAGGTCTGCAACCTGCGGCTCCGGAGCCGCATGCGGCTCTTTCAGTCGTCTCCTGCGGCTCCCAGTCCTCTGCCATGTGCAGTCCAAAAAAAAAAAGTGGGACTAAAAAAGTTCAACCAATCAATTCAAATATGCAGGGTAGGTGCATATCTCGCCTTGGCTCCACTCTTCAGTCAAACCCTGTTCTGCGCATGCGCGCATGTACGCACATGTGCACACATTTTTTGCGGCTCCCAGTTTTTCCTTTTGTGAGGGAACCGGTTCCGAGTGGCTGTTTCACCGTTTCAGGTTGCTGACCCCTGCCCTACACCATTCCAGACAAATGGCTGTCTCTTCTTGAGAACCTCCAGTGATGGAGCACCCACAACTTCTGGAGGCAGATCATTCCACTGGTTAATTATTCCCAGTGTCAGGAAGTTTCTTAGTTCTAGGCTGGATCTTGACCACACTACAGCATCATGCCACCCATATCTACTAATTGCAATGTGTGCTGTTAAATTTCTGTGCGGGGGGAGGAATTTTACTTGCTTTTATTTCTAAATTCCCTACCAACTACAATTCTAACTAAAATGCACATACCATGAATGGCTGTGCCTCTTTCAAAGGAAACCTCATCTTTCCCTACTCAGTCAAGGGAGGACTTTGCAAAAGGATTCTGCAGAAAATAATCCTTCTTACCTCCACACTGCAGTAGTTACAGATGGAGCATTTAAAGGGCTTCTCCAGAGTATGTTTATATCGCTTGTGGCGGGAAAGTTCCCCCACTGTCACAAAGGCCATATCACATTCATTACACTTGTGTGGCTTGGTCCCTGCAAAAGAGAAGCAGACTTTCAAAATGTATTCAATTGAAACATTTAAATCCAAATCTACCTGGAATACTGAGAAATTTGTTGTGATACAGGGCTGTTAGTTTTACATCTACATAGGCATGGAATCCAATAAGGTGGAAAATGACTCATCAAACACTTCAAAGCAACCTAGAAATGCTGTTAATTTTGTGCATAGGATTAGCATTTTTTTTACAAAAAGGTAAAATAGCAAGTGGCAGAGATGAGAAAATGCAGCAACAGGTAGTCCTGATGAAGGAGCAATGATTTTCTGTACTTCTTTTATTCTTTTTATTATTTATTTTTATCCCTCCTTTATTATTTTTGAAAATAACTCAAGGCAGAGAACATATCTAATAATCCTTCCTCTTGCTATTTTCCTCAGAACAACAAACCTGTGAGGTGAACTTGTCTGGGAGAGTGACTGGCCCAAGGTTACCAGCTGGGTTTCAAGGTTAAGGTGGGACTATATTTCACAGGTAAGGGACGTGGTGGCTCAGTGGGTTAGGACGCTGAACTTGTCAATCAGAAGGTCGGGAGTTTGGCGGGTCAAATCCCGAGTGCTGCATAACAGAGTGAGCGCCTATTACTCGTCCCAGCTTCTGCCAACCTAGCAGTTCGAAAGCATGTAAAAATGCAAGTAGAAAAATAGGGACCACTACAGTGGGAAGGTAACAGCGTTCTGTGCACCTTTGGTGTCTAATCATGCTGGCCACATGACCACGGAGACATAATCGGACAAGCACTGGCTCTTCGGCTTTGAAACAGAGATGAGCACCAGCCCCTAGAGTTGGAAACGACTAGCACGCATGTGCAGGGGAACCTTTACCTTTACCTACTGTATTTTCCGGTGTATAAGATGACTTTTTAACCCATGAAAATCTTCTCAAAAGTTGGGGGGTCGTCTTATACGCCCAGTCGTCTTATACACCGGAAAATAGTACATAAATCAGTCGAGCGTCCCCGTTCTTGCAAAGCAACTTCAAGTCTCCTTAGTCCAGTCCCCCCTCCAACGTGACTCTCCCTTCCCACCCCCAAGAGCCTCTAAGCCCCTTCCCCTCCCCCTTGCAAATGCCAGACCCCGGGAGCGGCAGAAAGCCCCTCCCCCTCACCCAAGCGGCATCTGAGCATAAGCAAAGTGCACCCTGCTACCCGCTATCTCTCCCGGCAGATGCCCGCATCCGGCCTCGCAACCAGCCGCAGAAGCTTTCCTTCCCCCCACCCGCACCCGGCTACCGGTTCCTGGGCCCCTGCCCTAGCCGCGGGCCAGCTCGCCAGCGACCAGGCCAACGGACTCCCGGCCGCCAGACGCTGCGCTTTGGGAGACGCTCCCCGGCGGGTCGGGGAGGGAGCGCCTGCCCGCCGCCAGGTCGTTCCAAGAACTTCCGGGGACTTCCGGCGGGCCTGGCGCCCCTCTCGCCCGCAGACCACGCAGCGGCCCTCGCCAGCCGGCTTCGGCATGGCCGCCCCAAGCCCGGCTCTCCAGTGCGTCTTCCGAGCCCACCTGGCTGACCGCCTCCTGGGCGGGGCTTGGCTCCAGACGCGCGGCTGCTCCGTCTGCAAATGTGCTCTCAAATGGGTGGGTGGAAAGAAAAGCCCCTTTGGGCTTCAAAAGGGAGGCTTTGCACCATCTGCATCAGACGGGGCTGAATCGGGCTTGTGTCGGACACTTGGCAACTGGCATGTAAGTATTTTCTGGCGTATAAGACGAAAAATCTTGAAAATCTTCTCAAAAGTCGGGGGTCGTCTTATACGCCGAGTCGTCTTATACGCCGGAAAATACGGTATATTTCACAGTCTCTTGGTTTCTAGCCTGGTGCCTTAACCACTTGACCAAACTGGCTCTCTATACTCCATATCTAATATTGATCTGGCCCCCAAAGATGGCTATCTAAAGAGAAGGAAAAGTAATTATTTGAAGAAAGTGGGTTTTTTTCTAGACAGCATGAGAAAAAATATCGCATTTTTTTTCCAAAATGACTTCTGAAATTTTTTTTAATAGATCTGATCCAACTCAGTAGGAAGCAACAAATAAACAACTTGAGCTGCTTTTTGCCATAATAGTAAACTTATTTGAACAAACTAATTAAAGAAGTGAAGCTACAAAGAGAAAAGGACTGCAGGAAAGAAAATGCAAGTCCTGTATTAAAAGAGAACGAATTGAGGAAAATGTGTTGGATATGTTCGCTGCTTTGAGTTATTGGCAAAAATAATAAAATGTGGCATATAAATAAATAATAAATAAAATGTATCTGAGAATAAACCTCCAAGAGAATTGAATTGGAAATGAATGGAAGGAGAGAAGGGAAACCTACTTGGAACAAAGTGTTTGGAATGAAAAATAAAATTGATGAAATGGTCTTGGGTAAAACTGAAGAAAGAGAACAATGAAAAGCATATTTAGAGGTCTGTATGGGAAAGACAGAGATTAGCCAAGAGTGGAGCCAATATGAATGTAATAAAACATTGTCCGAGAGAAAAAGGGGATGAAAATTAAAACCATGAGATTGTTGGAAAACAATGCTGCTGCAAATGTAAAATGATGTTAACTGAGAGTCAGCTTGGTCTAGTGCAGGGGTAGGCAACCTCGGCTCTTTTATGACTCATGGACTTCAACTCCCAGAATTCCTGAGCCAGCATGGCTGGCTCAGGAATTCTAGGAGTTGAAGTCCATGAGTCATAAAAGAGCCGAGGTTGCCTACCCCTCGTCTAGTGGTTAAGGTACTAGGATAGAAAGTAAGACACCCTGAGCTTAAGTCCCGCCTTAGCCATGAAAGCCAACTGGGTAACCTTGGGCCAGACACTCTCTTTTAGCCCAACCCACCTCACTGGGTTGTTGTTGTGGGGAAAATATGAGGAGGATTATTTCACTGCCTTGAATTATTTTTAAAAATAATAAAGGAATAAAAATATAATTAATAAATAAAATAAATTAAGTCGAGAAATATTAATGAATGGATGTGATTTACTTATTGAATGTGATTTGTTTTGAAGTGTGAGGACGGCATTCGTGCTTGGCAACTGAAAGAACACAAAGGGAAAAACAGCAAGATTGAATGAAAAACTACAAGGAATTGGTCTATTAAGTATATCTGGGAAGGAATTTGATTCAAAGAGAATGAGAGGGTACAATGAACGAAACTGTACAGAAAACTGATAAATAATAAACAAAGATAAAAGTGTAGAAATATGATAACTAAATAATAAAGGTAAATAAATAAAAGTGTAGACATTTGATAAATTAATTAATTAATTAAATAGAATCTGGAATAACACTATGGCTTTATGTCAGAGAGGTTATGCAAACCGGATTTTTGCTCTTAACAGATAACCGAGAAATTTATGAATATGAGGAGAAAAGGTTATGGTTTTCGTTTTGATTTAGAGAAAGCACACTATATCATAAATAAGCTTGAATTACAGAATGTTTGAGAGTTGCAAGTCGGTTGCAACTAAAGTAATGAAAGCAAAGCATATACTGTATAACAAAAAATAGAAGGCTAAGTAAATTGAGGAAGGACTAATAGTAAGACTTTTGATAAATCCTTGCTTGTTTATTGTACTTAAGGGTAAATGTATGCAGCATATATTTATTTAAGAAAATTTATATGGCTGCCCAGCTCACTCTCATTGACTCCTGGGATTTACAAAGATAAGAATTTTTGCAGTGATGTTGTTTGGGATGGGAATGTGCACTTTAATATGCAAATATGTCATGCTGTTGGCAGGGAACCTCAATGAATTGCAACAATTCATAGACAGGAATATAATCAAAAATTCACATTTCAAAGTTCGAGGTAGAGTAAAATTTCAATTTAGCAGACAGATGTATTATTCAGATTGTATTTATGTGTATGGAAAGCAACTACCAGAATTTCCCAGCCAGCTATGTTGGCTGGGGGTTTCTAGGAGTTAAAGTCCATACATCTTAAAAGTTGCCAAGATTGAGAAATACTGTATTATACCAAATATCTGTGAAATGTTAATGTACATTATTTGGGTGAATTTATGGTGAAATGTGCATTACTTGCATCGATTTATATAATAACACAAATTAGATTTAATAACATAAATTGATGAAAATAATGGTCACTTATATGAATTGTCCAGATTATAACGGGAGATTGCACTCTGACCATTATTCTGTGGTGACATTGGAATGACAACTAGTCCTTTATCAGACATGTTTCCTTACCAGATTCTTCCATGTCTTCAACAAGGGCAGAACTTCTAATGTACTTAAAAATTCTTTAAAAAATCAAGGAGATATTCAGAGTTGCATCTGCCTTGCAAGTAGCCCAGGTTGAACTGTATATAGCACAGTCAAAAATTGGAAATTTTATAGCAGAATCAAAAGTCACAAATTGATCCAGGAAATGCTTGTGTTATATGGCATAAATTGTTTTATGATACATTTTATGTCACAAAATATTTTTTAAAAAATTTGCCAAATTTCAGTTCCACAGGAGTTATGGGTCCCAGATTTTGGACACATTCTGCAAATTGGCTCATTTTGAGCTACTTGGTTGAAACAGTTTTGCCCTATGTCAAAAGTTAATTAGTAGACTTCAAATTATATTACTAAAATTCTCATATCTTTAATTGGGCAAAATGATGCCCAATGATGCATTATTTTCCCCAGTTAAAGATATCAGAATTTTAGTAATATAATCTGAAGTTTATTAAACTGCAGCTTGTTAAACCAAAAGTTCATTCTAGTTGCCACTGACAGATGCAATGGACTGAAATGTTACAAATGATACATAAATGGTGAAAAAGTAGAGAAAGCAGATGAAATTGTATACCTGAAGAACGTTTCTTAAAGATGTAGAACATGCATTAAGACTGTTAAGTGCCTATAGAAAGAGTTGGGGGGCTTGTGGCCTACTAGAAATGAATGTTGAAAAAAACAAATACAGTTCTGTTTTGGCCCAATCTATGATATAGAACTGAGAGTTGAGTACACCAGGAGAAACATAAAAGCAAGCTGAATGCGGTGGAAATGGAGTATGTAAGAAGTGTGTATAGTAAAACAAGAAAACAATAGGGTAAAAATGAATGGATGCCGAATGAATCTCGACTTGAACGTTCAGTATTGTAATAAATGTGTTGAAGGAGTTTGTTCTATAGAGAGAATGAATGAGATTCAAACTGCAGATCAAATATATCTGTATCAAGAATATATGAATCAGGAGGATCTGAGAAAGTTGCAGACAAATGAATCTGAAAATATCCTCAAACAGAAAGGGGTGAAATCTTTAAAGAATAGGAAGCAATGTCTGAAGTAACATACAGGTAGTCCTCGGCTTACAAACCACAATTGAGGCCAAAATTGTTTTGTTGCTAAGGCAGATATTTATTTGTTAAGTGAATTTTGCCTCATTTTATGACTTTCCTTGTCACAGTTGCTAAGTGAATCACTGCAGTAGTTAATTATACGGTTGTTAAGTGAATCTGGCTTCCCCATTCACTTTGCTTGTCAGAAGGTTGCAAAAGATGATCACATGATCCCAGGACACTGAAACGTCTAAATTTTGATCATGTGACCATGGGGATGCTGCAATGGTCATAAGGGTGAAGAACGGTCGTAAGTCACTTTTTTCAGTGCCGTTGTAACTTCGAACGGTCACTAAGTGAAGTGTTATAAGTTGAGGACTACCCGTACAATTGCAAAAAAGCAACGCTAGCCTGCAATGACAAAAAGATATGGTGAAGCATATTAAATGGTGTTGATATGAAATAGATTTAGGTTCCGCCGGGACCTGAAGACCTGGCTCTTCGAGCTCTCTGGCCCAGGCTGAGAATTTTAATTTTAGTTTTAATTTTAACTGGGGTTTTATTTGTTCAGGGACGGATATAATTTTTTTAATCTGTTTTTAACTTTTGTATTTTTTGTTTTAACCACCCTGTAAACCGCCCTGAGTCCTTCGGGAAAGGGCGGTATATAAATATAATAAAATAAAATAAATAAATAAATAAATATTTCCTTTCTTTTTTTAAATCCTTCCTCTATATATTTTTTTGCTTATCACTTCGTAACTCTTTGCATTATGCTATTTACCCTGAAAGGGAATAAGAGTACATGGGCATGTACATATATAAATTGTTTTTAAATGAAACTACGCTGCTGACTCTGCCTAATGGCAGGGCCGGCTCTAAAATGGAGAAACATACCAGTGCTCCAGTCTCTACACAAAGATGAAGAAGGGAATCCTTGGCATATCTCAAAGTAGCAAACCCCTTACCAAGAAAACTGGTGGAGAACTTTGTCTGGACAAACTAGTTCTTTAGAGGCCATAATTTTGGGCTTGGCTAATCAAGTTAAGCAAACATTGTAGCTTTCCGTAATCATCAACTGATTAAAAATACACAAAAAACAGCTGTTGCAAATAGTCCCAAACAGAAAGCTAAGAGATGACTATTTTATGTGAGATGTATATTCCCAAGATTAGTCATAAAAACAGTGGAACAAACTGCAGAGACATGTTCTAGTGAGGGGTTCAATTTACACGGAAGGCAGACACATACCTGTATGGGCGTTCACGTGGTTGCGCAACAAAGAAAGCGTACGGAAAGCTTTAAGACAGATGTGGCACTGATGTGGCTTTTCGTGGGAATGTTTCTTCATATGGCGTTTAAGGTCAGACAGACTGAATGTGGCAAAGAGACACAGATTGCAGTGTTGCTGAATGCTTCCTGAAAGAAAGTTGCTGCTAGGTTAAATTAGTTATCAAAAGCCACCTCTCCTTTCATTAAAACACTAATGTTCATTCCTTGCCTTTTTAGACAGTTTTAAAAAAAAGACTAGATGGTTGTAAAAGAAGACTAGACATATTATTTGAGAAATCACCTTAAATCCCAACTATTATCATCAATCAGCCTGCAACACTAGCTTTGGCTTGGTGACTTGTGACAAACTGCTGGATCAGATGGATTTCCTGAACCCTTTTTTCATGCAGTTTAAGATGCAAAGAAGGCAATTAGTGGCCTTCAAATGCACCACTAGCCATTTTCTGCTTATCTACATTGCAAAAATCTTGGACCAGAATCAAATTTTACAGATGTTTTTCTGACTTTGGTGTAAGCAATCTATGTAACACGCTACAGTGACAAGTCTGGTTGCTGGAGCTCTTCTGAGTACTTTTTAAAAGCCTAAAAAGTTTGGGTTGGGCAAATTAAAGGACTGCCTCTGCTTATAGCAATCTGACAGAATTTTACATGTTTCAGGAGAAGCGCCATTACCTGTCCGTTTTTGAACAATTGATATGCACTCTAGCAAATCAATGGCACAGAAATTCAAAAAATATTAATTATATCTTCTAATGATCTTAAGGCGAGATTAATCCAATAAAAGCATCTTTTGTATGTCTACTGAAGTCAGAGATTGCACAAGGGATGATTAACAACACAATTCATATGGGGTGGGGAAATACAAGTAGTCATCATGACTATAATGAAGCCAGCCCGTTATAGTAGTAAGTTGTGACGGTTGTAAAATGAATCTATTCTGTAAGAAGGCTTGGGAGAACTCTGACAATTTTGTATCCACAAAGTTGATCTAAGCAGATTTATCGTAAGTAAATAATTCCATAAATATAATCCCTGCCTTCTTATATTGCATATTTGTGAGCAGTTTGCATTATTCAAAATTACAAGATGGATGGCTATATAAATTGTTATGACAAGTCAAAGGCAGATGGATTATGTTTTAGATGGATTTTCATCTTATTAAGACAAGCACCTTCTTGATTTTCTGAATCCCCCACAGATGATCCTGGATTTGTGTTGTACCTGAAATATAAACCGTTTCACAGCTGCATTCTTTAACAGACTTTGTTAAATGACCTCCTAAGTGGCACTAGATTTTTTACTTGTAAAACTGAATCACTTATAGTAGCATATTTATTTTTTTTATTTATTTATTTTTATTTAATTTAATTTGTATACCGCCCTTCTCCAGAAGGACTCAGGGCGGTGAACAGGGCAATAAATATCAAAAATACAAAATACAAAAATTAAAAACAAATTAAACCATGGTGCCCAAATACAATAAATAAATTACTTAAAAACAATAATTAAAACCCCAAACCCATCAGACCAGGCCGGCTTGTTCAAACAAATAGGTTTTTAGATCACGTCGGAAGGAGCGAAGGTCGGGAGCCATCCGGAGCTCAACCGGTAAACGGTTCCAAAGGTCAGGCGCACCCACAGAGAACGCCCTCCCCCTGGGGGCCATCAGTCGGCATTCTCTGACTGGTGGCACCCTGAGGAGGCCCTCTCTGTGGGAACGCACTGGGCGGAGGGAAGTTGACGCCGGCCGCAGGTGCTCCCTAAGGTACTCCAGACCCAAGCCATGTAGGGCTTTATAGGTCATTACCAGCACCTTGAATCTCACCCGGAAGGCAACTGGAAGCCAATGCAGCTCACGGAGCAAAGGTGTAACATGGGAGTATCGGGAGACCCCCAACACAACTCGTGCGGCTGCATTCTGCACCAGTTGGAGCCTCCGAGTGGTCCTCAAGGGCAGCCCCATGTAGAGAGCGTTGCAGTAGTCTAACCGAGAGGTCACGAGCAAAAGAGTGACTGTACACAAGGCATCCCGGTCTAGATAGGGCCGCAACTGGCGCACCAGGTGAACCTGGGCGAAGGCCCCCCTAGTCACAGCTACTATATGATCTTCTAAAGAAAGCTGTGAATCTAGGACGACTCCCAAGTTGCGAGCGCTATCTATGGGGGGTAATAACTCACCCCCCATAGTAAGAGATGGAATGATCTGAGTTTCCCGAGATGCCGGCACGCACAGCCACTCAGTCTTGTCAGGGTTGAGCCAAAGCCTATTCCTCCCCATCCAGACCCGGACCGCCTCCAGGCAACAGGACATCACGTTGAGGGCATCACTGGGGTAGTTTGGGGTTGAAATGAAAAGCTGGGTATCATCAGCATACTGATGATACCCAACTCCAAAACCACGAATGATCTCACTCAGAGGCTTCATATAGATGTTGAACAGGAGAGGCGAGAGGACCGACCCCTGAGGAACTCCGCAAACGAGAGGCCTCGAGGTCGACCTCTGTCCCCCTGCCAACACCGACTGCGAGTGTCCCAGGAGGTAGGAGGAGAACCACTGAAGGACCGTGCCTCCCACTCCCAATCCCCTGAGACGCCGCAGCAAGATACCATGGTCGATGGTATCAAAAGCCGCTGAGAGGTCTAATAGGACTAGGTCAGAGGAATGACCCCTGTCCCGAGCCCTCCAGAGATCATTCACCTGAGTCCATCTTGAAATACGTATTCTGCATGTCTCTGTTTTGGATGGAAAACCTCAAACAGGGACTGCAAAGGATGTGTACAGAGTGGGCTTGAGATAACATGCAAGAAACAAGATCTTAAATTAGAAAGATAAGCTTATGGAATGCAGGAAACTGGATCATATATTAATCCTTGTGTTAATTGAAAGGAATAACAACCAATTTCGGGATGGCATGCAAACTGACAATGTTTAACTGCTAAAGCTATTGTTTAAGACATACATATATGAGTGAATGTTAACCAATAAAGAACACAGCTGCTCAAGATTCGTGTGAGTCTCCTTTCATACTACAACTTATATCTGTTACTTATGCATGTTGAAGTACTTTAAAAGAACTACTTCAAAATAACAATTCAGGTATGAGTTTGTTAAAGACCTCTGACATCTGTTTTAGGCCGATGCGGTAAGTAATCACCAAAAATCTCTCTACAATTTTATCTCTTCAGTATTTTTTCATTCATTTTCCAATAAACTATTTCTGCAGCATGCCTTCTCTTTAAACCTGTATGCTTAAAAGCAATTTTGAATGTATTTTCTCCTTGTCTCTACAAAACTCATAAAGTGAGTTCACTCATTTTTCATACTTATCTGCTACACCTTTGGCCTGTTTTAACATAATCTAAACAATCTCCTCTTTCTGCACAGATCTGAATACCAAGCTAGGAGCTGGGGAGATCCAAGTTCGTATTTATACTTAGCATCTGATTTTGAGATAAATGCATCTAAATTTTCCCCCCACTGTCGAGCTGTGCTCTCCAACAAACCTTGAATTGGCAAGACACTATTTTGGCAAGAAAAATGCTGTCTCACGGAACCTTATCTTGCCGCTCCTGCCTGTCCCAAGTTACTCTGGGGCAGCATTTCTCAACCTTGGCAAGGTTAAAATGTGTGGACTTCAACTCCCGTAATTCCTCTCAGCTGAGAGTTGAAATCCATACAACTAAAAGTTGCTATGGTTGAGAAACACTGCTCTAGGGCTCGTGCTACCTTTGCAAGTGAATAGGTCACAAACTAAAGGTATTTTATAAAACTTGAGGCTCCCTTGTACAGATTTGGAAGAAGAAAAATACTGTAACCCTAAGCAGTTAAGGAGACTTGAGTCTGTCTCTCTTGTGAGCAGGGGATGAATTAAAAGCAGCATTGTGGGAACATGACAGAGAAAAGATGTTGGCAGGCTATGTTTGTCCTACTGCAATGAAGAAAGATTCACAGTCTTAACTACACCATAAAGTGTAGTTAATAAACTACACCATTACAGATAGAAAAATGTGGGTTAGATAGCATCACCACCAGATGGATTCGTAGCTGGCTGACAGGCCGTACTCAGCGTGTGGTCCTCAATGGAACTGCATCTACATGGAAGGGTATAGTGGGGTGCCCCAGGGCTCTGTTCTGGGCCCAGTGCTCTTCAACATCTTCATCAACGATTTGGATGAGGGGATAGATGGGGAACTCATCAAATTTGCAGATGACACCAAGCTGGCAGGAATAGCCAATACTCCAGAAGATAGGCTTAAGATACAGGAGGATCTGGACAGACTCGAACACTGGGCACTATCTAACAAAATGAAATTCAATTGTGAAAAAAGTAAGGTTCTACATTTAGGCAGGAAAAATCAAATGCACAGGTATAGTATAGGTAGTAACTGTGAGAGAGATCTCGGAGTCCTAGTGGACAATCACTTAAATATGAGCCAGCAGTGTGCTGCAGCTGCCAAAAAAGCCAACACAGTGCTAGGCTGCATTAACAGAGGGATAGAATTAAGATCACGAGAAGTACTAATACCACTTTACAATGCCTTGGTAAGGCCACACCTGGACTACTGCATCCAGTTTTGGTCACCACGATGTAAAAAAGATGTCGAGACTCTAGAAAGAGTGCAGAGAAGAGCAACAAAGATGATTGGGGGACTGGAGGCTAAAACATATAGGGAACGGTTGCTGGAATTGGGTATGTGTAGGTTAATGAAGAGAAGGGTGAGGGGTGACATGATAGCAGTGTTCCAATATCTCAGGGGCTTCCACAAAGAAGATGGAGTCAAGCTATTCTCCAAAGCACCTGAAAGCAGGACAAGAAGCAATGGATGGAAACTAGTCAAGGAGAGAAGCAACCTAGAACTAAGGAGAAACTTCCTGACAGTTAGAACAACTAACCAGTGGAACAACCTGCCTCCAGAAGGGGTGAATGCTCCAACACTGTAAGTTTTTAAGAAGAGACTGGACAGCCATTTGTGTGAAATGGTATAGGGTTTCCTGCCTTAGCAGGGGGTTGTACTAGATGACCTCCAAGGTCCCTTCCAACTTATTATTATATTATTATTATTATTATTATTATTATTATTATTAGTAGTAGTAGTAGTAGTAGTAGTAGTAGTAGTAGTAATTACAAGAAGAGAGGAAGAGAACAAGTTTCGGCTAAGGCATCAGACTGAAAACCAGGAGATTGGGAGTTCTAGTCTTGCCTTAGGCAGGAAAGCCAATTTGGCAACTTTGGGCCAATCATTAGAAGACTGAATTTTAGTCCCATCTTAGGCACGAAAGCTGGTGATTTTGGGCCCATAATTGGGAGACGCTGAGATCTAGTCCCAATTCAAGCCTTCAAGATGGCTGGGTGATTTTGGGACAATCACCAGGAGATGGTGAGTTCTAGTCTCTTATTAGGCATGAAAGCCAGCTGGATGACTTTGAGGCAGTCACTTTTTTTCAGCCCATTTTACCTCACAGGATTGTGGTTGTGGGGAAAATAGGAGAAGGAAGGAGCATTAGGTATGTTCCACCTTGGAGTTATTTATAAAAAATAATAAAGGCAAGGTTAAAAAAAACCTAAAATAAAAACAAAAGAAAGAAATGAAACCCAGGGGTAGGCAACCTCGGCTCTTTTATGACTCATGGACTTCAACTCCCAGAATTCCTGAGTCAGCATAACTGACTCAGGAATTCTGGGAGTTGAAGTCCATGAGTCATAAAAGAACCGAGGTTGCCTACCCCGGTATAGTCTTTCGCTTCTTGGAGGAAGAGTGGCACCCATACATAACAAATCATTAAGAAATATCAAGGCTTGGGGAATTATAATGAGAACTGCCCTAGAGGAGAACCCTACCCGAAGTAGATGGGTCAAGATTTCTAATTCAAGGCAATAAACTAAACAATCAACCTAATATAATACCGAAAGGTTGTTCATTGTTTGAGTTTCTTATGACTTCAGTGAGTTACAAATGAAACATTCTGTAGTGCAGATTCTCCTACCCATCTGCTGAAATAATTCATATTTCTATAGCTTTATTGAGTTGTCAATTGACCGTATTATGAGCACTCTTTTAACAGTAAAAACAGGAGTTCAGGCTGAGTTACCTACACACAGATAATTATAGGTAGATGAATTAAAAGGCAACAAGTCAAGAAAAAGGAAGAGGTGGAGGAGGAGCAAACACTGTTCAGAGCTTTTCTGCTGATTGGAGTGAAAGTCCACCCACTTTCCCAATAACAGCTCAGAGCCTGCTGCTGATGTCAATGTTCCTCAAGGAACTGGAAGTCCTTCCCTTTACAACCACAGGTATCTAATAATAAAACTGTGCAAGTGATTTTATACCTTTCCCTTGCTGGACTATGTCCTCCTGGATTTCTAAAGAAACGTCACAGCTTATTGCAACAGGAGGTTGGGATATACTGTCCTTGCTTTGGGCTTTACTTTCAGAATTGTGCAACAGCGTGGCTTTATTTCCTCCATTTGCAGTATCTGTGGCTTCAGAGCCAGGCAGAGAAGCAATTCTTCCTTCTTCAGCTACAAGGAGCTGCCAGTCTCGGCCTCCATCTCCAGGTCTATTTTCTTCTCTATCAACCTGTGTTTAAAGGAGAAATATATACAATATACATGCATGAAGCCAATCCGATTTCAATGGAGGCAGCATCCACAGCCGGAAAGGTCATTCCTTACACCAGGGGTCTTCAAACTTGGCAAGTTTAAGGCTTGTGGACTTCAACTCCCAGAATTCCTCAGCCAGCCAGGGCTGGCTGAGGAATTCTGGGAATTGAAGTCCACAAATCCTGAAGTTGCCAAGTTTGAAGACCCCTGCCTTACACTATATCGTTTAGAAATCATTACAGGTAGTCCTTGACTTATGACCACATCTGAGCCCAGAATATATGTTGCTAAGTGAGATATTTGTTAAGTGAGCTTTGACCCATTTTACGGCTTTCCTTGCCACATTTGTTAAGTGAATCACTGCAGTTGTTAATTTAGGAACAGGGTTGTTAAGTGAATCTGGCTTCCCCATTGACTTTGCTTGTCAGAAGGTTGCAAAAGGGGATCACGTCACCAGAGGGCACTGAACCGTCATAAATATGAGTCAAGCGTCTACATTTTGATCACTTGACCGTGGAGATGCTGCAACGGTCGCAAGTGTGAAAAATGGTCATAAGTCAATTTTTTCAGTGCCACTGTAACTTTGAATGGTCAATAAATGAACTATTGTAAGTCGAGGACTAACTGTACAATATTTGTTTGCTTTAGTTGTTTAATATAACACAACAAAGGGAAGGAAAAACAGAGAAAATAATAATAAAAAGAAAAAAGGAAGAAAAAACAGCTACACAACAACAAATTATGTAAATGAAAGATTCACATCTCTCTCTTGGTATCCTTATGACTTATGACTGTTTACTTAAGGTAAAGGTAAAGGTTCCCCCGCACATGCGTGCTAGTCGTTTCCGACTCTAGGGGCCGGCGCTCATCTCCGTTTCAAAGCCGAAGAGCCAATGCTTGTCCGAAGATATCTCCATGGTCATGTGGCCGGCATGACTAGACACCAAAGGCGCACAGAGCGCTGTTACCTTCCCACCATAGTGGTCCCTATTTTTCTACTTGCATTTTTACGTGCTTTCGAACTGCTAGGTTGGCAGAAGCTGCGACGAGTAACAGGCGCTCACTCTGCTACGTGGCCACCATTTAAAGTTACAACAGACCCCCGAAAAAGGAATTTATCATCTGGTTTTGAAATTCTGACATCTCCCCCCCCCAATCATATGATCACATTTTGGCTTCTTGGCAATAGGGCCATAATTATGACTGAGGCACACTGAGGTCACATGACCAAATTTACTAGTATGTTTTTGCCTGCAGATTGTTGTAAAAATCTTCATATTTCCAATGGGCAAAGACTGATCTTAAAGTATGCCTTGCATTCCAAAACAGAAGCAGGGTGTTTTCCCCACCCAAATATCCCATTGGTCATCCACCCCTCCCTCGAAGTTTTCAGAGGAGTTAGTTCTGTTTTGGTGATGTGTTTTAAAATTTATATACTTGGTTGTTTGACCCATGGAAATTTTTAGCAGATATGGATTTCAGACCTTTTGATGAAAACCTGGCGACTGTGTAGTATAAACAGAAACCTATTTAGAATATATATATCTGCTAAATTTTCTACTGCATTATTCCTCGACGCAATCAGGAGACAAAGCTTTTGCAATAGTTCTGCAACCTTATGTGTTCCATCAGAAATGCAGAAAAGGAGCGTCTTGTTTGCTGGTGGGTGGCATCACTTTCAGGAACATTTCACACCTGTTACACTGCTTGCAAGACATCGGCCTTGGATTTATAGACTCCATGCTCTTTTAGGAAAATGTCAGAGCAATTTGTATTAAGAATCCTCATGTTGGGTTCACTGGACATCTATGTCAAGGGCTGTGCAGTGGTCTGATTCAGAAGGAAAACTAGTATTTGGAGAACCCAAGAGGGCTCACATTACGCTTGCTGGCATCTCCTCCTTAAATCAAATCTGTCTTTTGTTGGGACAGAATCCCAAGATTTCAGGAACAGGAGCAGCTCCTGTAAAGACTTGCTGATGGGTGTCATGTGAATATCCTTGTGTGCACTAAATTTCTTTTCCCCCTTCAAATCTGTATTGTTGCTCCTCTTGCAGTTTCTTTATGCAAGTTGTTTTATTTGTATCAAACTACTGCATAGCAAAACCAATCAGATTATCCCATTCTTTGCACCTTAAGGACAAAGCTCAGATACTCAGAGATGCAATTTGCCAGAATGACCGTTGTAGGATTTTTTCAGAATACATTAAAGTTTAATGCATTTGTGTACTTCAGCTCACTTCATCACATGCATAGTGTCTTGTTGTTAGCTGTGAAGTCGTGTCCGACCCATTGCGACCCCATGGACAACGTTCCTCCAGGCCTTCCTGTCCTCTACCATCTTCTGGAGTCCATTTAAGCTCATGCCTACTGCTTCAGTGGCATAGTGTCTACTATCATACTAATACAGCTCCCTCTAACTTCAATTTGACAAAAAAAAAATCAATATAAATCCCTGCACACTTCCTCGCTTAACAATGGAAATTCTGGTCCCAGTTATGGACCTTGGTGCTCTCTGAGCTTGGTTGTTTTCTTGCAGACGTTTCATTACCCAAACTATGTAACATCATCAGTGCTAGTAAGGAGTGGGGTTTGTTCTGTTTATGTTCTACTGGTTTACCCTGTTAATGTTGGTGGTCTCAGAGGTTCTTTGGTTGGGCTGTTTACTGTTGGTTTGTCTGGCAGTATTGGAGTATTGTTTACTTGCTTGTTGGTCTGATGATAATGGAGTTAATCTATGGTCATCTGGATGCTGATTGCTGGTAGGCAGGTGTTTTGGTCCTTTTGTTCCCTTTTTGGCTTGTTGACTGTCTCTTTTGTATAGTATATAGATATTGTTTATGTCTATGTGTCTATTGATGGTAATTTGTCAGAGCACCAGGCTTCTAGAACTTCCCTAGCATTTTTAGATTTGGCATGGTCTAGGATGGTCAGTTTCCCAATTGAAACTATGGTTAAATCTATCCATATGTTATGAAGCTATAAACTGAGAACAGACCCCACTCCTTACTAGCGCTGAAAATCCTACCTAGTCTGGGTAATGAAACGTCTGCAAGAAAACAACCAAGTTTAGAGGGCACCAAGGACCCCTCAGTTCAACCCTGAGCTACAAACTTTTTCCTTTGTTGGTACCAATTGTGGTCATAAATTGAGGCCTACTTGCAATGAATAATCAAGAACAAAAGTTACCTGAATCCCAGGAATATTTGGATCCTCCTCAGTTGACCATCTCTCTTCATGAAATCCTGGTTTTTCTTTTGGACCACTGATCACTTCCATCTCATGAAGTGCATAAATGGTTTCTGGCAAACTTATTGCCAACACTTTTCTTGGGTTCTCCTGAATCTCTATGCTATCTGGCGTTCTCTCCAATGAGCGGATGAAATCTGCCTCTCTTCGCAACCTAGTATGAAGCTCCACTGGGTGATCAATTAAACAAGGCCCCTGGATATTATCTTTCTCTGTTTTCAAAGGCACGGTCTTCAGCAAAATGAAGTTCTTCTCTCCTTCTGAAGATGATGGGGGCCGCTTATCAACTTCTTCCAGCACTTTCTTGAACAAGATGGAATGGACATCTTCAATCTTTTCTGGATAGTTAGAGCTACCTTCTTGCGTTTTGTCCTGGACACATTCCTCAGTTTTGATTTTAGTGAAATGCTCATCAGGTTTTGTGTCCTCCTGGTGATCCATTGTGGTCTTGAATGTATTGAAAAAGAGGACTGGAAGAACCACAAAGGAAAAGTGTTAGGGGAGGTAATATTTTCCTAGAAGTACAGTACTACCTTTCCTGCCCCATTTGGTTTTAGTTTCCTTTTAAGAATAAAAATAACAAACAAATGGGAAGATGGAGCCTCTAACATTCTCCTTACTTGCATGGATGGATTTGAGTCCCAAATACACTGAAACGAAATTATTAGAAAATAAAATTAAGTGACTGTAACACAATGCTTTGCTCACAATCAATCCTGAGAAGATGGGCAAAAGTAAGCTAAAATAGTCAAGAACATAGCAAGAATTGAGAGTAAAGGAGCAGGCAACCTTCAGATAAATGAGCTGCTGATTATCACGCTGAATACACTAATTATCATAGCCGTGTTATGAACCAACATGCCATCCATATGACCACCATTACATATCTTCCAGATCTGAATTGCAACTCTCCAGTCAAATCAGGCAGAGTTATAGTTTTCTATCTTTATTTCTATCTTGTGATTGTCCACAATTCTGTCCCCATAGTTGGTAAACTTTAGAGGGACCAGTAAGAGCAATATCAATAGCCTACTACAGGCATGTCAAACTTGTGACATCATGTGACGTATCACAACTTTTTCCCCATTGCCGGCAATGGGGTGGGCGTGGTTTCGTTGTGACGCATCCGGGCAGCGGGCCGGCAGTTTGACATGCCTGGCCTACTAGGACTGGTTCATTTTTCAACACTGACTCACTGGTGGCGCAGTGTTAGAATGCAGTATTGCAGGCTGACTCTGAACACTGCCCACTGCCTGGAGTTCGATTCTCACTGGCTCAAAGTTTGACTCAGCCTTCTATCCTTCTGAGGTCGGTAAAATGATGTAAATCACTATGAAGCAGTCTAAGTGCTATTGCTATCATCTGGTTCTAACCTTGGGTCAGGACCATATTAGGGTTTGGGGTTTTTTTGTAAGCCTTCTGAGCTTTTAAAAGGAAATGGTAAACAATAAAATCATATCTCCCTGCTTTTTGTCCTGTTTTGGCAACTCTCCAAACCAAATGAAGCTCTTGGCTATAAAAGTGCACTTTCTATTTTAACCTGGGGGCAAACACTTTACAAGGCATAATTCATGTGCTGTACTGTAACATTAAAAATCTTCCTCATCCACCCGAAGCAGCGATCTGAGAAAGTAAAATTTATTTTCCTTTTCCTACAAAAACTCAAAAGCATAACATCAGTTGTCCTTATTTGCAAGCAAGACTCAAACATCACGGTTAAATATTAAGATTTTGATCTTTTTTTAAAGAGGCCCAATGCGTAACATTTTACTGTCTAGCACACTACTTACTTTAATTCCGTTTCATATTTTAGAAAGGTCAAATTAGGTTCTCAATATTAATTGATCTCACATGCTGGCAACACATACATTTTTTCAACTCCGGATTATCTCTAAAGTGGTACAAGTCCTTGTGATTCTTTCTCTTTCTAATCCTCTTTTTTTCCAGTTATGCTCTTTTAATTGCTTTGGCTGCAAATTAAAAAAAGAAATCTCCAGAGGTGAACAGATTCTTTTTAAAAGAATATATTTCATTTGATTAAGATTTTACTATGCCATAAATGACTGACATAACCTGCTTGGGTATTTATGTACATAATATTTTATAGCAAAAGCAAGCTCCCCTCATTAGATCTTCCCAATTCCTCTACCAATCTTTAGGAAGACCAGAACCGGTTTTTTTCACTTTCTCAAATTCAGCTACATACTTTGATTTCTCTATTTTATTTATACCCAATTGCGAAGTTATTTTCAATCTTCCTCATCACAGCGCCATTACTTGAACAGTTTTCTTCAAAAGCATTGCTTCCCATCTTGCACCATTTTTTTTAAAAAAAAAAAAAGATTTTGCGGGGTCTCATGTTAAACTTGCACGCGCGTAGGTGTTTCCTCACCCCCGTGATTTTTAGATTTTGCTTTTCGATTAATTACTAATCCCTAACGTGCGAATGTGATTTGAATGAACCCGTGCTGAAGCAATTGATTTCATCGGATTTTAAAAATACTTTCAAGGCGCCTTACAATTCATTTCTAATGGAATCGGCCTAACTTTCGAAATAAGTAGCCCTCACATTTAGACATCCGTGGGAAATTCCTATTTAACTCGGTTCCTGAATGACCGCAGTATTTCCGAGTATTTACTCGGAAGAAATACCGTACCTATCAGATGACGCCTTTCAATCCCCGTGAACCCTTACTGTGGAAAAACACTGAGATTTACTTCCTAGCAAACAGGCATAGGAAACTCCCCACCTCAAATCTTCTGCCCGGGGATCCCTTCTGCCCGAATCCTTTATTTCCTGTTTTGTTTTGTTTTTACAATTTCCAGATTTCTCCCTCCCTCCAAGGCCATAAATTAACTTCGCATAGAACTGGTTTCCCCCACCCATCCCCATTTTTATTCTGATCACTTCCTACCCTTACCCTTTGGATGCCTGCGGAGCCCTCTCCAACCTGAACACACACACACACACACATACACAGAGAGACCCACAATTTCTTGCCTTCTTCCAACAGGGCGAATTGTCTCTCTGCAGAAACCGGAGGCTTCTTCCCACCCTCCTAAACGTTGCAAGCAAACGTTGCAAGCTGGCTTGTTCGGGACGTAGTCCTGTCTGTTGCACGTTTCTTGGCAAATAGCTCCCTCCAATCCGGGGGGGGGGAGACTTTTCTCAAAGTAAAATAGTACCCCAAACGGTGCTGAAAGATAATGAGGTGTGTTTAGAAGTGTTCACTAACGTCGCTTTGGTGTGTAAATAGGAATCGGGCATTACTTCCTGTGCAGAGTTTCATTCGGTTCTGTGGAGGAAACACTACTCACAAGTAAGCAATTGGCGTTGTCCAGCTAAAATCCTAAACAAGTATCAGTCGTGGCGTCATTCAGAATTTTATTAGGAAGTACCTTCTAAGCTAGTGGGATAATTCCCCAAAAAAGCAAAAGGCCTAGTATATTTTGAGTCTAAATGGGGGGCAAAGGATTTTGATGCAAGGGATGGTGAGGATTTGTTGTGTCTTTCTTCATCATTGGAACTTCATTTCAAGGTGCACAGAATTGTCTCTTGCTGCAGAATGTTTAATGTGAAGTGCAATTAAATTCACTATGGATTCAGGAATAATTTTTCTCCGCAAAGTTCAGGGCAAACCCTGATCACTCTGGATCACTCTGTGTTGGTTTTCAGGCAAGTCAATGCCTGAAACTCCACACGGCTGAAGCTTGTGGCAATCCTGCGGGCCTAGATGCTTTGAAAGATGAGATTGAAAATTGCACGTAAATGAGTGGGTGCTACCTTGGTTATAGCCAGATCATTTTATAATATACTTCCAACTTTGTAAATACAGCTACTTAAACCTTGCCCTGAATGGTGACAACAGGAAGATAGAATAATATTGTATTCCCGACCAGGATCATCTCAGTGTGTGTTCTGGGACAGAAGTCAAGGCTGTGGCACACCCTGGATTCTGTGGGAAATTGCAGTGGTTTTTGTGAAAGACTAAGAAAGGGGGGAAAATAACTTGAGCAGAGCCAATTTTTAGTCAGTATAACTTTGCATCTTGAATCATAACTTCTGGGATTTTTTTTTAACTAACAGGTTCTGCAGCCTGGAAAAGTTTGAGCACCTCTGCTCTAGAGCACATTTAATGTCTCAATCTTACTTAGCCACTTGTTAGAAAGCTGCCCTGCCCTGTTTAAGCCAGCAATTATAAATCATTTGCTCTGAGACCAAGTTACTGAAATACCTATACTGAAACATTGCAAAAATTGTAGATATAGAAATGGCTGTGGGGCATGTCCTACAAAACTGAGCACAGTTTGCACCATTATTAAGCAATCTAATATCCCGTATTATTCCTCCTCTGGATTGCATCCAATTGCATCTGCTTGGCAGGGCAATGGATTTCTTCTCTTCTAGCATTGTCCTTTATCCCAGTGTTCTGGCCTGAAGATCCAATGGATCTTCTGGAGAACATTTGGACATGTGTGGAGAAGACTGCTAGGAAAAGGAGGGCAAGTTGCAACATGAGCAGAAGACTGATCATCCATAAAGCATGTTGCTTTGTCCTATGTGCAGGGGCTGCAAATGTTAGTATGTGAAGTATAGTGCAACACTTCAGTGGGTGAGCACCAAGTTGGGGAAGTCTGATTCTTCGAACTGGTAATAGCTCTCTAGCTTTCAAGAGACATTTGTCAGTATATTTGAAGAGTGCTGCAGGGAGACTAAGGTTGGTTTCTTGCAGCTTGATGCATTTTTTTTTCATAATGAATGAAATGGGACAAATGTAATTCTAAATTGCTATTCATTTTGTTGTGGCCCCTTAACCCAGCATTAATGTTTCCAGGCAAGTTTGGGATGTGATCCAAATTCTAGGCTGTAAAATTGACTAATCTTAAAGAATATCTGCTGCTGGAGTCCTGCTCCACTGCCTTAACTATATCTTTTAGGGCAGTGGTGGTGAACCTCTGGCACACATGTCAGAGGCAGCACTCAGAGCCCTCTCTGTGGGCATGTGCACTGTCAACCCAGCCCCATTTCCCCCCGCGGCCCCCTTCTCACCAGCAGCCCCCCCCCCCCAGGAGAGTTGACCCGGGCGCAGCCTGTGCAGAGCAGCACAGCCACATGGCAGTGGGGACAAGACTCCGCCCTCGCGCTCAGATGCTGCTGCAGGGCGTGGGCGGAGGGTGTGGCCGCCATGGATACTAAAGCAATTACCTATAGTAAAGGAGAAAGAGGATAGATATCCTTGCCTTGTACCTTTACATATTGAAAAACGTGTAGAAAAGGTTCAATTTATTATAATATTTGCCTTTTATTGTTAATATATAACAGGGGTAGGCAACCTTGGCTCTTTTATGACTCATGGACTTCAACTCTCAGAATTCCTGAGTCAGCTGACTCAGGAATTCTGGGAGTTGAAGTCCATGAGTCATAAAAGAGCCAAGGTTGCCTACCCCTGATATATAACTTCTGTCCTGGGTTTTAAATTCTTCTCTGGGATTCATTTTATTTAGAAAGTCTGAAAAAAATAACTATCCTAAGTTGTCAAAAGCTTTTTCTGCATCTAAAAATATTGCTGCTGCCTTCTTTGTCTTAGTCTAGATATATTTGCATTTATTTGGACAATAAATCTATTGTCTTAACATCTTCTTCTCTGGAATATAGCCTGTCTGATGTCCTTAGGTCAATTTAGTCAATAAGTAGTAAATATCCTGTAATCAACATTTAGTAGAGAAATTATTCAGTCTGTCATTCCTTTCTTCTATAATCTTCTTAAGATTATATATGCTTCTCCCCACATCCTGGGCACAGTTTCTGTTATTTGAATTTCATTCATTATCTTTACTAGCCATCCCATCAATTTGCCTTCTACCTTTTTAAATATTGGGCCTTTGGCCCATTTGAGCGTATTGCCTTCCTAATTTTATTTTATTTTTTAATGCCTTGACTGAAAATTTGTTTTATGTTCCACTGGAGTTTACTGCTCCCCAACTTGTAGTTGGCACATTATGTAATTAAGGAAATCAGTTTCCTCAAAGAGCAACTGATACTCCATTTAGCTTGTTGGTCCCACTATTCCTTGGAAGGATTACTGTGTAATATGGTTTATGTATAAGCAAGGGTTTATTGGGATAGCAGTCTTTTATATACTCAAAATCAGGTAACCTAGAGGGAAGGTTTCTTTGAGTTCTGCTGACTTGCCAGAAAATACATTTGGTAATTTTTGGTTATAAGACACGACTCAGCAACCTACGGCTCCTAGTCCTCCGCCATGTGCAGTTCCGAAAAAAAAGTGGGACTAAAAAAGTTCAATCAATCAATTCAAACTGCTCACAAAAAAAAACCAACACCTCACAAAGTTTGAATTGATTGGTTGAACTTCTTTGCTTTGTGTGACTGCCCACAAGCCATTTGTGGGACTGCCCACAAACCTCTTTGCTTCTTCGGAGTGCACATGGCAGCAGCGGAGGAAGAAACGGGAGGACTGGAAAGGTGAGTGGGCCCTTTTTCTACCTGCTGCGCGGGTGGGGGCGGCCAGTCTCGGAGTGCCCCGGGCTTGCCTCTTCCCTGCCCGGCAAGTCTCCCCTCACCCTGCTCCACTGCTGCCTCTGCTGGCCCAGGGGGGAGGGATCCGCCGGGGGTCTTGGAAACTTCCCCTGTTAGCCCCCGCCTTTTGTCGGTCCCGTGGATGGCGGATCTTCCAAGAGATTCCCCCGCGGTGCCTGCCAGGCCTACAGACCTTGGCAACAAGTCCAAGCCATTGGCGTACCTTCCCTGTTGCCGTTTGTGCAGGGATCCGGAGGTGTTCCCACCCCCATATGGGGATCTGCAAGCCTCTGCCACTCCCTTCTCTCTGCTGCCTGGCCTGAATGAAGAACAGCTGAAGGCAGCAGCTCCGCAAGCCTCTGCCACCCCCTTCTCTCCACTACCTGGCCCGAACGAAGAACAGAGGTAGGCAGCAGCTCCGCAAGCCTCCACTGCTCCTCTTCGTTCGGGCCAGGCAGCGGAGAGAAGGGTGTGGCGGAGGCTTGTGGAGCTGCTGCCTTTTGCTGTTCTTCGTTCGGGCCAGGCAGTGGAGAGAAGGGGGCGGCGGAGGCTTGCGGAGCTGCTACCTTCGGCTGTTCTTTGTTCGGGCCAGGCAGCGGAGAGAAGGCACTCTTCCCTGCCTGGCAGGTCTCCCATCGCCCTGCTCCGCCGCCACCTCTGCTAGCCTGGGGGGGGGGTCATTGGGGGTCTTGGAAGCTTCTTCTCTCAGCCCCCGCCTTTTGGTCATCCCGCAGGCGGCAGATCTCAGGGCCTCTTCGGAGAGATTCCCCCGCGGTGGCTGCAATTGAGCCCAGGGGTAGTAGTGGGGGGGGAAGGAAAGGGTTGCTTCCATCCGGCAGGCAGGTGGTGTTGCCGCCAAAGTTGCCAAAGATGGCGAGCGTGGCGGCTACCACGCCAGGCCTGGAGCACCTCCAGCGTCTTGGCGAGCGTGCTAGGCTGCTGCAACAGCTGCTGCCGCCGCCGCCGCTTTCCTATTGCTTCCAGCAGGCAGGCTGTGCTGCTCCTGCCGCCAAAGTTGCCAAAGACGGCGAACGCGACAGCTACCACACTGGGCCTGGAGCACCTCCAGCGTCTCGGCAAGTGCACTAGGTTGCTGCAACAGCAGCCGCCACCGCCGCTTTCCTGTTGCTTCCGCCCGGTAGGCTGGTGGTGCTCCTGCCGCCAAAGTCGCCAAAGACAGCAAGCGCGGCAGCCCCACGCCAGACCTGGAGCACCTCCAGCGTCTCTCAGTGAGCGCACTAGGCCTCCCCAACAGCAGCCACCGCTGCCGGAGTGATTGCCCGGCCCGCTGCTGCCTTGGGGGCCGACACGGGAATTTGTTTCTGCGGGGGAGGCGGAGGCTGGCAGAGATGCGGCAGACCTCCAGTGTCTCCCCGCCGCCTCCACTGCTACTGTCGTCGGCTTCCGCTACGGCCGAACCTGGGCAGCCTCCTCCACCCCCAGCAGTGGCATCCGGGGGTTCTCTGGTTTCATCAGAACCAAGCAGCAAGTGGAAAACCTAGCAGTAGCAGCACTACCAAGAGCGGTTTCAACTGTCCCCTTCATTGCCAAGCGTCCCCATGGAAGTCAATGGAGGTGCCGTGGCTGGCCTTTTGAGTGAATGAAAGCAAAGAGAGAAGCCTTTTCGAGCAAAGTGTGAGTGAATAGAGGGAGAGGGAAGCTTTTTTGAGCAAAATGTGAGTGAGAGAGCAAGAGAAAAGCTTTTGCAAACAAAACGTGAGTGAATGAGAGCGAGAGAGAAGCTTTTCCAAGCAAAGACGAGTAAATGAGAGCAGAGGGGGCAGGGCGTTTGCATGTCTCACCTTAGGCTCCACTCTTCAGTTAAGCTCTGTTCTGTGCAAGTGCGCACGCGCGTGCATGCACATGCAGTTTTTCTGGCTCCCAGTTTTTCCTTTTGTGGGGGAACGGGTTCCAAGTGGCTCTTTCACCTTTTCAGGTTGCCGACCCCTGATATAGGACAATAGAACTTTAGAAGTATTCATTGTTCACCTTTGTAATCACAGTAGAATAACAAGCCTGGAATGCACCTGAAGGATTTCAGTGCTTCGCCCCTGGTCTAAACAATATCCACTATAACTTCACCATTCAGTAGCTACATACAGGTAGTCCCCAACTTACAACAATTCTTTTACAATGACACTGAAAAATGTGATTTATGACCATTTATCATAGTTATGACCTTTGCAGCATCCCTATGATTATGTGATCAAAATCCAGATGCTTGGCAACTGGTTCATATTTATGACCGTTGCGGTGTCCGAAGGTCATGTGATCACCTTTTGTGACTTTCTGACAGGCAAAGTCAAGGGGGAAACCGAATTCACTTAATAACTGGTTACTAACTTATCAACTACCGGCATCTCGGGTTGTCCACTCTATTCCATCTTTATCTATAGAGGATGAGGTGTTACCCCCCCCCGTAGATAGGGCTCGCAACTTGGGTGTCCTCCTTGACTCACAGCTTAGTTTAGAAGATCATATAGGAGCTGTGACCAGGGGGGCTTTTGCCCAGGTTCGCCTGGTGCGCCAGTTGCGGCCCTATTTGGACCGAGATGCCCTATGCACAGTCACTCATGTGCTTGTGACCTCTCGGATAGACTACTGCAACGCTCTCTACATGGGGCTGCCCTTGAATACCACTCGGAGGCTCCAACTGGTGCAGAATGCGGCTGCGCGAGTTGTGATGGGGGTCTCCCGATACTCCCATGTAACACCTCTGCTCCGCGAGCTGCATTGGCTTCCAGTTGTCTTCTGGATGAGATTCAAGGTGCTGGTGATGACCTATAAAGCCCTAAATGGCATGGGCTCGGATTATTTACGGGAGTACCTTTTGCCGGCGTTAACTTCCCATCGTCCTGTGCGCTCCCACAGAGAGGGCCTCCTCAGGGTGCCGTCGGTCAGGGAATGTCGACTGGTGGCCCCCAGGGAGAGAGCATTTTCTGTGGGCGCGCCTGCCCTCTGGAACCAGCTTCCTGTTGAGCTCCGGATGGCTCCCGACCTTCGCTCTTTCCGCCGCGACCTGAAGACTTGGCTATTTGAACTTGCCTGCCTGGACTGAGGGACTGGGGTTTTAGATTTTAAATTTTAAATTTTAGAACGTGTTTTATTGTTTAGGGCTACTTGGTTTAATTGATTTTAATTTTAGTATATTATGTGTTGTATATAGTGTTTTAATTGCCCTGTACACCGCCCCGAGTCCTTCGGGAGAGGGGCGGTATATAAATCCAAATAATAAATAAATAATAAATAAACTAGAACAGCGGTGTCAAACTCTGGGTTTTGGAAGGCAGCAAAAGATTTTGAGATACCATTGTACATTTGTGTGCACACGTAGACGTATACATATACACACCAAAGAAATAAGTATGCAAATATTCTCCTGAGTTGTAAGAATGATAGCTATTGAATATCAGAAGGTACAGTGTTTTTCTACATAATAAGCAAAGTCTTTCTCAATCCATTAGCAAATTAACTCTGGTGATCAATTCAGTGGTAATCAGGAAGAAAACATTTCAGCAAGTAGGAGGTAGCATCCCCCTGCCCTCCAACTGTTACAAGCCCATCTTTAGTTGTTAAAAATTGATGACATCTTCAAACCTTTTGCTGCCTTTAAACTGTCTCCACATTTTCTCAGGCATTGACATGGTAGCCCTAAACTTAACATAAGGTTTGCAAGGTTAGCATTAAAGATAAGATATATACTATGGGATCACAGTTTATTGTAACTATCCATGAAAGAGAGCTTTGAGTAAAGCTAGAAAATGCAGTCATATCAGCTCAGTGTGGAGAATGAATGAGGGGGAAAAAATCTCCTAAAAATAAAATGGCTGATACCTTCACTTTTGATGTTGCTTAAAGGCAAATAAGACAATTGAATTTGTTTTCAGGGAGATGTAAAGCAATTTCACACTTTCTACAGTAGACGTAAATATATGTAGCTTGATTTCTCTACATGGGGCTGCCCTTGAGGACCACTCGGAGGCTTCAGCTGGTACAAAATGCAGCCACGCGAGTTGTGATGGGAGTTTCCCGTTATTCCCATGTAACACCTCTGCTCCGCGAGCTGCATTGGCTTCCAGTTGCCCTCCAGGTGAGATTCAAGGTGCTGGTGATGACCTATAAAGCCCTATATGGCTTGGGTCCAGGATATTTGAGGGAACACCTGCTGCCGGCATCAAGCTCCCTTCGTCCTGTGCGCTCCCACAGGGAGGGTCTTCTCAGGGTGCCGCCGGTCAAAGAATGCCGGCGGATGACACCCAGGGGGAGGGCCTTCTCTGTGGGGGCGCCTGCCCTCTGGAACCAGCTGCCTGTGGAGCTTAGGACTGCCCCTGACCTTCGATCATTCTGCCGAGACCTGAAGACCTGGCTCTTCGAGCTTTCCGGCTCAGGCTGAGTTTTAATTGGGTTTTAACTGGGGTTTTACATGTTGCAGGGACTTAGTTTAATCTTTTTTAAATTGGTCTTAATTTTTGTATTAATGTTTTAAAAATTATACCCTGTAAACCGCCCTGAGTCCTTCGGGAAAGGGCGGTATATAAATTCAATAAATTAAATTAAATTAAATTTGAACTGAAGCTACATTTTTCCCCCTCCCGCTTTGACCACAGCTTTGGATCAACCTGTGGTAAGTATAAATGTTTCGGGGGGGTGGGTGTTGGACATATTTGAAATGTTGCAAGGATGTTGTGGGAGCTCTTCAGAAATTGCTGCCACTGTGGATATAACAAATGACTTGTACTAACCAACCAATAATTCCACGACATTGCTCTCAAGCCTTTCCTGGTTGCTGGCTTCCACAACAGCTTGCATCTGCTGTTGGTTTTGTTTCTTTTTTGTTTTTGTTTTTAATCTAGATTGTTAAACACAATTTCCTAAGAAAGTGCAATGTTGCAGTTACCCATATTTTTTTATATTTTCTAAATTGCCTATAATCTCTTAAAATGACACCAGAGACTGATGCTTTGCTTGGCAGCATACCAAAGGAAAATCTCCCAACAAAATGAGATTGTGGAATATTTTAATTCTTTAATATAGAATTAGTTTATATAAATGCTTGTTTTAGAATTGAAAATTGCAAGCTTTATTGATATTTTTCCCCTCACAAGTAAAAGTATCTTTTCCTTCCTTCCTTCCTTCCTTCCTTCCTTCCTTCCTTCCTTCCTTCCTTCCTTCCTTCCTTCCTCCCTCCCTCCCTCCCTCCCTCCCTCCCTCCCTCCCTTGTATGTATTTCTCTCTCTCCACTCAGAAAGTTAACATATTTATCTGCCAGTCTAAAAGGAAGGGGAAAGAGCTCTTCAAAAATTTTTAAGTACTGTTGCACACAATACCACAAACATTTGGAACTGTGTTCTGTGCTCATGTTTATTGTGCATGTAAGTTCAAAATGTGGGAATTCTGGTGCTCTAATTCTCTTTTTTTTTTACCTTTCCTCAAAGCAAATAACCCTTTTAGCGCAACCTGCAATTTCTTTTATCCTTCCTTGCTTTTTAGGGCTTACATTTTATCAAATATGTTTGGCCTTGGTGTCATCAAAGACACGCCACGTTGCTTCACTGTTTTCATCCTTAGGTTTGGGAAATATAACAAAAGACTCTAGAAGGTGGTCATGAAGACACTTTTGAGATTCATCACTCATTGATCTTTGGTTAAAAACTGCCCAGTGATATGCATGAGGCTAGAATTTTTTTTTTATTTGCAGCAATCTAATAGATTTATCCAGCCTAGTAATACAGCAATTTAAATTCTAGGAAAAGAAGCCTTTGTATGTAGGTCAATGCTAGGGTGCCTGCTTTGCATGCAAAAAAGCCAACATCATCAAATAGGGCTGAAAAAGTCACCAGTTCCAGAGGGATCCCGCTAATTGTTGTCGAAAGCATTGTGCCAGATGGATCAATGGACGAACTCAAGAGAAGACAGTGTCTTAAGCTTCTGAGAAACAAATTTGTTTTTCATATAAATTAGGATTGGGGGAACCCTAGTTTCAGTTCTTCCACCAAGCTTTATTAATCAAACATTTAATGATTTAACCATCTCAGAACCTTGCCAGAGTAGTTCTGTAGAATACATATACATACACACACACACACACACACACACACACACACACACACATGTTGTTTGTTGTTGTTAGTTGCGAAGTCGTGTCTGACCCATCGCGACCCTATGGACAATGTTCCTCCAGGCCTTCCTGTCCTCTACCATCTTTTGGAGTCCAT
Source organism: Vipera berus (assembly GCF_964194415.1). Lineage (NCBI taxonomy): Eukaryota > Metazoa > Chordata > Lepidosauria > Squamata > Viperidae > Vipera > Vipera berus. The sequence continues at coordinate 15,779,940 of NC_138204.1, read as the reverse complement.
CTAAACTCACGCCTACTGCTTCAATGACTCCATCCAGCCACCTCATTCTCTGTCGTCCCCTTCTTCTATTGCCCTCAATCTTTCCCAGCATTAGGCTCTTCTCCAGTGAGTCCTTCCTTCTCATTAGGTGGCCAAAGTATTTGAGTTTTAGCTTCAGGATCTGGCCTTCTAAAGAGCAGTCAGGGTTGATCTCCTCTAGGACTGACCGGTTTGATCGCCTTGCAGTCCAAGGAACTCGCAGGAGTCTTCTCCAGCACCATAGTTCAAAGGCTTCAATTCTTTGGCGCTCAGCCTTTCTTATGGTCCAACTTTCACTGCCATACATTGCAACTGGAAAGACCATAGCCTTGACTATACGCACTTTTGTTGACAGGGTGATGTCTCTGCTTTTTAGTGTGCTGTCTAGATTTGCCATGGCTTTCCTCCCGAGGAGCAAGCGTCTTTTAATTTCTTGACTACAGTCCCCATCTGCAGTGATCTTGGAGCCCAGGAAAATAAAATCTGTCACTACCTCCATTTCTTCCCCATCTATTTGCCAGGAATTGAGAGGGCCAGATGCCATGATCTTGGTTTTCTTAATGTTTAGTTTCAACCCAAGTTTTGCACTCTCCTTCTTCACCCGCAACAAGAGGCTCTTTAGTTCTTCTTCACTTTCTGCCATTAGAGTGGTATCATCTGCATATCTTAGGTTGTTGATGTTTCTTCCAGCAATCTTAATTCCAACTTTTGATTCATCTAGCCCTGCCTTTCTCATGATGTGCTCTGCATATAAGTTAAATAGGCAAGGCGACAGTATACAGCCTTGCCGGACTCCTTTCCCAATTTTGAACCAATCAGTGGTTCCGTGTCCAGTTCTCACTGTTGCTTCTTGGCCCGCATATAGATTTCTCAAGAGACAAATAAGATGGTCTGGTATGCCCATCTCTTTAAGGACTTGCCAGAGTTTGTTATGATCCACACAATCAAAGGCTTTAGCATAGTCAATGAAGCAGAAGTAGATGTTTTTCTGGAACTCTCTAGCTTTCTCCATGATCCAGCGTATGTTAGCAATTTGATCTCTAGTTCCTCTGCCTCTTCGAAATCCTGCCTGTACTTCTGGTAGTTCTCGATCCACATACTGCTGGAGTCTAGCTTGTAGAATTTTAAGCATAACTTTACTAGCATGAGAAATGAGTGCAATGGTGCGATAGTTTGAACATTCTTTGGCACTGCCTTTCTTTGGAATTGGAATATAAACTGATCTTTTCCAATCCTGTGGCCACTGTTGAGTTTTCCAAATTTGCTGGCAAATTGAGTGTAGCACTTTTACTGCATCGTCTTTTAAGATTTTGAATAGCTCAGCTGGAATACTGTCACCTCCACTAGCTTTGTTGTTGCTCAGCTTTTCTAAGGCCCACTTCACTTCACATTCTAGGATGTCTGGCTCGAGGTCAGTGACCACCTCATTGTGATTATCAGGGACGTTAAGCTCATTCTTGTATAGTTCTTCTGTGTAATTTTGCCACCTCTTCTTAATCTCTTCGGCCTCTGTTAGGTCCCTGCCATTTTGGTCCTTTATCATGCCCATTTTTGCATGAAACGTTCCTTTCATCTCTCCAATTTTCTTGAAAAGATCTCTGGTCCTCCCTATTCTATTGTTTTCTTCTATTTCTTTGCATTGTTCATTTAAGAAGGCATTCTTATCTCTTCTAGCTATTCTTTGGAATTCTGCATTTAATTGGGCATATCTTTCTTTTTCTCCCTTGCCTTTCGCTTCCCTCCTTTCCTCAGCTATTTGCAAAGCTTCCTCAGACAGCCATTTTGCTTTCTTGCATTTCTTTTTCTTTGGGATGGTTTTGGTTGCTACCTGTTGTACAATGTTCCGAACCTCTCTCCATAGTTCTTCAGGCACTCTGTCTATCAGATCTAATTCCTTAAATCTATTTGTCACCTCTACTGTATATTCAACAGGGATATGATTTAATTCATACCTGACTGGCCTAGCGCTTTTCCCTACTTTCTTTAATTTAAGCCTAAACTTTGCAACAAGAAGCTCATGGTCTGAGCCACAGTCAGCTCCTGGTCTTGTTTTTACTGACTGTATAGAGCTTCTCCATCTTTGGCTGCAGAGCATATAGTCAATCTGATTTCTGTGTTGACCGTCTGGTGATGTCCATGTGTAAAGCCGTCTCTTGGGTTGTTGGAAAAGAGTGTTTGCTATGACCATCGTATTCTCTTGACAAAATTCTATCAGCCTGTGCCCTGCTTCATTTTGTACTCCAAGGCCAAACTTGCCTGTTATTCCAGTTATCTTTTGGCTTCCTACTTTAGCATTCCAATCCCCCATGATGATAAGGACATCATTTCTGGGTGTTAGTTCTATAAGGTGCTGTAGGGCTTCATAGAACCGGTCAATTTCATCCTCTTCAGCACCGGTGGTTGGGGCATAGACTTGGACTACTGTGATATTGAATGGTTTGCCTTGGATTCGAACTGAGATCATTCTGTCATTTTGAGGATTGTATCCCAGTATTGCTTTTCCTATTTTTTTATTGACTATGAAGGCTACTCCATTTCTTCTGAGGGATTCTTGCTCGCAGTAGTATACCTGATGGTCATCTGAATTAAATTCACCCATTCCTGTCCATTTTAGTTCGCTGATACCTAAGATGTCAATGTTTAGTCTTGTCATCTCTTGTTTGACCACGTCCAGCTTTCCTTGATTCATGGATCTTACATTCCAGGTTCCTATGGAGAAAAAATCTTTACAGCATCGGACTTTCCTTTCACCACCAGACACATCCACAGCTGAGCGTCCTTTCGGCTTTGGCCCAGTCGCTTCATTCTTTCTGGCGCTACTAGTACTAGCCCTCTGCTCTTCCCCAGTAGCATATTGGACGCCTTCCGACCTGAGGGGCTCATCTTCCAGCGTCATATCGTTTTGCCTTTTGGTACTGTCCATAGGGTTTTCATGGCAAAGATACTGGAGTGGGTTGCCATTTCCTTCTCCAGTGGATCACGTTTTGTCAGAACTCTCTGCTATGACCTGTCCGTCTTGGGTGGCCCTGCACGGCATAGCTCATAGCTTCATTGAATTACGCAAGCCCCTTCGCCACGACAAGGCAGTAATCCATGAAGGGATTACACACACACATATATATATATATTTGAAGCAAGAAATCCGAACACTTGGACAAGGTAAAAAACTAAAGCACTTTTTAATAAAACCGAGCTTTCGTTGGCCAAACTGCCAACGTCGTCAGGATAAAATCGTTGGAGCGGTGAAACTACATTTATATCATTGCTGGTTTTGTGCTCCACTCATGGAACGCATCACCGGTCTGTTCGTTTCTGTCGGCCATATTTTCTTGAGCTACCTCGCACTTGTTTTTCTAAGCTGCGATTGTCTCTGAGTGTTTGCTGTCCGAGGAGTCCCCGATCTCCAGAGTCATTGCTGAGGCGGTCCTGCAACAACAAATTTTGGGCGAGATATGTGGACGACACTTTTGTGGTCAAGAAGCAGGACAAAGATAGGTTTATGGGTGAGCTTAATTCCGTCTAACCTGATATTCGCTTTACGGCGGAGGAAGAAGCCAACGGAGCTCTGGCCTTCCTGGATGTGCTGATTAGCTGTCAATCAGACGGCTCCCTTCGCACATCCATCTACCGTAAACCCACCCATAGGATACTCCATTACAAAAGCAATCACCCCATGACTCACAAAGTTAGCTGTATTAGAACCCTTTTTAAGTGAGTGGATATGCACTGCAGCACGCAGAAGGCAAAAAAGAAGGAAAGGTGCCATCTTTACCGCATCTGCAGAAGCAATGGATATCCACTAAATTTCATCAGGCAATACAGCAAACCATGTGAACTTGTCCGTAACCAACATGAAAACATCTCGATGGCACGGATAACACTGCCTTACATTCATGGTGTATCCAAAACCACGACGCACATACTGGCCCCCTGTAAAGTCAGTGTTGCCCACAAACCTGATCAGACCTTGCATGCTCGTGTCATGCACTCAAAAAATCCACTCCTCAATGAAGAGAAGTCCTCAGTTGTATATAAGATGGCATGTGAGAACTGCCACTATAATTATATTGGGGAGACTGCAAAATGGCTGAGGACTAGAATACACGAACACGAGCTTGCAATCAAAAGACAGGAACAACATTCACAGGTATGGGTACACATGACCACATACAATCACACCTTCGATCTGGCGGGGGTTAAAGCGATCACCCGTGACAACAGCAAGAGTGGACGATTGTTCAAAGAAGCTTGGTATTCTGACCACCTCTCAATCAATGGTCATATAGACCTCCCCCCCTGCATACCAAGCCCTTAGGATCTGGGAAGAGGAACGGCACGGACAACATGAACACAGGCAATGCGAACACTTACAGGGCACGTCGCCAAACCAGGATCAGGATTGCATAACTACACAACGACCCCACACCACAGAACGTGAGAAAGAGGAAGAGCAACCATTAAGATCCTTTGGTATGAGAACACGTGCAATGACAAGAGCAATGGCTATGACTTATAGAACGGATAGTGATCCCCCTCGGACAGCAAACACTCAGAGACAATTGCAGCTTACAAAAATGAGTGCGAGGCAGCTCGAGAAAATATGGCCGACAGAAACACACAGACCAGTGACGTGTTCCATGAGTGGAGCGCAAAAACACCAATGAGATAAAAGTGTAGTTTCACCGCTCCAACAATTTTATCCTGATGACGTTGGCAGTTTGGCCAACGAAAGCTCAATTTTATTAAAAACTGCTTCAGTTTTTTACCTTGTCCCAGTGTTCAGATTTCTTGCTTCAGTTTCAACATGCCTGGGATTTGTGTTTTTAATTTAATTATTTATATATATATATATATATATATATATATATATATATATATATATATATATATATATATATATATATATATATATATATATATATATATATATATATATATATATATATATATATATATACACATACATATATATACACATACACATACATACACACACACACACACACACACACACATATATATATATATATATAAAATGCAGGAAAGTGAGCTGATTCCACAATAAGAAAGGTTGAATTTTGCAGCTTCTTAATTTATGCACCAAAGAGTAGCTTCAGTTTTGGCTACTTTGGCTTAGTATCCAAGACTTCAGGGAAATATCCTTTGAACACATTTTCTTAGTATTTTTTAACTTGAACGGGAATTTTTTTTAATATGGACTTTATAATTTTCCCATTCCTACCTTTGGAAATAAAACTGTTAACTTCTGTAGGTAAAAAGGGTTTAGTCACACAATTCTGCCCAACACTTTGGTTAGTTATGGGGTTCACACAAAGTTCTTTCAAGGATAAACATCACCGATTTCTGGCTTCATTGCAGCTTTAATTATTTATTTCCTGCATGAGTTGTGTCAGCAGGGGAGATTTTTTAAAAAATCAAGCTAATAGTTTCAGCCACCATCATGATTTCTTGATGGTCTCAGTATTCAACCCTAATCTACAGGCCATACAGATTCAAAAGTTCCCATTACACTTAAACATTCACACACGAACCTGCATCTGTACCCACATAGTAACACCTGTTATAGAACTTTAATGGCCAACATTTGTCCCTAAGGACATCCAGGCATGCATGCAAAGAATAGGTCTTTCCATTTTCACTCTAGCAGCAGTGGAGAAATGGCTACCCATTCCTCAACTCAACTAGTTACCACATCAAGAACCATAAATGTTTAGATTTGGTGTATATGCACGTGTATCTCTTAATATAACATAACAATCCTCTTTGGGCCAAAGTAATAGGTAGTCCTCAACTTATGACCACAATATAGCCCAAAATTTCTGTTGCTAAGCAAGATAGTTGTGAAGTGAATTTTTCCTCATTTTATGACCTTTCTTGCCACAGTTGTTAAATGAATCACTGCAGCTGTTCAGTGAAACTGGTTTTCCCCACTACTTGTCAGAAGGTCACAGAAGGTGATCACATGTCCCTGGGACGCTGCAACAGTCGGAGGTACATGCCAGTTGCCAATTTTGACCACATGGCCATGGAGGACACTGAAATTGTCCTAAGTGTGAAAACCAGTCATAAATCACTTTTTTCAATGCCGTTGTAATTTCAAACAGTCACTAAGCAAAATGGTTGTAAGTTGAGAAGTATCTGTAGTAATGAGGACTGGGGTTTTTTTTCCATCACTTCAGTGATGGCTGAGTGATGATTTGAAGATGCTATAAGTCTCTGGGGGAAATGGCCACCATCTTTCCAATGCCAATGAAATGGTAGCAATGTCTCCTGATTTCTGAAAATCTCTCACCTTAAACTTTTAATATATGGGACATAATATATTTTGTTGTCCATGGGGATCGTTGAAGGTCTGTTTTGAACAGTATACTGTGTTTCAACCAGCACCTAGCCAAATGCGTTTGGGGACCATGAATGTGCTTTTCCCTTATTGCCTACCCCTGCCATTCAGTATTCATATGGAATTGAACATATGTTGTTTATTGACACAATTACTTGCTCAACTGTTGGTTACTGAGTTATTGACAGAGCGTAAAAGAACCTGAGGAGATCAGGTTAAAGCTGCTTTAATCCAGCTTTTGTTATTGTCCAGCAAGGGATGTAGTCAGAGTTATGTTGCCTCTGATCCTAGAGGTCATCATATCTAGCAGATGCTGATAACCTGTTTCCATGAATTAAGGCATGGAAGTCATCTTAGTGGCCTTCACCCCATTTCTTGTTGGAAGTTCTTTAGTTTAGCTTTGCACCATGTTAGTCAAATTCTGTACTTTAACTTTGACTGTGAATTGTCCACAAGTTCAAACTCATTGGACAAATTCTAATATATGAGAAGAAAAGGGGGAAATGTCTGAGCATTTTGCATTATTAGATCCATTTCTGTCACTTCTCTCTTTATTAGCTTCTCTACTTTAAAAAGCCTCAACTATAGTCATCTTTCTATACGGGGTGAGATAATCCCACCCCCTTATCATTTAGATTCATTTTTCTTGCTCCATAATTGCATTTAATTCTTTTGAAGAATGAGAATTCTTTTAAGAATAATCTAAATACATGGCTTAGAGGCACTCAGTTATGCAATTCTGCTGAGGCAGTGACACAATTATCTTTCCATTCATTCTGCACTTGCTGAACTTCTATACTTTGGCCTGTCTTTGGGGGGAAATTGCTGCAAGTAAAACATTTTCAACAGAGTTAAGACAGGCCGACATTTCTACCTTTGCTAATATTATAATGAAATCTTTGGTGCAAATTTCAGTACAATGTGTACTATATTACATTTTCTTCCCCTATAAAAAAGATTTTTCCTTGTGCATCCAACCCTGTGTATGGAACTTCTCTCCCCCCCCCCCCCACTTATTTTCAAGATACTTTGGGCATTGGAAAGGGATGGTCAAAAAAAGGCAGGATGAGGTTTACATAAAAAGAAAGACACAGCTTTAATTGCACAGCCACTGCCATTATCTTGCAGATGTTGACCATTATTGTGAATGCTATGCTGCTACACACCAACTATAGGACACAGGATATATCTGATTGATGTTGCTGAGAAAAAAAGTTATCCAGATTATGGGCTTCAGTTGAGCGCAGCTGATCACTTCTCCATTAGATTCCGTTTCCTGAGTTCCTTTCATCCACCCACATTCTTTTTTGACCCCAATTTTTCTCCAGGCTTCCATGAAGATAGAGGGAAGGAAGCACAATTTCACCATGTCAGTTGGGAAGCACAGATTGATTTATGTTTATTTGCTGATTTTCTAAGAGCAGTGATTGCCCGCTTTCAGTTCTCCTGTTCCACAGCATTTAGATGGTCTTATAGACCTTTCCTCTGAGGTTGATTTTGGGCCTGGTGTCTTCCAGCAGGGATATTCACAGGAGATAATCAAAGCACCATCCATGCAATCCATATAAAAAAAAACCCGATGGTGCTCCAGGCACACCATTTTTGGCTGCCATCTTGACTATTTGACCACATCTAATAGGTTTATTTATTTGATGTACTTTTAAACTTAAGATATTAAGGCATCCCTGACAAAGGCTATCCAGTCCTTGTTTGGGGGACTTGGGGACTTGGATCCCCACCTTTCTAGTAATTTGTTCCACAATCAAAACTGCTAGGAAATTTTTTTCCCTGTCATTTGACTGAAATCTGCCTTGCTGTAACTTAAAGCCATTAAGGTAGTCCTTGTCCTACAACCACAATTGAGCCCAAAATTTATTTTGCTAAGTGAAACATTTGTTAAGTGAGTTTTGTCCCCTTTTACTTCTTGCTACAGTTGTTAAGTTAGTCACACATTGTTAAGTGAATCTTGCTTCCCCATTGACTTTGCTGGTCAGAAGTTGCAAAAGGGGATCACAATCACCCTAGGACATTGCAACCGTCATAAATACATGCCAGTTGCCAAGCTTCTAAATTTTGATCACGTGACTATGAAGATGCTGCAAAGACTATGTGAAAAACAATCATGTCACTTTTTCCAGTGCTGTTGTAATTTTAAACAGTCACTCAATGAATGGTTGTAAGTCAAGGACTACCTGCATTCCTTATCCTCTCTAGAACTCTTGATAATGAATACATCTTGATCTTCTGTGTCAGGGCTTTTCAACCAGTGGTACGGGTACCACCTGTGGTACATTGGCACCTGGCAGGTGGTATGTGACCATCCTAGAAAAGTGGTGGCAGGGGAGGGGAATGAGCTGAACCGATGGCAGCACCACACAAGCCTGAGCGAGAGACGGCTGGAGCTGCAGGGCTGTCAGGGCTCAGCGGAAGCACCAGGATCAGCACTGCTTTCCAGCTGATTGGCGCTTCTTCGGGGCTGTCAGGGCTGAGTGGAAGCGCCAGGATCAGCGGCAGGCTCCAGCTGGAGCTCGACGCTGATCCCGGCATGTCTGCTGAGCCCAGAAGAAGCACCGATCAGCTGGAATGTTGCAGCATCTCCAGGGTCTTGTGATTTACATTCAGATGCTTGGCAATTGATTCATATTTATGACGGGCACAGTGTTCCATCGTCATATGAAGTGACCAAAATCTGCTGCAAACACCCCCACCCCACCCCACCCCCTCTGCCAATCCTCAACAGAAATGCTCACAACAATGAAAACCTCGGACAGGAGGAAGAGCGCCGCCAGGCAGGCAGGTGTCTTGCTCAGCTGTGGCTTGGGGGGCACTTTTTCAGTGCCATTGTAACTGAACAGTCACTAAGCAAACTGTTGTAAGTCGAGGACTACCTGTACTTCATCACTTTTTTCCTTTTTTTTTTTTGGTCATCAAGTTTTTGACACCTTGCTAGGTGACTGGTGGTACTTGGATGTTGCGATATCCTAAAAGTGAAAAGGTTGAAAAGCCCTGTTCTATGTGATCTGCTTACTCCTCCTTTCCATCTTGTCTCAGAGACTGCCTGCTGTTTGTGCCTGCTCAACATATCTCCTTCAGGGCAATGGATAATTCTGCCCACCATCATCCATGTTGAAGAAGGACACTGCTAAAAGTTCACTTGACTTTTGCACATGAATGGGAAAGGACATCAGCTTGATTTACAGCTCAGGTAGGAAAATATCTGGGGCCATTTTTCCCAGAAATTAATGATTCTCCCTACTTTTGAAAAAAACAAAAACAGGAAAGGAATGAAATAGTTGAATCTACTGAGATCTAGACTGGAAGATGAGAGAACAATTTGGTTCCCTGAAAACAAAGCAAGATTGGAAGAAGTATCCAAAGCAATGGACCTCTGACCCTTCTTCCAAGCCAAATTAAAATGTTTCCATTCATCCAGAATATGGGAACCGTGAGATGTGAACAGAATGCAAACATTGCCTTGGCTGCTCTTGAATTGCTATTTAGTCCTTCTCCTTTCTTCCTCTCTTAGGGAGAATCCAAAGGGTAGGAAACACACCCAGGGCAAGCCTCCAGTTCGCAGGCAACAGGCCGTTACTGTGACGACAAAACCTGCTTTTCTAAATACTACACAGAAGTGCCCTTAGTCTCAGCTGCTGCAACCATCTGCTCTGTGTGCTCAGCCTTTCACTTCTACTGAGAAATGACGACAGGTTTACCCCCCTCCCCTCCAATCAGGGCTAGAACTGGGCCAAAGGTTGGTCAAGCCAAGGCATTTCGTAAAAGGGACTTTAAAAAAAAATACTGAGAAGACAAGAGGTCTGAAGAGCATCTACTTCAAACACTCATTAATTGAGCCTGTTAAATGATAACCCCTTTGTGACTACTGTTTGTCGGATGTTTCTGTGGATATCCATCCTTGGCAAGATGTCAGAAGAACTTTTCCCTGGGGTGACTGAAGAGACAAGCCCCCTTTACCTTGAGTGGTGGGACGGACTAAGTAAGACAGAGTATTTAAGGAAGGAAAAACCAGAACTCCCAGGAAGAATTTTAATAAGCAGCATCATGTTCTTTGAAAGGACCAACTAAATATTCTCCAAAGGTAAGAATTGAAACTACTCTGGTAAAGTAAGTATTTACATGTATAACACCTGCATGCATCTTGATATTTTGATTTTGTTAAAAAAAAATTATTTACTTTTTTGCGAATTGTGAATTTGATTTGTGATGACTTGTATTGCTTAGTCTGAAAAAATTGCTTCTCTTTTTGAGAAAAGTTATAAATTAGTGATAGAACATATTCATACCATGCAAAAAAAAAATCCTGGTGTTTCTCTTCCTGGCTTCTACTCTTGATGTTTTGAATTTGGGATACTGCTAGTACAGTATTTTCTTCAGTTTTGTTGCATTCCAGAACCTATCAGTTCTAACTCAGCCAATGGATTGGTAGAAATAGTTTCAAAACATCTAGTGAGTAACAGGTTGTTCACCCCTTGCTGTAGATAGTACATCCATTTGTTTGGTTTAGTTCAGTTGAAGGCAGTATCCATTCTTATCTCCTTAAATGTTTTTTTGCTAAACAATTATAAATTTTGATGAATTAAAGGCAACACACTATCTTTTTCCTCTCTGTAATTTGCAGTTCATCTCATAGGCTAAATATTCTCATTATCATCCTCACTTGTAAAAAAAACAGGCAATGCCACCCCAAGTGCAAGCACGAATGAATGCCACTCCAAAAGTGGTCCAAGGAGACTTGAAGAGCCTGGCACCCAACGTGAGGAAATTCATTGAAAGCAATGCCAAGCTGTGCCAACCAAAGGCCATCCATATCTGTGACGGATCAGAGGATGAGAACAAAAAGATCTTGGAGCTGATGTTGGAACAAGGCATGATCAAGAAGCTTAGGAAATATGAAAATTGGTAAGGGACCAGCATTATGTGGTGTGTGAAGCCAAATACAATGTTCCTTTCCTTAGGGCTTTCCCCAATTTGTACTTAGCGGTGGTATATTGGCTTGAAATAACTTTTATTTCCTCTGTGTTTCATCCCTTATTCCAGCATTGTCCCAAAGCATCCTGAAAGTCTGTACAAAACCTGTTGGAGGGACATCTCGAAGTGACCAGGAAGAGAGGCAATAGAGAAAAGATAGGGATCCACTATGGGGCAGCATATTTCATGCCAGACTAGGTCAACGAAGAATGCAGAATAGATCAGCTCAGCAATAGGGATCTGTCCATAAGTAGCTAGTGTCTTAATGCCATTAATTTAATTTTCTTCCTGGATAGTTCAATGTAGGGAAGAATAAAAACCAAAGTTCCTTTTCTTTTTTTCTACATTTTTTCCAATACACAACTGCCACTCTTTAATGGATGTGCCATATTTTTAGTGGCTACGTAGCTATCAAAATATCAATAGGTAAAGATTTTCTCATTATTGAATGTCTTTGCCCGAGAAAACTTCAGGTAGCAATATTTCTCAAAATCATTAGTTTTCTTCTACAAATTCCACCTTTTCTTTGCCACTTTGTAGTAATTCTACTTTTAATTTTTGGGATCTGTCTTCTTTGTGCAGAAAAGATGAAATGAAATCAAGTAAGGCATTCAATCTTTGTAAACACAGAGTAAATGTAACACGCGGGGTTGGAAGCACATTTCTGGTCTGGGTAAGCAACTATAAAACAAATTTCTAGAAACTGGTATCTGGAGTGCAGACCAGCTCTCTCCTTTTCCAAACTTTAGGGAGAAATTTTATCAGTTTATTTCTTCAACTAATTACACATGCAGCACATTAAGAACACAAAATAAAACAGACAATTTAGTTGGAACCTAGAAGAATAAGACAACGGGGCAGTGGTCTCCTCTTTAGCTTCCTGCTTCACTGAAACTTAGATTTTTTTTAGGACTTGATACCACAGATTTCTCATGCCACAGGCCAAATTCCATTGCAATTTATGCCAATTCAACAATGACACCAGTTTGTGATTAGCACAAATTATGCAGTCATACCCATATAGTAACATAATTGACCCAAGTATCATAGTTTGCATCTTTGGCTTTATTGCAACGATGGACTTTTTGATTTACCAGATTTTGGTGAATAATGGAACCTTCTTCCCTACAATTAGAGGTTAAATAAATTAATTGGAGATTAGTTTAAATGACTTTTCATTGTATGTCTCATTTATACAGGAGGTCCTAAAAGTCTTAATGCAGATTAAAAAAAAAATCTACGGAAACTTTGCCACATTATTCTTAAACTATATGCAATCCTAAAATGCTTCATAAAATTTTGTTTTATTGCTTTAGGAGTCAATATTGAGACTAGCATAGGAAGGAGATATGTTAATATTTTCCTTCCTAATAAGCAAACGGCAACTCCTGAAAATCAGGAGGAAAGCAGGAAGGAATAGAGACAGAGATAGAGATATGCACATACATACACAGACACACATGCACACATATGTATATATTGCAGGTATGTGTGTATAAATGTATATATGTATGTAAAAAATATTTGTATCCCACCTGTATTATATTTTACCTATAACTCAAAGCAGCAAACATATCCAATACACATTCCTCCTACTATTTTTTCTAGAACAACACCCTGTGAGGTGGGTTGGGCTGAGAGAAACTGACTAGCCCAAAGTCAGCCAGTTGACTTTCATGGCTAAGGTGAGACTAGAACTCATAGTCTCCCGCTTTCTAGCCTCATACCTTAACCACTAGACCAAACTGGCTTTATATGCATACATATATACATACAGTGTTCCGTGCGCCTTTGGCGTCTAGTCATGCCGGCCACATGACCACGGAGACGTCCTTGGACAAGCGCTGGCTCTTCGGCTTTGAAACGGAGATGAGCACTGGCCCCTAGAGTCGGAAACGACTAGCACGCATGTGCGGGGGAACCTTTACCTTTATACATACATACATACATACATACATACATACATACATACATACTTGTGTGTGTGTGTGTGTGTGTGTGTGTAGTTCCACTTTCAAGGAAATGCAACTGCAGTTCTCATTTCTTTTCATTATTGTCTCTAAGATGAGGCAGCAGCTTCAAATGACTTTTGGGTAGCATTCTGCATAGAGGCATTGTCTATGTACAATGTTATACCTCTTGTTCTTTGAAGTTTAGTAAGCTAAAATACAGTAGGTCCTAAGCATATTGCTAAAATAATAAATGATTTAGGTCTGTTCTTAAGATGTAGATAACCTCACAGGGACATGGCAGGATACTGGGAAAAGGCCAAGAAACAGGCATAGAGATTGTGGACATAAATAGTCATAGTTAAGTGCTCCATATGAACCAAGTATATACCATGAAAACTTGATCTTTCTCCTTTCACTAAAATTTTCTGTAATGCGTTATGGTTAATTTGTCTCTCCCTTGAGTAGCACGGATAAAAAATATTGCAAAGATTTATCTTTTTTTCAAAAGTCAGAAAGTATGCCCTATCTTAAATATTTCCATGTGTTGGAATTTTTTGATCAGTTAATTTTTTGTAGAATAAAAATAATAGAATAACAAGTTTTTTTGCCGAGAAGATTTGGTAGAAGTTTCCTAAATGACCATGAATATTTAGGCAACATCTGGATATTGCTTTTAAGCATTTGGCAAAGAAGAGTCTTGAGAGAGGTGATCACCCAATTTCTCCAATTGTAGAGTTTTTGATTCATCTGTATGTGTGTATGCACTTGTGTAGAGAAAAACATCTTTGGGACAGTTTTGGAATAAAAAACAGAAAGAGAATACTGACTGTGGTGGGTGAGGGGTTTCAAAAAAGTCAAGATGGCAATTACAGTTGCACAATGAAAGCCTTTTTTAAAATTCTTGCATATGCAAAATACATAAAAAGCAGATATGACTTCATACAGACATGTTTACCATCGTGGCTTTTTCGATGCCCTAAAGATTCTCCCAGGCTGAAAGTATCTTGAGATCTCTCTAATATTCCAATGATGGAGTCTGAATATTCCATTCTAGAAACTCTAGAAGTTTTAATGTTTGGAAATAAATATAAAGCGTCTGGAAGTTTTAATGTTGGGAAATAAATATAAAGCTTCTGGAAGCTTTAATGTATGGAAGTAAATATAAAGCATCTGGAAGTTTTAATGTTTGGAAATAAATATAACAAGGCATTTCCATTATTTTTCATTCCAATTAGTAATGGGGAATGCACCACACTATTTTAGATAATGAGGTGGTTATTGCTTATTTTATCTCCGTTCTGCTTCTCCTCCGTAAAAGTAGTTTTAAAAAGCTAGCTGAGAACCTAGCAGGAGTTGGGCTCCGTTTGTGAAATGTCTCTGTCAAGAATAAAGTCATTTTCATTAGCAAAACATCACTAGGAGCAAATGGTTTGACTGCACTTAAATAAATAATATTCCTTTCACGATCCAGCATTGTGTGATGCTAGACTGTCTTGAGATAAGGAGAAATTGAATTGGATTTCTGTCATTTTTATTGCTCACATGACAAGTGTAAATGTTCAGCTTCTCATCTCCACAGCTGGTTAGCTTGCACAGATCCAAGGGACGTGGCCAGAATTGAAAGCAAAACTGTAATTGTGACTCCAGAGCAGCGAGACACCATCCCGATCCCCAAAAGTGGAGTGAGCCAGCTGGGACGATGGATGTCGGAGGAAGACTTTGAGAAAGCCTTCAGGGTCAGATTCCCTGGGTGCATGGAAGGTAGAAACCCAAAAAAGAATTTTATTGTTAGAATTAAAATACAGCAGCTCCTATCCATGGTGAGATAGAAGAACAATGCTTCAAAGATGTTCACAAAACATTTTTTTTTCATTTGTTCCATGGCTAAGCAATCCTTGTAAGCCCAACAAAAAGAGCAAATTCTGTTAATAATGAAGTGAGTGTGAACACCACAGCCAATGATGCCTTTATTATAATTATTTTTACCTCTGGAAAACCAGTAGAATGATGATTTAACTACAGTTACGTTTGGGTGGGCCTGTAATGCCAGTTATTTAATACTAGCTCTCTTTAGGTTTGCTAGACTGCTGAAGTAACATCTGGATTTGGACAGACAGCAGTATATAACTTTTGAACTACTGTTTTGGAATCCAGTCATCTACTTCTTCAAATGTATTTCCTGAAGGATTAGAATGGGCCAGACCAGGGGTCGGCAACCTTAAACACTCAAAGAGCCACTTGGACCCGTTTCCCAGAGAAAAGAAAACACTGGGAGTCACAAAACTTGTGTGCGAGGGGGGAGCTTGATTGAAGCAGTGTCGTAGCGTGGGGGGTGCAGGGGGGGCCGGCCACACCAGGTGCAACATCTGGGGGGGCGCGCTCGCACTCGCAGCTCTCTGCCCCTGCCTGGCTCACTCACTCTCTCTCACTGCAGTGCTGGCTATGCGAATCCGATCCGAGCCGCCGGGTCGCCGCCCACTGTGGAGGGGGGGTGTGCCAGGCGTGCGGTGCGGTGTGGAGAGAGACCGAGGGACTATCTGGGGGAGGAACAGTGCAGCGGCCGGGTGCTTGCCCCGGGTGCTGACAACCCACGCTACGCCACTGGATTGAAGAGTTTAATTTAAAAGAAATAGAGGCTGCTGTGTATGATCTCTCTCTCTCTCCCTCCCTCCCCCTCCCTCCCTCCCTCCCTCCCTCTCCCTCCCTCTCTCTCCCTCTCCAATCTTCTGCTCCTCTGGCAAGCTGGCTTCACGTGGTTCTCCAACAAGCTGACACACATTCTTATTGGGCTGGCTCTCCTTCCCTTGGTCTGCCAGTCCTCTTCCCCCACTCAGTGTGAGTGTGTGTGTGAGAGAGGGAGAGGGAGGGAGAGAGCTGCTGCTTTCTGCTGCTCCCTGCGGAGATGCAGCAAAGGCTTGTTGGAGAACAGTGTGAGGCCACTCTCTTTTTACACACACACACACACACACACACACACACACACACACACACACAGAGAGAGAGAGAGAGAGAGAGAGAGAGAGAGAGAGAGAGAGAGAAGGGAAACGCTAGTGCCTCTCTCTGTCTCTCTCTCTGCAAATGGCGGAGGACGACTGGGAGCCGCAGGAAAAGGCTGAAAGAGCCGCATGCAGCTCCAGAGCCGCAGGTTGCTGACCCATGGCCCAGACTGATCATCAGCCAAAATAAGTTGCTGTTGTTCAGCTGTTTCCTTCCCTGAGAGCTGCCCTCCCCCTTATTTTTTTTCAAACATCTTCCCTTGGAGATGTTCCAGAACGTCTGCAAAACTTAAAGGTTTCCCAATATTATGTCCTCTTTGATGATCAAGTTGTCATATCTGCCCTTTGAACCTCCTTAGTGAGAACACAATTTCCACCAAGATAGAATGAGTCTGCAGTCTACACTTACCCTCTAAACTTAAACTTGGAACAGCTTAGCGATACCTTGCTGGAGTTTGGCATACATTTGCAGTAAAACATGGGGCTAAAGAGTAGTAATCAATAAATCCAACTCCCATTAACTGGCAGAATGTTTGCTTAATTCTTCGGAATTTGGAATCTGGCCCTTACAGGCTGATTTTGCCAGATGTTAACCTAGTATTAAAATGATTTGTACCCAAGTTCTGTAAACAAAACAAAACCTTTACCCATAAATGCGCATTTTATTGGAGAAGGAGGAAAAGAGTATCGAAGAGTATTGTTAACCTGGTTCCCCCAGATGTTTTGAACACAGGCTCAAAATGATGGGAGTCTAGTCCAACTGCAGGCTGTCTGAATGGGGAGAATAACAGAGCTGGGAGGGACATTGGAGGTTTTCTAGTCCAACCATCTCCTCAAGCAGGAGACGCTATACTGTTTTGGACAAATGGCTGTCCAATCTTTTCTTAAGACTAGTATATAACTTAGTAGAGGTTTATAATTTTGTTTAGGATTCTATCCTCTCATTCTCTTTTGCAGGTCGCACCATGTATGTCATTCCATTCAGCATGGGACCGATTGGTTCTCCTTTATCCAAGTTTGCGATTGAGCTGACTGATTCTCCTTATGTGGTGGCCAGTATGAAAATTATGACTCGTATGGGAACATCTGTCCTAGAGGCTTTGGGTGATAAAGAATTTGTAAAATGCCTCCATTCGGTTGGGTGCCCTTTACCATTAAAAAGTAAGCCATTCTTAAGCTAAAATATACTTTGTTCATTCTCTCTTTCCCAAACGATCATTGTCATCGTTAATTTATTTACCAAGTAGAACATTTAGAGTGCTGTAGTTATGGAGTTGCCAAGTATCTCTTTGAATAAGAGATGCTAAGTTGGGACTGGTTGGTCATTAAATGCAACAAACCAGAAATTATTCATCAAAGAAGGAACCAGCAAAGCATTCCTAAATATTTTGGGGTTCTTCCAAATGACTCAATTGTAGCTTGGATGAGAAAATTAAGTGCGATCTTGTCTACTGTTTCCCATCACATCCTTTTCTCAAAGCACCCAGGAAGAATTAGCGTTTTTCAAAGAACGTGGTCTACTGCAAACCACTGTATCACTGCTAGATGAGGAAATAATTCTGCACCGTATTATGACTCGATTTTTATTTACCAGACAGAAGATTAAGGAATACAGGTAGTCCTTGACTTATGACCACAATTGAGCCCAAAATTTTTGTTGCTAAGTGAGACATTTGTTAAGTGAATTTTGCCCCATTTTACAACCTTTGTTGCTACATTTGTTAAGTGAATTACTGTAGTTGTTAAGTTAGTAACGCAGCGGTTAAATAACTTGCTGGTCGGAAGATCGCAAAAGGTGATCAGAGGACCCCAGGGGACTGCAACTGTCGCAAATGCATGCCAGTTGCCAAGGGTCTCAATTTTGATTTCCTGACCCTGGAGATGCTGCAACGGTCATGTGAAAATGGTCATAAGTCACTTTTTTCTCTGCTGTTCTAACTTTGAGCAGTCACTAAGTGAACTGTTGTAAGCTGAGGACTACCTGTCTATCCACGCTGCATAGTTTCGAAAGGGTGCATGGTAAAAATACAAAAAAAACAGATGTAACATTTATTCAAGAGATCAGCCGGAAGTTAACAAGTTCTGTTTTGCTTCTTGTAGAGCCTCTAGTGAATAACTGGCCATGCAATCCAGATTTGACGTTGATTGCTCACATCCCTGATCACAGGGAGATCATTTCATTTGGAAGTGGCTACGGTGGAAACTCTCTTCTAGGAAAGAAATGCTTTGCTCTCAGGATTGCCAGCAGGATTGCCAAGGAAGAAGGCTGGCTTGCAGAGCACATGCTGGTGAGAAAGGTTTTAATGACTAGATTATTTTCAATTCCAGCGGCTTACAATCTAAAGCACAAATCAATGTGTTGTTACATGGCACATGGGATTCGACCCGCCAAACTGCCGACCTTCTG
Source organism: Vipera berus (assembly GCF_964194415.1). Classification (NCBI taxonomy): domain Eukaryota; kingdom Metazoa; phylum Chordata; class Lepidosauria; order Squamata; family Viperidae; genus Vipera; species Vipera berus. The sequence continues at coordinate 15,761,220 of NC_138204.1, read as the reverse complement.
ATCGACAAGCTCAGCGTCCTAACCCACTGAGCCACCGCGTCCCTTTGATAGATAGGCATCCACTAGAAAAATATTTTTTAAGAGTTTGAATCAGCATGTCTTTCTGACTTGAGTAATAGGAAAAAAAATGTCATGGAGAATGGGAGCCCAAGTAGAATATTGACTATACTATATTGACTTATAGTAGACTATAAGGTCAATTCTATTCTCTGTATGTTATATTCCCTGAGTGTGTCCTGCACACCTGGCTCAGAATGCCCAATTTTGGAATACTGTTAAATTAAACCATATAACATCTACAAGTCCAAAAATTATGCTGGGATACTGTGCTCCCAGTAAAACCAAAGTAATTTCTCCATCATCAACCTATGGTATCTTCCAGAATCATTCAACTACAGCAGGGGTAAGCAACCTTGGCTGTTTTATGACTCGTGGACTTCAACTCCCAGAATTCCTGAGCCAGCCACGCTGAGGGGAAAGGGAGAGGTTTCCAAGCTGAGCCATGCTGGCTCAGGGATTCTGGGAGTTGAAGTCCACGAGTCATAAAACAGCCAAGGTTGCCTACCCCTGGACTAGAGGTAATCCTTGATCGATGACCACAACTGAGCCTAAAATTTCTGTTACTAAGCAAGACAGTTGTTAAGTGAATTTTGTCCCATTTCACAATCTTTCTTGCCACAGTTGTTAAGCGAATCACTCCAGTTGTTAAGTTAGGAATACGGTTGTTAAGTGCATTCGGCTTTCCCTTTGATTTTGCTTGTCAGAAGATCATAAAAGGGGATCACGTGACCCCGGCCACTGCAACCCTCATAAATATGAGTCAATTGCCAAGTGGCTGAATACTGATCACGTGACCCTGGGGATGCTGCAACAGTCCTAAGTGGGAAAAATGGTCATAAGTCATGTTTTTCAGTGCTGTTGTAACTTTGAACAGTCACTAAATGCACTTTTGCAAGGGTTACCTGTATTGTGCCAAAATAATAATGAGGATAGGCTTCATCCCAAAGGCTGAGGGATGCTTTGAAGAAGTTGTAAGTTACAGTTTCCATCAAAAGATGGGTTAGACAAGGAGCAAAATACTTAAATATGGAAAATTCATGCATAGCAACCAGAAGAATGGATTTGGCACTGTGAGATAAAATTTATGCCTAACATATTTTTCATGAGATGCCTATTTTGATGTTAAAGCAGTAGTCCTTGAATGGTTTGAGTAGGATTAAAAATAAAACTTTAAAAGGGTATGTTTATTTGTGAGTCAGCCAGAGTCATTCATTCAGGGTTAGGCAGCAGATGTGTATTTATTTATTTATAACATTTATGTTCTGCTTCTCATCTCAAGTGGGATTTTCTCAAACAGAAAAGTATAGGCACTCTGAAGAAAATGTATATACATCTATACAATTTTAGCATAGTGTACACTAGGGGTGTCCAACCTTGGTAACTTTTAAGATTTCAAATTCATGCTGGCTGGGGAATTCTGGGAGTTGAAGTTTACAGGTCTTAAAGTTGCCAAGATTGGACACTCCTGGTGTAAACTACAATCTGACACTGCCTGAACTATATTTCACCTGCAACAAGCCTAGTTGAAGTCACACACAATTTCAGAATAATGACAGGTTTGAACATTTCATACATCTTAATGTTTTTGCTTGTGCTGCATGGTGAGGTTTGGGGAAAAAAAGACATTGCTTGTGTTTTTAAAACAGATTTTAGGAATCACAAATCCAAAAGGTGAAAAAAAATACTTTGCAGCGGCTTTTCCTAGCGCATGTGGAAAAACCAACCTGGCTATGATGAATCCATCTTTGCCAGGGTGGAAAGTGGAATGTATTGGAGACGATATTGCTTGGATGAAATTCGATGACAAAGGTAATTGACTTAGAATTCAGCTGGGAGTTGATGGTCCAAAAACCCTGTTTCAGTTAGGTAGGAAACTATAGTCATCTATATCTTTTCCCTCCTAACAGTTGTGTTGTTGTTCCAAGAAGGGAAAAGGTAAGGATTAATTTGTAGACATTTGAGACAGTCATCTGTGTGCACTATTTATTTATTGAATTTATATCCTCAGGCAGTCAAAATCGACTTTGCAGTTTGCATGATATAAGGCAACAGTAAAATATCCATGGCATAAATTAAAAACTTCTAAAGCAAAATTATTTCATAAGATACACCCACTTACCAGTAAAAGTAAATTGATGGCAAAATCCAAGCTAGAACGCTTTACAAAATAATTCAGTTTTAAGTATCTTCCTGGGAGCCTTCAGCAAGGGGCGGGGGGGCAGTTCAATTTCAACAGTGAGATTATTGCAGAGATCTGGCACTGCTACTGAGCTTCCAAGAAGTAGGGCCAATAAGCAGTTTTTGCTGCAATTACCTTATAAGATATACCAGTTATAGTTGGAGTCAAGGGTTCTGCAGATGCCAAGCCCTGGGCCTTAGAACGATTGTTCTCTTTCTCTAGTATTCTGGATTGCTTTATAGAATGAGAGGTAATAAAGGATGTGGCAAGAAGTGGCAAGCCCTTGAGACTTAGTCGCTTACAAAAATGGGAGAATATTCCAACATTCCCAGGAGAGAATATAGTGGCAGTTAGAGGGGCGGGCTGGGAAATTGCACATTTTGTGAATGCAGGTGATTAAGTGAAGGAGGGGAAGAATCCTAAATGATCATTTAAGAGGCTCAGGATATTTCAACTTTGGTCATTTCACAGTTAGGGTAACCTGCCCCCATGCTGTCACTATCCTTCCATGCCAGCTTAAATTTTGGGAGTAGTTACCCCACTTCAATCAGAGAGTACCAGATGGAATTAAGGAATACAAAAATAATAGTAATAGTAATAAAGTTGGAAGGGACCTTATAGGTTATCTAGTCCAACCCCCTGCTCAGGCAGGAAACCCTACACCATTTCAGATAAATGGCTGTCCAATCTTCTTAAAAACTTCCAGTGTTGGAGCATTCACAGCCTCCAGAGGCAGGTAATTCCACTGATTAATTGTTCTAACTGTCAGGAAGTTTCTCCTTAGTTCTAGGTTGCTTCTCTCCTTGATTAGTTTCCAACCTTTGCTTCTTGTCCTGTTTTCAGGTGCTTTGGAGAATAGGCGGACTCCCTCTTCTTTGTGGCAGCCCCTGAGATATTGGAAAACTGCTATCATGTCTGCCCTTGTCCTTCTCTTCATTAGACTAGACATACCCAATTCCAGCAACCGTTCCTTATATGTTTTAGCCTCCAGTCCCCTAATTACACCCTAGAGGCGAAAGAAAGGAAAGGCTACAGCAGAGTTGGGTAAAGACTGGGTTTGATGAATGTTCAGAGGTAAGTCCCAAAGGTGTTTTTTTTTTCAAAGACAACTGGACTTTCTTCGTTTTTGCTTGAAGGCGTTTCATTTCTCATCCAAGAAGCTTCTTCAGTTCTTGGATGAGAAGCAAAAACGTGTTCAAGCAAAAGCAAAGAAAATCCAGTTGCCTTTTGAAAAAAAGCACCTTTGGAACAACCATGACTTGGGATGACTGAGAATCTCTATCGACCTTTCAGAGGGAGGAGAATAAGCAGCGATGAATGGGCAGAAAGAGGAGCAGATGATGGTAATAGAAAAGATCCCTACTGCCTCTCTGGCATCTTAGCCACCAGGTGAATGATATCTGAAAGTAGCATCTTACCTAATGTTTCCTAGGTAATTTAAGAGCCATCAATCCAGAGAATGGCTTTTTTGGAGTTGCTCCTGGAACCTCTATGAAAACCAACCCCAATGCTATGAAGACAATAAAAAAGAATACCATCTTCACCAATGTAGGAGAAACTAGTGATGGAGGCATATATTGGGAAGGTATTGATCAGGAGCTTCCATCAGGAGTCACACTCTTATCTTGGAAAAAGAGAAAATGGACTGCCGAGAATGGTATGAAGGAGACCTATCCTTCCATTTCTCTATTATTTGGGTTGCATTTTTGGTTAGTGCAATGATGAAAATGTGACATATATTTGTCTGAATATATTTGAACAGAGGAGCCTTGTGCTCATCCCAATTCCCGATTCTGCTGTCCTGCTAGCCAGTGTCCTATTATTGATCCTGCCTGGGAAAATCCAGAAGGAGTCCCAATTGAAGGCATCATATTTGGAGGACGGAGACCTGAAGGTAAGAACTGCAAACTAAGATAATGGCTCCTTCAGCTTAAAACAGCATTAAAAAAAATTCGGAGTCATTTGTGTAAATTAGGATGTCTGAAAAATCAGCTTTGATAGCTTTCAAATTACATTACGGAAAAGAAAGGAAGAAAAAACAACAACGGACGTGCCAGGCAGAAGAAGACCAACCCATCTTTTTCTGTGTCTGAGATGAAAAGTTAATTGTCTTAAATTATAAGAAGTCAGAATTCAATTAAATATTACAAATTCACATTAAGAGTGGCTTGATAGTAGACTAGTGACAGTCCATTTCCTCATTAGTGACTTACGGCATCTTCATAGCACCACTCAATCCCTATTGAAATGATATGAAGCCTATCATTACTGCTATTTTGCTTTGATGACTAGAAGATGTATAGGAAAATGACCAGAGAGAGAAGACAGGTCCCCTGTTTTTGGTTATCTTTATGCAGAGCTAGACACGCGTCTCCCAGAGATGCCTTAATTTTAATTCCTTCTTTGAACAGAGAGGTTGAATAAAATGGCCTCTTCTGAGCCATGATTTTAGGCCATCTGCAATTTTTTAAAGTCAGCTAGGCTGCTGCGGAAAAGAAGGATATTTCTTAGCAGAATAACTGATATGGTTTATTTAATTTAATTTAATTTAATTTAATTTAATTTAATTTAATAATTTAATTTAATTTAATTTAATTTAATTTAATTTAATAATTTAATTTAATTTAATTTAATTTAATTATTTAATTTAATTTAATTTAATTTAATTTGGAGAAAAGCAAGGTTTTACACCTAGGTCAGAAAAACCAAAGGTATAAGTACAGATTAGGGACGCGTTGGCTCAGTGGGTTAGGACATTGAGCTTGTTGATCAGAAGGTTGGCAGTTTGGCGGTCGAATCCCGAGTGCCGTGTAACAGAGTGAGCGTGCCTGTTACTCGTCCCAGCTTATGCCAACCTAGCAGTTCGAAAGCACATAAAAATGCAAGTAGAAAAATAGGGACCACTACGGTGGGAAGGTAACAGCGTTCCATGCACCTTTGGCGTCTAGTCATGCCGGCCACATGACTACGGAGACGTCCTCGGACAAGCGCTGGCTCTTTGGCTTTGAAACAGAGATGAGCACCGGCCCCTAGAGTCGGAAACGACTAGCACGCATGTGCGGGGGAACCTTTACCTTTACCTTATAAGTACAGATTAGGTGAAACCTGACTCAAAAACAGTAACTGTAAGAAGGACCTTGGAGTCCTAGTGGACGGTCACTTAAACATGAGTCAGCAGTGTGCAGCAGCAGCGCCAAAAGCTAACACAATCCTTGGTTGTATGAACAGAGGCATAGAATCAAAATCATGTGAAGTATTAGTACCACTTTATAAAGCCTTATAAAGCTTTATAGACCACACCTGGAATACTGCATACAGTTTTGGTCACCACATTACAAAAAAGATGTAGAGACTTTGGAAAAAGTGCAAAGAAGAGCAAATAAGATGATTAAGGGCCCAGAGACAAAAACATGTGAAGAAGTGTTGCAGGATTTGGGTATGACCAGTCTAGAGCAACATCACGCGACATGTCGCAATGTTGCAACATCACGCGACATGTCGCAATGTATCATGACTTTTTTTCCATTGCCGGCAATGGGGTGGGTGGGTGCGGTTTCGGCATGACGCATCCAGCCCATAGGCTGGCAGTTTGACACCCCTGGTCTAGAGAAAAGAAGGCCTAGGGGTGACATGATAGCAGTAGTCCAGTATTAGAGAGGCTGCCACAAAGAGGATGGGGGTCAACTTATTTTCCAATGCACCAGAAGGCAAGACAAGAAACAATAGATGGAAACTAATCAAGGAGAGAAGCAACCTGGAATTAAGGAGAAACTTCCTAACAGTGAGGACAATTAACCAGTGGAACAGCTTGCCATCAGAAGTTGTGGGTGCTCCATTACTGTATGTTTTAAAGAAAGGACAAGACAGCCACCAGTCTGAAATGGTATAGGACCTCCTGCTTGAGAAGAGGGTTGGACTACAAGACCTCCAAGGTCCCGTCCAGCTCTATTTTGATTGATTGGTTGATTGGTTGGAGTTGCAGTCCCAATGTTTCTATAGGGCACCAGATTGATGGAACTGGCTTATAGTGTCTAAGGTAAAGGTAAAGGTTCCCCCGCACATGCATGCTAGTCGTTTCCGACTCTAGGGGCCGGTGATCATCTCCGTTTCAAAGCCGAAGAGCCAGCGCTTGTCCGAGGACGTCTCCGTGGTCATGTGGCCGGCATGACTAGACTCCAAAGGCGCACGGAACGCTGTTACCTTCCCACCGTAGTGGTCCCTATTTTTCTACTTGCATTTTTACGTGCTTTCGAACTGCTAGGTGGGCAGAAGCTGGGACGAGTAACAGGCGCTCACTCTGTTACGCGGCACTCGGGATTCGACCCGCCAAACTGCCGACCTTCTGATCAACAAGCTCAGCATCCTAACCCACTGAGCCACCGTGTCCCTTATAGTGTCTAGCTGTAGTTAATTTGCAAGCCATCATAGCTTTCATGGTACATATAGAATAGTTCTTAGATAGCCTTTGATCAGAGAAAGTCACATATTCTTGCTATTCACAATATTCTCTTCCCACCACAAGTATTACTCATCAATACCTTTGCAGAGGCAAAGGGGCCATAGCTAACATAAACCTCCTTCCCTGACTCTTTGTACCTTAAGACAGATAGAACTGTTTACATTCTGAATAGATTAGATAAGCCACTGGGAGGATGGCTATGCAGTGATCCCAAATTTACAAATGCTGGTGAGCATATGCCAGCTGCCTGCCGTGATCTAAAGCAGCAAACTCAATTAGGTGTAGCACCAGTAACCTTTAAATATTCCAACCATTCTGTTTTCTCCAGGTGTGCCTCTAGTTTATGAGGCTCTTAACTGGCAGCACGGAGTATTCATTGGTGCAACAATGAGATCGGAAGCAACAGCCGCTGCTGAATATAAAGGTAAGCCAATGTGAAGTAATGCCTTGGCATTTAAACTGTGTGGCTCATTATTTTCACCTAGAAATTCTGAACATTTGAAGGAACCCACCCACCCACCCTCCCTCCCTCCCTCCCTCCCTCCCTCCCTCCCTTCCTTCCTTCCTATAAAACTTCTATGCTTTGGTGCCTAAACAATTGCCGTCCCATATGGGGCATGCAATTGGGTCATTGTGTAAATAAAGAAATACTTAATTTTATGTAGGAGGCTCTATTCTACTCTAATCTACCTTAGATCAGGGGTCCCCAACCCCCACTCTGGTACTGGTACGTGGCATGCCAGAAACCAGTCTGCGCAAACGAGCGAAGCCCCATCTGCGGGATGCAAGTAGCATGCAAATCTATACCCCCTCTGGTCCGTGTAAAAACATTTCTCCATGGAACGGATCCCTGGTGCCCAAAAGGTTGGGGACCTCTTCCTTAGATAATTATTATGTGTCCTCCACATTCAGAACCAAGACATGCTTCTGGGAAGCATGATGGATGTAGGATTCAATTTCTTGGTAGTAGAGATAAATTTGGAGAAAAAATGAGGAAAGACATCCACACAGCTTTTCAGGAATTTTTATTTTATTTTATTTTATTTTATTTTATTTATTTTATTATTTTATTTTATTTTATTATTTTATTTTATTTTATTTTATTTTATTTTATTTTATTTTATTTTATTTTATTTTATTTTATTTTATTTTATTTTATTTTATTTTATTTTATTTATTTTATTTTATTTTATTATTTTATTTTATTTTATTTTATTTTGCCATTGCCAGATTTGTCTATCAAGGGGGAAGAAGATGCGGGATCAGATGGATTTTACCTAACCAACAGAAAAAAAGTTATTTTATGCTCGTTCTCCTTCACTTACAGAAATTTGATTGGATAGGCAATATTTCACTTTCAGAGATTAGTGTGCCTACTTAGGCAAGACTGCGTGTACTTTTGTGTGTGCGTGTATGCGTGTATTTTGCAAGCTTGGTTCCTACAGATTTACCTTCTGCACCTTGTAATCCACACAACAGTTCCTTGAAATTAAAGAGATGTGATTTTTTTTATCACATTGTCTGTTTTAATATAGCAATGGAGAGAAGAAAATAGATCATGGGGTTGAATAATTAGTGAAACAGTCCAGATCTGACAGATGATATGGGAGAATGGAACTTTAATGCTTGCTGTGGTCTTGATCGTTTAATGCTGTGGTCTTGATCCTGCTCAGCTACAGGTTAAAGAAAAATTAATCATAATAACCCTTGAATACTGCGAGTCCTAAACTAAGAAGCCTAGATTAAAAGTTGCTTGATTTTGACTACTACAAGTAGTCCTCGACTTAACAAAAGTTCATTTATTTATTTTTATTTTATTTAATTCCATTTATATCCTGCCCTTCTCCGAAGACTCAGGGCGGCTTACCAAACTTACAACAGCACTGAAAAGAGTGACTTGTGACCATTTTTCACACTTGTGACCTCTAGTGCATTCCCGGGGTCATGTGATCGAAATTCAGACACTTGGCAACTGACTCATATTTAGGATGGTTCCACTGTCAAGTGATCTCCTTTTGCGACCTTCTGACAGTGGGAAACCCAGATTCATTTAACAGCCGTGTTACTAACTTAACAACGGCAGTGATCCACTTAACAACTGTGGCAAGAAAGGTTGCAAAATGGGGCAAAGCTCACTTAATAAATGTCTCACTTAGCAACAGAAAAGTTGGGCTCAATTGTCATAATTCAAGGATTACCTGAGTCAGATATCAAGGCTGCGTGATTTCAAGTGAGTAACTGTGGACCAAGTGATCGTAAAAATAATGGTGGTCTAATTATGAGGCCTCCCATGCTTCTTTTTTTTCCCCAGGGAAGATCATCATGCATGACCCTTTTGCCATGAGGCCTTTCTTCGGGTACAACTTTGGCCAATATCTTTCCCACTGGCTCAGCATGGCACATCGGCCTACAGCAAAACTTCCAAAGATCTTCCATGTCAACTGGTTCCGGAAAGATGAGCAAGGAAGATTCCTTTGGCCTGGCTTCGGTGAGAACTCTCGGGTGCTGGAATGGATGTTTAACCGCATCCAGGGAGAAGACTGTGCACAGCTGACAGCCATTGGCTATGTCCCCAACGACACAGGATTGAACTTGAAAGGCTTGGAAAGGGTCAGCCTCCAGAAACTGTGTAACATTTCCAAAGAGTTTTGGGAAAAGGAGGTGGAAGAAATCAAGAAATATTTTGCAGAGCACGTGAATGCCGACCTCCCATATGAGATGGAAAGAGAAGTTATTGCGTTAGAGCAGAGAATTAAACAACTGTAACATTAACTGGACACTGTAGATGGCACTTTGGAAAGAAATGTCCAGCTTTTCTAGACACTAGGCCTAGAAGTTCAGTAAAATAGTGGCAATCACAGTTATGGCCAGAAGTATCACTTGTGCAGTTTGATTGGAGAAGACCTCTTCAAGTCATTGAAATAGTTGAAGCTGCTTAGTTACCTGAAAAGCATTTGAAGCAATGATTGTAGAGTTGAGCAGCGTTAATTGCTTCATAAAATAAATGAAATAACCAGTGCTATTGCTTGATAAGCTAGTCTGCTTCCAATGCTAAGTATTGCATTCACACGTCAAGTAAGCTATTCCAGAATAGTTGTGGTTCTCCTACAACTCTTCCCTGTGTGAGTTCCTCTCCTCCTCTGTCACTGTTCATTGTAGGATGTAGAGTTTCTGCACTTCAGTAAGCAGGAGCCAAAAGATTAAAAGTCACTCAGCCCAGCAGCTGTCCCATTTTATTTTGCAACAGCATTAAGGTGGTGATAATGATATAATCCATAATATAATGATGATATCTTCACTCACTTGTCTTCTGGTACCATATTAAAGTGACCTTGAAGAGAGCTAACTGTTCCTCATGATAATGACATTCTTTGTGGTACATGTAGTACTGAGTAAAGACTTGTAGACGACTTCATTGTTGCAGCAACAGATGAGGGACCATCAGAAGAAATAATTAGCAACTAGGGTATTTTGTAAAAATGAATACATTCAAGAAATTACTACTCCATTGTGTCACACAGAAAAGCTGTTTGTATGCAAAATAATATTTTCTATGTGCCTTCAGTTTTGTATTGTAATTCTGTCCCGTATAGATGATCCCGTTATGATTCCAGAATAATAATAAAAAAATAAGCTTTTGTATTTTGGCTTCTTGGTATGTCCTCTGAATATTGCTTATAGGCACTCCAAGCTTGTGCATATTTATTTAGAAATCCCACTACAGACATTTCTGCATTGTTGTGTTGCCCCTTTCTGTCAGGACAAAAAATGGTGTCATGTTATTGGCTGTTCCATTGTTGCTGCATATTGTGCCTCTGTAAAGTTCGTTGGGCTTGCAGGACAAATTATTTTAACCATGTCTTCCACTGCATCATGTATTTCAGAATGGTGATTGTTTCTCATTTCTGAGCTTTATTTGCTTCCAGCCTCCCATGTTGCAGCTCTGTAAGATATGGGAAATACAGTTGAATTCAGTGCATACTCTGATACCATTATATCAAAATGCCTCTTTTTGGACAAACAAAATAGAATGATGAAGTGGGATCTGTCGATTCTCCACCCAACACAGTTGTAAAGCAAATGGCTTAATGCAATGTTGTTTGCAGAGAGACAGTGAAGGGTATCATAAAGTTCTCTGCTGATATTATTTTCTATTAGACATTTCCCCACGCTTTACGTTATTCTTGGCTAACCACAACTAGAGACCAAAGAGGCTGGGAAATAAAAAGATGTTTGTTCAGTGGAAGATCCACACTACATTCTTGGCCCCCGTGTAACAACAACTCCCGCTAAAAAAAGTGTAAAAACATACTCCACTCCTTTCCTCTCCTCTCCTCCTGTCCCATCCCGTCCCCTCCCCTGTGTGATGGGCATAGTGGGTAAATAACTATGTATGTAACAGTGAAATAAATAGCAATACAGGACTGAAAATTGACTTCTCCTTCATGTGTACTTCAAGGAGGACTTCAACCTTCTATGTTTGCCATTGTCTCTGAACTAAATTTACAATAATGAAAAAAGCGTGTTGAGGAGCAACTTTTCCCTCATAATGTCCTATAAGACAAGTGCTTCCAACAAATTCTGTGTAAATGTAGGTGGGTGTCTTGAGAGCTTAACCAGAACCAAGTCCACTGCATTTCCAGATTTAATTCTTTGCAATTAATTGAGCGTAGTTTGATCTGTTGGGTCAGTAGCTAGGTCATTTAGTCAACTTTGATGAAAGAGTGAGGTAGTATCCACAGTTTTACAATTTAAACGTATTTAAACCATAACACTAGCATAATGGGTAGATCAGGTAGATCAGACAGGAAACCCAATCCAATGAACTAATTCTATTTTATTATAAGCCAGCATTAACAGAATCTTGCAGGTCTGAAGGTACAAATCTGGCACCATCTCATTTACAATCTGAGAACCCAGAGGACGGGTCCCTTCCGAGCCTCTTTCTCAGCTGTGGACTGTGACCTCTCTTATCTGACTGTTCCATATGCAGCACTTTTTTCGCCCCATATTTCAAGATCTTTTGCACATACTATTACAGTAATAGCATGAATAAAACAGTTGGTTTTGGTTTTGGTTGGCCTGATAGAAACACAATTGGGAACAGATATTCATATTTGTTGCGTACATATATAACCCCATATACATTGTGTATGTTTATGCATTTATTTATTTACCATATTTCTACCTATTTGCACTCCAGAGACTCAGCAATGTTATAAACACACGCATCCTACACACGCATCACACACACATACATTTGCAGACTTCATGACGGCTTAGATAAGTCCCTTGCATTTTCTTAGCAAGCCTTTTAGAAGTCTTGCATTTCCTTAACAAGCCCGGTGGGTGGTGTTGTCCTTGGTGTTTCAATGCAGGATAAATTAAAAAGTGTTTGTGGATTGATGGAGCATCACATGTTGTGGAGAAAACAAGGGGCTCTCCTTGAACTGTGGTGGGAAAGATCTGGTTGAGTGTAGGCAAGATCTTGGAGTTGCTTGTTTATATGCCTGTCAGGTTGCTCAGAGACTGGCCCAAAGTCAGCCCATGACTTTCCATGTCTGAAGGTGTACATGAACGTAACTCTTCCCAGTACTAGTCCAATACTTTCACCACTATACGAGTATACTTTATTGTGAGCCTCATTTAGCTGACCACATGATGGGCAAGAGGGAGTTGATTGGACAGGCCTTAATTTTATCCAGCCATGCAGATTTCTGTGCCCATTTCAAAGCTGGAGAAGACTTTCAATTGAAATACTTGGAGGATCTCTTCTTCTCATTCCAGATCACTTGTGATTATCTTCCTGAAACAAAATTGCTCTCTTTATTAGGGACGGTGCTTTGTTGATCCAATTCCGATTCAAGCAATGAGCAAGATGGCTGCAGCCAGGTTTGTCGTAGAGTTGACACCACAAGCATCCACAAACAACAAGAAGAAGAAATTCCCAGGTCACACCCCCTCCAGGCTGAAATTAAAATGTCCTTTCAAGGAAGGCATGATGGGTGCAGACATAAGCATGGTTTGCCCCCTTAGTGAAAGAAATGCTTATTTCTTCAAACAGTTTATTGATTTCTCAAGGTTTCATTGGTTGAATAGTTTTCTTCTGATCATCTCTCAGTTTTATTACCTATAACGTTTGATGCATACCTCACTTTTACTGTGATATGAATTGATGTTTTGTGTAGACTGCCCATCCTGCTTTCCATCTTTCAGGGTGAAGGCGTGGAATTAGAAATTTCTAAAACAAATCAATATTGAGTTGAAATTACAGTTCTCTGATGCTCTGACAGCTCATTCATATGTTTGGTGGCATGTGGGGAGGTTTTTATTCCAAAGTATCCAAAAATATTAAATATTACCTCCCTCTCTCAATTTTTGTGGTCTGCTTCCTTTTGTATTTCTTCTTCCACTCAAAATGAAATATGCATAGTGCTCCACTTACCACCACAACTGAGCCCCAATTTTCTGTTGCTAATGAGACATTTGTTAAATGAGCCTTGCCCCATTTTATGACCTTTCTTGCCACAGTTGTTAAGTGAATTACTGCAGTCATTAAGTTACTAACACGATTATAAAGTGAATCTGGCTTCCCCATTGATTTTGCTGGTCAGAAGGTTGCAAAAGAAGGTCACATGATCCCGGGACACTGCAACTGTCATGAATATGAATCACTTGCCAAGCATCTGAATTTTAATCACGTGACCATGGGGATACTACAAGGGGCATAAGTGTGAAAAATGGCCATATGTCACTTTTTTCAGTGCTGTTATAACTTTGAACAGTCACTAAATGAACTATTGTAAGTTGAGGATTACCTGTACAGGTAGTCCTCGGCTTATAACCACAATTGACCCCAAAATTTCCATTGCTAAACTGAACAGTTGTTAAATGAGTTGTACGCCATTTTATGACCCTTTCCCGCCCCCACAGTTGTTAAGCAAACCACTGCGGTTGTTAAGCAAATCTGATTTCCTCCATTGACCTTACTTGTTGGAAACCAGATGGGAAGGCCAGAAATCATGATCCCATGATCCTAAGATGCTGCAACGATCGTAAATGTGTGCCAGTTACCAAACGCTTGAATTTTGATCATGTGACAACGGTCGTATCAAGAATGAAACTTTGGCAGCTATGGTTGGTATCACAAACACAGATCAAAATTTAGTAAAGCAAATTAGAGATCCAAAATGTGCACATATAAAGAGGATATATAATGCTTTAATTGAATTGGATTCGGAAACGGAATTGGTTAAAGATTGCATGATAAAGTGGGCACAAAATATTCAGGAACCAATCTCGTTGGACACCTGGGAGATAATTTGGGTCAGAAATGTTAAATTTACCCAGGCTCAAAATTTAAGAGAAAATTTTTATAAAATGTTTTATAGATGGCATCTGGATCCCAAGAAGTTGTCCAACATGTATCCTAATCTGCAGTCTAAGTGTTGGAGGTGTGGTAGCTTAGAAGCTACCTATTTCCACATGTGGTGGACTTGTAGAAACATAAAAGCCTTCTGGATTAAAATTTGGTGGAACATTCAAAAGATTTTTAAGAGGAAGATAAAGTTTTCCCTGCAATTGTTCTTACTGGGTATTGTTGTAAATTGTGATGTCAAAGAGACTAATCTGATGTTGAATATGATAACGGCAGCACGGTTACTGGTGGGACAATATTGGAAGAAGGACAATCTGCCCACGGTAGAAGAATGGGTGTTTAAAGTTTCTAATCTTGCAGAAATGTCCAAGATTTCTGCTTATTTAAAGGATCATTCACAGGAGAGATATATTTCAGTTTGGAGGAGATGGATAAATTATATTGAAAACAAATATGGGACCAAAAAGTTCCATTTAGCTTATGAGTAGAATTTAGTGGGATATTGTTATTGTTAGTAGTTATGCTAAGAGAGAGTTAAAGCGCAGTACGAATTTGGTTGATTGTATATTGTGTAATTTTTTATTTAGAATATGATTGTTGTAACTATAATCCTGTATTTAGCTCTGGGAAGTGGGGGGGGGAAGTGGGGGGGTTGGGGTGGGAGGGATTTGGGGATGTATTGTAAAATATTGTAAAACTCTTTAATAAAAAAAAAAGAAAGAAACTTTGGCAGCTATGTGCCTCTTCTTTTCAACTTGCCATTAGAGTAAGGGGGGGGGAGGTGTTGCCTTAGAATTAGTTAAGACGAAGAAACAAAACTCTATGATTTGACTGAAAACCACAAGAGACTGAAACCTTTCCAAGGACACTGCAGCAGGTGTGGAGAAGAAGCAGACAGTTCCCATAACAAAGTGAAATTGTTTACATGGACTACGTGAGAGAGTGGGGGTTGGGTTGGAGAAATTATTATTTAATTCTATGAACTGGTGTCTGGGAACCTCAGAGTTAGTTTTGCTTCAACATTACCATGCCATGTATTCAATAAACAGTAAGATTTTCGGAAATGGAATGATCCTAGGTTGTTTTTTTGGGGGGGAGGGGGAGGGATCTTCAAGCTGGATGTTGACAGGTCCTAAGTGTGAAAACTGGTCATAAGACCTTTTTTCAGTGCCATTGCAAGTTTGAACAGTCACTAAATGAACAGTTGTAAGTCGAGGACTACCTGTAATGAAAATTAAGGAAGGCACTGTTTAGCACTGTACTGTAAAAAAAAACAAAAACAACCCTCCTATGATTAGTCAAATACTGTATAGGAAGATAAAGAAACAAAAGAACAATATGACACCATTAAAACGTGTGGAGTGGGTGGAACCAGGCAATGAACTGAAATAAAAAGAAAACATTAGAAAATAGCGTTGTAGTAAAATGCCCTGCTAATTTAGCATCACTAGTGATGCACAGGATCTACAGCCTAAATTTCCATCTCTAATTAATTTTTATGGGCCGCTTTTTATGGAAAATCCATTCTTCTTATTTTTATATCTGCATTGGTTTTACTCCCAGTTTTCTCCTGCATCACCTCTTTTTGTTGTCTTGGGAGAAAAACTGGACAGAATCCAGCTAACTTAAAACACTTTTAAAGCTGGGCTATTCTAATGGAAGGGAGTTTAAGTAGCAATCTGACTATTAGCATCCAGCAAATGGAAAGAGCTCCTTAGAGAAAGAATGTGACCTTTGCATGAGCCTTTGTGAAGACGTTTTGCTGACTTGAGATTAAATACATGTTGGCAATTTCCCTTTCCATCTATAGAATTGAACTGGAATGGGAATAGTGACATAAATCCTCTCTGCATAGGATAGATGGACAATGTCTCTGCCACGTTCAGTATATGAAGAATTGCATTCCAAACACAGAAACACATACATCTGCACAAATAATTCAAAATAGAGGTGGAAGGGACCTTGGAGGTCTTCTAGTTCAACCCCCCTGCTTAAGCAGGTGACCCTATACTATTTCAGACAAGTCCAGTCTCTTTAAAAACCTCCAGTAACGAACCATCCACAACTTCTGAAGGCAAGTTGTTCCACTGGTTAATTGTTCTGTCTGTAAAGAAGTTTCTCCTTAATTGCAAGTTGCTTCTCTCCTTGATTAGTTTCTATCCATTGTTTCTTATCCTGCCCTCTGGTGCTTTGGAAAATAAATTTACCCCTTCTTATTTGAATACTGCTATCATGTTAGTTTAATCTTTTTTAACATTTGTATTATTGTGTTTTATTGTTGTTAGCCGCCCTGAGTCCTTCGGGAGATAGGGCAGCATATAAGTCCCATAAATAAATAAATAAATAAATAAATAAATGTCACCCCTGATCTTTTTTTTCCTCTAGACTAGCCATACCCAAAGCCTGCAACCATTCTCCTTGGAATACTAGAATACTCTAGGAATGCAACATCAGTCCTGATTTTGCACATTCATTTGCAATTTTCCTAAGTAAACAGAATACTTGGCTCATCTACTCCAATACTGTATTTCAATTAATAGCAATATGCCAATTAATAGCAGCTCTCTACCATCTGTCACAAACATCCCAAGACCCTTTTGATGGAGAATCTGGGGACTGAATCTGGGCACTTATACTTGCAATGCAATACATGCATTTCTTGCTGATCTAGGCTGTTGCACAAACTAGTTTGCTAACTAACTTTTTACTAATCACCCAGATCCTTCAGAAGAAATTTGGAAACTTCTCCTTTCCCCCACCCTTCTCATCCCATTGTTTCCCTTTCGAGAACACTGCTTGTATGCAGTAAAGAATGAATGAGAACAGCAGGGCTCTAATTAAGAAGGAATGAATTCCCCCCTTATTATGGTAAATAAAAAATTGGAATTACTGCCTCTGCTCTGTCAACAAAATTCTGCAAGCATGGCTGCATGCATAAACAAGTATGTAACTGTTACTGCTAAATATTTATAACAGAGAAATGCCCAGAGGATCAAATCAAGGTTGTGAAGTTCTGTACAAAATACAAATGCATAGAATGGGGTAGGGGTAGTTCAGTTGTTGATATAAATACGTATAAAGCAAAGGATGGCATTGATTAATTAATTGGGGTTTAATAAAGTGCAGGAGGGCAAAGGCAGAATCTTTTACTTAAGAAGTCTCAACTGGAGATAAAAACCCATAAAAGCACAGTTTGGTGTAGCAGTTAAGGTGCTGGCCTAGAAACCAGGAGCCTGTGAGTTCTAGTCCTGCTTTAGGCATGAAGGATGGCTGGCCAGGCCAATCACCAGGAGACTGAGAGTTCTAGTCCTGCCATAATATGAAATCTGGCTGAGTGATTTTGGTTCAGTCACTCTCTCTCAGTCCAACCCACCTCGGAGCGTTAGATTTATGAGGGGAAATGAAGGAGGAAGGAATATTAGTAATGTTTGCCATATTGAGTTACCTATATAGTAATAAAGGTGGGTTAGAAATCTAATAACAAAAGAAAATAAATATCAATAAGTTTTATTTTAGATATGTACTTGGGTGTGTAATTAAAACATTGGGCTTATTCAGTCTTAGCATGTGCTCTGAAGGTTGACAATGAGATAAAAAAAATCAAGATATGAACAGAACTTTATCCATTTTGATGAATATCCCATGTTTCAGCATGTGGTCACATCGGTCATCTTGTATTTTTACTCTTCTTGGATGCCTCTGAGTGAAAGGAATTCATTTGTTTTAGAACCTGCATGGCCAGGGGTCTCCAAAGGGAGTGTGCGTATGTGTCAAAAATTCAAGTTGGCTATCACAACAATGCAGTCAAAGCCTTACCCTGTTTTACATGTGGTGTGATCTCCATCTCTCTTGGCTTGAGACCAGGTTATCTGAGGGACCATCTTTAGTCGGTCACATCCACCTGACCCACCAGAGCAGGGAGGCAAGGAATGTTGCAGGTCCTGTCTCCTAAGGAGGTACATCTGACAGGACCCAGAAGAAGGGCCTTCTCCATGGTGGCTCCCTCCCTCTAGAACATTATTCCTTCAGAAATTAGACTGTCCTCCATTTTGATACTTTTTCAGAAGGACCTGAAGATGTGGCTTTGTCAGTGGGCCTGGGCAACCCAGAGTGGGATGGAATCCATTAAATGGCTGATTTGAGTGAGTGATGTCACTGAGGGGGGTGGGGTTATTATTTTATGACATTGTGTGTTTATTGTCTTTAAGCTGCTTAGAGTCACTGTGAGCAAGTAGGTGGCTATATAAATTCTCATAAACAAACAAACAAATAAATAAGGATAGGATTTCAATCACCTGATTTGTGGATGCTGTCTTGAATTTTTTTATTTTGCTCTGCAGAAGTATGGCAAAAGTATGATTTTGCACAGTATGGCAAAAATCTATGATGTGTTTTTGGGGTGAAAAGTGTATAAAGTAGGAACTAGCAATGGGATCAGTTTCAATATATTTCAACATATTTCAGTGTATTTCAACAGAGTCCCACATAGCTACACATCGGAACCATAAAACAGTGTCAACCTGGTCATGTTGATGGATGACTGAAATGTCTTTCTGATTTACAAAAGCCCTCTCCAAGCTAAGTACAGACCCAGTCTAATTATCTTTATCATAGTCTCATCTTTTTAAAATATTCATTTCAAATAAATGTCAATTGCCCTTCATTAGAAGGTAGCAATTATTTAGGAACTCTTTGACCCCCAAAGCCAGACTAGCAAAATACTTTTTTTTAAACAGAGGAACAAAATCAAAATTCAGAATTAGTGAACGCCATTGGATTTTCATTGTAAATTAGAATAATTTTGAGACTGCTGGAGTTCTGCTCTGTTTTACTTTCATTATGACTTCTAGTTTCCAACATTCTCTTTTTTTTAAAAAAAGACTCATTTTCATATTTTTTCCTTTTATAAAAAGCACTCCTATTTTATGTTCTGCTCCAATGAATGTTAAATCTGCAGCCTTCAAACTTCTGGAGAAGTTCCTGCAACATAATTCTCTATCATGGCTCCCTTTCTCTAAATGTATTGCAAGCTTTTAAAGTTTTCTGATAACCTTCTTCCACCTTCAGCACTGAAAACATGCTGACTGGGCACCCGTGGATGCAAATTCAAATCAATAGCTACCATCAATTAAGAAACAAACAAACCTTGAACTCTCGTCAATGATATTGCAAAATTCAAAAGGTCCCTTTTGCTAGACCGAACTGGTGGGCTGCAGCTGTTTTCCACTGGGGAAAAGAGAGGTGTGCATGTAAACAGACGTGTTTGTACAGAGTCAACTATAACAGAGTCTTTGATGTGCTAATTAAGATGTTCCACTTGTCATGGTGTGCATCTTAAAAAAAAAAACCAAGCATGAACATTTTTTGCCTGAAGAACAGCTCAGTGAAGTTTAATATTGTACTTTGTTCTCATGAACAAATTAGTCTGATAAAAAATATATATTTAAAATATGTCAGTCCTCCACTATATTTAT
The DNA here is from genome assembly GCF_964194415.1 of Vipera berus. Lineage (NCBI taxonomy): Eukaryota > Metazoa > Chordata > Lepidosauria > Squamata > Viperidae > Vipera > Vipera berus. Next base: position 15,741,670 of record NC_138204.1, on the reverse strand, counting down.
GGTAAATTCTTATGTATCTCCACTGGCTATTCCCTGCAGGTACTGAAATGTAAATTGGATCAGATTTTTCAGTCAAATTTATGAGCAAAGAGGTCCCCGGAGTATGGTCAAAAAAGGCAAGATGGTGGCACAATGGTGTCATCAAAGCTTGTGTCACATTTGGGTCAAAGGTCACCAAATCTGGGGGGCTCCATCACTGGAGGTTTTTAAGAGGAGACTAGACAGTCACTTGTCTGAAATGGTATAGGTTCTCCTGCTTGAGCAGGGGGCTGGACTAGATCTCCCAGGTCCCTTCCATCTCTTAATTCTATTCTGATCTGTTCTGTTCTGTTCTCCATGAAACAGTGGTTGGATTCAGTTTGATCTCATTGAGATTTGACAGTAAATAAAATTAAATATGGTTAATAATAATTATATATTTAATAATGTTTTCCTTTAACATTTAGTATTGCTGGGTGCTGGGTTCACACATTCTCCTCAGATCTTATGAAAGCATTCCATGAATGCCAAGACAATAAAGGCCCAGTCTAGCACAATACCAACAAAGAAGAAAAATAACAGCTCTCAAAAGAAACCAGCATGGCTGCATAAAGAACTCTCTGATAAACTGAAAGATAAAAAGGACAAGTATAAGAAGTGGAAAGAGGGGCACATAACTAAGGCAGAATATCAGCAAACAGCCCGTGCCTGCAAAGATGAAGTGAGGGAAGCTAAGGCTCAAAATGAACTAAGGCTTGCGACCAAAGTCAAAAATAACAAAAAAGCTTCTTTCAACATATAAGAAACAAGAAAAAAGTTAAGGAAATGATTGGTCCATTAGTGGGGGAAAGTGACAAGAAGGTGACAAGCAACAGGCAGAAAGCAGAACTACTTAACTTGTTTTTTGCATTTGTCTTTACACAAAGGGAAAAAACAGTCCAACCTACCAAAACCAGTGCCATAAAAAACAGAATAGAAATGCAAGTTAAGATAGGCAAGAAAATGGTAAGTGAGCACCTGTCCAGCCTAGACGAGTTCAAATCACCAGGACCAGATGGATTACACCCCAAAGTTCTCAAGGAACTGGCAGACGTGATCTCAGAACCACTGAACTATATTTTTCAAAGATCCTGGAGCACTGGGGAACTACCAGAGGACTGGAAGAGAGCTGATGTAGTTCCCATCTTCAAAAAAGGGAAAAAAATAGATCCAGGAAACTACAGACCTATCAGCCTGACCTCAATACCTGGGAAGATTCTGGAAAGGATAATCAAACAACAAATCAGCGAACACCTTGATGCAAACAAAGTTATCACTAAAAGCCAACATGGGTTTGTCAAAAACAGATCATGCCAGACAAATCTTATTGCATTCTTTGATCAAGTGAGAAAACTAGTGGACCAGAGGAATGCTGCAGATATAATTTACTTGGACTTCAGTAAGGCATTTGATAAAATAGATCACAACCTACTACTTGATAAGATAGAAAAATGTGGGTTAGATAGCATCACCACCAGATGGATTCGTAGCTGGCTGACAGGCCGTACTCAGCGTGTGGTCCTCAATGGAACTGCATCTACGTGGAAGGAAGTATGTAGTGGGGTGCCCCAGGGCTCTGTTCTGGGTCCAGTGCTCTTCAATATCTTCATCAATGATTTGGATGAGGGGATAGATGGGGAACTCATCAAATTTGCAGACGACACCAAGCTGGCAGGAATAGCCAATACTCCAGAAGATAGGCTTAAGATACAGAAGGATCTGGACAGACTCGAACACTGGGCACTATCTAACAAAATGAAATTCAATGGTGAAAAAAGTAAGGTTCTACATTTAGGCAGGAAAAATCAAATGCACAGGTATAGTATAGGTGGTACCTTGCTCAATAGTTGTAACTGTGAGAGAGATCTCGGAGTCCTAGTGGACAATCACTTAAATATGAGCCAGCAGTGTGCTGCAGCTGCCAAAAAAGCCAACACAGTGCGATGCTGCATTAACAGAGGGATAGAATCAAGACCACATGAAGTACTAATACCACTTTACAATGCCTTGGTAAGGCCACACCTGGACTACTGCATCCAGTTATGGTCACCACGATGTAAAAAAGATGTTGAGACTCTAGAAAGAGTACAGAGAAGAGCTACAAAGATGATTGGGGGACTGGAGGCTAAAACATACAGGGAACGGTTGCTGGAATTGGGTATGTGTAGTTTAATGAAGAGAAGGGTGAGGGGTGACATGATAGCAGTGTTCCAATATCTCAGGGGCTGCCACAAAGAAGAGGGAGTCAAGCTATTCTCCAAAGCACCTGAAAGCAGGACAAGAAGCAAAGGATGGAAACTAGTCAAGGAGAGAAGCAACCTAGAACTAAGGAGAAACTTCCTGACAGTTAGAACAACTAACCAGTGGAACAACCTCCCTCCAGAAGTGGTGAATGCTCCAACACTGGAAGTTTTTAAGAAGAGACTGGCCAGCCTTTGTCTGAAATGGTATACTGTAGGGTTTCCTGCCTGAGCAGCGGGTTGGACTAGATGACCTCCAAGGTACCTTCCAACTTATTATTATTATTAATTATTTATTTATAACTCTGTGGAGGACTCATCGCTATTGCTTTCAGCTGGATTTCTTCTTGAACAGTGGAGAAAGTTTTCAAAGTATTGTTTACACTTATCCTCCATTACATAGTAGATTGCTAATAAAAGCCAGTGGCTGAACACAGATATTGCATTAAGACCTAACACAACCCTGTTGGATTGGCATTAAACTTTGGGGTAAGCAAGGATTGAAATATATAAACCATTATTTGAGGTTTAGGCTGATGTGTGAAGCAAACTGACTAGAGCTTAATCAATAAAGATTGGTTAAAACCAACCATAGCTTATACAAATAATTTTGTTAGAGTTTTTTTGCAACAAGCACAGGGCCAATGTTCTGCTGAGATACTGTTCAATGTGCTTCCATTTAATCCACCCAATAGAACGACATTTCCACATGCAAAAAAAATGAGCCCAGAAATTTGGTTCTCTCACCACATGCAAAAATGAGCCCAGAAATTTGGTTCTCTCACAACAATGAAGCTTCCTCCACCTAAAAGCAACGCCATGGCCTTCAGATATAATGAGGTTCAACCTCCAGCTTAGGAGTTGAAGAGCCAGCACACTGGAGGAAAGCACCAGCTTGGGGAAGGTGTCACGGGAAGTAGTTTGTCTCCTCCCCCTCCCACTGAATGGTATATAAACAGATGAAACTTAACAAGATTTTTATGAGCTGAGTTCAGCCTCTGAAACTTGCCATCCATTTCACATGATCCATGTATCAAATTGTTGTGCCCTGAAAACCTAGATAATGTGATATGCTATTTAGCTCTAAGTAATTTGCTAACGGAAATTAATTTGTCAATTTGATTACCTCAGCATTCACTTCAAATAGTTATTGGCAATGTTTTCGTTTTTCATTTGCCATGTTATGTGTCCCCAGGTTCTTGTATACTGAAAAAAAAAATTCACAGAGCTGGCTACCTCCAGCCATAGATCACAAACCTTGATTAAACTTTGCAATCAAATTCAAATCTAAACTTTGCAACTAGTGATATAGTGTCCCCATTAGGGTAAAGTTTAATAAGCAATGCAGTGTTGTACATGACTTTTAGAATAACTGCTGCCTTGATCAGAACGTAAACTTCCTGTGGTGATATACTGTGTATTCCACCTTTGTCCCAATAAAGCAACGAGGAAGTATTTATAACTAGAAGGATGTCTAAGAAAAAATGAATAAAATGCTATCCCAAAATACAGAGTAACCCATTGAATAAGGAGAAGCCTGAAGCTTAGCAGTCCTACAGTCTTCAAGAATTTATAGGGGTAAATTCAAATCCAGCACATTAATTTTAAAGCAGAATAATTTGCAGGAATCTATTAGCTCTCATCTGTATAGGTTGAACCAACTAAAAACCCCCAACTATTAGCATAACGTTTGAATAGAATCAACACAGGGGAAAGAGGATAAGTTTCTCAGCTCCCACTTTTGGCACAGACTGAATTGTCCTAAGTGATCTTCACAGTTGTGTTGGGATTCTGGTTGGGTTAACTCTTGATTCCACATTATTTGTATGAATTGGTTGGATGTGGAGACAATAGGAGAACAGACATGGATTCCAGCAAATTTATACAGAATATAAAATAGGTATAGAAGAGGTGGTATCTGGCTCAACAATAACAACTATGAGAGGGGTCTAGGTGTCCTGGTAGGGTCTAGGACAAGTCAGCAAGGCCAGCTTGGTGCCACCAGCTTGCCACTGCCAGCTCGCCACCGCCAAGTCATTGCAGGGCAACTCAACATGGCCAATTTGCCTTGAGGACAACTTGTTGCAGGTGACTGGAGGGAGAGCTGACTGGGCGGGTAAGCGAGTGGGTGGGCAGAGTGCAGCTCAGTGATGGTGATGACCAGGGACTTCCCATTTTCACACACACTTCCTGCCATTGCCACTGTCGCCAAGCTGAGCTTTGGGCCATTCAGAGCTTGGGCTGTTTGTCAGTGGTGGCAATATTCAGGCCAGTTCTGTGCTGGTGGGAGGCAAGGCGGGTTGCAGAGATGTCGCAGCGGTTGGGCACATCCCATTTTCATACCCCCTCTGCTGCCAAACAGCCTGAACACCACTGCCACTAAACAGTAAATATTATAAATAAAATAAGAAAGACAGCAGAATAGAGTTAGAGGAGGAATTGGAGTGATATATAGGTCAGTCTTCACATTAACATAGAATAATAGTGTTGGAAGGGACCTTGGAAGTCTTCATCTCCAATTCCCTGCCCATGGCAGGAGACCCTGTACCATTCTGGACAAATGGCTGTCCAGTCTCTTCTTGAAAACCTCCAGTGATGGAATCCAATGATGGAAAACATAGGAAATCTAAAGCTTGAGAGCATCCACAAATGGCCAGCCAGCCTTTGCTTGTAAATATTTAACAAGGAAGAGCCAGCCAGTTCTCTAGGGAATCATTTCCATTAACAGCTGCTTTTACGAACAAGAATTTTCAGTTCATCTCCAACACAAATCTTTATTTCGGTCACTGACCGGCATTTTATATGAGGGTTCCAGGACTCAAGTGGAGATTATGTAGATATTTTCTAAATGATTAATAGAAACAAAATGGCTCCAACTATAACACAGTGTAAGGACAATTAGCAGAATACTGAAAATTCCAAATACTTAAACTTAATTGACTAAATTATAAAATAACAATGTGAATAAAACATTAAAATATTAATATGTTAAGTTATTAAATTATTGCATGAGTTTGTCTAAAGGCACACATATCAGTTTATTGCATAGCCATTAAAGACACAAACATAAAACCAAACAAAGCATAAGAACGTGTAGTGTATTTATGAATTCCTAAAATCCTCCTATAATTTGGACCCATTAGGCTGAATTCATAAGAGGAAGATCAGAACATGATGTGTTCACAATTATATTTCAGTTCATTTGACAGTTTAAACCAGAGGTCCCCAACGTTTTGGGCACCAGGGACCGGTTCCGTGGAGAGAGGTTTTTCCGTGGACCGGAGAGTGCGTGGTTTTGTGTGTTGCCTGCATCCCGCAGATGGTGCTTTGCTTGTTTGTGCAGCCCAGTTGCTGGCATGCTATGGTCCGGTACCAGTCCACAGAAATGGGGTTGGGGACCCCTGGTTTAAAGTATAGGCTACAATTGTTTGTGCCACATAGTAAATTACAAACTGTTGGCTGGGTTCACATACTGGTAATCCTCAACTGACAACATTCAGTTAGCAGCTGCTTAAAGTTATGACAGCACTGAAAAAGTGACTTATGACTGGTCCTTGCACTTATGACCATTGCAACTTCACATGTGGTCGCATGATCAAAATCCAGTCCCTTGGCAACTGATGTGGAGTTATGATGGTTATAGTATTCCATTTATGATCTTCCCAGTCAGCTTCCAACAAACAAAGTCAATGGAGAAACTGGATTTGGTTAATGACCATGAGCTTCACTTAATGACCATGGTGGTTCACGTAACAACCATGGCAAAAAGCCATAAAATTAGGCATGACTCACTTAGCAACCACCTCGCTTGACATCCAAAATTCCAGTCCCAATCATGGTTGTATGATTGGAAACTGATCAAAGAGAGAAGCAACCTGGAATTAAGGAGAAACTTCCTGACAGTGAGGACAATCAACCAGTGGAACAGCTGGCCTCCAGAAATTGTGGGCGCTCCATCACTGGAGATTTTTAAGAAGAAGCTAGACAGTCACTTGTCTGAGATGGTATAGGTTCTCCTGCTTGAGCGGGGGGCTGGACTAGAAGACCTCCAAGGTCCCATCCAGCTCTATTCTATGTCTTAACAAGTTGTATGAGCCAGTCCAAATTTTCCCTTTTTTTGTGGCACTCTTCCACAAAACTGAATAAGATATTTCTCCTCCTGCTTTTATTTATTTAATCCTTCTCATAGACCACACACACACACACACACACACACATACATACAAACACAGCACACACCCACACACACCCCTCATAAAAAGCATAACTATAGATAAAATGCAACATTATCAGCCTGTTACAGCCATAAAGGAAAATCCTGTCGCAAAATAACAACACCCAAGTTTAAATTTTAGCTTCAGTGTTATATTGTTCTCCTTTAACTTTTCAAACTACTACATGGAATCTAGCTCTTTTTATTCATAGCTTAATAAGGTGGTCCTTACGAGCATATGGTCTGTATCTGTAGAACCACAAGGCCAAACTCTTTCACCCAAGGGAACTTTTCTATATTTACTACATACCATGGCAAAGGGTAAGGCACTGCATCTTGCTAATGAGTGTGCTTCCTTGTGTGCAGGAGTTGTTAAATTGCAGTGATACTTGGCTGGGTTAAGCAAGTAATTTATTCTACCCAGGTTCTTATGGCTTGCAACCAAGGAGACATCTATTTGGTGTTCCGTATCATTAACTCTTGCTTTAATCCTCATTTTAGCACGATCAAGCCCCGAAGCCAAGAGAGATGCCCATGGAGACCTATCAGAGCAGAGTTTAACCTTTGAATGGCAGCAGCACAGAGATGGGTAGGAATCATCCAATATTAAAGGATCAAGTCTGGAAGCAGATTCAAGTCTGGCTGCTGATTAAATTTTTGATTAAATCTACAGGTAGTCCTTGACTTTTGACTACCACTGAGTTCAGAATTTCTGTTGCTAAGTGAGTCTGTTATTAAGTGAGTTTTGCCTCATTTTGCAAACTTTCTTGCCACAAGCTCTGACGTGAATCACTGCAGTTGTTAAGTTCGTAACATGGCTGTTCAAATGAACCTGGCTTCCCCATTGACTTTTCTTGTCAGAAGGTCGCAAAAGGTCATCCCATGACCCCAGGATGCTAAACCGTCATAAGTATGAATCAGTTGTCAAGCGTCTGAATTTTGATCATGTGAACCTGGGGATGCTGCAATGGTCGTAAGTGTGAAAAATCGTCATAAGTCATTTTCCCCCCAGTTCCGTTGTAACTTTGAATGGTTGCTAAATGGATGGTTGTAAGTGGAGGACTAACTGCAGATTTAATGAAAAATTAAATCAGCAGCTCAAATCCTCACCATAGCCTTTAATGGGATAGCCTTAAGACTTAAATATGTGTTTAAACTGCAGGAATATACTAGGTATGGATGTCTGCGTAGGCCCCATAGCTGGCTGAGGAATTCTGGAAGCTGAAGTCCACAAGTCTTAAAGTTGTCAAGATTGCAGACCTAGTGAGTCAGTCAAGGCTGGGCCTACAGAGCTTTGAATGTGTGGTTACAGCCATTATCTTGTTTTTTTTTTTGCTCCCTTGTGCCCCCTACAGATACCCCTGATGAAAAAAAATGTCCCTGATGTATGTCCAATTTTTGGTAATGGTTGACTGGGCATTTTAAGTCACATGCTTGGTGTGTCCCCAGAAGGTGTGTCCCCAGCAAAACAACTCCCAATATCTGAAGCTTCATACCAACTCAGTTCATAAACCTCACCATTTATGGACCACAGACAGCTTTTAGGCTCCCCCCCCCAAAGTGGTAATTTTGTTTTGTAATAATTAATCTCCAGCTGTCTTCCTTCTCTTTCCCATGGTAACCTCATAAATAAAATAAAGGCAGTTATAAATTGAAAGTGTTATTCTCCACCTATTTATCCTTTAACTCAGCGTAGCTGGAGCCAAACCGCAAATGTAATTTTTGCTTGTCCTCTGAGGGATGCTTTTGAAGACCTGCCTTCATCAAAACAATGGGGAATGCAGATTCTGTTTTCGTTTGTGTAAGGATAGTTATCAGATTCCTGCCTGAGGTTTACTGTATCACGTTCCTGGCTGTACTTTGGTCCTGAATAATTTCATTTAGAGCCATTAACTTATCTGCTATCAACTAAAGTAAATATTTTATGACCGCAAGGAACACACACAGAGCGTTCTTAAACAAGCAAATGGAAAGCTTTTACTTTATTTGTCTTTTAGGCAGATCTACCCAGTTCAGGACAATTATCATTGTCGACCCTGTCGTTCAGTGACACATACAAAACACTCAGTGTTCAGCACTTATTTTACACAAAAAGAAAAATCTACTAAAGCAAAGATTCTTCACTCATACACCGTGCAACTCAGGGTAGCTAATATCACAAAGAGCCACTAAGTCACTACCAAAAATTAAAATACATCATGTCTTGAGGCAGTTTATGTCTGCATAAATCTCTCCTCTAGAAATTTGTCTAATTTCTTGGCCCAATGCTTAAAGGCAAAACTTTCCGACTATATTTCTGACTTGTTCTGTCTAGTTCTGTGCTGAATTTCTTCTTTTCCTTTTAAAGAGCAGGGTATACCCCCTGCACAACAAGCCAATTGCTTTCAGTTCATATCTTCCCCTGTCACTGTGGCCAGTGGGAAAGACCCAGTGATGGGATTCAGCTGGGTTGCACCACTTCAGCAGAACTGGTAATTTTTTGTTGCTCAGCCCCAGAATGGACTTCTGGAAGCAGCATCCACACAGAGAACTGGTTGTTCACATATTTGAATCCCACCATTGGAAAGACCTCCGAGTACTGGAATTCAAATCTCTTGAGGGTATCAGACTGGGTTTTTTGTTTTCTGATTGGTTAAAAAATAGCAAAATTAATAAATAAGGGAGAAGTGGCACATTGACAATTGTTATAAGAAAAAGGACAGGAAGGCAGAGTATGTTGTGGATCCCATCTAAGATGGGATGTTTGTCTGGTGGGACCATGAAAAAGGGCCTTCTCAGTGGTGGCCCCTTCTCTATTGAACATTATTCCCCCTGAGGTATGACTGGACCCCTTTTCCAAAAGGTGCTAAAATATATGATTTTGACAGCGGTCCTAGGGATCACAAATGGAGATGAAGCTGATTAGTGGCTGATTTTATTGTGTTGTTCTGCCACAGGCAGTTAAGTAGGTTATGGTTTTTATGCTTTTATGTTCATGTTATGTTTTCAATGCATGTTGCCTGTGTGTGAGTTGGGCAGCCATATAAATTTGTTTAATAAATTATTATTTAAATAGTTGTGGAATGGTTGTGGAAAACTCAGATGCTTTCCTTCTGCTTCTGAGACCCCAGTAGGCCTCCTGCATCAGGGACAACCCGCCTATGGTCCTCCAGGCCTTGTTGATGTTTAGCTTCCAACAACCCCACTTGGGACATCCAAAATGAGGAGTGCTGGCAGCGTAATTCAGCAACAGCTGGAGAGATGAGTTCCCCTCTCTAATTTGGAGGAGTTGATTAAATGCTCTGCCTTCCCTCGTTTCAGTCACATTGCTTATTCATTTGTGGCTCTATGTCTTTTAAATTTTGAAAAATCCATTGATGTTGCCAACCTGAAAACAAATAAGTTACTTGGATCGCCATCTTGTGGTTACAGACAAAATCGTTGCTCTGCCTTTGATTTGAAAGAATGGCCTGCTTTTTAGGGTTGTGGATTTTAAGTCAGAGGGGAATCAATTTTAATTTTATAGGCAAGTCTCAAAGACTTTTGGGCCCATGGGCAAAACTAAAATTTTGGAAAGTTGTCCTATGCATCATAACTAATTGCCGTGAGGATTTTTTTTCTTTTCTTTTTTTGAAAGTGAAGTCACAAATTGCAATCAATATTTCTAGCCCACTCCCACTCCCCACCCTTTAAAATGGCTCTAGATTCACATGGATCCAAAAGACACAGGAAAATAAACAAGTGGGCAATAATTATGTAGCAGAATTTTGCTCTGAAGTGGTGTTATACTGGTGATGTTACCTAGTTTGGTCATGAAACGTCTACAGGTAAACAGCCAAGCTCAGAGAGCACCAAGGACCCCACAGTTCAACCCTGAATTACAAATATGAGTATTTATTTATTTATTAGATTTTTATCCCACCTTTATTACTTTACAAGTATCTCAAGATGGTGAACATTTCTAATACTCTTTCCACCTCCTATTTTCCCCACAACAACAACCCTGTGAGGTGGGTTGGGCTAAAAGAGAGAGACAGGCCATGAGCCTAAATCAATGTATTCTAGGACAAATTCCTCTTCATTGAAGGTTATGGACCATAATCTGTCACATCAGGGTCTAATATAAGTCGATAGAATGTTTTTCAATTTACCAATCCAGGACCGAGGCAGAATGACAGGCCCAAAGTCACCAACTAGCACCTCAGGGAGGGCTAGAATTTGGATCTCCCTACTTCTAGACCAGCACTCTGACCACTACACCAACTCCTAAAGTGGAAAAGAGAGAGGCAGGCAGATATGGGTTAGATCAGCGTTTCTCAACCTTGGCCACTGTAAGACTTGTGGACTTCAAATCCCAGAATTCCCCCAGCCAACATGGCTGACTGTGGAATTCTGGGAATTGAGGTCCACATAGCTTAAATTTACTGAGGTTAAAAAACATTGGTATAGGCCTGTGTTTCTCAACCTTAATAACTCTTAAGATTGGACTTCAACTCCCAGAATTCCCCAGCCAGCATAGATGGCTAGAGAATTCTGGGAGTTGAAGTCCACACATTTTAAAGTGGCCAAGGTTGAGAAGCACTGGGTTACACTGAGTTGTGTTCTCTACCTGCCTAGAAGACACAAGGTTGGGGAAAGCTGTAATAAACATGGAGCTTAGTCTAGTAAAGTAAAGGTTCCCCCGCACATGCGTGCTAGTCGTTTCCGACTCTAGGGGCCGGTGCTCATCTCCATTTCAAAGCCGAAGAGCCAGCGCTTGTCTGAGGACGTCTCCGTGGTCATGTGGCCAGCATGACTAGACGCCAAAGGTGCATGGAATGCTGTTACCTTCCCACCGTAGTGGTCCCTATTTTTCTACTTGCATTTTACGTGCTTTCGAACTGCTAGGTTGGCAGAAGCTGGGACGAGTAACAGGCGCTCACTCTGTTACGTGGCACTCGGGATTTGACCCGCCAAACTGCCGACCATCTGATCGACAGGCTCAGCGTCCTAACCCACTGAGCCACCGCATCTAGTACTGTAGTCTAGTAGTGACTTCTTAATAATGCTGTGTCATAACAAGAGCCTTGCTGGATCGTTAGATGGCCTGATTCCTCATCAGAACCTAGATCATTTGCCCCTAGCCTAATTCATCTAATGTCCATGTTTTCAAACAATTTCCCAATAATGCAAATTTTGCATTTTTTTCTGAATAGGTGAATTTTTGTACTAACATTTATTTTATCTACATTTGGTTCAGCTTGGCAAACTTTATTGCAAAATTTGAAAAGTGGACATTTTAAATGATAGCTACATTTCCATTTGAGTATTGGCTCAAAAGAGTGATGTTAGCGAAGTTTCATGTGAACGAAGCAACTTTCTTCCTATTCCTGTCTAATTCCTGCCTCATCAAGCATTATTTGTTTCCTACTTCCAGGCTGAAGATTGCAAAAGTGACAGTGCTTCACCCTTCCTTCCATCTTGTTCCAGCTTCTCTTGTCTAGCCAGTCTAAGTCATTATTATCAAAGACATCTTGAATCGGCAAATCAAATGCTGACAGCACAGGAGCGGATGCTACAGGCTGATAAATTGCTGCACATTCTGCAAATCCAGCTGTACCATATAATAATAGTGTTTTTGTACCACATTCTGAATTTTCTGCATCTGTAGGCTGCTGTCAATCCATCTCATGCCCTTTACTGAGGACTGTCATCATGGTAATAAAGAAATGGCAGCCTACATTAATTGCTCTTCCCGCAAGCTACTGCATGCAGGTGGAGTGACAATTAATGCCACAAACTGGAGGATTTGGAAACACAACCAAAGATTGCATTTCGACAGGAGAACCATGCAGATAAGCTTCCAATAGTTTCCATTTTAATAATGCCTCCTCCTCCTCCTCCCCACCCCCCCAAACTTTCATCCTCATCTTTTTCTTGGTTAGTTTGTCTATATGCTTGTAGATGTTTCATTACCTAACCAGGTAACATCAGCCGTGCAAGTGACTTTGGGTTTTATGGGGTTTGTTCCTTGTTTACACCCAGTAGCTTGTGCTGCCAGCATTGTTGGGGATATGGTTTACTCATAGGTATGGGTATGCCCAGTCACTTAGTGACTATTTGAAATTACAACAGACCCACTCCAAGCTACTTACAACCCAGTTTCGAAGTTAGGACAGCTGCAACTCCCCATGGTCACATTATCATATTTTGGACACTTGCAACCGGCTCACCTTTAAGGTCATTTGCAGAGTCCCAGGGTCCAAGACAGAAATTTTCATCATTTTTTGCTGGTTTTTTCAACATTTACTTCTGGTTCCATTGTCTACAATGGGTTTTTTTTTTAGCCAGAAACTGGAAGTAAAAGGTAGTCTCTGGCCAGAAATATTATACCGTAAATCATAATCATGTGACCGTGGGATGTTGCAAACAGTCGTCAACAGTTGCCAGTTTCTCAAAATAGTTGCCAGTTTCTTACATGACTGTGGAGGGTGGCTGTCAGAATTTCAGAGTAGCCCTGGGGTGGTCCATTGTAATGTTGAACAGTCACTAAGTGACCAGTCATAAGTCGAGATGAAAAAATCCAGATTATTTAAAGGCCAACTCAGAGTCTGGAAAGCTAGAATGAATGGCTCAGCTAAGGAGGCAAGCTAAGCACCAAAAGGACAAAAGGCTAAAACTGGAAGACGCTTGAGGTACTGTTTCCTGTTTACTCCAAGTGCTTCTTTATTCTAGGCCTGGTGTATTATTATTATTATTATTATTAATTTTATTTGTATACCGCCCTTCTCCCGAAGGACTCAGGGCGGTGAACAGGGCAGTACATGTTAAAAGACAAAATACAAAAATTAAAAGAGATTAAACAAAATGCCCACAACTCTTACAATAAGTTAAAACACATTAAAAAAGTAGGTTAAAACACATTAATAAAACCCAAACCCATCACCCATCAGGCCAGGCCAGCTTGTTCGAAGAGGTAAGTCTTTAGATTGCGCCGGAAGGAGCGGAGGTCGGGCGCCATCCGGAGCTCAACCGGAAGATGGTTCCATAAATCCGGCGCGCCCACAGAGAATGCCCTCCCCCTGGGGGCCACCAGTCGGCATTCTTTGACCGGTGGCACCCTGAGGAGGCCCTCTCTGTGGGAGCGTACTGGGCGGAGGGAAGTTGACATCGGCCGCAGGTGCTCCCTAAAGTATTCCGGACCCATGCCATGTAGGGCTTTGTAGGTCATTACCAACAAAGTCATTATTGACTCAGAAGCTATAAGTCTCATGACCGATGACAAGATTTTTTTTCACTTCTCTTGACCCAAGCAAAACAAAAAGAAAAGCTAATGGCCACTTATGGTCTCCGAAGGAGTGGAGAGACACTGCCCTGTCTCTCAAACAGACACCAAAAAGATACATGTCAAAGATCTGCTGCAAGTAGCAACTCTTGAAAAGAACTTGTTATCTGTGAAGAAGCTAACTAAAGAAGGGAATACGGTTATATTTAGAGGTGACAGCTGCATTATCACCAAAGGGAGTCACTCACTCACAAAAGAGAGAATCATGGGTGAAGTGTTTCTGCTGGGCTGCAGTGAAATGGTTAAGGGTGCCGAAGAGAAAAGACATATAAACTGTATTCACACACGGCATTGTCAGCTTGGGCACAGAAATCCTGAAGCAACAAAAAGACTAATGCAAGATCAGCATGCCAGGGGCATAAAAACTGACCCATGCAGTCAAATAATACAATGCACCAGTTGCATAAAAGGAAAATGACAAAGACACACTTTCGAAAACCCAACAACAGCAGAGCTCAACAGCCTTTGGACCTAATTCACATTGATGTATGGTGACCAGTGACAACTCAGACACCAGGAATAGAAAGAGTAGACTACAAAGAATAGAAACCATGGAACAGAAAGATACTTGATTTGAAACATGTTAAGAGTTTTGGAAGTAAAGCCTGTGGACATGTTTCTCAAAGAAACATACAGAGTGGGAAGCTTTTGATTAAAAAAAAGACATCCTTGTTGGCAACAGTGAATCTCAAAAAGTCTACAGAATCCTGCACCAATAAAGTAGCCTTCAGTAGGTGTTTATTAATGAAACCTCTGACCGTCTGTAATGTCACGAGGTGAGATCAGCTGCCCATTCTTAAGAGGAGTCCCAACCAGCGCAAGAAAGCACAGAGACTGAAATCAACACAAGTGACGAATCTGCTGAAAAAGAAGTAAGTAAATTATTTGGAGTTTCAGTGAGAAAATTCAGTCAGAAAAAAAAAACTGGACTGCAAGGAGATCAAACCAGTTAAGATTCATTAAGGACATCCCAGCCAGATGCTTGTCCTATATGGTCTTACAATATTACAGCCTGAACCAGCATCAAGGGAGGAATAGAATAGAATAGAATAGAATAGAATAGAATAGAATAGAATAGAATAGAATAGAATAGAATAGAATAGAATAGAATAGAATAGAATAGAATAGAATAGAATGGGATGGGATGGGATGGGATGGGATGGGATGGGATGGGATGGGATGGGATGGGATGGGATGGGATGGGATGGGATGGGATAGGATAGGATAGGATAGGATAGGATAGGATAGGATAGGACAGGACAGGACAGGACAGAACAGAACAGAACAGAACAGAACAGAACAGAACAGAACAGAATAGAATAGAATAGAATAGAATAGAATAGAATAACTTTATTTGGCTGTGTGATTAGACACACAAGGAATTTGTCTCCAGTGCAGAAGCTCTCAGTATACATTCAAAACAACAACAACAATACCAATAAAAGAAGGTAGTAGAAAAGATGAGAAGGATAATAGTAATACAGCCATACTACATGGGTAAGTATACTTAGACATAAGACAGTACTGTGGGAATCAGATGTTCAGAATGATGGCATACTGTAAGGGAAAAACTGTCTTTGTGTCTATTTGTGTTTTGGCATATAATGCCCTGTAGTGACATCCCAAGGGGAGGAGTTGAACCAGTTTATATCCAGGATGTGAGGGGTCTGTAGATATTTTCTCAGTCCTCCTTCTGACCCTTGCCGTACGCAGGTCCTCAATGGAAGGCAGGCTGGTTACAATTGTTTTTTCTGCAGTCCTAACTATCTGTTGAAGTCTATATCTGTCCTGTCTGGTTGCTGTACCAAACCAGACTGGTATAGAAGTACAAATGAGAGATTCAATAATTCTGAATTCCTGTGGGAAATGCAGAAGTTCCTTGCTCATAAAAAACAGATGTGGACCACAGCTGCGGATGCTGTGACAAAGCCATACCTTAAATTTGAAGCACTCAGAATAAAGTTAGGGCTTAAGTGAGAAATATTTGTTGAGCAGCATCTTAGGCAAATGTGTGTACAGTGTCTTATAAGCAACAAATAACATCTCACAATTCTACTGTTTTCTGTAGCATGTTGTATACAGAATAAAGTGTCAGCCATGTTTGAAGTCTCAATCTGACTGGAAAGCGTCATGGATGGAAGCAGCGTCTCTAGATATCAAAACACTCTGCTAACAGTCTGCCAGCTATTCTTTTTCAAGCCAAAAAGTAATTGCTCACATGTGTTAATCTGGCCTCTGCAAGGAGGGGAGACTGATAGCCAGCATTTTCCTACCGTCTCTGAATTGTACTGTACCTAACCAATATAGAAGCAACACAGGATGCAGCATGGATATATCACTAATTATTCTAAGCATTGTCACAGTGCTTCCATTGGACTGGCAAGAGAAGAAAGGAGAAGAAGGAAGATCCTAAGAGATCTCCCTAACTTCAGTGGCCTTGGCTTATCCCCCGCACAGCAGATCCAACTCAAATAATGAGCATAGAGTAGTGCTTTACGCTGTGGTTATTGCAATATTGTCTGCTTGGGAAGCAAACGGCTTGTCTGATGCTTTGCCAATGGCATCCAGATGAAGGCAAATGGGAAACATGCCAAGCAACTGGCCCAGAAATTTCAGCTGGGCTCCGTGGTTCACAGACTGCAGTAGCTCCCTCGTGCTGCTGTTTGAATTTATATTGCACACAAATTAATGAAGTCCTCTGTTTCACCTTCACGTGAAGCACAGAGAGAAAGCATAGAAAATGCTGATAGCTGATTCTCCTGCTTTCTTTTCAACTGCAGCTTGCTGGCTTGTCACATCCAACGTGTTTGTGTGTGTGTGTGGGGGGGGCTGAGAGGTAGAAGAATCAATGCTACCTGATCAGCAAGTTAATTTTGCTATTTGCAGCTGATAAAATAATGTGTCATTAAGCAGGCGGCTTATGGTGGTGAAGCATTTGGACCAAAGCTTCCTTCTCCGGTGATGCTATGAATAGGACAATCTCCCAGCACATGTTTCTCGACAAAGATATGCAGATCTTGCAAAGGCTGGGGAATAAACCGAGTACAAGGAGTCCTCAATTTACAGCCATTCATTTTACAAGCGTTGAGGTTACACTGAAGAAAGTGACTTACAATCGGTCCTCGCAATAGCAATAGCTTTTAGACTTATGTACCACTTCACAGTGCTTTGCAGCTGTCTCTAAGCGGTTTAAAGGGTCAGCCTATCGCCCCCAACAATCTGGGTCCTCATTTTACTGACCTCAGAAGGACGGAAGGCTGAGTCAACCTTGAGCCGGCGAGACTCAAACTGCCGAACTGCTGGCAGCCGGCAGTCAGCAGAAGTAGCCTGCAGTACTGCATTCTAACCACTACGCCACCAGGGCTCTTAACCACTCACACTTATAACCATTGCAGCCTCCCCATAGCCATATGAGCAAAATTTAGGCATGTACAGATCGTCCTTGACCACAACTGAGTCCAAAAATTCTGTTGCTAAGCGAAACATTTGTTAAATGAATTTTGCCCCATTTTACAACCTTTCTTGCCCCAGTTGTTAAGTGAACCACTGCAGTGGTGAAGTTAGTAACACAGTGGTTAAGTGAATCTGGCTTCCCCATTGACTTTGCTTATAAGGTCACAAAAGTTGATCACATGAGCCCGGGATACTGGAATCGTCATCAATATGAGTCAGTTGCCAAACATCCGAATTTTGATCATGTGACCATGAGGGATGGTGAAATAATCGTAAGTGTGAAAAATGGCCATAACTAACTTTTTTCAGAGCTGTTGTGGCTTTGAATGGTCACTAAATGAACTGTTCTAAATTGAGGACTACCTTTTTTTTTTTACAATAGTTGTGGTGACCTGGAGTTATGTGACTGCCATATGTGACTTTCCTAGCCAGCTTCCGACAAACAAAGTCAATGGCTTAGATTGGATTCACTTAATGATCACATGCTTCACTTAATAACTGCAGTGATTTGCATAACAAAAACAAAGGAAACCCCATAAAGTTGGGTGCCTCTCACTTAGCAATCATCTTGCTTAGCAACAGAAATTCTGGTCATAAATTGAGACTATCTTCATTTTTTCCCCTACCTGCATAGGTTGTGCGGAGCTGTGTTTTTAAGGCATTTCAGAAGCATTTCTTTATGAGTTTGCTCAGCATGTGGTGGAAGAGAACATTATTGTATCTTCCACTGAGTCTTAATAAAGTATAACTTTCCCAGCAGGAGCGGTTGTCCAAATTACAGCCATTTAGCAGGAATCTGGCCAGCTAACCACACCTCTGTATTTATTTTATTTATTTATTTAATTAGTTTTATATACCGCCCTATTCCCGAAGGACTCAGGGCAGTTTACAGGGCAAAGTTTAAAAACAATATAAAAGTTAAAATAGAAATAGAATTAAAACAAATTAAATTAATTACTAGCCCAACAAATTAAAACCAAAGTTTAAAACTTAAAACCCCTCAGTCCAGGCCAGATAGATCAAAGAGCCAAGTTTTTAGGTCCCGACGAAACAAACGAAGGTCGGGGGCAGTCCGGAGTTCCACAGGTAGGTCATTCCATAGGGCAGGACAGAGAACGCCCTCCCTCTGGGGATCACCCGCCAGCACTCCCTGACCGGCGGCACCCTAAGGAGGCCCTCCCTATGGGAGCGCACAGGACGATGGGAAGTTGATGCTGGCAGCAGGTGCTCCCTAAGATAATCCGGGCCCATGCCATTTAGGGCTTTATAGGTCATCACCAGCACCTTGAATCTCACCCAGACGGCAACTGGAAGCCAATGCAGCTTGCGGAGAAGAGGTGTTACACAGGAGTATCGGGAGACTCCCATTACAACTCACGCGGCTGTATTCTGCACCAGCTGGAGCCTCCAAGTGGTCCTCAAGGGCAGCCCCAAGTAGAGAGCGTTGCAGTAGTCTAACTGGGAGGGCACGAGCACATGAGTGACTGTGCGTAGGGCATCTCGGTC
Organism: Vipera berus; assembly: GCF_964194415.1. NCBI lineage: Eukaryota > Metazoa > Chordata > Lepidosauria > Squamata > Viperidae > Vipera > Vipera berus. The sequence continues at coordinate 15,722,937 of NC_138204.1, read as the reverse complement.
CAGATAGGGCCGCAACTGGCACACCAGGCGAACCTGGGCAAAAGCCCCCCTGGTCACGGCTCCTATATGATCTTCCAAACTGAGCCGTGAATTCAGGAGGACGCCCAAGTTGTGAGTCCTATCAATGGGCTGTAGGGGGAAGGGGTATGGAAAGAGACAGTAGTGAGTGCACAATTGAAACCCCACACTTTTTAACATCAATCACATAGTTGCAGCCACTATTTTGCCTTTTTGAACCCTGCAGATGTTACCTGCCAGCTGAGTATCAGCACTTAGCCAATCTGGGCTGATCTTCAAAAGCTAAGCCAAGTTTTCTCAGCCTTGGCAACATGAAGATGTGTGGACTTCAACTCTCAGAATTGCTGGCCATGGAATCCTGGGAGTTAAAGTGCACCCATGTTAAAGTTGCCAAGGTTGAGAAACATTCAGCTAAGCAGGCCAGACTTGGTTGGTACTTGGGTGGGAGACTACGAAATACTTCCAGTTCCTGATTGAGAGGTCACGAAAACCACTTAGAAGACAATAGTCAACCACTTCTTTTGTGATTGCCCCCAAAACTAAAATGGTGTGCTCTGTGAAATCATTAGGAAGTAAGCTTCTTCCAAGAAAACTTGATTGGATTCTAGCCGTTTTTCAGTTCTGCGTAATGTGTGTGGTTCTCTAAGGCTGGCCCCATTGTTGAGCTATAGACCACATGCTATTCATATAAAAGATCCTGAAATATTGAAATATTGCTGCAATGTTATGGGGGGAGTTAGAGGACCACAGATGGACAGTCAGAAAGGTTGCTTCAGACATTGTACAAATTGTGCAGCCAAACTTCCTCTTAAACACAGAAAACGTGAATGATAAAAGCGTCCAACCAGCCCACCCATTACCTTTAATTTCCAGGAAGCAAAGCTTTTCATCCAGATAACGATTTTGGCAAGGGGCATGTGTGTGGGGGAAAGGGTGAGCGTGAAGGGAAGTTATGGTGGAGGGCTTTAACCCCTTGACTTCTGCCATAGGACAGATAGGGACCCCCTTTGCTCTTGTACTTTGTATAGAAAAAAAGAGTCTCTGTCAGGACCCACCCCAAACCACGTCTTAGGAAGACAAGAACTCTTGGAGTCAGTTCTAGTCCAAAAGGAATCTTTACTAGGACATGCTTGGTTGTGGGAATACAAGACAGGACTTAGTATTGTTTTACAAATTGAAATTTTATAAAGGGTACCTGGTTCAACCCCCCTTCCCTCAACCCCATTTGGTCAGCCCCCATCCTTCTACTTCGTGTCATCCCTTTCGTGGGAAACAAAAAAGGAACTTCGAATCTTTATGGTTATTGCCTTCTTCCTCTCCAGAATTAAAAGAAGACACAAGCCAGATACCTTCTTCTCTAACCCTCCCTTTTGATCCCCCCAGTTCAAAAGGTTTCCTTGGTCTTTGAAATAACCTAAGGCAGGCTGAATCCACATGCGCTCCTCCTTCCTCGGGAGATGGCAGAATCCATAGGGGGAGGGATAATGTTTTAAACATACATTTATGAATGTGATATAAATGGATTCTGACATCTCATTCAAGACTAACAGAAGAAATGATGGCTGCTTTTTCCCCCCCCAAACTAGCCACAACGAAGAATATCCCAAAGCCTGAATCACTGATCCCTTCTTTATTTGGTAGGAAAGCGATGCACAGGTATGCATATTGCTTACGACCATGGGGAAGGCATATGGTGAGGAACTGAAGTCTATAGGAATGTGAGAGTTGCCTTCACTTCACCTCACCAACCTTTTTAGTGTTTTTATTTAATTTATACAATGAATGGCAACAAGCCAACGGAATCAAATCTAGTTCATTCTGATTAGGATCGGCTTAAGAAATTTTATTGCCTAAGGCAGGGGTAGGCAACCTTGGCTCTTTTATGACACATGGGCTTCAACTCCCAGAATTCCTGAGCCATCCATGCTAGCTCAGGAATTCTGGGAGTTGAAGTCCACGAGTCATAAAAGAGCCAAGGTTGCCCACCCCTGGCCTAAGGCAAAGAATGAAATGGCGCCCTTTCTCCAAGCTCTGTCTGAAATGGCAGTTGGCTTGTAAGGCAGCAGGCTAATTTCATAGAATCCTAGCGCTAGAATGAACCTTGGAGGTCTTCTAGTCCAATTTAAGAAGCCCAGATCCTTTCTTTTGGTAGGCAAGAATGTCTTTCTTTAGCAACCTGTTACCTATTAGATATCTTCCCCAACTTGGTGTCTTTCACCAATGTTGTGACAAGGGCACTCCCAAATCCTAGCCTTTGTGGTTGGAATTTTAGGAGTTATACCAAATTGAAGAAAATTATGTTGGAGAGTTCATGACAATTTCCATCGCTGTTCTCCAGAATCTGCACCCAAACTCTTTGTCTCATTCTTCCTAATGATAGGGCCAATCTTCAGGGTGGCTCCTATCATGATCTCTACTCCAGAGACCTACACTTGCCTAACTTCTTGTCTAGGGTGTAAAGAAACTTAGGAAAGGATACTCAAACTTCCTGACAGTTAGAACAATTAACCAGTGGAACAACCTGCCTCCAGAAGTGGTGAATGCTCCAACACTGGAAGTTTTAAAGAAGAAACAGGACAGCCATTTGCCTGAAATGGTATAGGGTTTCCTGCCTGAGCAGGGGGTTGGACTAGATGACCTCCAAGGTCCCTTCCAACTTATTATTATTATTAATTGGTCTTCAGGGTGAGAAGATTTTCTTTCTTTGCTTGTATAAACCCAAAACCCACTGTGAAAATTGTTCACTTACTAGGCCAGAGGTCAGTTTACAGGTGAGAGGTAATTGAAAAACTGAATCCATGGCAAGACCCATATTTTTCTCAGAGGTTTAGCAGCTACTTTTTGTTGCCAGAAACCAAGTTGTCCACAGGTGTGCAGGATGCCTCTGGGACAGGATGCAATGATCTCACCCCCTCTTTCTCTGCATCTCTGATGCGCCTTATCACAACAACTGCCTTCAAAACAAAAGAAAGCATACTTATTGGTCCTCTGTCTTTGTGCTTCAAGCCAGGCTGCAAAACTTCTCACCTTCCTTTGTTTTAAAATAACTTGTGAGCCCCCTGAATGAACTCGTGAACTTCTTTGCTCTCCTTCCTCTACCCTCACCTACTTCCTCTTTATCCCAACCTTCTGATATTAAAAGCGGCAGAACAGATTTGAATTCCAACCATAGTCTGAGAAAATTAGAGAGAAGGAGAGAAAGAAAACGATCAATCAAAAGATCTTGGTGGTTTTAAATTTTGGAAAGGTTCTAGTTGATATATTATAAGCCGGTGGTCTTTACTGAATTAGCCTTAGGTTTTAGCCATTTCCAAGCTGCAAAAATATGCAGAGATGCACAATATTTATGGCACTTAAAGCAAAGTTTCTATGATGTACATCATGTCTTGAGTTTAGTATTATTGTGAATATTATTTTGCAGTTAGATTTAATTTTTTTAATATTTGTACACTGGTTAGCATCTGTTTAGCCTGGGGTGGTAGATAAATCATCTATTTATTTATTTATTTATCTATGTAACTTGCTATATAAGCAAAGAGAAAAATGTTGCTTAAAGAACATACTAGACTGTAAAAAGTCATCTTATTATGTTCAACATGTATTAAGTTATACATAAATAATGTCTGTCTCAGATGTGTTTAATCTCATGTGCTCCCATAGGATGAACATGCACCAAATCCCCTCTTTGAAGCAAGGTCATCTCTTGGGTTGTGGAATATGTATTGTTACTGTTCCAGTATGCAGTGTTCCAATATTTGAGGGGCTGCCACAAGGAAAAGGGGGGTCAATGTATTCTCCAAGGTACCTGGAGGCAGAAGAAGAAGCAATGAATGGAAACTAATCAAGGAGAGAAGCAACCTAGAACTAAGGAGAAATTTCCTGACAGAATAATTAATCAGTGGGACGACTTGCCTCCAGAAGGTGTGGGTGCGCCAACACTAGAGCTTTTTAAGAAGATATTGGACAACCATTTCTCTGAAATGGTGTAGGGCAGAGGTAGGCAACCTTGGCTCTTTTATGACTCATGGACTTCAACTCCCAGAATTCCTGAGCCAGCATGGCTCAGCTTGGAAACCCTCCCTTTCCCCTCAACATGGCTGGCTCAGGAATTCTGGGAGTTGAAGTCCATGTGTCATAAAAGAACCAAGATTGCTTACCCCTGTAGGGTTTCCTGCCTGAGCAGGGGGTTGGACCAGAAGACCTCCAAGAGCCCTTTGAACTCTGTTATTCTGTGCACTGCGTGTCCTTTGGAGTAATCTCCTCACCCCAGGGTGCAAATGGCCCTGCCCTGAGCAACTCCAGTGAAGCTTGAAAAATCTGGCTTTTCTCTTGAGAACTGGGCCACAATGATGACTGGGCCATCTTCTGAAGGTGGAATATGTGATTGGTAAGCCCAGTTGTATGTGGTTTTATTCAGCAGGTTTTTTTTTCTTGACCTTGGTTTTATTGACATATTATTTTTGGGACTTTTACTTCATGTCCACCTCCCAGGGTCACAACTGTAGTTCTGTGGCTGTATCAATCTTCTGAATAAATAAATAAATCTGAATCTAATGAGCTTTTGCTCATCTGAATTTCAGCTACGGCCAGCATTATGGTTAGGCAAACATCCATCCATAGGAAAGCTTGTGTGTTTTGGGGAGTGCACACAAACACTCATGGCTACTCATCATCAAGCAGCTGCTTCTGGTGTTTCTAATTGGCACTATCCTGCCAGGAGTCTTCACTGAATTGGTCAGTCTGTTTTCAAAGTTCTATGACTGCAAAATTTAATAGGGAACAGTGAAAGAAGAATGGGCAGTGGAGCAACTGGACCTCAACTTTCAGCCCTTGCAGACCATGGAGTAGGTCCACACGATCAACTAGGAATGAGGATATTGGCTGACATAGGCATAATGCATCCAGTTGAATTGAGGCTCTTCACTAAAGCTTTTAGTGTTTAGATTTCATAACCATTCTAAGGGTTGAGTGGAACTGTAAGTTATCGTGGGCTCACGATCTTGCATTGGGCTGGGTTGTTGACTCTTTAGGGAAGGGGTGACCAACCTTGGCAACTTGAAGGTTTGTCGACTTCAACTCCAGAATTCCCCAGGCTGGGGAATTCTGGAGCTGAAGTCTGCAAGTCTTCAAGTTGCCAAAGTTGGACATTCCTTCTTTTAGGACAAACATCTCTCTGGTAAGGCTGCCAAAGCAAATGCTGTCCACAAGTGATTGCACTTGTCCTCGACTACTGTAGAAGAATTTCAGGGAATTGCTTGAGGATCCTGGGCCAAACCTGGAAAACCCCTTTTCTAATGGCATCAAATTTAATTAGACCCCATTTTCTAATGCAGTCAAGAGGCCTGTGGTCTTCTAAGAGCATCTTCAATGCCCTCTATAGTTTGGGAACTGTTTGGGACCTGTCTAAAAAATTGCTTTTTCCCTTGTTGCTATTTGATCTCTGAGGCCATCATTTCAAAATATTCTACAACTGATCTCACTAAATATGAGAAAAATAATAATGATGGCTACACTATCCCCCATCCCCATTGCTGAATACCCTCCTATGTGCAATTTTGGCAGCAAGCGAACACTTTCTAAAAACATTTCCCCCGAACTTTTCTGTTGCACAACTCTAACCAGCAAGTAGATGGATTCTGGCCCTTTGATCTCTTTTTCTATCTTGTATTATATTTTGGATTTACTATTCTGTTTTTCCAGTTTCTTTCTGGTTTGTTTGAAGTCTTTTCTGTAATTCTGTTTTGTATAATTTTGTTTCACACAATAAGCTACCTACAGACTCTTCTAATAATTGATCTCTATCTAAAACACTCAAAGCTGATGTCGCCATTAAATATACTCTATGCTTAGCTCCATTCTTCTGCAGTAAAAATTCAATTCATTCCATTCAAAGATTTCATCTGAATGCAAAGCTATACAAGTCAGATTGGGTCCTCTAAAAGCATTTTCTATCACCAGGTTATTCCCATCTCCTTTATTCTCCTCTAAAGACAGATGTTGTAAAAGAAATAAGGGAGGGTGGTGAGCAAGGATCAAATCTGAAAGTGCAACTCATCCCTTACACAAAGAATGCAATGATCCAATTCATTTAAGCAACTCACTGCTTTGCCCCTGTTCTTAAGAGTTGCTTTAAATGGACAAAACTTTGTTTCTTCTTATGTAGTTGAGAAGTGATTGGTTCTGTTTGCTGCAGTTTTGGAACATTGCACTAAGTGGAAAAATGTGGCCTTTTTTGGAAATGGAAAGAAATGTTAAATTATAAAATATCAATATGCTCTGATGGAAAAGCTGTCATCCGTGGCCAATCTCTGGCTATTGAGCACAAACTGTGTCCCATAGACGCATAGGAAGTTTTCTCCCTGAAGCTGCTCTGTGTGATCCAGTAGATGGCAGGAAAGGGACTTCTGATTTTCTGTTGCTCTTAGTAAGAGGAAACCAACAATCTAGTCTCTTGCTGAAAAAGTATTCTATGGGCTTTGCCTGCTGATCAGATAATTGAATGGCCCAACCAATATGCAAGATAAGAAGCTTAATGCTCTTCCTCTTAGCACCCTGCTTATAGCTACTATGAAAGTAGATTTAAGTCTATGGAGATTCTCAGTCATCCAGGTCATGATTGTCCCAAAGGTGCTTTTTAAAAGGCAAACTGGACTTCCCTAGTTTTTCCTTGAAGACATTTCGCTTCTCATCCAATAAGCTTCAGAACTGAAAAAGCTTCTTGGATGAGAAGCAAAATGTCTTCAAGGAAAAAAAAGAAAGTCCAGGTGCAAGGTAATGGGACAGCTACCTATGGGCCAAATCTACCTATGAGACAAGGTAGATTTGACTTTAATTTAATTTAATTTAATAATTTGATTTCTATACCGCCCTTCTCCCGAAGGACTCAGGGCGGTGAACAGGGCAATACACAATAAAAATCAGATACAAAAATTAAAAAACCATTAAAAACCAATTAAACATCATGCCCATAAAATCAATACATATTAAGTTAAAAACTAATTTTAAAAAACCCAACCCCACCCCGTCAGACCAGGCCAGCTTGTTCGAAAAAGAATGTTTTAAGATCGCGCCGGAAGGAGCGAAGGTCGGGGGCCGTCCGGAGCTCAACCGGTAAGCTGTTCCAAAGGTCTGGCGCGCCCACAGAGAACGCTCTCCCCCTGGGGGTCGCCAATCGGCATTCTTTGATCGGCGGCACCCTGAGGAGGCCCTCTCTGTGGGAGCGCACTGGACGGAGGGACGTTGACGCCAGTCGAAGGTGTTGCCGTAGGTAATCCGGACCCATGCCATGAAGGGCTTTGTACGTCATAACTAACACCTTGAACCTCACCCGGAGAGCAACTGGTAGCCAATGCAGCTCGCGGAGCAGAGGTGTAACATGGGAGTATCGGGAAACTCCCAAGACAACTCGCGCGGCTGCATTCTGCACCAGCTGGAGTCTCCGGGTGGACCTCAAGGGCAGCCCCATGTAGAGAGCATTACAGTAGTCTAGACGAGAGGTCACGAGCGCATGAGTGACTGTGCGCAAGGCATCCCGGTCTAGATAGGGCCGCAACTGGCGCACCAGGCGAACCTGGGCAAAGGCCCCCCTAGTCACAGCTCCAATATGCTCTTCCAAAGAGAGCTGTGAATCTAGAAGGACCCCCAAGTTGCGAGCCCTATCTACGGGGGGTAATAGCTCACCCCCCATGGCCAATGATGGGATAATCGGAATTTCCCGGGATGCCGGCACGAACAGCCACTCAGTCTTGTCAGGGTTGAGTCGAAGCCTGTTCCTCCCCATCCAGACCCGGACCGCCTCCAGGCAACGGGACATCACGTCGAGGGCATCACTGGGGTGGTTTGGGGTGGAAATAAAAAGTTGGGTATCATCAGCATATTGGTGATACCCAACTCCAAAACCACGAATGATCTCACCCAGCGGCTTCATATAGATGTTCCGATTGCATCCTAGCAATGTTCTTAAAAATGCTAGAATTAGATTGAAAATGCTACAAGCAGCGAAAGAAAGTGGAGGATTTGGACTGCCGGACTGGATGTTATACTACCAAGCAACTATTTTAACATGGCTTAAAGAATGGATAATGCTTAGAGACAAAAGACTATTGTACCTAGAGGGGCATGACCTACAAATTGGTTGGCATGCCTTTCTGTGGTATGGGAAGAATAAAATACATAGATACTTTCAAAACCATTTTATAAGGAATGCGCTTCTTTCAGAATGGGAAAAAATAAAAGAAAAAATTTATATTCAGATACCTGGATGGCTTTCAACAATGGAAGTTTTTGCTTACCCAAATTAAATTAACTACGATAAAGTTGTGAGTTATAAAGATATTTTGGACAATGAAGGAAAATTGAAAGACAGACAAGATTTACAAGAACAAGGTATTGATCTAGCATGGTGGCCATATCTGCAAATTCAAAAGAGATATGAAAAAGATGCTAAAACAATGGGATTTTATAAAGAACAGACAGAATTTGAAAAAGAAACTGTAAAAAGCAGATGAAAAGTTGATTAAGAAAGTCTATAGATTTCTGTTAAACTTAAAGATGGAGGAAGAACAGGTAAAAGAAACAATGATAACATGGGCAAAGAACCTTGGATATAATATAGAATTAGAAGACTGGCAAAAGTTATGGGAAAGAAATGTTAAATTAATTAAAGTAGTGGCATATAAAGAAAACTTATATAAAATGTGTTACAGATGGCATATGACACCAATGAGATTAGCAAAAATGTTTAAAAATACTTCAAACAACTGTTGGAAATGCAAACAAAGACCAGGTACTTATCATATCTGGTGGACATGCCCTAAAAAAAAGATTTGGGGTTAAAATACATTTATGGTTGGAGAAAATGACTAAAAAACAAATAGACTTTAAACCAGAATTATTTTTGTAAGGAATAACAGGAGCAAATTATGAGAAAGATTGCATATATTTAATACTACACATACTAACGGCAACAAGAATTGTATTTGCCCAACATTGGAAACATGAAAATTTACCAGCTGAAGAAGTACTAATTAAGAAAATTTCAGAGTGTGTAGAAATGGATAGATTGACTTTAAAGAGAAAAGAGAAAAAAGACTTAGTGTATTTTAGAACATGGCTAGAAAAATGAGTTAGAGAGAAAGGAATGTGATATGTAACTTTGAATATATATTAGCAAGAAGAAGACTATTGAGCGATTAATTAACATATTGTTTATGATAATTAACTATTATTGTTTGTTAAACACATGAACCCAGATATTATAAAAACTAAAGGTAAAGGTTCCCCCACACATGCATGCTAGTCGTTTCCAACTCTAGGGGCCGGTGCTCATCTCCGTTTCAAAGCCGAAGAGCCAGTGCTTGTCCGATTATGTCTCTGTGGTCATGTGGCCGGCATGACTAGATGCCAAAGGCGCACGGAACGCTGTTACCTTCCCACTGTAGTGGTCCCTATTTTTCTACTTGCATTTTTACGTGCTTTCAAACTGCTAGGTTGGCAGAAGCTGGGATGAGTAACAGGTGCTCAACTCTGCTACACGGCACTCAGGATTCAACCCGCCAAACTGCCGACCTTCTGATCGACAAGCTTAGCGTCCTAACCCACTGAGCCACCGCGTCCCTCCAGATATTATGCTGTTTGCTAAATATTGAGAATGTTATTTGGAAAAACCCGAACCCCAACCCTAATCCTAACCCTAACCCAAATCTCAACCCCAACCCCAACCCCGACCTCACCTTATTCTTAACCCTATAAAAACTAATAAAATTTATACCAAAAAAAGCTTATGTTCCCATATGGGAATTGGTTGCTTCTCCCTCCACCCACTTTGTGACTGTTCCAGGCTGCTGGTTTCTTATTGCTCATGGGCCAATGAGCTTTCCAACATGTTGCCAGCTACTGCTCTGTAGAGATGTGTGTGTTGTGTACATGCATGGTCACATTTGTCTGTGGGTTGAAAATGTTGCCCAAGCTTGGTTATGCTAAATGCTTCACAAAATAATTCCTTTTGAATGAATGAATGAACCTTTATTATCCAAGTACAACATGTATACAGTGAGATTGGCTGAGCCTCCCTTCATGCCCCCACCACCACAACTCACAGTGACAACAAACCCACCATCTTGTTACAGCATGTGAGCTAATTGCACAACACACCGGTGTCGCAAGTCTATCATACATAATTTCCCATTCAGGAGCCTGACAGCCCATGAATAGAAGCTATTCTTCAGCCTGTTGGTATGGCTGGCTATACTCCTGTATCTCCTACCCGATGGTAGAAGAGTAAAGAGGTACCAACTAGGGTGTGAGTCGTCCCTGAGAATTTTCCTCACTATTCCAAGGCAGTGGGCCCTGGCAATGTCATCCAGTGGTGTCAGGGGACAGCCCACGATGTGTTGTGCTGTGCTCACCACCCTCTGTAATATCTTCCTATCCGCAGCTGTCAGGCAAGCATACCAAACCACAATACAGTACGAGAGGATGCTCTCTATAGTAGACTGGTAAAAGAGGGTCATTAGCTGTTGTTTTACCCTGTTCTTCTGCAAGACCCTGAGGAAGTGGAGTCTCTGTTGGGCCTTTCTGGCTCCTTGGGTTGTATTGACTTTCCAGGCAGCTTTGACTATTGACTTTTGGCATATAATGGGCAATGTGTTTAAAACTGCAATGTGAATAAGTGAAGTAGGCAAGTGGATAAAATCAAGCTCAAAACCTAGCAGTCAAAATACATAAATCATGTTTTGCACGAGAGACACACAAAGAAAACGGAACTTAAAAATAAGGAAGCTGAGAATTGTGTTGCTGGTGGACTAGGATGACCTGACAAAAATGGCTTTGTTCTTAGTTCTTGGCAAAGAGAGAAACTGTCTAGACAAAAGTCTGGATGGATATGTTTTCCTTTCTTACTTTGATATCCCAATTGTTCTTATGGTTAGCTACCATAATTGTTTAACATCTGTCTCCTACCCTTGAATAGCATTACAATAGCTGCTTAAATGGCTGGTATGCAAAGATTATTTTTGGTTTAATTATAATCAGATGCCTAGATTTTTTACCCCATACCTAATTGCCTTTAGACCCTAACCAGCCTAATCTTGCTGAGTCATTGACAAAGTCACAGGAAAAAAAAGGCAGATCTAAAAGAGGCAGCCAAGAAAAAAATAAAATAAAAGTATTCACATTATGAGCTGGGAAGGAATGCCTCATTGGAAGCTGTTAGTTGCTTGTCTTCTTACACTGCTGTGTGGTCTCATGGTCAGTCCAGGAAGTGCTGTGGGAAAGACAGCATTTCTGCAAACAGACCCACAATCTTTGCAATGAGGATTCCATTTTTGCAACCTTCAGAGTTTTCACCAACTATAAATTTGGCGAGTGCAGCTTTCTATCATTCTGAGGCAGGGAGTGCCCCAAAATTGTATTTTAAGTCTTAAAATAAGTCTAATATAGTGTTAATAAAGTCATCAATATCACTCTTGCCTCTCTTAGGCTCCCCCAAGAATGTTAAGAGTGCCTTCCAACTACAACATCTTGGAAATGTCTTAAAATAAAAGGCAGCATAAAGTTATATCTACATAAGGAAATATTTTTCAGATATGCTGCTTTGGTAACTTGTTATGACTGCACATATTGTAATGCTTAACCTGGTTCCATGTTGAGTGAGCAAGAAAGAAATATGTAAATAATTAAACATTTGCAAGGAGTCTGAAATCAGGCATGATCTTATCCTTTTTTAAACCAGGGGTAGGCAACCTCGGCTCTTTTATGACTCATGGACTTCAACTCCCAGAATTCCTGAGTCAGCTGACTCAGAAATTCTGGGAGTTGAAGTCCATGAGTCATAAAAGAACCGAGGTTGCCTACCCCTGCTTTAAACTATACATTATAATTTGTATCATTTTTTAAAAAAAATGTTTATGTTCTGAGGAAGCTTAAGGAAGTGTACAGGGCCCCAAATCAAATAGGAGACCCTATTCTGGATAAATGGATGTCCAATCCCTTCTTTAAAAATTTCCAGTGATGAAACACCCACAGTTTCAGGAGTCAAGCCATTCTCCAGATTAATTGTTCTCACTGATAGGAAATTTTTCTTTAGTTCTATGTTGCATCTCTTTTTGATAATCTTCCATCTGTTACTTCTTATCCTGGCCTTGGGTGCTTTGTAGAAATGGTTGAACCCCTCTTCTCTGTGACAACCTCTCAAATATTGGAAGACTGCTAACATTTGTTAGATTAAACATACACTAATCTAACAGTTCCCCTTCATGGATTACTGCCTTGTCGTGGCGAAGGGGCTTGCGTAATTCAATGAAGCTATGAGCTATGCCGTGCAGGGCCACCCAAGACGGACAGGTCATAGCTGAGAGTTCTGACAAAACGTGATCCACTGGAGAAGGAAATGGCAACCCACTCCAGTATCTTTGCCATGAAAACCCTATGGACAGTACCAAAAGGCAAAACGATATGATGCTGGAAGATGAGCCCCTCAGGTCGGAAGGCGTCCAATATGCTACTGGGGAAGAGCAGAGGGCTAGTACTAGTAGCGCCAGAAAGAATGAAGCGACTGGGCCAAAGCCGAAAGGACGCTCAGCTGTGGATGTGTCTGGTGGTGAAAGGAAAGTCCGATGCTGTAAAGATTTTTTCTCCATAGGAACCTGGAATGTAAGATCCATGAATCAAGGAAAGCTGGACGTGGTCAAACAAGAGATGACAAGACTGAACATCGACATCTTAGGTATCAGCGAACTAAAATGGACAGGAATGGGTGAATTTAATTCAGATGACCATCAGGTATACTACTGCGGGCAAGAATCCCTCAGAAGAAACGGAGTAGCCTTCATAGTCAATAAAAGAGTAGGAAAATCAATACTGGGATACAATCCTCAAAATGACAGAATGATCTCAGTTCGAATCCAAGGGAAACCATTCAATATCACAGTAGTCCAAGTCTATGCCCCAACCACCAGTGCTGAAGAGGATGAAATTGACTGGTTCTATGAAGCCCTACAGCACCTTATAGAACTAACACCCAAAAATGATGTCCTTATCATCATGGGAGATTGGAATGCTAAAGTAGGAAGCCAAAAGATAACTGGAATAACAGGCAAGTTTGGCCTTGGAGTACAAAATGAAGCAGGGCACAAGCTGATAGAATTTTGTCAAGAGAATACGATGGTCATAGCAAACACTCTTTTCCAACAACCCAAGAGACGGCTCTACACATGGACATCACCAGATGGTCAACACAGAAATCAGATTGACTATATGCTCTGCAGCCAAAGATGGAGAAGCTCTATACAGTCGGTAAAAACAAGACCAGGAGCTGACTGTGGCTCAGACCATGAGCTTCTCCTTGCAAAGTTTAGGCTTAAACTGAAGAAAGTAGGGAAAAGCACTAGGCCACTCAGGTATGAACTAAATCATATCCCTGTTGAATATACAGTAGAGGTGACAAATAGATTTAAGGAATTAGATCTGATAGACAGAGTGCCTGAAGAACTATGGACAGAAGTTCGCGACATTGTACAACAGGTAGCAACCAAAACCATCCCAAAGAAAAAGAAATGCAAGAAAGCAAAATGGCTGTCTGAGGAAGCTTTGCAAATAGCTGAGGAAAGGAGGAAAGCGAAAGGCAAGGGAGAAAAAGAAAGATATGCCCAATTGAATGCAGAATTCCAGAGAATAGCTAGAAGAGATAAGAATGCCTTCTTAAATGAACAGTGCAAAGAAATAGAAGAAAACAATAGAATAGGGAGGACCAGAGATCTTTTCAAGAAAATTGGAGAGATGAAGGGAACATTCCATGCAAAAATGGGCATGATAAAGGACCAAAATGGCAGGGACCTAACAGAGGCAGAAGAGATTAAGAAGGGGTGGCAAAATTACACAGAAGAACTATACAAGAATGAGCTTAACGTCCCAGATAATCACAATGAGGTGGTCACTGACCTCGAGCCAGACATCCTAGAATGTGAAGTGAAGTGGGCCTTAGAAAAGCTGAGCAACAACAAAGCTAGTGGAGGTGACAGTATTCCAGCTGAGCTATTCAAAATCTTAAAAGACAGTGCAGTAAAAGTGCTACACTCAATTTGCCAGCAAATTTGGAAAACTCAACAGTGGCCACAGGATTGGAAAAGATCAGTTTACATTCCAATTCCAAAGAAAGGCAGTGCCAAAGAATGTTCAAACTATCGCACCATTGCACTCATTTCTCATGCTAGTAAAGTCATGCTTAAAATCCTACAAGCTAGACTCCAGCAGTATGTGGATCGAGAACTACCAGAAGTACAGGCAGGATTTCGAAGAGGCAGAGGAACTAGAGATCAAATTGCTAACATACGCTGGATCATGGAGAAAGCTAGGGAGTTCCAGAAAAACATCTACTTCTGCTTCATTGACTATGCTAAAGCCTTTGATTGTGTGGATCATAACAAACTGTGGCAAGTTCTTAAAGAGATGGGAGTACCAGACCATCTTATTTGTCTCTTGAGAAACCTATATGCGGGTCAAGAAGCAACAGTGAGAACTGGACACGGAACCACTGATTGGTTCAAAATTGGGAAAGGAGTCCGGCAAGGCTGTATACTGTCGCCCTGCCTATTTAACTTATATGCAGAGCACATCATGAGAAAGGCAGGGCTAGATGAATCAAAAGTTGGAATTAAGATTGCTGGAAGAAATATCAACAACCTAAGATACGCAGATGATATCACTCTAATGGCAGAAAGTGAAGAAGAACTAAAGAGCCTCTTGTTGCGGGTGAAGAAGGAGAGTGCAAAACTTGGGTTGAAACTTAACATTAAGAAAACCAAGATCATGGCATCTGGCCCTCTCAATTCCTGGCAAATAGATGGGGAAGAAATGGAGGTAGTGACAGATTTTGTTTTCCTGGGCTCCAAGATCACTGCAGATGGGGACTGTAGCCAAGAAATTAAAAGACGCTTGCTCCTGGGGAGGAAAGCCATGGCAAATCTAGACAGCACACTAAAAAGCAGAGACATCACCCTGTCAACAAAAGTGCGTATAGTCAAGGCTATGGTCTTCCCAGTTGCAATGTATGGCAGTGAAAGTTGGACCATAAGAAAGGCTGAGCGCCAAAGAATTGAGGCCTTTGAACTATGGTGCTGGAGAAGACTCCTATGAGTTCCTTGGACTGCAAGGCGATCAAACCGGTCAGTCCTAGAGGAGATCAATCCTGACTGCTCTTTAGAAGGCCAGATCCTGAAGCTAAAGCTCAAATACTTTGGCCATCTAATGAGAAGGAAGGACTCACTGGAGAAGAGCCTAATGCTGGGAAAGATCGAGGGCAAGAGAAGAAGGGGACGACAGAGAATGAGGTGGCTGGATGGAGTCACTGAAGCAGTAGGCGTGAGCTTAAATGGACTCCAGAAGATGGTAGAAGACAGGAAGGCCTGGAGGAACATTGTCCATAGGGTCGCGATGGGTCGGACACGACTTCGCAGCTAACAACAACAACAACAACAATCTAACAGTTCCCACAACCATTTATCATACGGTTTGGCATCCAGTTCCCTAATCATCTTTGTTGTTCTTCTCTGCATTCTTTCTATAGTCTCAACATCACTTTTGTATTGTGGTGACCTGAACTTGGCATAGTATTCCAAGTGTGGTTTTACCAGTGCAGTATAAAGCAATACTAACACTTTACGTGGTCTTGATTCTCTCTTTGTTTTGATGCAAGTCTAGGATTGCATTGGCTTTTCTGGCAGCTGCAGCACACTGCTGGCTCATATTTAAGTAATTATCCACTGGGACACTTATAGCCATCTCACAGTTACTGCTATTGAAGCAGTTTCCACTTATTCTATACCCGGTTTGGTATACAATAAGTGGAGACATTTGGTTTTTCTTGACCATGTGTAAGACTTTTCTTTTCTTACAGTTGAACTGTGTCTTGTTCAGAAAGCTCCTTATCTGAGCAAGAATTTGAATTTCCCCAAACTTTAAGATTATCCTTTCCAGTGGTGGGATTCAAATATGTGAACAACCAGTTCTCTGTGTGGATGCCGCTTCTGGAAGTCCATTCTGGGCCTGGGCAACAAAAAATTAGCTACCAGTTCTGCCAAACTGGTGCAAACTGGCTGAATCCCCCCACTGATCCTAACTACACCACAGTGGAGAGACTCAGACAGTTCCCTTGAATCTTGAAGAAGTCCATGGGAATGTTGGAACATCAGAAGGATTTAGCAACACAACATGTCCTTAAATATTTCCATCTGGAATAAATCACCAGTTTCTTGGGGAAAATACACATGTGTTATTGGAATGCATCTTTTTTGGCATGTTCTACACTTTGGGATGGCAAGGACATTGGACCCAGCAAGGGTGGAAATTCCCTATGTGTTCTGTAGGAAGCCCTCTACTCATTGCTCCAGCAGATAAGAAGATCCAAGGGAACCCCTGAAATAATATGGAGGGGTAGCTTTCAAACTGACACACTTAGAATAACCTAACTCTCCTTTTAGACTTTTAAAGGGCCATGGTATTTTTTTCATGCTCCTTTTCTTTTTCCCATTAAAATGTATCCCCCCCAAAAGGAAAAGAAATTTCAAAAAGGTTCAATAATGCTCCCTGAATGTGACCTGAATATTCTTTCAGAAAGTGATATTTTTGCCCTTGACTGCAAGTTCCTGGTGATTTCACTTCCAGAATATGTGTGAAATCCCTGGAGAGCTTCGTTATTTTTTAACTTGCAAGGCAGGTTAAAAATGGGTTTAGTGAGAGCCAAAAGCTCTTGCTTCCATCTCTCTGAAACTGTTAACAGGATTGCTGTATAGCTTTTGAGGCCATGCCAACATTAATATCTCTGTATACTTTCATCTATTTTATCAGCTCTCTTTCTGTATTGCCAGGAGCAGAAAAGATCCATCTAACAGAGGGAGTCTTAAACTAATTCACAGAGTTGTCAAGGTTTCCGTAAGATTTGCTGTAAACAACTGTGTTTTCTGTTCCATGATGCAGCCACATTGAGCAAGTGGAGAGGACAAATAAATAAATAAACCAGGGGCAGTTTATTCTTGATAGCAAGTGGTGCTAAAATGCAAACTGGTTAGCTTGCACAAAACGTGTGTCAGATCTTAACAATGAAGTTTCCAAGTTTAACAGAATAACAGAATTGGAAAGGACTTTGGAGGCCATCTAGTCCAACCTCCCTCCCTGCTAGAGCAGACTCTATATCACTTCTGACAAGTGGCTGTCCAGTCTCTTCTTGAACGCCTCCAGTGATGGGGCACCCACAACTTCTCAAGACAATCTATTTAGTATTCTCACTGTCAGTAAATTTCTCCTTAGCTCTAGGTTGCTTCTCTCCTTGATCAGTTTCCATCCATTGCTTCTTGTTCTGCATTTCCAGTGTTGCATGAGACAAGCACATCTTCCTTCCCCTGTCCTGACCACTTTCTACAGAGGGATGATCGAGAGGATCCTGTCATAGAGCATTAGAGTCTGGTTTGGAAGCATCACTGCTTCAGACAGGAAGATGATGCAGAGAGTGGTGAGGATAGCAGAAAAGATCGTTGGCAGTTCCCTCCCTTCCACCCAGGACATAGCATTTAAGCACTGCTTGAGCAGGATCCGCAAGATTGTCTGGGACATTTCACATCTTCACACCTATTTTCCTTGTTACCTTCTGGGAGAAGACTTCATGGTATCTGAAGCAGAACATGCAGATTCAGTTTTGTTCTATAGAGTATTAACCTTGTGAACTCTGAAGCTTCCTCCTTCCACTATGTAATCAAGATGGACCGTGATTAATATTTATATATTATTTATATGTAAGGGTGTAGGTTTATTCACATGTTGTATATAGCATGTTTAAATGTGTGCTATGTATGTGTACGTAGGGACGCGGTGGCTCAGTGGGTTAGGACGCTGAGCTTGTCGATCGGAAGGTCGGCAGTTTGGCGGGTCGAATCCCGAGTGCCGCGTAACAGAGTGAGCGCCTGTTACTCGTCCCAGCTTCTGCCAACCTAGCAGTTCGAAAGAACGTAAAAATGCAAGTAGAAAAATAGGGACCACTATGGTGGGAAGGTAACAGCGTTCCGTGCGCCTTTGGTGTCTAGTCATGCCGGCCACATGACCACGGAGACGTCCTCGGACAAGCGCTGGCTCTTCGGCTTTGAAACGGAGATGAGCACCGGCCCCTAGAGTTGGAAACGACTAGCACGCATGTGCGGGGGAACCTTTACCTTTACCTTTATGTATGTGTACACTTTTGAGAGCAAACAACAAAATTTTATTTTTAATGTGTGCCAGTGTACCCACAGTAAAATAAAGACAATAAAGGTTATCTGTTCTATTCTATTCTACTCTACTCTACTCTACTCTACTCTACTCTACTCTACTCTACTCTACTCTACTCTACTCTACTCTACTCTATTCTATTCTATTCTATTCTATTCTATTCTATTCTATTCTATTCTATTCTATTCTATTCTATTCTATTCTATTCTATTCTATTCTATTCTATTCCTTTCCTCAGATGCTTTGGGAAATATTGGAATATTGCTGTCAGAAAGACTCATGGTCTTTCTCTTCTCTAGACTAGCCATGCCCAGTTCCTGCAACCGTTCTTCATATATTTTAGCCTCAGGCCCCTAATCATCTTTGTTACTCTCGTCTGCATTCTTTCCAAAGTTTCTACATCTTTTTTATAATATGGTGTCCAAAACAGGATACAGATTCCAGGTGACTAAGACTTTATAGAGTGGTATTATAACAGAATAACAGAGTTGGAATGGACCTTGGAGGTCATCTAGTCCAACCCCCTGCTCAGGCAGGAAACCCTATACCATTTCAGACAAATGGCTGGCCAGTCTCTTCTTTAAAACTTCCAGTGTTGGAGCATTCACAGCTTCTGGAGGCAGGTTGTTCCACTGATTAATTGTTCTGTCAGGAAGTTTCTCCTTAGTTCTAGGTTGCTTCTCTCCTTGACTAGTTTCCATCTGTTGCTTCTTGTCCTGCCTTCCGGTGCTTTGGCGAATAGCTTGACTCCCTCTTCTTTGTGGCAACCCCTGAGATATTGGAATGAATGAATGAATGAATGAAGAATGAATGAATGAATACAAGAAAGGCTGAGAAAACCTTCCTGTCTGTTTTCAACTATATCATTTCTATCACTCTCTCACCTTAATTAAGCTGTTTCCCCCTTAGGAAATTGGAAATGTTTTCCAGGAAAAAACAACAACAGAGAAGCAAAAGAGGGGAAAACTCTTTACTATGTCAAACTGAAAAAAATGTAAAATATAACTTAAGAAAGATAATAGATTCTATAATATCATTTCCAATTCTGGTGCAGGTACCTTGGAAGGTCTCAATTAAAAATCTGGCATTTCCATTTAAAAGGATCACATAATAGATGGAGGGAATCCTAGCATGATTAATGCTTGTTTTTAATCCTTGGCAATATGCACCTTTGTAACTCTCTGCTTTCAATAGCTGTAGCTATAAAGGGGTTTTAACTCTATCCCCCCATCTTGATTTTAGCTTGATTTTCTGGCTATAAGTGGCCATACGTGTCTTGTTGCAAGAAGGCAGAAAGGTTTTGTTCGGCATTGGACAGTTTTTAGGTTGCAAGGCTTCCATTAAGTTGTGGGCTTAGTTGTTTTATATGGGATTTCATGCAAATTTTCAATGTGGGCCTCAAGCTATGCCATTTGGAATTTTCCATCAAAATTTGACAGTAAACTGAAAAAGGCATTCTAGAAAATAGAAAAGTCTGAGGGTTTTGGTGGCTCTGGGGTTTCACAAAAGTCTTGGAAGAAACCTACGCAATAAAGTTAACTACCGCAAGGTGCAAAGGTGAACTTTGGCTTACATGAGAGTCAGGAAGGATGGCGAACAAGAGAGCATGGATCTCTTCACTCTCATTCACCAGGTAAGCTATTATTCCAAGGTCTAGGCAGGTATTCCCCATCCTATGCTTGCACATTTGATTTATGTTTCCCAAGAAAAGAAGTTTGCATTTCTCTCTCTTCAATGTCATTCCCTTATTTTCATTCTACTTCTCTAGGGTGCGGTGGCTCACAAGTTTAGGATGCTGAGTTGACGATCAGCAGCCTTGCATTCAAGACCCAGTTGCTGCCGCAGGACAAGGTGAGCTCCCGTCACACACTCCTGCTCCTGCAGACCCAGCAGTGTGAAAGTGGGTGATTGTGAGTAGATAAATGGGTACCACTTCAGTGGGCAACTTAATGGGGACATGAAAGGAGCCCCCAACTGGGCATCCCCTGGGCAGTAGTGATGTCATTGTTCAATCCTTTCAACCTGGAAGCACTTCGGTGCTCCTGACATGACAGTAGCACTAGTAGTAATCCCACTTCTCTAACCTATGAATATTATGAAGGATCTTCCCTTTATCTTATCTCCAGGACAATCCAATATTTGAGACAAAGAACGCAAGATGCCTTTGGCTTTATGCTCATCTTGTGGGCTTCCCAAGGATGTATTATTTGGCTGCTCAACTGGCTTGATCCAGCAGAATTTAAAATTTAAAACATGATTTCAAACTTTTGAGACTAGGTGCGTGAAAAACCGAAGGAAGATATCTAACAGAAGCATCTTAAGAAAAGGTATTCTCAAAAGTACCTATTACTGGGCATTGATTTGATTCCCTTATTCTTTGGTTTTTCCTCTCTTTTTTCCCCCCATAATGGCAGAGTAGATACTTTGATTCACCAGTTACTTAGAGTGAGCCACAGAACTGACATCTGAGGCAACTTAGTTGTATTGATTTCAACAAGGCTAAACTTTTTCATATGGTTTGTAAATGGCCTTGTGGGTCACCCTGAGCCTTTTGATATATACAAGTCTATTCCCAGCCAGATTAATACCACACTGTGAATGATCTCCAAGGTTAAACTGCTTTTAATTTTAGCTTAATTATGTGCAGAAGCACAAATAACTAACAGCATTGATCTGAACTTGGCACCAAAGACAGGTTCCAAATGGCAAAGCATATTAAAAGATCGAACTATTAAATACGGATAATGAGCAAAATAATTATGTGTTTCCATGCCGTAAAAGGTTAGACTTTAAAGTTGTCACAGTTCATAAGCAAGGAAAGATTTAATCCCACTCTTAATAAAATATTTATAAGATAATGCACGTTAATCAAAACAGCCACAATTAATTTGGGGTTAGGGAATATATTGTCCAAGATTTTCAGAGACAATTGGGGGAAGATTTTAACAGGGCATTTGTTTTCTTACTGAATAATGGATGACTCGCAGTCAGAAGCTTTTAAAATGCAGCTTAGCTTAGGATAAATAAGCATAATTGTAAGCAGTTATGCAGGATAAATATTCTAAGGCTGGTGGTGTTTCACATTCAATTCCAGAAAGAAGTTTTAAAGCTTTGGGATGTGCTTATATATACTGTAGCTTGAATGTAACCTCAATCTGCAACTCTTTAAAGCTGCCATGTCTAATCCACACATCTTGAAGTTGCTGAAGTTGGGAAGACTGCTGTAGCTTGAGCTGGTACCTGTATATGGCCCTAGAATCTGAAGTCCTAGAGCCATATATATAGCTCTCAACATTTTAGGTGTGAGTCCCATAACCCATCTAAAAGTGGCCATGAAGCTCATTCTTACCACAACAGTAAAAGTATGAAATAGAACTGAAATAATCATATTAACTGTGTTTCGTCTTAGTTTAAATTTTATTAAGTCAACATTTTATTTATCCTGCCTGGTTATCTACCTTGTTGGTTTGGCTCCACATATTTTGGTGTGTGTGTGTATGTTGTGTGACCTTTACTATGTCTCTCAAATGTGAACTGTGTCCTTCAACTAAAAAATAATGTACCCATGATGTGTAACTTCGTCAAGATTTTCTCATAATTTCCCTTGATGTTAGTGCATGCATAGGAGCTATTGTTGAACAACCCTTGTTGGCTGGTGTAAATATGCGTTTAGTACATTGTCGCTGAACTTTCAGTAACTGTTAATGTTTTTCATTCAAATAGCCTTTTAGGTGTACATGCTGAGTTCTAGAATGATACCTAAACATCTGAAGTGTTCCTATGATATACAGATGCATGTCAGTTGCCAAGCGCCGAAATTTTGATCATATGACCATGGGGATGCTGCAACAGTGCAAATTGGTTATAAGTCACTTCAGTGCTGTTGTAATTTTAAACAGCCACTAAACAAATGGTTGTAAGTTGAGGACTCCCTGTAATTGGTCCTTTAAGTGATCTCTGGGACCCAGTCAAGTGACCCCCATCTGGAAGAGGTCCAGAAATTCTGCAATTCATCTGACCAAAAGGGTCATCATCTTTGATTCTTTTACTTTATACAGCTTAGGACAGAACTGGCCAGCAGATGGAGACAGAGGCTAATTTCCCCCCCCCCCAAAAGCCATGAAGTCAACAAATTAGCAGTAGTAAAAATTAAAAAGTGCTTCTTCAATCCTTCCAAAACTTTTGGTTATGAGGTTTGTTCATAAGTCCTTACATGACTTGGCTTGCTACATATTATTTTTGCATGTTCCTTTCCCTTTTTTCCCATGAAGAAAGAAAGTTCCTTCTGTTGGTTTATCATCAGCATCTCTTTCACAGAAGAGAATATTTGTAGCTCATGGTTGAACTGTGGGTCCTTGGAGCTCTCTGAGCTTGGTGTGTCTTGGGAAGACCTCATTTCTACTCTTGCTCCTCCTTAGTCAACCTATCCCCAGAGACACTAAGGAGATGGCGGCTTTGCACTGGTAGGTCAGGTGTCCCAATCATGCTGCTCCTGAAAACACAACTTTTCTGGGAAGACTTTCAAACCCACAAAACTTTATTGGCAGTCCAAAACCACATCCAAGCCTATGTCAGTCTCAACATTGTCTAATATTTTACATGATTCTCATTTAATCTTTTGTAGTAATCACAGGGAGACTGACTTACTAAACCATTTGTTTAGTGACCTTCCAATGTTATAACAGCTCTGAAAAAAGTGACTTACGACCGTTTTTCACCTTTGTGACCATTGCAAGCATCCCCACGATCACATGATCAAAATGTCGGCGCTTGGAAACTGGCAGGCATTTATGACAGTTGCACTCTCCTGGATCATGTGACTATCATTACTAACTTTCCCAGCTGGCTTCTGATAAGCAAAGTCAATGGGGGAAGCCAGATTTGGTTAATGAACCTATGATTCGCTTAACAGTTGTAGCAAAACAGATCGTAAAACCAAGTGCAACTCACTTAACTCTCTTGCTTAGCAACAGAAATGTTGGGCTCAATTGTGGTCATAAGTTGAGGACTACCTGTAGGTGTTATATAGAACAGTGTATCTGAGTATATGTAGATCCACAGGTACATCCTTCTATTTCTGTATTTTATTTGCAAGTGAAGTGCTGAGTTGACAGGTTCTCCCAGACTCCAGATGAAAAGCTTTTCTCTGAACCATTATTGATTGGTGTAATTTCTGCTGCTTTCAATTTAGCCAGCTGTTTCACAATTAACTATCTGTCATGTTTTCTAAGACCAGAATTTCCTCCAAATGAAGGGTAACTGCTACTTCCTCCTCCTCCTCCTCCTCCTCCTCTGAAATAGGCTGGTTGTTGTTTTTCTTGTCTTGAAGATGAAACTCCAAATCAAAAGCAGGGACTTTTTTCCCATTAATCATCACAATAGTCGAAGGTGAATTATGATAAATAGCCCATTTAAATATGTTGGTGTTTAAAATTTCAGTAATGGATTTCTGTTTCTAAGGACCCAGATTGTTGGGGGCAATTAAGCTGACTTTGTAATAATGCCGCTTGGGGTGTGTGAAAGCCCTAATAAGCAGGCATATACATAGAATGAAGGCTACTGCTAAGTTTGTAAAGCCGTCCTGAGTCTTCGGAGAAGGGCGGGATATAAATGGAATTTTTTTTTATATATATATATATATATATATATATATATATATATATATATATATATATATATATATATATATATATATGTTAAATGTTTGTTAAGCATTCAGAATACACTTGCTTAGTCCCAAACAAATCTTATTTTCTGTTTCAGCCTAGCCCAAGGCCATCTACAGGCAGTAGCCACAGTAGTGGCAGCTCATATTTGTGTAAAAAAATTTTTTGGCTTGCTTTTATTCTTTGTTAGCAAGCCAATATATATATACCGTATATACTTGAGTATAAGCCGAATTTTTCAGCCCACTTTTTGGGCTGAAAAAATCCACTTTGGCTTATACTCCAGTGAACAAAAAAAAAAGAACTTACCGAGGACTTGCGCGCGGCCGAGGCTTCGGTGCTTCCGGGATCGCGCGCACCTCTCCCAAGCCGCCGCCGTCCGGAGACCTGCCGAAGTTTGGGGAGGTTGGGGAGGTGTGCGCGCACCTCCCCAAACCTCCCCAAACGTCGGCAGGTCTCCGGACCTCCGCGCCCTGCCTGCCTGCTTCTTTCCGCTGCCTGGCTGCCCTACGATGTAACCCGCTTCATGATAGAGTGCGACGCCTGCAAGGACTGGTTTCATGGCAGGTAACACAAAGCGGTCATTCTCGCCTTTCCCTCCCCCCCTCGCCCGCCCGCTCGCTTTTTTTTTCCTCTCAAGCATCACTGGACTGGGCCAGGGAAATCAGAGAGAAGCTGGGCGTGCAGCGTCACGGCAACGGCTGGAAGCCTCGCCCAGCTAGAGACAGAGAGGAAGGAGGGAGGGAGGGAGGGAGGGCGCGCGCAGGCAGAGAGGGTTTGGTCAGGGTGGCGGCAGCGGCGGCGGACACGGGGAGCTGAGGCGCCGTCCGGTAGGTAGAGGCCGTTATGGGAAGGAGGCGGGAGAAGGGACGTGTGGGGGAAGTACGGGGGCCGTGTAAACGGAGTACGTGCGGCGCCGCACGGGTCTGATAGAACTGGGCCGGCAACGGGTGCTTGTGAAGCGGCTGAGGGCTGGCTAGGAAGGGGGCGGCGGCGGCGGCGCTGGTGTTTTGCGGGTGGGACAAGGCTCTCGAGAGAGAACATGGTGGAGGCGGAACCGACCCCGCTGCTCCCTGCAGGGGAAAGAAGCCGGGCAAGCGCTGCTCCAGTCCTCGCTCTTCTTCCCTCTCCCGATTTTGCCTTCCTCTCCAAGATAAGTTCGAGCGGTAGGGGAAAGTTAGAGCCCCTTTCTGAGGCCGCCCCTTACTTGGGATTGTTGGGCGAGAAGGCGACGTGGGCATGGAGGAGGAAGTAAGTCGCGCTTTACTCGTCACTGCGGGGCGGGGAGAAAAAAAGTTCTTGCCGGCCGGACTTGGATGGCGGCAGCGGCAACAGCTGGGAGCCGCAGCCCCGCCTAGTCCGGCTGAGCTGAACCAGCTCAACACAAAGCGATCGGGCCTTTCCTCCCCCCCCTTTCCCTCCCCCCTCCCGCTCTAGGGCAGAGATCCCCTTCCTATCGCTCGGGGCCTTTCGTCTCTTTGGCTCGCCAGGGCTGGAGCGGCGAGAGCGAGCGGCAGAGGAGAGATGGTGGGCTTTCCTTTCCTTTCCTTTCCTTTCCTTTCCTTTCCTTTCCTTCCCTTCCCTTCCCTTCCCTTCCCTTCCCTTTCCTTTCCTTTCCTTTCCTTTCCTTTCCTTTCCTTTCCTTCCCTTCCCTTCCCTTCCCTTCCCTTCCCTTCCCTTCCCTTTCCGTTAGAGAGCTACCTTCGTGATTACAATGTGGAGTGGCCGACTGAGGCTGAAAGCACATTAGGTAGAACTTGAGACATGCAGGCAAATCCTGCTAAAGGGCTTTTCCCCCCCACTGGATCCGCGCTCCGCAAGCCTCTGCCGCTGGCGGAGGCTGGATCCGCGCTCCGCAAGCCTCTGCCGGAGGCAGGGCGCGGATCCAGCCGGCGGCAGAGGCTTGTGGAGCACGGATCCAGCCTCCGCCGGCGGCAGAGGCTTGCGGAGCGCGGATCCAGCCTCCGCCGGCATGCAGGCAAATCCTGCTAAAGGGCTTTTCCCCCCCACTGGATCCGCGCTCCGCAAGCCTCTGCCGCCGGCGGAGGCTGGATCCGCGCTCCGCAAGCCTCTGCCGGAGGCAGGGCGCGGATCCAGCCGGCGGCAGAGGCTTGTGGAGCACGGATCCAGCCTCCGCCGGCGGCAGAGGCTTGCGGAGCGTGGATCCAGCCTCCGCCGGCATGCAGGCAAATCCTGCTAAAGGGCTTTTCCCCCCCACTGGATCCGCGCTCCGCAAGCCTCTGCCGCCGGCGGAGGCTGGATCCGCGCTCCGCAAGCCTCTGCCGGCGGCAGAGGCTTGCGGAGCGCGGATCCAGCCGGCGGCAGAGGCTTGTGGAGCACGGATCCAGCCTCCGCCGGCGGCAGAGGCTTGCGGAGCGCGGATCCAGCCTCCGCCGGCGGCAGAGGCTTGCGGGGCGCGGATCCAGCCGGCGGCAGAGGCTTGTGGAGCGCGGATCCAGCCTCCGCCGGCGGCAGAAGCTTGCGGAGCGCGGTTCCAGCCTCCACCGGCGGCAGAGGCTTGCGGGGCGCGGATCCAGCCGGCGGCAGAGGCTTGTGGAGCACGGATCCAGCCTCCGCCAGCGGCAGAGGCTTGCAGAGCGCGGATCCAGCCTCCACCGGCGGCAGAGGCTTGTGGAGCGCGGATCCAGCCGGCGGCAGAGGCTTGCGGAGCGCGGATCCAGCCGGCGGCAGAGGCTTGCGGAGCGCGGATCCAGCCTCCGCCGGCGGCAGAGGCTTGCGGGGCGCGGATCCAGCCGGCGGCAGAGGCTTGTGGAGCGCGGATCCAGCCTCCGCCGGCGGCAGAGGCTTGCGGAGCACGGTTCCAGCCTCCACCGGCGGCAGAGGCTTGCGGGGCGCGGATCCAGCCGGCGGCAGAGGCTTGTGGAGCACGGATCCAGCCTCCGCCGGCGGCAGAGGCTTGCGGAGCGCGGATCCAGCCTCCACCGGCGGCAGAGGCTTGCGGGGCGTGGATCCAGCCGGCGGCAGAGGCTTGTGGAGCGCGGATCCAGCCTCCGCCGGCGGCAGAGGCTTGCGGAGCGCGGTTCCAGCCTCCGCCGGCAGCAGAGGCTTGCGGAGCGCAGATCCAGCCGGCGGCAGAGGCTTGCGGAGCGCGGATCCAGCCGCCGGCGACAGAGGCTCGATCCGCCGTTCTGCAAGCCTCCGCCGCCGGTTAATACCCTGTATTCAGCTCTGGGAAGTGGGGGGAAGGGGGAGAGAGGGGGAGTTTGGGAGGAGGGGCAGGGGGAGCTCCACGGTGCAAAAATAAAGCCCTGCCGCTCTTCGCGTTGCTTGCCCGACTGGCTGTCACGGGACCGCACGGATCGCCTCGCTCCCACCGGCAGCTGATTCCTTCGAGTTTGGTCTCGAGCGATTTTGCATTTTCTCCAGTGCTGAAAGCCACTCGGCGGATCCCAGCCTCGGCTTATACTTGAGTCAAGAACTTTTTCCAGTTTTTGGGGGTAAAATTAGGGGTCTCGGCTTATACTCGAGTCGGCTTATACTCAAGTATATACGGTATATATATATAATTTGGATTTATATACCGCACCTCTCCAGAAGGACTCGGGGCGGTTTACAGGGCAATTAAAACACTATATACAACACATAATATACAAAAATTAAAATAAATTAAACCAAGTAGCCCTAAACAATAAAACACGTTCTAAAATGTAAAATTTAAAATTTAAAATTTAAAATCCCAGTCCCTCAGTCCAGGCCAGCAAGTTCAAATAGCCAAGTCTTCAGGTCGCGGCGGAAAGAGCGAAGGTCGGGAGCCATCTGGAGCTCAACAGGGAGCTGATTCCAGAGGGCAGGCACGCCCAAAGAGAATGCTTTCCCCCTGAGGGCTGCCAGTCAACATTCCCTGACCGACGGCACCCTGAGGAGGCCCTCTCTGTGGGAGCGCCTATACACACACACACACACACACACACATATAAAAGGGATGCAGTGGCTCAGTGGGTTAGGACGCTGAGCTTGTTGATCAGAAGGTTGGCAGTTTGGCGGGTCAAATCCCAAGTGCCACGTAACAGAGTGAGCGCCTGTTACTCATCCCAGCTTCTGCCAACCTAGCAGTTCAAAAGCACGTAAAAATGCAAGTAGAAAAATAGGGTCCACTATGGTGGGAAGGTAACAGCTCTCTGTGCGCATTTGGCGTCTAGTCATGCTGGCCACATGACCACGGAGACGTCCTCAGACAAGCGCTGGCTCTTTGGCTTTGAAACGGAGATGAGCACTGGCCCCTAGAGTCAGAAACAACTAGCACGCATGTGCGGGGAAACCTTTACTAGCATTGATTATGTTACCTAGTTTGGGTAAGAAACATCAGCAAGAAAACAAGCAAGCTCTGAGAGCAACATGGACTTCACAGTAAGTTCAACCCAAACTCACTTTCTTAATTACTTTTGGATACAATGAATGTGCAGTCAAAAAGAGGTCTTTGGAAAAATTGGGACAAAGAAAACAACACTAGGTGAGTCAGACTTTCTTCTGAATTACAGAAGGTAAAACAAAGAAATGTTTAGATTTTTTTAAAACAGTAATAATATACAGTAATGACAAAATGCATTGTGTACTATATAATGTGCAGCTTTGCATTAGAATGAATTGATCTGCGGCTGAAACAATCAAGATTTGCCAAGGCTTTTGCTGGTTCCTTATTTCAAAAAGAAAAGACAAAAAGAACAAGGATGCTTTCATCTCTTGAAAACTCTCCTTCTAGCAAAAAATTATTTTATCAGTAGTCTGGTGACACATTACTTATGAAATAAGATCTGTCTCAAGGTAATGAATATTCAGATTAGTTTCCTCTCTTCTAATATATACTGTACACTTCAAGGAGTACATTTTAGGTTTATAAGCTGCTCTTCAAAATGTAGATATTTTCAGCATATAATTTTATAGGTTGCATTAGTGGAAAGATAAAAGGGATATCAAATTACTCTTTGTTTGGGACTGGAGACTGAAATAGATCAAATGTGCCAGGCCAGATGCCTGTATGGTAGTTCTCATTTAGCGACCGCCTCATTTAGTGATTGTTGCTAAAAAGCAACTTACCGATCATTCCTCGCATTTATGACTTGCCCAGTGTCTCTTTTCTCCTATTTTCATTTGCTGATTTACCTCACATGTCCCCAAAGGGAAAGAGTCTGAAGGAAGTAGCAAGATGCAGAGGAAAACTGAAGTAAAATTGTAAGCCCAGTTATAGTCACATAATTTTCATTTAGCAACTGTTTCACTTAATGACCGAATTGGCCGTCCCAGTTGTGGTAGCTAAAGGACTACCTGTAATGCATAGATGTTATCCTAGCTCCATGAGCCGAGATCCACATTCTTGGTCAATATCTGAAAGTGGTCCCCATTTGAGGAGAAAATCTCCATGTCTGCAGTTGTAACCACCCACCCATTCTATCCCAAATGGGGCACCAGAATTAAAGTTGTTGTGCAGGGGCACTGGGTGGAAGTGGGTGGTGGGGGAGAACAGTTGGTAAATAAAGATGGTAGCCGTGTCTGTGCAATTGAAGCCCCTCTCCTTAAAAGAGGAAGAGATTTCAGCCACATGGTCACAACTGCCATCTTTATTTTTTGACCCAAACATCCTGTTGGGAGCAAGTAAAACTGCCAATTACTCCAATGTTTCTATGGTGCAGTTGATATTCGTTTGGTGGAGATACACCTAATATCCCTGGACAGAAATTATTTTAAAACAATAACATTATACATTCTTATTTAAATGGTTTGTTAATGTATATTCTACATTTTTCCCCCACATGGTCAGCATATTACATCTAACTCATAACAGAAACCCATAATCCATAACAACAACCCTCTGAAGTTATTGCCCCCCTCAGAAAGGGCCCACAACTTGGGTGTCCTCCTGGATTCACGGCCTAATTTGGAAGATCATCTAACTGCCATGACCAGGGGGGCTTTTGCACAGGTTCGCCTGGTACGCCAGTTGCACCCCTTTTTGGACTGAGATGCCCTATGCATGGTCACCCATGCCCTTGTCACCTCTCGCCTGGATTACTGCAATGCTCTCTACATGGGGCTGCCCTTGAAGTGCGCCCGGAGGCTTCAACTGGTGCAAAATGCGACCGCGCGGGTGCTTATGGGAGTATTGAGATATTCCCATGTTACACCACTCCTGCGCGAGCTGCATTGGCTTCTGGTTGCCCTCTGGGTGCGATTCAAGGTGCTGATAATCACCTTTAAAGCCCTACATGGCTTAGGCCCGGGGTACTTGCGAGACCACCTGCTGCCAATGTCAACCTCCCATCGCCCGGTCTGCTCCCACAGAGTCGGCCTCCTCAGGGTGCCGTCGGCCAGGCAATGCTGGCTGGCGACCCCCAGGGGGAGAGCCTTCTCTGTGGCCGCACCGACCCTCTGGAACGAACTGCCCCCGGAGCTGCGGATGGCCCCTGACCTTCGGTCCTTCCGCCATGACCTAAAGACCTGGTTATTCCAACAAGCAGGCCTGGACTGATCATAGTTTTTAAATTTGTTTTTTTATTGGTTTAAACTGTTCTTATTTCTCATATTGTTTAATCCTCTTTTAATTTTTGTATTTATATCTTTTGACTTTTTATTGTTGTGAGCCGCTCTGAGTCCTCAGGGAGAAGGGCGGCATATAAATTTAATACACCTAAACCTAAACCTGAAGTAGATTGAGGTAAGAGAGAATAAGTAGTCCAAAGTTTTCTAGGGAGATTCTGTGGATGGGGGTGAGCTTATACTCCCAGTTGTATATTTTAATCACTCCGCCACCCTGTCTTTTTCTTCCTGCTGTAAATTGGATGGCTCTTCATTTTGAACCTGATTTCTGGCTTAAGTTTTCAATTCTATTAGGAATGGTGTCAGCAGGAAGAAGAAAACAGAAATAAATCTAACTAATGCAGCAATCAAGACTCATGGGGAAAATGCGTTCACAATGTTCACACCTTTTCCATGCATATTTTTTAAACAATAATCACATTGTTAACAAACCATAATGAAGCAGCATGACATGAATATATGAAAGGAAAACTCTAAAACAATTAAGGGAGAGAAAGAAAACAACAGAGATAGGGACAATCCCTTCAACTAAATTGACACTTCCATGCCAATCCTTCAAAACACTTTAAGCCCAACCAGCATTTGTCTGCACAGCAGCTGACCTTGAAATGCTGTGAACGTCACATGAATCAGTCCCAAAGGACCAGGAGATGGTGCAAAACATGGCATCTATCTGCACCTTGCCACCTCATCCATATCCAAGTAATAAGGAGACACATATGGCAGTTAGTACGTTTTAATAGAAGAGAAAGATGCTAAGGTGCTCTCTCATTGTTCAGTCTGATGCTTCTTTAGCAATGTTAATGGAATGGTA
Source organism: Vipera berus (assembly GCF_964194415.1). Classification (NCBI taxonomy): domain Eukaryota; kingdom Metazoa; phylum Chordata; class Lepidosauria; order Squamata; family Viperidae; genus Vipera; species Vipera berus. The sequence goes on along the minus strand of NC_138204.1, from coordinate 15,691,635 downwards.
AAACTATTTCTATGGGGCAGGAGAAAAACCCCTTGATTTGGGAAATTCTCATCAATCCAAAAATGCTTACCCCCAAATCCTCCAAACTCCCAATATTCCTAGTTGTAAACTAATTTCAGACCAATTTGCCATGCATTGCTCTCAAGTTGGTTCTGTTGCTAGCTGGAGGTACCCTAATGGCATGGATAGGAAACACTAGGATAGATGTTGCTTGAGGAGATGTCTTTAAGATGAGGATGGTGGTGATATACGTTTGGAGTAAGGATTCAAGTCTTCCAAATTCTTCAAGTGCCTTTTATGTTCCCAAGGACTTTGTCAGAAAAGCCCATATGATGATTTGCTTTCCTCTCAAGAAGGAAGAGTCTTTTAATTTCATGGCATGCAGTCATTGCCTGCAGTGATCTTGGAGCCCAAGAAAATAAAATCTTATCATTGCTTCCATGTTTGACAAGGAGGCTAGAAGCTACGTCTTGTGAAGAGAAATAAAAGGAACTGGCAGTGTTTAGCCATGGAAGTCACAAGAAATATGTTAGAACTGGTATCTTCCAGAAGAAAATCAAGACCTATTCTCTGTTTTCTTAAAGAATAGGATAAATTATGGTGGCTTTAAGAGATTTCAGTTCTATGTTAGGAAGACCTTCCTAACAGTACAATGAAAACAGTTTGCCACGAAAACAATTATTCGGGGAGGTTATGATTCCCCTAACCCAGATGTGTTCAAGGAGAGGCTGGACTGACACCGAACAGACAATTATATTTCATGATCTACATGATCCTTTTTTATGATTCTATGGCAGGTGTAGATAATTAATTTTCCCAAGAGAGACGTTCCTTGAGGACGGGCTCCAGCACAAGTCCAAAAGCTCAGAAGACTAAACCTCTGGTCTTGATGGTAAACTCAGATTGGATTCTGCAACATTATCCTGGGACAGGTATATTCGCCTACATTTGTGAAAAATTCAAACACTAGGATAGAAAATGTTCCAGTTAGATCAGAGGTCCCCAACCTTTTGGGCACTGGTTCCATGGAGAGAGGTTTTTCCATGGATCGGAGGTTGCATGGTTTTGTGTGCTGCCTGTATCTCACGGATGGGGCTTTGCTTGTTTGCACGGACCAGTTGCTGGCATGCCACAGCCCGGTACTGGTCCACAAACCGGGGGTTGGGTACCCCTGAGTTAGATGATGCAAAATGCTTGAGGTGGCCTATTTTAATGTTTTGTGTTTGCTTGTTTGTTTGTTCCTGAAGTCAATCTTCAGTTATCTCCTTCACTACTCACCAAATATTAAAACAGGAATGCACACAAAAACACTTCTGCAGCCATTTCTGATTGCTTTTCCCCCCCTCTCTATTGGACTAAACAGTGAGGTTCTCAAAATAACTGAGGTCAAAAAGGTAGCAGTTTCTGAAGCCATTAGAGCAGAGTGTCTCTATGACCTGGAAAATGAATCCATTGCCAGATGCTTCCAGTATCAAAGGTTATTGCAGAATTTTTATTTCTTCCCAAACATTTATCCATTCCTGGCTCAGGTGGTTTGTGCAAATATTATATCTTTCCACATTAACTGTTCAAACACTCCATATCAATGTTTTTTGTCTTTCCTTTCCTTTCCTTTCCTTTCCTTCCCTTTCATTTTCTTTGTTATCCCAATCCTTTAAAATGATTATCTTCATAGGAATTTGAAGTTATAAAAGATGGATGAATATATAGTATCTGCCTTTCAATATTGGCTTTCAGGATGATGGTTTGACATCATAAGCTTTTAGGATGGAAGGCAGGAACATAACTGCAGTTAAGTATTGTTAAGCCCAGTATTTATTTTAAAGATGATGGGTTATGAATTAACTGAACTCTCTCTCTCTCTCTCTCTCTCTCTCTCTCTCTCTCTCTCTCTCTCTCTCTCTCTCTCTCTCTCTCTCTCTCTCTCTCTCTCTCTCTCTCTCTCTCTCTCTCTCTCTCTCTCTCTCACACACACACACACACAGAATAACAGAATTGGAAGTGACCCCCTGCTCAAACAGACTATCCTATACCATTCCAGACAAGTGGCTGTCCAGTCTCTTTATAAAAGCCTCCAGTGATGGAGCACCCACAACTTCTGAAAGCAAGCCATTCCACTGGTTATTTGTTCTTACTGTTATGAAATTTCTCCTTAGTTCTAGGTCGCTTCTCTCTCTGATTAGTTTCCATCCATTATTTCTTTATCTTGGAAAATAGGTTGGCCCTCTCTTCTTTGTGACAGCCTCTCACATATTGGAACACTGCTATCATGTCACCCCTAGCTCTCCTTTTGACTAGAGTAAAAAAGGTAAAGGTAAAGGTTCCCCCGCACATGTGTGCTAGTCGTTTCCAACTCTAGGGGCCGGTGCTCATCTCTGTTTCAAAGCCGAAGAGCCAGCGCTTGTCCGAGGACGTCTCCGTGGTCATGTGGCCGGCCTGACTAGACGTCAAAGGCGCATGGAACGCTGTTACCTTCCCACCGTAGTGGTCCCTATTTTTCTACTTGCATTTTTACGTGCTTTCGAACTGCTAGGTTGGCAGAAGCTGGGATGAGTAACAGGCGCTCACTCTGTTATGCAGCACTCGGGATTCGACCCGCCAAACTGCTGACCTTCTGATCGACAAGCTCAGCGTCCTAACCCATCCTGCAACCATTCTTCATGTGTTTTGGACTCTAGTTCCCTAATCATCTTAGTTGCTGTTTTCTGCACTCTTTCTTTTTATCTTTTTATCCTCTACATCTTTTTATAATATAGTGATCAAAACTGGATGCAATATTCTAAGTGTGGTCTTATTATGGCTTTATAAAGTGTGTATGTGTGTAGAAAAATAGGGACTACTATGGTGGGAAGGTAACAGCATTCCATGCGCCTTTGGCATCTAGTCATGCCGGCCACATGACCACGGAGACGTCCTTGGACAAGCGCTGGCTCTTCAGCTTTGAAACGGAGATGAGCACCGGCCCCTAGAGTTGGGAATGACTAGCAGGCATGTGCAGGGGAACCTTTACCTTTACACACACACACAAACACACACACACACACACACACACAAATTTAATTAAAATGCAAAAACAATATAATGCAATACTATGAAATGGGTCTAAAGAATTGCCTCCTTTTTTTCTCTTTGCATGAAATTATTCATTTCAATCCAGATTATTGGCTCATTTTATCCATCCTGGACCACTGTCACTGATAGGTCTTAGGCAAACATCTGGAAATTTCTTTAAGTGGATATGCTGGAGGCTGAATATGAACTCTGATAGTTACACACATTCATTGATATACGTAGCTCATGCTTTTCTGCAGAAAATTCCAAATTCAATCTTAATCATGTCCCATAGGCCGGTCAGAGAATAGATACTAAGACTTAAATTCAGAATCATGTATTTTTCCCCATTAGGGAGAAGAAAATAGCTAAAGTTTTTTAGTAGGGGAACAAAAGAGAAATAAATGAAACCAATTAATTCCCCCCACACATCCACCTTCCTAAATTAATAATAGCAAGTTTCAGAAGGTGGATTTAAATTGCTTTCCCTATAAAAGGCATGACTCATAAAGAATTACAAGCAATGTGAAGATTGGTCTTTACCCTTTATGTTCAATATTGCACAAACTTTGCGCTCAGTCGGGACAAACATGCAAATAATAGAGAAAAGTAATAGAAACCTAAAGGTTGATTATTTGAACAGGAACCTTTTGGTTTCCTTCAAAATGCTGCTGGAGCTATGAAACCCTATTAGGAATGGAAAATCCCTTAAGTGGGGGCTAATGTAATCAAGACATTGAGACATCTCAGATAGAATAATTTTGCTGTCACTGAGACCTATACGCAGGATAGGCAGCCCAGTGTTACAATCCAAGAAGACTTTCAATCAACTCTTTAGCAATAGCATTAATTACTGCAAGCACTTGACAGCCAATATCATTGACACAGGCAGAGGGGGAGGAATAAACGAAAGTGGGGGAAAAACAATATTTTTGGAGACATTTTGAAAAGTCACCCCAGAGGTTTCTTAGGAACATCAAATACAGGTAGTCCTCAAGTTACGAACACAATTGAGTCCAAAAGTTTATGCTGCTAAGTGAAACATTTGTTAAGTGCGTTCGCCCCATTTTACAACTTTACTTGCCACAGTTCTCAAGTGAACCATTGCATTTGTTAAGTTAGTAACAAGGTTGTTAAGTGAATCTGGACTGCCCGTTGATCTTGCTTGTCAGAAGGTAGCAAAAGCTAATCACGTGACTCTAGGATACTGCAGCCATCGTAAATATGTTTCCTGTTGCCAAGCAATCTGAATTTTGATCATGTGATCATGGGGATGCTGCAACAGCCGTAAGTTACATAAGGAAAAGGAACAACTTGTCTCCAGAAGTTGTGAATGCTCCAACACTGGAAGTTTTAAATAAGAGATTGGACAACCATTTGTCTGAAACAGTTTCCTGCCTAAGCAGGGGGGTGGACTAGACGTCCTCCAAGGTACCTTCCAACTCTGTTATTCTATTCTATTCTATTCTATTCTATTCTATTCTATTCTATTCTATTCTATTCTATTCTATTCTATTCTATTCTATTCTATTCTATTCTATTCTATTCTATTCTATTCTATTCTATTCTATTCTATATTTTTTCCAGTGCCATTGTAACTTTGAACTATCACTAAATGAACTGTTCTAAGTTGAGGTCTACCTGTATTATACCTTTCCCAGAAAAGAACGGGGGAATAGGAAAAGTCGGAGGCTTTGGGCATCTTTGAAATGATTAAAAAATCCCATTTAACTATTGGTGAATATACAGGTCAAGCCAGCATGACAAATTCCATGAAATTAGCATCCTGCAGATGACATGAACTTCAGGGCAATGTCAATCTGTCCCACATCTATTCCTTTGGCTGCAAGCCAAATCAGAGTCAGGACCACAATAAGTGTGCAGATTTCCAGAGAGTTATTTATCATTCAAAATGAGCTAGAGGTCTCGCCTGTCCTCAGTGAGTTTTTCCAGTATCATTGATCCTTGTCTATTCTCAGACTGTGTTCACACAATGTACATATTGATGGTTTGATGTATTGTGAAAAACAGAAAAGTGGCCGACTCAACAGTGATTCAGTTAAGCACAGAGAAGCACATTGTGCCTCAAAATGAAGAAAAAAATCTCTTCTGGAATGGAGAATTTTCTGCTAAAGCCTGTAAATCTGGCCAAATTTTTGATGATCTGGGATAGGAAGTTCATGCATTGTCAGCCGTTCAGTGAACCTGAACAGATTTAGGTCTGACTCACAATGCCATGCAGCTTTGCAAAGTAGGAGAACTCTGTTTCCATTCTTACCCAAGAGAATTAACTCCTCCTCCCGTAAAAAACCAAGATTAAGGCGTGCATAAGGGGATTGTTCTCTCATTCATGCAATGTTTGTCTTGACTTTTTATATTGGATTACTAGAGACTTATCAGAAACTGCTTGATCAGAGCATCCTGTGTAAGCAAGACAATGAGGTACACACAGCACACTATTATATAGTATTCTTGCCTGTAAGGATCTTCAGCCCGTTCTAGAAAATAATGGCTTGCTAGAACTCCCTACCACAAATCAGAATTCTACATGTTAATTCCATGATCATCTTGAACAGATGGCCCACCGTATCCCCATTTTTCATATTCAGTGGTATAAACCACCTGCTATAAACAGGAGAACTGGCAATTAACTATGGGTGATTTTTGAACATGTACAATACATCTCATGTTATTGTAAAATTGTAAAATCTGGGAAAGAAAGCCATTAGTTTCTGAACACATCAGTTGGGAAGAGAAACATTAGTTCAGAAACATTAATTTTGGACAAATGTTTACAATTAACAAGTAGTTTCATTTCTAATTGAGTCAATATGAGTGCACTATATCTAATCTTATCCAGAATGTTATTATGCCGAAAGGGTAAACTAAGCTAAAGAAGAATATAATAAGATTAAATCACATTTTTTGCACAGTGCTTAGGTGTTTTTGTGTATCCAAAATGGCTGTGTTCTATGGAAGGTATCCAAAACAACTGTAGCTCACATTGGCAAAAAGCTTAGGGTAAACCCATAGGTATTACCGCCTGTGAACGTGCACAGGAGTGCAACCTCAGTATACTGTTGTCATTGCTGTTGCTGCTATTAAAATCATCCTGTGCATGGCTTTGTACAGAACACAAAATGACTAATTCCTGACACAAATAAAACCTAAAACTGAAGACACTAGAAACAGTTACAAGCCATGAGAATTAGGGAGTTGTGGAATAGGTGGGTTTAATATAGGTGGGTTTAATATAAGATTCAAAGGAAATGAGAAAAGTGTGAGGAATAGTGCCATTCCAATCAAGAGATCTTTGGCCAACTGAAGATAATGGAAGTGGAAGAGCAGAAATCACAGGCAATGAAAAACAGAGAGGAGCACAATCGTGAAGGATTTTGAATGGAAAATGATGAATTCTCTCTTGGATCCAAACAATAACAGAACATCCAAGAGCCAAAATTATTTAAAGAAGGTCATTACCATCAGCAAGGTGGAAAGGCTAGTGATTTGGGAAGAGAGAAGCTGAGAGCTAATGTTTTCTCAAGGCAGAGATGTCAGTTATGTCAACAATCAATAACCACTCAGCTTCAAAGGCACACCACACAGCACAAAAATGTTCTTTGGAATGTGGGAAAGGAAAAAAAAAGAAGAATCAAATTTAAACCACTATATACTGTATGTATATGTATATGTATATATGTCTAGATATATATTTGTGTGTATGTGTGTGTGCGTATACACACAGAGAGAGAGAGTATATAAACACACTCACACACACACACACACACAAACACACACATATATACATATACATATGTAAAATATCATCATCTACATCATCTCTCTCTTTCTCTCTCCTGTATCTATCTATTTATCTCTATATATCTACATATCTATATGTACCGTATTTTTCGGACCATAAGACGCATCTGACCATAAGACGCACCCAGTTTTTAGAGCAGGAAAACAAGAAAAAAAATATTCTGAACCAAATAGTACCGGTATAATAAAACAGGGCTTTTCAACCTTTTCATCCATTGTACCACTTTTAGGACAAGGCAATGTCCAAGTACCACCAGTGGCCCAGCAAGGTGTCAAAAACTTGACCCCGCCCCCAAAAAGGGAAAAAAATGATATAGGTAGTCCTCGACGTATGATTCACTTAGTGACTGTTCAAAGTTACGACAGCACTGAAAAAAGTGACATGACCATTTTTCACACTTATGACCGTTGCAGCATCCCCAGGGAATTGATTGCTTGGCAATCAATTCATATTTATGATGGTCACATTGTTCCAGGGTCATGTGATCACCTTTTGCAAACTTCTGACAAGCAAATTTAGTGGGGAAACCAGATTCACTTAACAATCATGTTACTAATTTAATTTCTCTCTCTCCTTCTCTTTCTCTCCCTCTCCCCCCACCCTTTCTTTCTCTCTCCCTTTCCCTCTTTCTCTCCCTCTTTTTCTCTTTCCCTCTATTTCTCCCTCTCTCTCTCTCCATTTCCCTCCCTCTTTTTTTCTCCTTGTCTCTCTCCCTCTTTCTTTCTCTCTCTCTCCCTTTCTTTCTTTCCCTCTCCCTCTTTCTCTCTCCCCCTCTATTTTTCTCCCTTTCTTTCTCCTTCTCTCTCCCTCTTTCTCTCCCTCCCTATTTCTTTTTCCTTCTCTCTCCCCGTCTTTCTCTCCCTTCCTATTTCTTTCTCCTTCTCTCTCTCCCTCTCTCTCTCTATTTCTCTCCCTCCCTCTCCCATTGTCCCTTCCTTTTTTCCTTCCTTCCTTCCTTCCTTTCCTCCCTCTTTGTCCTTCCCTCTTCGCGTTAGAGCAGTACCCGTGGAGGCGGCCCTGCGGCCTGGCTTTCTCTTGCAGAAAGCAAGCTGAAATGGAGCGAGGGATATTGACAGGAACGCGAATTGGCCGATCTTGCGCTCCTGCAATCTCCCTCGTTCAGTTTCAGCTTCCCTTGCTACAAGAGAAAGCAGGCTGAAATGGAGCGGGGGAGATTGCAGCAGCGTGAGATCGGCCAATTCGTGTTCCTGGCAATCTCCCTCGCTCCGTTTCAGCCTGCTTTCTCTTGTAGCAAGGGAAGCTGAAACCGAGCGAGGGAGATTGCAGGAGCGCAAGATCGGCGTTTCTCAGCACATGCCAATTTGCGCTCCTGGCAATCTCCCTTGCTTTCCACTTGCGGAGGTTGGGGCTGGCCATACGGATCACCTTCGGACCATAAGAAGCACCCTCGTTTTCCCCCCCACTTTTTGGGGGAAAAGTGCGTCTTATGGTCTGAAAAATACGGTATATAACTACATCAATCTATCTATCTATCTATCTATCTATCTATCTATCTATCTATCTATCTATCTATCTATCTATCTATCTATCTATCTATCTATCTATCTATCTATCTACAGTATCTATCTATCTATCTATCTATCATCTATCTATCTATCTATCTATCTATCTATCTATCTATCTATCATCATCATCATCATCATTAAGGTTTGCAAAGTTAGAGATTGGAGATTTACACCTGAGTCTTGGTCCAGAGATCCTGACATCAGGAAGGAAGTGAAGACACCAAGAAGGCTAGAAAAGTTGTTTAGGTGGGAGATGATTGCCCTATGGAAGGCTCAAAAAAGTCAGCATTGGTGGCCATGACTGCAACTGAAGTCATCCGCTTGACTTTTTTGATTCCTATGCAGAGGTATTTAAGTACACTGATCATTCATCAGACCTACATCTCTGTGTTAAACAATGGGGAACACAAGTAAATGGGAATTATTGCTGCATGTATATTATTGTTCCAGCTTGGCATATGGGAAGCCTGCTGCCCATTTTCCAACAATAGGTGTGAGAATTCTCCAAATGCCCAGCAATCCCTGTTTGTTTTATTCTCTCAAGGCTCCAGGAATCTGGTCAGTTATTTTTTTCCTCTTTAGCCAGCACTTCTCAAGTCTGATCTTGATTAATGAGAGTCTCTCCTGAAGTCCCAGTATTTTCCTTCGATGGATGCAGTTGTGCTGAGCGAGCACAGAATCCGTGAATAAAATAGACCTTCTGACTTAAGGCTTCTCACACTGTGTCTCTGTGGATTTTCCTCAAAAGAATATTCTTTAGAGCCAAGTCACGTTGTTAGTCAAGTCAGACTGCAGAAGAATTTTGGTCCCTGCAGGGGACAAAACATGTTCACACTGGCAGGAAAAGGATGATGCTTCTTGTACCAAGTGACACAATCGATGTGTTTCTGCCAACTGAGAGTGTAAGTTCTCTGTTAGCCATAGAAAGAGGGCAAACTTGCAGTGACATTCAATGGGGATGTGATAAAAAGCGATCTTCTCCTGTGTGGTGAAATCATTGTAGACGTACTGTAATCAGGATAGGCCAACCAGGAATTCAAATGATACATGACCGATGTTCTACTAATGGCATAGGTTCATAGCAATCAGACTGGACAATTACCTCACCAACTTTTAGGATTTGCAATTTTATATAAAGTAAAGGAGAGAAAACGTATTCCACCCACCCTCCAGTTATTGGGGACAAGTTATATAGAATGTATAAAGGTATTTCAAATGAATGTTGAAAATATAAATGTAAAGAAGGGACTTTTTACCATTTATGGTGGACATGTGTTAAGGCAAAGAAATATTGGAGTAGGATTCATATTCTAATACAGAAAATTCTTAAAGTGAATATAAAGATAAAACCAGAAAGTTTTTTGGGGGGGCTTAATGGAAAAAGACTTGGAATTTTTTTGGGGGAACTTTGATGTTATATATGCTGACAGCAGCAAGACTACTTTATGCACAAAAATGGAAAGATATTTCAATCCCCACAATGGACGAATGGCTGCAAAAGCTGATGGAGTAAGTAGAGACGGCCAAATTGACGGCTTTGAGTAAAGAAAAAAATATAAGCACTTTTGTTTCTACTTGGAAAATGCTTCTGGATTTGTGCTTGAGGTGGAAAAAAAATGAAACTTTGATTTTGGGTTTTGTTGATTAGATAGATTCCTTGTTATAGTAATGGCTAATTTGTACTATTATATAAAAGTAAAGAGCTGAGGTTTTATGTTATTGCTTTGTTCTACTGCATTGCGAAGGTTGTTGAGAGCGTGGTGGCGCATCAGCTCCCTTTGTTCCTGGAGGAAGCTGATTATCTGGACCCGTACCAATCGGGCTTCAAGCCCGGGCACAGCACGGAGACGGCATTGGTCGCCCTGGTGAATGATCTCTGGCGGGCTCGGGAAAGGGCTTGTTCCTCTGTCCTAGTCCTATTAGACCTCTCAGCGGCTTTCGATACCATCAACCATGGTATCTTTCTGCGGCGTCTCAGGGGGTTGGGAGTGGGAGGCACCTTTTTACGGTGGTTCTCCTCCTACCTCCTGGGATGTTCGCAGACGGTGTTGGCAGGAGGGCAGAGGTCGGCCTCGAGGCCTCTCATTTGTGGAGTTCCTCAGGGGTCAGTCCTCTCGCCTCTCCTGTTCAACATCTATATGAAGCCACTGGGTGAGATCATTCGTGGTTTTGGGGTTGGGTATCATCAATATGCTGATGATACCCAGCTTTTCATCTCTAACCCCAACCAACCCCTGTGATGCCCTCGATGTGATGTCCCGTTGCCTGGAGGGAGTTCGGGTCTGGATGGGGAGGAACAGGCTTCGGCTCAACCCCGACAAGACTGAGTGGTTGTGCGTGCCGGCATCTCGGGAAATTCAGATTATTCCACCTCTAATCATGGGGGGTGAGGTATTACCCCCGTAGATAGGGCTCGCAACTTGGGTGTCCTCCTAGATTCACAGCTCTCCTTGGAAGATCATATAGGAGCTGTGACTAGGGGGGCCTTCGCCCAGGTTCGCCTGGTGCACCAGTTGCAGCCCTAACTGGACCGGAATGCCTTGCGTACAGTCACTCATGTGCTCGTGACCTCTCGTTTAGACTACTGCAATGCTCTCTACATGGGGCTGCCCCTGAGGACTACTCGGAGGCTTCAGCTGGTGCAGAATGCGGCCACGCGAGTGGTGGTGGGGGTTTCCTAATACTCCCATGTAACACCTCTACTCCGCGAGCTGCATTGGCTTCCGGTTGCCCTCCAGGTGAGATTCAAGGTGCTGGTAATGACCTATAAAGCCCTAAATGGCATGGGTCCGGATTACTTACAGGAGCACCTGCTGCCGGCATCAACTTCCCTTCGTCCAGTGCGCTCCCACAGAGAGGGCCTCCTTAGGGTGCCGTCGGTCAAAGAGTGTCAACTGGCGACCCCCAGGGGGAGGGCATTATCTGTGGGCTCGCCAGACCTTTGGAACTGTTTACTGGTTGAGCTCCAGATGGCTCCTGACCTTCGCTCCTTCCGCCATGACCTAAAAACTTACTTATTTGAACAACCCGACCTGGTCTGATGGGTTTGGGGTATTTTAATATTAATTTTATTAATTTTTATTGTAATTGGGCTATTATTTAATTCTTTCTTAACTTTTGTACATTGTATTTTTATTGTATTTATTGCCCTGTACACCGCCCTGAGTCCTTCGGGAGAAGGGCGGTATAGAAATTAAATTATTATTATTATTATTATTATTATTATTATTATTATTATTATTATTATTATTATTATTATTATTATTATTATTATTATTATTATTATTATGAATTGGAAGTCAATGCCTTTCTCTCTCTCTCTCTCTCTCTCTCTCTCTCTCTCTTCTTTCTACACTTCTCCTTGCCCCCTTTCCCTTCCTTTTCTCCCCTACTATTTGCTTTTGTCTTCTTGTATTTTATATTATAAACTAATAAAAATGGCAAACAGGGAGTTATTGGTCACTCCATAGAGAAAGGGACAAAGTTCTGAAAATGTGGTCAGCTCCTACCCCAAAAGAAGGAGAGGTGGAGACACAAACAGGACTGCAAAAATTAGGCAGAAGGCCATCGCTTTTCATCTCTTTAATCCATTCTTCAGTACTTCTGAAAGAACGTTAAAAGTGCCTTAGAATTCTAATTTTTCTTTCTTTTTTACTTAAAGAAGGAAGTTGACCCATCCTCTTTAAAATGAGCCCATTACCCCCCACACACACACACACATCTCTCCTGAGTGGGCGGGGAAGCAGCAAGGTTGGCCTGTGATTATTTGGCTCAAAAAACCCCTCCCAACTTGCTTTGTCCTATTGTCTCTGGCTGACCTTGGCTCCATCATAGTCCATTTAAAATAGTGGCATGCTTAATTAGCTCTCTTTTTTCATGCACTGTAAAAGTGTTTGCCATCACTAATGCGTAGGAACTCAGTTTTTAAAACACAAGCAAATAATTTTAGGCAATGAACCTACTCAATTGCGATCAGCAAACAGGACCCATCCTGCAGCCAGGAGCTTGACAGCTCAGTTGTGTAGGACGAGACTTTTTTTCTGCGGGGTTCCTAGATTATGGGAAGAGTTGGGCTCCTTCTATTCTAGTGTTTGGGGAAATTATGATAAGCATCTCACTTTTATCAAGCTTCTAACTGCTAAGTGTTGTAGCAACTGATTTGCATTTTGATTTTAACTGTGTTACTTTTGGCTGTGTTTCATACTTGATATATTTTACTGTAATAAACTACTTTGAACAGCGGAATAAACCAAAGGATGGAGTCTCAATTTAATAATTGATATCCAGAAATCCAGATGGCCCCAATTCTGTTGGCCTTTCATAAGGCACCGAAGTATCTTGGAGGATTGGTTCATGGCTGCTCATTTGTGTTGTTGATTGTAAAACAGAATGATCTTTTTGGACCTCAGGCACACGATATATATCGGTCAACTGTGGATTAAATTTCTTCTTAATTGATTTGTTCTGTTGCTTTCTAGTTTTAATTTCTCATTTGCTGCCTAGAGTTGTAGTGAGATGGGAAGCCAGACAAATTGTTTGAACAGGGGGGGGGGAAATGGAAATAACTCGGATGATTTCTAATCCAAATAATTTGGACCCTGGATTTAGTAGCCTAATAAGGATGAGCCTTTCCCACAAGAACTTTTTAATAAGATGCCACTTATTTCAAAACTTGATAAGCTATCAGCATTGGAAGACTGAGACATATCCTGCACCTAATTTTTGCTTTAGCACAATCTCTACGTTTTGTGCTGTGAAAAGGGGTGGTTCTTGCAAACATTCAAACATGGGAATTGATCCAAACTTCAAAAGCTCTACTATATTTATTACAGTTTGAGCTCCCCTTTTCTGCAAGCAGCTTACCACTAAATCTAGAGTGATACTAGGGAGGTAAGGAAGGGTTCAAGGGAGGTCACAAAATTGTGAGGAATTCATGAATTGTGCCATTTGCATCAATTGTGCATGAATTATGCAGATTACATATTTACATAATTCACATCTATTTTGGCGTCATGCTCAGATCACACTCATGAAATGATGTCCTGATGCATCTGATATCACTGTAGCTTGTATCAGATGCTTGTTGTGAGTTCAGCCCAATCACTTTATGGTCTTCTTAAATTTATACCACCCTAGAAAGAACTGTGAGTTGCTGGTAGAGAAATGATACACAGCCTTCTGTTTTCCCTTCCTACTTGACATTTCATTCTCAGAGCTATCCTGTGAGGCCAATTATGTTACGAGATACAATCTAGGTTCACAGATTGCGCTAAATGAAAATATAGGTTCCTTAATCGTGGTCTAGCATGCAGTAAGAACTCAGCCACTAGGATGGAGACCCAACACATATTGGCAAACATTACTCTGGGTTTCCCAGCCAAGTCTGTCTTCTCAGATGACCTTAGTTTGTGGCCAACTTCTCCTTATCTTTTGTCCTTGTTTTCTCCATTTCCGTGTAAAGTTGGGCACCAGATAACTTTATAAAGCAAGGAAAGGAAAAAAAAGGCACAACTCATTTTTTTTTAAAAAAAAAGCACCAATATTGATTTGCAAACTCATAAAGTAGGGCACAAGAGCACAATTCTGTTATCATTTCTTAAAACTGGATAAGCGATACTTCTTTTCCATGCCTGAAGCTAGGAACTGTTCTGAAATAAGAGTAATTAAATGCTAACACAGACAGCTGTAGAGAGAGAGAGATAAAGAGAGAGTTACACAGAATGTTGTCAAGAGGTTTTGGAAACAAGAAGGACTAAGTTCAGACCCAGGGAGAAAGCTGCAGAAATGGAAATTCTGCCCAACAACAGGAAAGGATGGGGGGGGGGACCAAAAAAAAAAAGAAGCGGAGGGATCTGTGTTCTTGCGCATATATATATATATATATATATATATATATATATATATATATATATATATATATGTGTGTGTGTGTGTGTGTGTGTGTGTGTGTGTGTGTGTGTGTGTAGTTTGGCGGGTCGAATCCCGAGTGCCGTGTATCAGAGTGAGCACCTGTTACTCATCCCAGCTTCTACCAACCTAGCAGTTCGAAAGCACGTAAAAAATGCAAGTAGAAAAATTAGGGACCACTATGATGGGAAGGTAACAGCGCTCTGTGCGCCTTTGGTGTCTAGTCATGCCGGCCACATGACCACGGAGACATCCTCGGACAAGCGCTGGCTCTTCGGCTTTGAAATGGAGATGAGCACCGGCCCCTAGAGTTGGAAACGACTAGCACGCATGTGCGGGGGAACCTTTACCTTTATATGTATATATATGTATATGTATGTATGTATATGTATTTCCTGTTGTTGGGAAGAATATATATATGAGGACTAAATGGCAATTCTAAGTAACAATCAAGACAGGCAATTGTAATTGCTTTCAAGTGAAAGAATGTACCTTCCAGCCAATGCCAAACAGTAGGAACAAGTGCAATTCATTCAATTATAAGGAACCCTTCGGCATCTTTGAAACTTCAGGAAGTTTATAATGGCCTATGATTTTGCAAGGAAACTACTGAGCGGGCCATCTTTCAAGTGCAAAACTTTTGAGGGCTCCCCAGAATTTGCTGCTTTCATCAGAAGGATGAAAGTAGCATTGCTCTATCACGTTGCAAGCTCCAGCCTACCTTTGTGCAATGAGGCATGTTGAAAAGGGCTTGAACTGCAATCTCTGAACAGGTATCTTTTCTCATGCTGACCCTCTTGGGTTCCCTTTCTGAAGGCCACCGGGCTACTCACCTTCCTTCACCTGACCCAAAACAAGCAGAAAAGGAAAATTATCCACAGTAGGCAGCTGCCAGTCATAAAAATGTTACTGTATTTATTGATATCTGATGAATGCTCTGGTTCTGAAAGAAAAAAAAGTTGATGTAATCCCAAGCCCATTTGTCTTCCCTGTAAAGTGTGACATTGCCTATCTTTTTTGAATCACTAGTGGGGCTCACAATTTTGTGGGATAGCCAGGTCAACTTTTATGAAATTCTTGATTTCCCTTGCTGTAGCCTGAAATGCCTGTGTCTATATGTGTGTGGATAGATGCACACCCATGTATATATGTGTGCGTGTATACACACATATATGTGTGCGTGTATACACACAAACAAGGGACATGGTGGCTCAGTGGGTTAGGACACTGAGCTTGTCGATCAGAAGGTCGGCAGTTTGGTGGGTCGAATCCCAAGTGCCGCACAACAGAGTGAGCGCCTGTTACTCGTCCCAGCTTCTGCCAACCTAGCAGTTCGAAAGCACGTAAAAATGCAAGTAAAAAAATAGGGACCACTACGGTGGGAAGGTAACAGCGTTCCGTGCGCCTTTGGTATCTAGTCATGCCGGCCACAGGACCACGGAGATGTCCTCGGACAAGCGCTGGCTCTTCGGCTTTGAAACGGAGATGAGCACCGGCCCCTAGAGTTGGAAATGACTAGCATGCCTGTTACTGGTCCCAGCTTCTGCCAACCTAGCAGTTCGAAAGCACGTAAAAATGCAAGTAGAAAAATAGGGACCACTACGGTGGGAACATACGCTGGATCATGGAGAAAGCTAGAGAGTTCCAGAAAAACATCTACTTCTGCTTCATTGACTATGCTAAAGCCTTTGATTGTGTGGATCATAACAAACTGTGGCAAGTCCTTAAAGAGATGGGAGTACCAGACCATCTTATTTGTCTCTTGAGAAACCTATATGCGGGCCAAGAAGCAACAGTGAGAACTGGACACGGAACCACTGATTGGTTCAAAATTGGGAAAGGAGTCCGGCAAGGCTGTATACTGTCGCCTTGCCTATTTAACTTATATGCAGAGCACATCATGAGAAAGGCAGGGCTAGATGAATTAAAAGTTGGAATTAAGATTGCCGGAAGAAATATCAACAACCTAAGATATGCAGATGATGCCACTCTAATGGCAGAAAGTGAAGAGGAACTGAAGAGTCTCTTGTTGCGAGTGAAGAAGGAGAGTGCAAAAGTTGGGTTGAAACTAAACATTAAGAAAACCAAGATCATGGCATCCGGCCCTCTCAATTCCTGGCAAATAGATGGGGAAGAAATGGAGGTAGTGACAGATTTTATTTTCCTGGGCTCCAAGATCACTGCAGATGGGGACTGTAGTCAAGAAATTAAAAGACGCTTGCTCCTCGGGAGGAAAGCCATGGCAAATCTAGACAGCACACTAAAAAGCAGAGACATCACCCTGTCAACAAAAGTGCGTATAGTCAAGGCTATGGTCTTCCCAGTTGCAATGTATGGCAGTGAAAGTTGGACCATAAGAAAGGCTGAGCACCAAAGAATTGAGGCCTTTGAACTCTGGTGCTGGAGAAGACTCCTGTGAGTCCCTTGGACTGCAAGGCGATCAAACCGGTCGGTCCTAGAGGAGATCAACCCTGACTGCTCTTTAGAAGGCCAGATCCTGAAGCTAAAACTCAAATACTTTGGCCACCTAATGAGAAGGAAGGACTCACTGGAGAAGAGCCTAATCCTGGGAAAGATTGAGGGCAATAGAAGAAGGGGACGACAGAGAATGAGGTGGCTGGATGGAGTCATTGAAGCAGTAGGCGTGAGCTTAAATAGACTCCAGAAGATGGTAGAGGACAGGAAAGCCTGGAGGAACGTTGTCCATAGGGTCGCGATGGGTCGGACACGACTTCGCAACTAACAACAACAACGGTGGGAAGGTAACAGCATTCCTTGCGCCTCTGGCGTCTAGTCATGCCGGCCGCATGACCACGGAGACGTCCTCGTGCAAGCGCTGGCTCTTTGGCTTTAAAACGGAGATGAGCACCGGCCCCTAGAGTCGGAAACGACTAGCACGCATGTGTGGGAGAACCTTTACCTTTACCTTTTATACACACACAAACATACGTGGATGTGCATGTCTGTGTTACATTTATAACATTTCTCTGATACTACAAATTATAGATAGCACAAATTGTATTAAGTAAATAAGGAATCAATAATTTCAGATATCTAGGCACAAGTTTAAAAGCTCTCGAGCCAATATATGCCCTCAAAGTTTATTCTTATTCTCTGCTTAACCAGTTAAAGAACTTAACAATGAGACCATCTCAGTGATTGTGCCCTTTTGGATTATCAAAAGAAGCAGATACAATCCTGATGTTGAATTCCTGGTTATTAGTTTTCACTGTAAGTTTCCATGTTATAGTACATCAACTTGGCCAAAATGCATTTCCCCCCCCTAGTATTATAAAGTCAGCTTGCAGACACAGCAGATGTGAGAGTCCATGTCCATGTGCTGATTTTCTCAAACACCCAATAACCAAAGCAAAAGGTCCTCTCTTAGGGAAGGTTGTCTGAATGGAGAAATTTTCCTGTGTAGAGAGCTATTTGTTCTTGTTTCTCTAATGGGATCTAAAGTGGCAATGAATGACCATAAGCCTTTTGAAAAATAATGTGTAGCTCTGGTGAAAAAATGCCATCCCTGGAATTATTTGGAATGGAGCTTACAATAAAACAGCCATATTCTAATGTTTTGGGTTAAATATGCTAGCTATACAGTATAATGTGGAAACACTTGGAATATTGTACACTCTGGTGGAAGACAAAGAGCAAATCAGATAGGACACGGGAAGAGTTCATTCAAGGCTTTTTTAAAAAGCCTTGAGCTTTAACCACTACACTAAATTAGCTCTCCATTTCAAGTTGATATTGCGACAATAAGGATAGTAAAATGTCAGTATTTCTCTTCTCTTCTCACATTTGTAAAGTGCTGGCCTTTTAAAAGTGGATTTAGAACAGGAGTCCCCAACCATCTGTTCTAAATCACTTTAAAAAGTTCCCAATGGGAACAATGGGATATTTTTTAGCCAGTTCCCAATGGGCCCAGTATCGGTCTGCAGCCCATTGGCAACTGGGCTGCACAAACAGTGAGGAAACACACAAAGCTTCATTTCCACACATGCAGGAGCTAGGTTGCACATGCAAAACCATACAACCCCCCCACCCCCACCCCACGCACTGCCACCATTGCTGCTGCCGCTGCTGCCACTGGTTCATGCAGTAAGAAAGGTTGTGGACTCTTTATTTGTAATATATTAGGGAAGGATGAAGACCATTTAATGGACTGTTCTGAAGAGTTTTCTAAGCATATGGAGGACAAAATTGGCCTGATCCCCTTGGAGGTGACTGAGACTATGTCTTGCCAGTGTTAGAGACTCCACACACTGATTTTACAGTCTGATTCTGTTGTTCCCCTCTGGGAGAAGATTTCAAAGTATTTCTAGCAGGACTACCCTATTCTGTAATAGCTTTGTTCCCTATAGTATCCATCTGGTAAACTTGCAAGATTAGTTTTTCTCACCATGCACATGTATACATAACCCGAACAAGACTGTTGTTTCTCTGTGTCATATAATATATGTAGGTATATGTATAATTCTATATGTATGTATGTATGTATGTATGTATGTATTGTATGTAGTGTACATTGGAGGTGGTAACCTTTTGAGAGCTGAACGCAATGAAATTTCATTTTAATGTATGCTGATTAGTGTACACTCAAAGTGACAATAAAGTCTATTCTATTCTATTCTATTCTATTCTATTCTATTCTATTCTATTCTATTCTATTCTATTCTATTCTATTCTATTCTATTCTATTCTATTCTATTCTATTCTAATTCATTGTA
This sequence comes from Vipera berus, assembly GCF_964194415.1. Taxonomy (NCBI): domain Eukaryota; kingdom Metazoa; phylum Chordata; class Lepidosauria; order Squamata; family Viperidae; genus Vipera; species Vipera berus. The sequence goes on along the minus strand of NC_138204.1, from coordinate 15,672,595 downwards.
TCTTGGATAGGTTTTAGTTGCTAACTTTTGCCTATGTTTGTCTATGGCATTGGCAGTTGCAGAAATGACAGTGAAGTCAACAAGTGAAGAAAGGGGTCATCCAAAAATGAATAAGGGGCTAGAGTAGCTCCTGTTAAAGAAATGCTATAGGGGGTATGATTCTTAGTTTGAAGTGGAGACAAATAAGGGAAAATGGGGTATGTTTCTTCCAAGGAAAATGTAGAAGGACAGAAGTTTCTCTGCTTCCCTCATAATGTTGGAACTGGGCTCACTCATTAAAACAAAAGGTGGGGAGATGGAGGATCAATGAAATAAAGAGAATGTTGCCAATTTAGTTGGCCTTAAAAGGTGACTGGACAAATTCAGGGAGGACATGGCTATTATTCTTGATGGATATATATCTGAATTATATGCAACCTGCAATAAATAATAACTGCTAAGTGGCAACCTTTGGCCAACCTTTTCATGGACTTGGAAGCTAAGCAGATTGGACATTATTAATACTGCCATGAACTATCAAAGATTTGGCCGAAACCGATGGCTATCACTTCCATACTGCTACCAAGAAAACTGCATGGTTGTGTCCATGAAGTCACCAGAAGCTTGATTTATGAGTGTTTTTACCATAGAGTATAAAGGAGAGTGGAAGAAGCCACTTCTCCTTAGATCAGGGGTGGGCAACTATGGCAAATTTATGACCTGTGGACTTCAACTCTCAGAATTCCTCAACCCAGCCCTTGCTGGCTGAGGAATTCTGGGAGTTGAAGTCCACAGGTCATAAAGTTGTCATAGTATCCCACCCCTGCCTTAAATCCTTCTAGCTGATTGACCAACATGGGACATGAAATGCCAGACTAGAAGGACTATTAGTTGATACAATGAGACACTTTCTATGTTCTCATTGTATAAACAGTGTTGGAGATCAAAATCCAATGGCTCTGAGTTTTCAGCACATGAGGCCTTACTGACTACAAAGACTTAAGAATTTATTCTGTGCCCCATCTTTTATCATCACTCTTTGCTAAACTGAGGTGACTTCTTTCCGCCTTTATTCCCAGACCTCCATACGCAAAGCCAAGGCTTGTTAACTTTCTTCCGGTAGGATGTACAGTAGGTAAGATGTGTATTCTGCCAATCTTTCTGTAGGATAGCGGTAGGATGTATTTTCTGTTAATAAATCTCCTTTCTGTTATAATTATAAAACTTGCTTCACTATTCATTGCTCAGATTAGATTTCTGTGCTCAAGAATATTCACCCGTATACATCTCAGCTTTCAACAAAGCAGATTTTTTTAAGCAGTCTGAAGAATTCTATAGGTAATCATTTATTCATCAGATCTTTGAGAATTAAGAGTGGCACATATGTATCTTGAAATAACATAATTTTGAATGCAAGCTGCATCTTTGCTTATCATTAACTATAAAAAACCATCCCCTTTCCTGGTTGCCCTTGGGAGGTTGAAAGCAAATCCATTTATAGTGCTCCATTTCTGTTGTATGATGCAAGATTAGCATGTGTATGTGTTTGCCTAATAAATCCAGATTATAATAAGTTCCTGCGACAGGGCAATACATTCATTTGCCTATAAAGTGCTTTGAAAACCTAGAGGGCTATATAAATAAATAATATAAAAATAGTTATGAACTGTTAAAAAAAATTCCTTAGGAAACATAAAAGTACACACCTCCAGCAGGATTATCCATGCAATTCTTACATTTCTTCTCTCACTTTAAAGCTGTACTTGTGGATTAATTGGAAGAGTAAAACAGAAAAGCATAATCCCCAAATATGAGTAGCCCCCCACACAAATGTTATATATAGTTAATATATCCAGAGGAAAGTTATTGGGCTGTATATAAGGGCTGCAAAGCTAAACAGTATCATCAAATAGTTGTTTCCATTAATAACTGTGAAATAATAACAGAACAGAATAGAATAGAAAACAACAGACGTGGAAGGGACCTTGGAGGTCATCTAGTCCAACCCACCGGCTCAGGTTGGAAACCCTATACCATTTCAGACAAATGGTTGTCCAATCTCTTCTTAAAAACTTCCAGTGTTGGAACATTCACAGCTTCTGGAGACAGGTTGTTCCACTGATTAATTGTTCTAACTGTCGGGAAATTTCTTCTTACTTCTAGATTGCTTCTCTCCTTGATTAGTTTCCATCTGTTGCTTCTTGTCCTGCCTCCAGGTGCTTTGGAGAATAGCTTGACGCCCTCTTCCTTGTGGCAGCCCCTTAGACATTGGAACACTGCTATCATATCATTCTCAGTTCTTCTTTTCATTAAACTTGACATATCCAATTCCTGCACCTATTCTTCATATGTTTTAGCCTTCAGTCCCTTAATCACCTTTGTTGGATTTTTATTACCTCCAGTTCTTTTAATATTTAAAATTATCAATGAAGAAGAATATTTGTAGCTCAGGATTGAAATGAGGGGTCCTTGGTGCTCTCTGAGCTTGCTTATTTCCAGCAAACAGCACTCCTTACTAGCACTAGGATAGCAGATAGCACTCCTTACTAGCACTGATGATATTACCAAGTTAGGGTGATGAAATGTCTGCAAGAAATCAAGTAAGCTCAGAGAGCACCAAGGACCCCTCATTTAAAATTATGTCCTTTTGACCTATAAAGCAATTTTGCGATTGAGCAGTGACTGTCATTTCTCTAGAAAAGTGTGGCAAAGAATGAAAAGTCTCGTCATGACATCATAGGTCCACACAACAGGATGCTTTGTAGAAATTCAGTCTAAGACCATGTTTGGCTGATTTCCAAGGCAGTTATCTCCTCCTCCTCCTCCTCCTCCTCCTCCTCCTCCTCCTCTCTGATACTGGTAAATGAATTTGAATCTTATTTTATTTATTTATTTATTTTAATTCCATTTATATCCCGCCCTTCTCCGAAGACTCAGGGCGGCTTACAAGCTTAGCAGTAGCCTTCATTCTATGTATATGCCTGCTTATTAGGGCTTACACACACACACCCCAAGCGGCATTATTACAAAGTCAACTTAATTGCCCCCAACAATCTGGGTCCTCATTTTACCTACCTCGGAAGGATGGAAGGCTGAGTCAACCTTGAGCCTGGTGGGATGCGAACCTGCACTAATTGCAGGCAGCTGATGTTACTTAAGGAGGCATTAGCCCACTGCTCCACCAAGGCTTAAAATAAAATAAATAAAATTCTTAAAATAACAAAGATATAAAACTAAAAAAAAAATCAACAGTTAAACATACAGTAGGCGGTGATGAAAAGAAGTGTCTTTAAGAATTTTTAAAGATGTGATCTCAGTTTCACAGAGAATGCATTTCAGAGATCAGAGAATCACCATGAATGTGGTTGTGTTGCCTTCCCTGTGGTAATCTGACTGCATATCAGGTGGGTCAGCTTTATGACCTGTTGCAGAGTTCCACAATTATGTGACTGCAATTTACTATTATTTTGCTGGTTTTGGGCAAAAATAACCCATTCTATTACATGGGTTCACTTGACTATGGCATTTGCTTAACGACCACTACAAAAAAGCCATAAATGTACTTCCACTTACATTGGTACCTTGACTTATGACCATAACAATTTATTTATTTATTTATTTATTTATTTATTTATTTATTTATTTATTTATTTATTTATTTAATTCGATTTATATACCGCCCTTTTCCCAAAGGACTCAGGGCGGATTACAGGGCAAATTTTAAAAAAATACAATATACAGATTAAAATACAATTAAATTAATAGCCCCAACACTTAAAAATTGAATTTAAAACCTTAAAAACCGCTCAGTCCAGGCCAGCCAGCTCAAATTTTTTTTTTAAATTCCATTTATATCCCGCCCTTCTCCGAAGACTCAGGGCGGCTTACAAGCTTAGCAGTAGCCAGGTTTTTAAGTCCCGGCAAAACGAACGAAGGTCGGGGGCGATCCGGAGTTCCACCGGCAGCTGATTCCATAGGGCAGGCATGCCCACCAAGAATGGTCTCCCCCTGGGAATCACCCGCCGGCACTCCTTGACCGGCGGGACCCTGAGGAGGCCTTCCCTGTGGGAGCGCACAGGACGATGGGAAGTTGACGCTGGCAGCAGGTGCTCTCTAAGATAATCCGGACCCATGCCATTTAGGGCTTTATAGGTCATCACCAGCACCTTGAATCTCACCCAGAGGGCAACTGGAAGCCAATGCAGCTCGCGGAGAAGAGGCGTTACACGGGAGTATCGGGAGACCCCCGTCACAATTCGCGTGGCTGCATTCTGCACCAGCTGAAGCCTCCGAGTGGTCCTCAAGCGCAGCCCCATGTAGAGAGCATTGCAGTAGTCTATCTGGGAGGTCACAAGTGCATGGGTGACTGTACGTAGGGCATCTCGGTCCAGATAGGGCCGCAACTGGTGCACCAGGTGAACCTGGGCAAAAGCCCCCCTGGCCACGGCTCCTATATGATCTTCCAAACTAAGCCGTGAGTCCAGGAGGACACCCAAGTTGCGGGTCCTATCTACGGGGGGTAACACCTCACCCCCCATAGTTAACGATGGAACAGACTGATTAAACCGAGATGCCAGTATGCACAGCCACTCAGTCTTGGCGGGATTAAGTCTAAGCCTGTTTCTCCCCATCCAGACCCGAACCGCCTCCAGGCAATGGGACATCACATCGAGGGCATCACTGGGTTGGTTCGGGGTGGAAAGAAAAAGCTGGGTATCATCAGAGTACTGATGATACCCCACTCCAAAACCACGAATGAGCTCACCCAGCGGCTTCATATAGATGTTGAACAAGAGGGGAGAGAGGACTGACCCCTGAGGAACTCCACAAACAAGAGGCCTTGGGGCGGACCTCTGCCCTCCTGCCAACACCGACTGCGAATGACCCAGGAGGTAGGAGGAGAACCACTGTAAAACAGTGCCACCCACTCCCAACCTCCCGAGGCGCCGCAGTAAGATACCATGGTCAATGGTATCAAAAGCTGCTGAGAGGTCTAATAGGACTAGGACAGAGGAACAAGCCCTGTCCCAAGCCCTCCAGAGATCATTCACCAGCGTGACCAATGCCGTCTCCGTGCTGTACCCGGGCCTAAAGCCCGATTGGTACGGGTCCAGATAATCAGCTTCCTCCAGGAACAGAGGGAGCTGATACGCCACCACGCTCTCTACAACCTTCGCAAGAAAGCGAAGGTTGGAGACCGGATGATAGTTGTTCAAAATAGCCGGGTCTGATCTTAATTTATGGTCATAAATCAAAGGCTACTTGGTTATGTCTCTTTATTCTTCAGAGAGTAGTGTGGTACCTGAATTCTGCACTAATTAAAGTTTATGGCCTAGATTTTTTTTAAAAGAAATCTAGCAAATGATTGCTTTTTCTTCCAAAAGATCAAGTCTACAGGCTATCAGTCCAAGGTTATTTTTCTTCCCAAAATCAGTACCTGTTGAGGTTGGCTTGTTCCTACAGTAGGAAAAACTACAGAAAGATCCAGAAAAATCCCCAGAATGCATTTCTGCTCTTTCTGAAGAGAATGTTAACTAATCCAGAACTGGAAGGTCTATGATTTTAATAGATGATCCCTTCTATCTTGATTAAATTCCACTTCAGCAATTTATTGTCCTTTTTCCAGCTCACCCCCAAATATGGGACTGCTGTCATGGAAACCACCCCATTATGGGACATTTTACCCAGATCTCTAATGCTCCACAATATCTGTAAAGAGACAGAAGGGAGTCCTCAGAGACACCCTGTAATGACTTCTGTTTCGAGGAGCAACTGTTTCCAAGCAACACCATCTGAAATCTACCTGGAGATAGAGTTGAATTGCTGTAAATAGTGCTTCTTATTCCTAAATAATCTAGGTAGATGGATTGAATGCCATTAAGAGGTTGAGAAAAGCTAATACAGTTGCTGCTTCTGTTGATCCCCAAAGATCATCCTTCAGGCCTAATATAACAACCTCTGAAGCCAGTTTTGAATAGATCAAAATGTTTACTTCCTCTACAGTTGTCAACGCTTGGGATGTAATTGCTCTGTCTATGTAAGATAAGTGACTGGCCCATAATTTCCTATTTCTTTGGATTCAAAAGAGGTTTCTTAGGAAGAGGCATTCTTCAACACGGAGGCATTCTACCATTCTACAGAGCTGTTTGTTAAACCAGGCATCTCAAATAACTTCATGTTTAGAGTTTACAAACCAGGCTCAGAAAACATCAAGAGGACAAGTGGTGGAAAACACCTCTCCAAATGATCTGTCCATATTGTTGGATGTCAAAACTTACATTTTGATGTGCAGTCATTAAATGCTCCCATGAATCCTGTTTATCTGAAGAAGTGAAGAGATGGAGATGCTATGGATTGTTGAGAGGCAGAGAGAAAAATAAGAAACCCTGAAATAATCTATCTTAATACAATATTTTGCTTAGGATAAACTAAGTTTTGCTTTGATGATTACCATTGCTATGAAATATCTGCGATGAGAGATCAAGAATTGGAAGCCAATGACAAAATGTTTCCGACGGTTTTATCATGCAAATGCTTTTGCTGATTGACTTGTATCAGGTAAACCATTGCCATGTGGGCATGTTGTCATTGTGGTTTGCCACAGAATCCACTGTGAAATGCTTGTCAAGGTTCCGACTAATGAACCCAAACAAATCAGAACTCTGAGGCTTTCAGATTCCTCAAAGAACATGTCTATTGGATACATAATATCGGCACAATCAAAAGTGAAACCAACTGTAAATTTCCATGTGGATTCAGCCTGTGTGGCAACTGTGAATAACAAAGATGGCTTCAGCCAGGTTCATTTCAAAATTTGACAATGCTATTTATTATCTTGGATGGTTGGGTATGATGGAATCTGTACAGTTCTCAGATATCTTTCAAAGACCCAGTTTGGTCTAGTGGCTAAGGCACCAGTCAGGAAATCAGGAGACCACGAGTTCTAATTCTGCCATGAAAGCCATCTGGGGGACTTTGGGCCAGTCACTCCCACTCAGCCCAATTCACTTCATAAGGTTGTGGTTGTGGGGGAAAAAGGAGAGGAAGTTGTGTTAGATATGTTCACTGCCTTGAGTAATTTATAAAAATTTGTAAAAATAATAAAAATGGGAATAAACCAACCAACCAATCAACCAACCAACAAGGCACTGGTTTCTGGATGTTTCAGCAGAGAGTTTTAAAAGCAGAGAATCTATGGAGATTCTCAGTCATCCAGGTCATGGTTGTCCCAAAGATATCTTTTTCAAGAGGCAACTGGGCTTTCTTGTTTTTCTTTGAAGATGTTTCGCTTCTCATCCAAGAAGCTTATTCAGTTCTTAGTGGATGGTGGGCAATGGAAGGATTTATACTCCTTGCAGAGAGCTGGTCATTTGCATTCTTTCAGAGAGTCCTTGAGGCCCCTTGGAGGTTTATCTTAGGGACAACTGAAAGGGTATCATACATTTTCTGAGCAAACCTCTCTCCATAACTTCGTTTTAGCAAAAATCCTGGCCTTACAGATGACTTCTCATGCAGACATTAAGCTCTCTTATTTACCACAGAGAATTATTACCTCAATAATTTAATATAAAAAGGAACAGAGAAGTACTTTCCAGGCAAAGCAAGGTTTATTAAAGCAGAAATACAAATAAAAGCATCAAGCAAAACCTTTAGATTAAAAGCCATGAGATAGTAAATGAATCAAGTGTTTACAATAAAAAGCCTGCTGCTGAAACCCAGAGACGTATAAAAAATATTGGGAAAAGCCAAGCACTGTAGCTACAATCTTTTAATATATCTTACTCATATATACCACATGTACCAAAAGTTATTCCTGTCTTGGGTTGCTAGCCTAAACTGTATGAATAATTTGCTGCATTTTAAGTAACACTAACTCTACTTTTTTCCAATCTTATGCAAAAAGCTTTTTGTTAACTTTATTATTCTTCATACCATATCTTATTTGCAGTCACTATCGCATGCTGGCCAGCTGGTCAGTCTTCTCTGGCTGTTTTCTGTGACAATGAAGTGCACAAGACTATCTCATCTGGTGGGTGTTTAAAAATGTGGAGCCTTTTTTGGTAGAAAGTATCACTTCTTTTGCCCCAAGATAGGATAGCACTTGGTTGATCAAAGCTGAAATTGGGCCTTCTGATTAGAGTTAGTCTTCAACTTATAACAGTTTATTTAATGACCATGCAAAGCTACAATGGCACTGGAAAAAAAGTGTCATGATTGTTTTTTCACACTTACTACCATTGCAATATCCCCATGGTCACGTGATCAAAATTCAGATGCTTGGCAATTGGTTCATATTTATGACCGCTGCGGTGTCCCACGGTCCTGTGGTCACCTTTTGCGACCTTCTGACAAGCAAAGTCAATGGGGAAGCCAGATTCACTTAACAACTGCAGGAATTCACATAACAATGGTGGCAGGAAAGGTTCATTGTTTTGAATAGCAACAGAAATCTTGAGCTCACCTATGGACATATGTCAAGGACTACCTGTAGTTGGATGGATGAACACCAGGATATCCCAGAGCTGGAGACCAAAGTGGAAAGTTGAAGGAAAAAGTCCTCCCTATTGTTGGCAAGAAACCTTTGATGAATCCATGGAGTCCCTACAAAGATTATCTTGGTTTGATGGCACTTTATATCATCTTCTCTAATAGCTGGTTTTCTAGAGCAGTGGTTTCCTACCTTTTTTTCACCACAGACCCCCTTTAAATACCCTTTATGGCAGACATGTCAAACACAAGGCCCGGGGGCCGGATCTGGCCCGCGAAGTAGTTTCCTGTGGCCCCCGAAGCCATCCTGGAAACAGTGAGGGAACGGCCCCCACTGCCTTGGCCCTGGCCCAGAGACCCTCCTCCTGCCAGAGACCCCCAGATCTGTCCCACTCCTGCCCAGGCCCCCATAGGCACCCTTGATGCCAATGATGTAGAGCTGGCCATGCCCACCCAGTAGGCCATATGCACTCCAGCCACGCCCACCCAGTAGGCCACGCCCACCCTGGCCATACCCACCTGGCCCCCCGACGGCAACCACAATGCTGATGTGGCCCTCAATGAAATTGAGTTTGACACCCCTGCTTTATGGCCGTGGACTATGGCCACGGACCACTGAGACCTAACTCAAGATTTAAATCATAACATTTCTTCAAGCCTTCGTGGCCCTCCTGTGATGACACCACAGTCCTCCAGTGGTCTGCAGACCACATGCAGAGAACCACTGTTCTAGAAGAATCTATCTGTCCAACAGGAACATTTGAGAGTCCAGGGGGACTGTGAAAGCATGATTGAAGGCCTATACACCCTATTTTATGCATGGTCACGGATGCTGCCTTGATAGTGCCTGCTGTCCAGATTGATTTTGCTCAGTTTTTCCTACCTTTTGAAACCTGGGTATATTCTACTAGGGTTGTCCTGTGACAGAATTTGTGAACTGGAGACCAAGAGTTTAGAAAAGAGAATGAGGTTGGAAAGAGAATGAGGGGTACACTTTATCTTGATTCAAGTACAGGTAGTCCTCCCTTAAAGACTGCCCTATTTAGGAAATATTCAGAGGTACCACAAGTAACTTTGTGGGCAGTCCTCGAATTTACACTCTTTACGGTAATGCAAAGGAAAGTTGAAGTAGGACCATAAGCAAAGCTTTGGGTTCACTTAGCAATCCCTTCACTTAACAACCAAGTGGCTAATGCCAATTGTGGTTGCTAAACAAGGACAACCCTGTAATGATATATCCTGAAAGAGAAATTGCAAGTACATGACATCTCAAGGGAAAGGATGCTCTTCTCACACATTTGAACTGCCACATATGATAATTGTGTGTATTCCAGTGATGCCCTGCTGTTCACAACACTTAATTCTGGAACTGGGAGTGAAGAATGGCTTTGAATAAGTTTGGAGATCATATTTTACCTCTAGCACCTACCTGGTAATAAGAGATTCGGGATCACAAGATGAGAAAAAAATGTCTTCTTTATTTGTTTTGACTTTTTAACATGACTTGCCCCCTCCCTTCTTTCTTTGTATCACTTAGATTGATGAAAGGTTCAGGGACCTCAGAAGCCTGCATGCTCTTTTCTTGATTGGTTGTAATCATAATCCTATTATAAAGTTGGAAGGGACCTTGGAGGTCATCTAGTCCAACCCCCTGCTCAGGCAGGAAACCCTATACCATTTCAGACGAATGGCTGTGCAGGCTCTAAACTTCCAGTGTTGGAGCATTCACAGCTTTTGGAGGCAGGTTGTTCCACTGGTTATAGTATAGGATTTCTCTAGATGTGCCAGTTTGTTCAACACTTTATGGATTCAGCACAGCTATTTTTATTTTCTGTATTTTCTGGTTTGCTTTTTGAAGGTGGAACATTAAACCATATTTTACTGGTTATTGTATCATCCCTGGAAATTGAGTGCTACCTGCTGCATCAGACAGTTGGATGCATTGGTTTTGTTTTAATTTAGTTTGTGTACACATTCTGTTATATTGAAGGTGGGAAAAATTGCATTTTTTTCCTCTTTGAAACAGGCAGCTGACGGTATCCTTCAAGAAATTATTCTGAAATGTCTTCAGCAAGATAGAATGTAAATGGGCCAGACATAGATTATTATTGCAAGTTCTGCCTTTGAGTCAGTTCTTCATTCCTGGTGACTGCCTGGACTAGCCTCTGAAGTTTTCTTGGCAAGGTTTTCCAGAAGTGGATTGCCATTTCAACTTCTGGAGAAGAAATGGTAGGCTGAAGATGCCTCTGTGAAGAGTGGAGCTGACGATCATGGGGGAATGAAGAGCTAGAGCAGACATGTCAAACACAAGGCCCGGGGGCTGGATCTGGCCCGTGAAGTGGTTTCATGTGGCCTGCGAAGCCATCCTGGAAACAGTGAGGGAACGGCCCCCACTGCCTTGGCCCTGGCCCAGAGACCCTCCTTCCACCAGAGACCCTCAGATCTGTCCCACTCCTGCCCAGGCCCCCATAGGCACCCTTGATGCGAACGATGTAGAGCTGGCCATGCCCACCCAGTAGGCCATACACAGTCTAGCCACGCTCACCCAGTAGGCCACGCCCACCCTGGCCATACCCACCTGGCCCCTTGAGGGCAACCACAATGCTGATGCAGCCCTCAATGAAATTGAGTTTGACACCCCTGAGCTAGAGAGTGCACCGACTCTTTGATAATTCTCTCTCGATAAGGAGAGGAGTTGAGATTGCCCACAAGTGCTCCAGATAGCTGCTCTTTGCAAGTAGATGGCAACAGACTATTCTTCAGTGTGCTTAGAGGCCTGGGAGAAGAGAGAGTAGCCATCTTGCTCAGTTGGTGCCTTTGAAAGAACATTAAGTTTCCATACTTCACATTTGGAGATTGCTTGTTAACTGCTTTTAGGCTATTAAGGAATTTTGGGTTAACATGTTTTATAGCACTGGGTGAATTTCCTTCATACCTTAGTGAAATAAGTTTTAGCTACAAGTTTAAGAACTTATTTTTTTCTTTTTGAATAAACAGCAAAAGGGTGATTTAAAACTTTGATTTTAGAAAGTTAGAATGGACTAAAGGTCCAAATAATTTGAAATAAATTTTTTGGAATTAACTATAAAGAATCATTCCTGTGGGAAAATGCTTTGGCTTTGATTTAAAATAAAAATAATAAGATTTTAAAAATTGGACACTTCATGAAACTAGAGTGAATTAAATATTATAATTAAAGAGGAGGAACATCCAAACTTGACTTACAATGACAGAATAAAGTAAACTATTTAAATATTGGGCAGATACTGAAGCATAGTGTTGAACAATGAACCCAGAAGTTAATCTTAATGGTGTCTGCTTCAGATAGACTCAGTTTAAAAGCTATTAAGGAAGAGGAACAGGTTCTGTCAAAGATTCAGATCGATCTGAAAGTGGATTTAAAAGTTTCAGGCTACGTGAATGACGTGGAACAACTTATTACTCTGCACATACTAGAAAAATGATCTGATATTTTAATAATTAAATGGGATGTACAAATAATAAACCAAAAGAATGACCTGGATAATTTTCCTATATTGAATTTACAAAAGAGATGTTAAAGTTTTGAAGAATTTTGTGAGAAGGAACAAAGAAAAAATGGAGGAAAAATCAAATTCTAGGACATTGTTTGAAGAGACTAAACATCAAGATCGTTAAAAATAAAAGGAACATAAAGTTGGTCTATTTGTTCATGGTTAAATATGCTATCTCTGGTAACCCTTAATGGACTTTAGCTTTAGGTTTTCTGGATTTGTTTATAGATAAGGGATGGAATATGGGAGAAAGGGATCATTTGTGACATTTTAGGAGAATGTGATAAGTTATTAAAATTGTTTATATTTGTTGTGTTTAAGCGGGAAATTAGTTCTTTGTGTGTTTCTTTTCTTTTTCTTCACTATGTTCTTATTTTTTCTCTTTTCTACTTGTCATTTTTCCTTTGCTCTTCCTTTTCTTGACCTACTTTTTTCTTTTTATTCTGTTATTATTTTTAGTTTGTATTAGGTTTTATTGTTGTAATTGCAATGTTTAATCAAATTACTTAAAAAAAAGTAGTTTGCCATTTCCTTCTTCCTAGGACTGAGAGAGAGTAATTGGCCCAAGGTCACCCAGCTGACTTTCTGCCTAAGGCAGGAGTAGAATTCATGGTCTCCCGGTTGTCTTAACCTCTGTACCCAACTGGGTCTCATTCTTTGTAAAAAAAAAAGTTTATTATAATACTTTCATGCTCACATCATCTGATGGAAATGGAAATAATTATTGTGTGGAATTGGTGAAAAGGTCAGGCCTTATTGGTGTGGAAACCAATTTTCCTTTATGCAATATAAAATATAAAAATATCAGGGACAATTCCACATACTGCATGCCTGCATATTTTGCACTCTCTATTCTCGATCACTTCCATAGTGCTTTCACAACTTATTTCAGTATAATCTTTGTAAAACTGTAAAATAGCAATAGCAATAGCAATACCACTAAGACTTATATACCACTTCACAGTGCTTTACAGCTCTCTCTAAGTGGTTTACAGGGTCAGCATATTGCCCCCAACAATCTGGGTCCTCATTTTACCGACCTTGGAAGGATGAGAGGAAGGAAGGCTGAGTCAACCTTGAGTAGGTCAGGATCGAACTCCAGGCTGTGGCCAGAGTTTGCCTACAATGCTGCATACTAACCACTATACCACAATTCAGTACGGTATTTTATTATTATGTACCCTCGGGGCGCAAATCTGTAAAAGCTGTAATGCTGATCTTTCACTTTAGCTAGGTGTGATGGATTTTCAGATGGTATCCTTAAATTTCTTCCATCAATGATATTTTATGGAAAATGTTAATTCAAAATTGCAAATATTGCGTAAAAGAAGGGAAAAGAAAATAGAAAATAATAGAATATAGAACATACAGAATAGGAAAGAAATAATCTTCCAGCTTGAGGTTGATAATTTGAAATTAATTTTCCAGTTTGCTTCATGGATTATTGAACTGGGGGCTGAATTAGAGTATTAATCAATATAAGTGTCTTCTGCCTTTTCCTAAATCTTGTTTAAGCTGAGACAAATTTGAGTATATTTATTAAATAATTAAATTAACAACAACATCAGCATTTGTAGCCCAGATAGGTATTGGAAAAAGGCATTGTGCATTTATAATAGCTTTAGGAGGAAATTTACACTAGTTTACACTTATTGTCTTTTACTCACCTCCTAGGATTCTAATAGAAAAGGAAATAACTTCTATCAGCCAATTGTTGAAGGAGAGATAAAAAGGCCCTGTCTCCATTTTCATCCATTTATACCAGGAGTCTTCAAACCTGGCCCTTTTATGACTTGTAGACTTCAACTCCCAGAATTCCCGAGCCAGCTGGCTTAGGAATTCTGGGAGTTAAAGTCCACAAGTCATAAAAGGGCCAAGTTTGAAGACCCCTGACTTATACTATGATGGTTGTGGAATGATAGATGCAGAGTTGACTATAAGATGAGCACCCATTTATAGATAAGCGGAATGAATGAATGAATGAATGAATGAATGAATGAATGAATGAATGAATGAATGAATGAATGAATGAATATCTACTTTTTTCCCTTGGTAATGTGGAAACCAAGTGGACTGGTGGAAAAGGGGTTCCTTCTCCTCACTTGTTTGTCTGAAATTGAAATTCTTAGGTGGATTGGTTGGTTGGTTTCTTTGTACAAATAATTCAAGGTGGCAAACTTTCCCACAACAATAATCTTGTGAGGTGGGTTGGGCGGAAAAAGAGTGACTGGCCTAAAGTGACCCAGCTGGCTTTCATGGTTAATGTGGGGCTTGAACTCTTGGTTTTCTGCTTTCTTCACTAGTGCCTTAACCATTAGACCACACTGACTCTCACTGAATGAAATTCTTAGTTCCCAGGGTTTTAAAGTCATCACTGGTTTATAATCTGGCATATCTTTTATGTATGCTCCTGAGATTAATTTGTAAATCAGAGAGAAGAAAGAACACTGCTGAATCTCTACAACAATTAAACAGCATTCACAAAGTCCTCCTAAAATTGATGTTCCATAGGACACATATCAGGAAAACAGAATAACAGAAGGGGACTTGGAGGTCTACTAGTTCAACACCCATCCACCCCCACTTAAGCAGGAGATAATAGCAGCAGCAGCAGCAGCAGCAGCAGCAACAACAACAACAACAACAACAACAACAATAATAATAAATAATAATAATAATAATAATAATAATAATAATAATAATAATAATAATAATAATAATAATAATAATAATAATAATAATAATAATGTTGAAAGGGACCTTGGAGGTCATCTAGTCCAATCCCCTGTTCAGGCAGGAGACCCTATACCATTTCAGACAAATGTCTGTCCAGTCCCTTCCTAAAAACCTCCAGTGTTGGAGCATTCACAGCTTCTAGAGGCAGGTTGTTCCACTGATTAATTGTTCTAACTGTCAGGAAATTTCTCCTTAGTTCCAGGTTGCTTCTCTCCTTGACTAGTTTCCATCCGTTGCTTCTTGTCCTGCCTTCGGGCGCTTTGGAGAATAGCTTGACTCCCTCTTCTTTGTGGCAACCCCTGAGATATTGAAAGACTGCTATCATGTCACCCTCGTCCTTCTCTTCATTAAACTAGACATACCCAATTCCAGCAACCGTTCCTCATATGTTTTAGCCTCCAGTCCCCTCATCATCTTTGTTGCTCTTCTCTGTACCCTTTCTAGAGTCTCAACATCTTTTTTACATCATGGTGACCAAAACTGGATGCAGTATTCCAAGTGTGGCCTTACCAAGGCATTGTAAAGAGGTATTAACACTTCACGTGATCTTGATTCTATTGCTCTGGGAAACAAACCCTATACTGTTTCAGACAAAAAGGAGAGGATGGAAAAGAGCAAATGGAACATCTGTGCAACTATTACCGCTTCCTATATGGAACTTTTTCACTGACTTTATCACTCTGTGAGCAAGCTACCTGAGAAGTGCTAGGAGAAATGTTGCTAAAACACCGAGAAATAAGAAGAGGGGAAACCCTAGTGTTTACAGCAGCATAGTTAAGGGGGGGGGGCTTCCTTTTCAGTCTGTTCATTTTGATCTTTAAAGATCTAAAATGATACTTCCCCTGCACACCCAGCCCACTGAGAAATGGGTAGAGATAATGGCAAGGAAAGGAATATCCTGAGAATTTAAGTGACTGTGATCTCATCTGTGTTCTGCCACAGATGGCCCAGACAGCAAATTTGGAGAGTCCGGCTTAGTTTAATCCAGCAGAATTTGCATAGCCAGCTGTTTTTGAACTGCTTTACAATGAATTGTTCAAGTTTGTGCTCAATCACTGCACATTGTTTTAATGAATTTCATAACTGCACCAGGTTTATTTTTTGTGAAGCATTTTCTGTAGTGAATCTCATGCCATCTTCTTTAATAATAAGAATATGAGATTTCCTCCTTGCTTTTTCCAGACAATGCAGAATTCAAATACGTTCCAGATATTTCAGTCTTTCCATGCTCCAATCTCTAAGCCTTTGAGACTGGCAAGTTTGCCATTTTAAAAATATTTTTTGCAACCACTAACATGTTTTTTTATTTACCACGTTACCTAGTTTGGGTAATGAAATGTCTGCAAGAAAACAACAAAGCTCAGAGAACACCAAGGCCCTCTCATTTTTTATTAATACAGAGACTTTGTGGTGCTAATGTTGCCCTGTAAGAATTAACTTTAAAGTTTCCTCAAGACTGGTTATTATATTTAATAATTGTAGTTGACATTTCTTGTAATTTAACCCTTTTACACCTTAAGTATGATATGAAAACTATGCATATTTCAAATATGGTCGCATCACAGATCTGTATGGAGACTTTGTATTACTGGCAGTCTTATTCTCAAATGATAAATGAGAATAAATAAATAATAAATGAGAATAAATGGCCAGGATGGAACTGGCCATTTTTAAATCAGTCACTAGGCAACATATGTCAGATAATGCCCACCTTGTCTTTTTAATAAATAAAGACATCGATAAAAGCCTGCAAACGTGAGTTTTCCAGTAATAATTTTAATGTGATCACTCTGATTTGATCACAATAGGAAGAAGACAGGGAGGTGGAAGGAGAAAGCTAAAGGTCCTCAAATGAACTAGAATTAGAATAGATAAAATTAATTAAAAATGAACCAAAAACAAACAAAAAACCTCAAATGGTAGGTTCAGTGGATATTGGGACATTTTTTGCTATCAATTTTCTATGTTTATATTTTTCCAACTGGAAGTGTGTCAGGCACAAAGAATCAGGATCATCTGTTAGATTGCAGCATACAAAATTTATTTAAGCCTACACATTAGAATTTAGTCAACTAAGGGTCAGCGTTAAATTGGCGCTACAGAATGGTCAAAGGAATTCCGGAGGGGGGCTGGATTTGGATAGTTTGTGGCAATGTAAGGACTCTAAGCTAATGACACATTTAACTCCACCCCCTCAAGCTCTGCCTGTTCTTCTACAAGTGTTGACAGCAAACAAAAATTATGAACTTCTGATTATCAAAAATTCTCTTCTCAGGAAAAGAGTTGTCATCTCTACTAACACCATAATGTAAACCAGGAAAGCTTTTTTTTTTAAATGACAATCCTTCAAATGCACAGATACTGGTATATACAATATATTCTAACCTAGCATGCATATATTCCAATGAGTGGATTACAGTTTATTTGAAGAAGACAAGTTATCATGTAATCCATAATATATTACTAGCTTCAACCACTGAGATGTTCAGTCTTTTTTTTAAAATGCAAAACCATAACCAGTCTCTTCTAATTTATAAAAAACATAGTTGATACATTTTGAGGAAAAAATGGTGAAAGAAAGCAAAAAAGGGGAAAGCGAGCAATCCAAAGTATTGTAAAATTTATTGTTTTTAAGTATTGCAGCTTTTTAAGGATAGAATGACATAATCATTGCCACTATTGGTTACTGTTACACAAGAAGCATTTTACAACAGAGTTGTGGAAATTGGCATCAGAGTACATATTCATACAAAAACAGCTAAGTATAGATAAGTACTGCATTGCATGTGCTGTCTTTTGTTTACATAAGGTTTTTTTTTTAATTTGAACAAAAAATTCAGGATACAGGACTGCATATAATAAACTTCAAAGCCAAAAGCAATGCAACTGGAAATTGAAGAAAATATTAAAATACAATGAAATGTGACTATAAGGCAGGCAAATCAGGACTTTTAACGTAGTACTCCATGAGCTTCTATATTACAGCAAAAAAATCTGAAAGCACAATTTATGGAAAAGTTTAGTTTTGCTTCCCTAATCCTTTTAGTTTGTGTATCGTATACGGGGGGGGGGGGAATTGTGTGCATGTATGTTTGCGTGTATAGTGTTGCACAGATTATATTAGAGAATACAGATTCTCATCTTGGCTAGAAACTTTATGCTACATATCTAGCTTTTTAATTTGATTCTTAAAGAAGGAAAGTTGTGGATTTTTTCTCCATTAAAGGTATTTCGTGCATGTTTTTTTTAAAAGAAAGCTTCAGCGGTAAGTAAAAATATCTTCAAGGGTGATATTTTTATTTTTCCCACCACCTATGTCCAATTTTCATATCCTTTCTTAATAAATCCAATTTTTAAACCTTAAGATTTATAAATGTAGAAACTGTGCATCTTGTATAGTTTAAGGAACCTGTTCAAACCTGCCACTATTATTTTCAAATCCATATTCTCCAACACAAGAGTTGTTTTCCACTGGATTTGGTCTTAAGAATGCTTTTTGGCTTTCTTAAGTACCAAGAAATATTAATCTTTTTTCTAAAATACAACCTGATCTGACCATTAAACTGTTTAACAAATAAGCAGGTAGCTACAGCTTGATAAATATAAACTAACCCTATTTTTCCCCCTCATTCAGCTTTGCTAATTTGTCCTCTTTCTGAGCTGTCAGACTCCATTCTATAGTCAAAGGCTAAGATCTTACTGGGATTTTGTCAAATAATTATTCATCCTTCTGTCTAGTTGGTCAAGAAAGTGCTAAATACACATAGCTTAATGAGCCCCCTTCCCCACCTGGATTGGTTTTCAATTGAATGGGAAAGAAGATAATTTCATATTATTCTTCTGTTTTTCATGAAAAAGTCTGTAAAGTACATACAAATGAATTCTTAATATAATTTCTGTCAGGAGTGAAAGAGTGTTGGGATCATGTTTGCAGGACTGAAAAAAATACTAAAGTTCAAAAAGGAAGGTTATCCGCTTATTAGTGATGCAGACTTCATCACAAAATTATTTGCAACAGGTGTGGAGATAAAAAATGGCAGAGGAAGGTGAACTGAAGCCTTAAGAGCAGGTGTGAAAAAAAGGAAGTCCAATAGATAGGGATTCTTTGTTCAAGCAAGCTCAGGTTTCTGAATTCCTATGGTCACACTTCTATTAAGTGTGAGGGACCCCGTAGAATTCCTAGAGTTGATTCATTATTGGTCAGAAACCAAATAATTGCAGAATTACCTAGGATGGAGGCCTGGGAACATAATACTTTCACCTACTGAATGTCTGCCTTCCATGCAGCAGTGCTTGTCAGAAGAGGCAATGGCTTAGCAGCAACCAATGAAGTTGCATTTGTGTTATGTTGAAATGAGTATTCAACCTTCCAGGTTTTTTTTAGTGAAAGGGCAAATGGGGTAATAAATACTTTCATGGATGATGCTAAAATACCTTGAATGGGGAGAACAAGTCCACCTAAATAAACTATTTTTAAGAGACAGATCTCACTGAATAACGATACTTAGGTCTTCTTAACCCAAGACTGGTGTTGAAAACCCAAATGGCTCTGCAACAATCATGGATATTAACAACATGTTTGGTTGAGTCAACTAAATATTCCCATGGGAAGTAAGGACACAAGGGAGGAAGGAGGAGAAGATAAATTAGCAGCTGAGAAAAAAATAAGCAAAGTTGGACATTTCATTTTGTCCTGTGTAATAAATCCTATTCGTGTTGGAAAAGACACCATCCTTTTTTTTCTGATCCTGCTCTTGTCCACTTAATAGCAGCTGACACAGACATAGAACAAAGTATTTTTTCCCCTCTGTACCATTTCATCCCAATGACAGAAAAGTCACTTCTTTTCCTTACTGCTATATCAAGTCTTCTGATAAATGAAGAGAAGAGACAGGATGAAAGTTGGCAGCTGAGTTTTAGAATATCAGAAATACTTGTGCAAACCACTCCCTCCACCTTATTACTATCCCTATGATCAATTTCTTTCGCCTCCACTGTAGTGTTTCGTTTGGCCAGCCTCCTGAACGGTGGGTACAAGGCAAGTGGGGAAGTTTGCTTCCATCATATCATGGTGGGCCACTGCTGGCAAACTCGGAAAGGCTCTGGGCAACCTGTCATGCCCCCCCCCCATGCATGCTAGTGGATCTTGACATGCACCCAACTACATCAACAAAACACCAGTCCCAATCCCAAATTTTGGTTCATTTTGTACAAGGCACTCCCGTGACTTAGTATCTTGCAGCTATGCTGATGTTTCTTTAATTATGGTAGAGAATTTAGGCATTATATTAATGCATACAGGTGTCCAGTAAAAGCACAGATCAAAGAAGGGAAAAAATAAGAAAAAAAAGTTTTAAAAAACCCCCACAAAAATTACTATTTATTTATTTTGGCTCAAGAGGGCAGTAGATATGTTTCAATTTCTTTTGGTTGACACTTTTGATTATAATCTCTGCCACAATTTTACTACCTACTAGGGTAGGATATGTGCATAACAGGTATTTAAGCTACCTAAGAAGCACATGGCAAAAGATGAGGAAAGAATGCTTCAGGGAAATAAATGCATTAGACTGGATGTAAAGGAGTCAAATTTATGGACTTTAAAAAAAAGGAAACTTGAAATCCCAGGACTGATCTAAAAGAAAATGATGACACTCTAGAAGTTCCTATCACACCAATGATAGAATTTTCCTGTCTTTTATTTATTTTTGCAAAAAGAAAAAAAAGGGAGGCTTACTGTTTCTTTTAATAAGGCACTAAATAGACATGTTACATAAAGGAAAGATACATTTTTAAAAAGTCTACAAATTCTTTGACTCTCACAAGAAGATAAGAGTTCTTCCTTGTTTTTTACCTTAAAAGAACTGCAAATTGGAGTTGTTGTAAAGCTATTATTAAGGAGCTATAGAGGGAGGTTGAGGTTGTCTATTCCTAGCCCCCTCCCCCAAAGGTGGCATTTTTTAAAATGTTCATTTCTATATTTTCATTATGATCCCTTTTAAATATTAAAAGTCATTATATATATAATATATATATATATATTGCTGTCATGACTTTTTTCTTCTTCAAGTAATAGAAAAATCGCATAAAAACGTTATTGCCTTTATATCTTTCATTTATGTTACCTTCCTAGTTAGCATTTGGCAAAAACCAAATTACACCTCCTTGTATATATATACAGCTCCCTCTGCTAATTAGGTCTGGAACTGTGTAGCCATAAAGATTGCCAACTTCTCAACTGGCCCTGATAGCTGTTCTTTCATCAGCAGCTAAAGAGGTCCGGTGACCCCAACTGCCTCTTTTCCATCATTTTTTATCAAAGGCTGATGATATAATTAGAAACAGGAATGTTGATACCCTTCAATGATCAGCAAAGATCAAGATAGTAATTCTGAACTCAAAACACCAATTGGCCTGTTCTCCTCAGTCGGGCAAATATAGCGAGATCAAGTTTTTAATCTCTACTCTATTCAAAGTCTGCCCAGGATGGCTCGTTTTGGGGGAAAAAAAACCTGACTACCTTACTAGGTAAAACTTAAAATTGTGCATTGCTTAGAGAGATCCAGAGATTGATGCTCTGGAAATGTTTAAACAATTTCTTCCTCTTTTGTCATTAATGCCTCTCACTCTCTGTTACTAAAATCATATATGAATTAATCATGTGGATTAAAAACAACCAATCAGACCTTTACACATTAAAAAAATGTAAACAAAAGACAAAACGGTTTACAAAAAAAAGCAAGACAACGCTTTAAAGAAGGGGATGACATGAGCTGATTTGTTTGTTTGAAGGTTAGATAGTGCACCCTTGATCCAGAAGGATCACGATCACAAGTGGCAAACACAGACCAGCCGTGCTAAGAGGTTGTGGACTTGCTTCTAAAACCTGAACATGACTCTTTTGCCTTGAATACATCAGAGTAGCTGAAATATTTCCATCTACATGTCTTCCCTTATTCCCCAGCTAAAATAAATACAACACAGTTAACAATCAAAGGCAGTCAAGAGAGGAAGGTAATTCAGCAAGGGTGATCTTCAGGACCCCTTCCTTTTCTTTCAGGATGGAGTGACACATGAAGATAGATGGAGCCTTGGGTGCCTGCAATTTCCTTAGCCCAATAAGTGGAAAGCTGATTTAGTGAGGGATTAATATATCCTCCCTGTTTTTGTTTCTTTTAAAACCCTGCCTTTTAGCTTGAACCTGAAATTTGGGGTGGGTCATTTTTTTCCCTCCCATTAGCAGGATGCAAAGTAGAATTAACAAACTGCAATTGGCTTCCAAAGAAACCTGCAGACTCAGATGAGCATATGTAAAGAAGGATCAGGCCCATCTTCCTTTAACTGTGGGATAAATGTAAAGTATTTTAGAGTTAACTCCATTTGTGGACCTGATAGGACAAGCTTATGCTTGTCACTGGTCCCTCCTCCTACTTAAAAATAAAATAAAATAAAGCAGCCCAGGGACCATGGCTTTGCCATGTGAACAACCTTCACTTATAAAACGTATTTAAAATCTTGCGAAAAGCAGGGTGCCCGACCCATGTTGCCAGGAGCGCTATTAATCTCAAAGGCAGGACTTCTGAATCTTGATGGTCCTTCACTCCTTTTATTATCTTAACCAGAGAGAGCGCCAAATTATATTGTTATTAAAAAAAATGATGACAATTAGAAGCCATCACCCGGTCATTAAAAAATAAAATAATATAATGACTGTGTATGCTTTTTATGGCCTTCCTGAAATTAACAAGATAATAAAATTAGAACAACCATTCCAATTTGCCTTTGGAGGGCTTGATTTTGCAAAATATAAAAACACCTAGGTGCTTCAAAGCTCTGGAGCAGAAAAATACTTTATCTAAGCAAGAGATCTCCTTTGTCTTCAACTCTTGAGACGAATTCAGCTTTTATAGAAGGAGAACAAGGAGAACAAGAAATGTCGAGGGAAAAGTCTTGCTTAGGCATTAATCTAACTGCACATAGGTTCAGGATGAACAGCACTCCAGCCCAATGGAGATCACACACAGTGCTAATTGCGTTGCACAATTAAACTCTTCATTTTTGAATTATTATTTTTTCATGCTTTCAATAGCCATAAATCAATTTCACATGTTAAATGTTCCCTTTTAAAAAAATAATGAGGATTTTGTAGGGAATGTAG
Source organism: Vipera berus (assembly GCF_964194415.1). Classification (NCBI taxonomy): domain Eukaryota; kingdom Metazoa; phylum Chordata; class Lepidosauria; order Squamata; family Viperidae; genus Vipera; species Vipera berus. The sequence goes on along the minus strand of NC_138204.1, from coordinate 15,649,702 downwards.
GATTATGTAAGCATTATGCTGCTTGACAAGCCTGGGAATGAACACCCGAGTGCAAAAAACCAGCACAAAGAAAATACATAGGCATCAAATCAATGGAGAAACATATACTCACAGGTGTAGAAATGGCCTCTTCCCCTTTTGAAGCAAACCTTCAAGTACAGAGGGAGAAACTGTGGGGCAGGGGCACAATTACCTTGTTCATTTCTTTAAAGGGGCAATTTTTTATGTATGCTCAGCCCCTTCACAGTTAATGAAATACATGTACATGGTGGATTCTGGTCTCTTTTATAGGCATCCATCTGTGCTTGTTGATAGGTGCCAAGGAATTACCCCAGGTCTAAGACAGGGTCTGAAGAATTTAAAAAAATTTTTTTTGCACAAGATGCAGTCCTTCTTCCCCCTCCCTCCACCCCATGACTGTTCAGACTTCAACGTACTTTCCTCAACAGTTTTATGGTAGACAGGATAAGAGATTTCTAACCAACACAAGCACTGACACATTTATATTAAAAAATAGTGCAAAATTTCAACATTTATATAAATAATTCTAAACCCCTGCTTTTGTTTTTTTTCTTTTTTTTCCCTATTGTTTTTTTTTCTCTTTCTCACTTTTTTTTTACAACGTCATACATGCTTTCTTGAGTTGGCTCTCAAAAGTTGCCGTGTTTTATATACTAAGTTCAGAAAAAAAACACAACAAATCGTTTTCCCCCCTCAATAGGCCTCTTCTAATATAAAAATACTCCTGCTCCCCCTCCCACACACATACAGTTTCTCTTATTTTTTTTAATATATATATTTATATATATATTGCAGATTTTTAAACAAATGTTTTTGTGCAAATATTTTTTTTCATCTTTAAAGTTAAGTGAACTAAAACAAAAGTTGTAGCATCCACACACACAATTCAACTAGATACAAAACTGGGAAGGGGAAATGGAGGAGGGAGTGGGGGGGAAGGACTGCTGTAGATTTATTTAGAAAGGGGGGAAAAAATCAAACTCTTCCTAACATAGCTCAACAAAGAAATGTTTTTGCAAGTTTTGTTGGCTTGTGCATTCAGACCAAACATAACATGTAAATATTTATACTACACAGAGGTGGAGAAGGGTGTTTGGTTACATCCCCCTCCCCGTCTCCATATACTTCCCCCCCTCCTATTTATCAAGAAGTGCAGAGTGTTTCCTTTCTTTCTCTCTTTCTTTTTTTTAAAAAGGCTGCCCTTTCTGCTTGTCCTTCTCTTTGTTCCACATCGTTGTGCTCTCAAGATTGCTGATGGGCGAAGGCGAAGGGAACGAAGGCACCCCACTGTTGTTCTGCTGGTGCTGGTAAAACGTAGATCCCGGGAAATGGCCAATGACCTCATTGTACGTGGGAGGAGGCCCTTCCATTCGGCTATTGCTTCCATAGCAAGTTGCGCTGATGCCCGAGTTGCTGCTCGGAGGGCAGGGTCCTCCATACACTGAATTATCTATCAGGTCACTGTCAAAGATGGTTCTGTTGGGAGGGGCTCTGACCGACTCCCTATTGAGTTCCATTTGCTGCTCGGGGTCTCGGAGCTGCAAGGTGCAAGGCCCCTGATAAGGAGGCGGCTCTTCCCCATCCGACAGGGAGATGGTAGGGGGCAGGTCAATTTCGTGCTGCATATAAGGGTACGTTGGCTGAAATCTGTTGAAGCGGTCTCTCTGCAAAAAGGATGGGACTGCTAGTCTGTCGGTAGGCCTTGGTGTATAGACTTGCTGCTGGAGAGAAGAAAGAGAAAAACCATGAGAGAAGCCAGGCCAAACAAGGAGTTGGGATTTATCTTCTATTGCAGGGGTGTCAAACTGCCGGCCCGCGGGGCGGACACGTCATCCGGAAGCCACGCCCACCCCATTGCCGGCAATGGCAAAACAGTCCCGATACATCTCGTGACGTCGCGAGTTTGACATGTCTGGACTCTATTGCATATCGGTTCCTTACCTCTGTTACACCATTTCCTGACACTGTGCTTTCCGAAGGCCATAAGCTGCCATCCTAAAAAGTAGAGAGAAGACAGACCGTTTTCAAAACCCTTATTGGACGGTCCACCTTTTCTTAAACCCAACACATTAAGATAGTACAGAGGTTTGAAAGCACCTGCTCCTGCGTGGCTGAGGAATCTACCCACCAGGCAGGTGAGGTGTAAATAAAGAAGGTCTCCAGAAGTGAGTGCCCTCTGTATTAGGGAAGTTAAGTGGCAGACAACCTGTTTGACATGCTGGAAGATCCTGGGCCCCATGGCTGCATGCAGATACATGTAATGTCTGGAACCCCATAGAGCAGAAGTGCCACACTGAGCTGGGATTTTGAGCACTTCACTCAAAGGTAAGCAGAGTTAGTGAGTGGAGGTTGTTGTTGGAATCAGGAGGTCACATGGCTTAAACTACCAATTTTATCTTTTAACACTCCCCTCCCTTGCAAAACGTAGGGGCAAATATTTGGTCCTGCCTATTGTGGAGAAGCTTGGGGATCATATCTGTACCATTTTGCACTCTGGAGAAAAGTTGTTATAAAATCAATGATATTGAACGTAATGGGCCAAGAGACCGTAGCTGTCTAAAAGTTGAAGCTGGCAGAAAAGATTCTTGTCTAATAATATTTCAGAAGGTTTTGAATGTCACAAAATTTAATCTGTGTTTTTCATAGGTTTAAGATCTCTCTGAGTTGCAAAGGAGGGGTATCACATAAATGTCTACAACTAAAACACAAGAGTATTAAAAATGATAAGCATTCATTAGTAGTGTTCAAATCAAATGCTGATTTAGGGGAAATTAAGAAAGGCGAGTGATTGTTTATTTGTTGAACTATTCTTGGAAAACTACTCTTTTTCAAAATACATGGAAATTTTGATCTGCAACAATCTGGGGGCATTGTTAACAAATAGGAAAATAACCACTAGTTGAAATATCTACATATTTAATCTTATTCTTCTTCAAGGAATTCAAGGTGACATCCCTGTATTTTCTCTATTCAATCCTCATAGCAACCCTATAAAGTTGATTAAACTCAGCCAAAGGGAAACAAATAGTTACTGAAGAAAAAAAATCAACACAATTCCATATTCATGTTGCTTCTTTTTTCAATATATTGGTTTAATAATCAGGCCTTTATGCTAAGCTATGTTTCTATCATGATTCTTTATTGGTGGAAGCTAGATTTCAGCAAGACAGCTCAATCCATGGCTTTTATTGAGAATAATGAGTATCAAGTATCCTTTGTTCTTAACCTCTTGTTAATTAGCAGTAGAAAGACACAAAAAGAAATTAGTGTCATTTCCTTCCAAATTCTCCATTTCCCTATTATTTCTGTGTCTTCTTTCACTGAAATGCACTTAATGTTTTTTTGTCAGGGACTGGGAAATTCCTATTGCAATCCCCCCCCACCCCCAAAATAAGATCTTGTAAGACAAAGCAAGCATCTTAGCGCATATTTAAAAGCTTAATCCATATCGTTTCACCTTGCTGCCTCATGAATGTCTAAAAGAGTTCTTCCCAGCCGAGCCTTGTTAGCTGGGAGTTGCAATTCAAATGCATTTATTGATCATTAAATTTAAGAGGACTGTCTAGAAAGTTGTAAATCACAAAAGAGACTATCAGAAGAACTGGTTAAAATGGGAGCTGTGGAATACAGTAAGGACAATTAGCTTTAGGACTTGGAAAGCCCAAATGCAGTGGAATGAGATCATTTCTATTCCTTTAAGCTGTAACATTTGCCTGGAATTTTCATATTAACATTAGATGTGAAAATTCCCTTTATCCAAATCTGAACTTCCCCAGGGATATTTCATCAATGAGTTCTCAGCTTCTTCATTCAGGCTTCATGATCTATAGCATATTGAATCAAGTATTGCAAGGGCCATGCATGCATTTAAAAGAAAATTAGCGAAAATGAAAATTGTACCTCCAGTTGAAACCAGAAGAGGGGCTGACAAATTTATTGGTGTGCATCTAAACCAAACTACCTGATAATTGGCAATTATCACGCAATTAGGGAGTTATACAAACTTTGCATAATGAATGCAAATTGGATAGAAATTTCCAAAGTTATAAGTAACAAGAGGCAGGATGCTGGTCTATTCAGTTCAGTAGGAAAAAAAACAACCACCTTAGAACTAAAATCAATCAAACTGGTAGATACACACACACACACACACACACACAAAATAATACTCTCAGGTTAGCATGATATGAATGTTATATTATATCCTGTTCCTGCGTATGAAGTTTTACATGATTTTCCCCACAACAATATCAACTCTGGAGGGATGAAAAAATTCTCTATTTTTACACTCTGTGATGTCTTCAGTGCCTCATGTAGGCAAAATAAGTTAAAATTAAGATGGCTTCAAAGGTGAAAGTATGCCGTGAAATAGACAGGCTACAGTTCCTGTTTTGCAATATATTTAGGCATCAAGTGCCTATCGAATGCATTCTATGTTTTAAAACTCTGCTCTGCACACATAAGCCCCAAGGCTGTGCTGCTACTCTAAGAAGGAAAAAGAAGTGATTTATATGGAAATGAACCACTCCAGATGTTTTCCCCTTCCTTCTGTTTTATAGCAAATCTTGTCACAAAATGCCTCTTATAAGATAAGGGGACTCCTTTGAAGTGAACGATAACAGATTGCCAGTGTTGATTTCATACGGTGCATTAATCCAGTTGCAGCATTTGACTGATGTAACTAATAAAATGTCTATATTTTAGAAAGTTGTTGTGAGCTGCTGAGGAATTACAGATTCAGTTGGGCCCCGGAATTTGGTTTCTCTTTTAAATTTAACATAAACAATAGCCAGTGTACCAAAAATTAGAGGAACACAAATAAATGCACCTCCAGATGGCAAGAATCTTTCACCAGGTGAAGATTTCATGAAAAAAGAAAAGAAAAGCAAGCAAGCAAGCAATGCATTAATATATGAAATATTCTGACAAAATCGTTCCATTAAAAATGGCCGTAAAAACTTCTTATTCAGGTTAGGGTTCCAGGGAAGTCATTTTACACTTACATAGAGATGACTGTCTCATTTGTTTATTAATTCATATCCTTACTGTTGTCCAGAACCTGAAGGCAGCCTAAGTAGCATTTCCTGCAATTTTTCCCATGACAACAACTCTGTGGGGTAGACTGCACTGAGAGGCAGTGCTTGGCTCAAAACCACACAATTAACTTAGGTAGCTCAGGGTAGACTTCAGTTTGGATTTCCCAGGTCCTAATTCAAAATCATAACTAGGATAACTGCAACTTGGCGAAACTCACAGCAGAGATACAAGCTGCATTGGGGCCCTTTTGCCCCATACTTCATGCTAGCCCTAGTATAATTCTAGAGTAGATTCCAGCCAATTTTAGATGTACTGAAGAGTAGCCCAATGAAAGTATATGGCACTCGCTTTCATGAAGACAGGCATAAAAACTCATTATGTCTCAAATAATATGTAACAGTAGCTTTCAAAAGGTTTTCACGCTCAGACCAAAAGATTCATAGGGGATCTTGGGTTTGGATGAGACATCATAGCCTGGCTTAAAAGCGTGATCCTCCACCCTCCTTGAATTGGACAAAAATGATTATTTGCTCTTTCCATTGCTCCCCCCTATTCTGTTGCATCTGTCCTAAATTGCTGCTGAATGGGGTTATCCTGATTGTGTGTGTGCTGTGCATAATACAGAAAAGGACTGAACTTCTTCTTCAGCTGACATCACTAGCTGACAGGACAAATATCTGTTCCTTGTTCTTTTTATATTAATGTTTTCTAGTTTTTATGGTATGCAGCCAGAGTCACTTTTTTTGTGAGACAGGCAGCCATATAAATTGGATGGATGGACGGACGGATGGATCTGTCAGTCATGGCATTGCAGCGGACATAGGAGTGGGTCTGGTTGCAGGGATGTCTCTAAACCCTGATTGGATTCTTGTCTTACATCTATTCCCATGTTACTGTGCATCAATAAGGTTAAAACATATGTTAAAAGGGAGCTGAGTCAAAGGCACCATTTTTATTTCAGATTTTCCCCTCTCCTTCCTTTCCCCTCCCTATAAAGAAAATTAATACTGACTTCCAGATTCCTCTGGATTATATTTTGGAAGAAGTGGGGTGGTCTATTTCAGCCTTGCACTAAACTAGCAAGGAGCCAAGCCAACACAGCTGTCTAACACTGTTAAGCAGTTCTGATACACCCCCTTTTAAATTTACTACCTACTGATTGTTCCCACCATTCCATAAGGGATGTAAAATTGTAACATCTATCCATCATATTTGGCTACGCTGATAGACAAGGATTTGCTGGAGGGGACTGTTTGCATGAAGCTACAGTAGGATGGCCAAAGGAATACAAAGAGAACACTTGTTCGCTCCATCACCCTTATAAAAATCGAAAGAGTTATTGTGTCTAGTTCTTTAGGGGGAAAACAGCACAATGACAGCAAACAAGGCTGATCAGAGGCTGCACCAGAGGGCCCAAAACAACTAATAAATGCCTCATTGACCCAGTTACTCCTGGTCACCCAACTTGCTATCTGATATAATGGATGACAAAAGCAGGCTTGATGCACCTTGCAGTTAACACTGGATGCCGCTACCTTAAAGGGGAAAACAATTATTTTAGCAAGGGTACAGCAGAGAATAATTTAAGCCTGTCTCACTCAAGAGTTGAGGTTGAGGTTGAGGTCTGGCAAGAAAAAAGAAGGTTCCACGGATATGTTTGGCTACATGCTAGGACAGGGAAGGTGAACCTTTTAGAGACCGAGTGCCTAAACTGCAACCCAAAACCCACTTATGTATTGTCGGGTGCCGGGTGGGTGTGCCCAATTGGGTGGGCGTGGCTGTGGTGTTAATGGCAGACTAGGTGGGACTAAAAAGTTCAATCAGTTCCAACTTTGCGAGATCTTTTTTTTCCCCTTGAGAAGTTGAAATTGATTAATTGAACTTTTTTTTGCACACGGGGGAGGCCTAAAGCGAAAAGGTTTTATAAAACCCAGCTGAAGGCCTAGGACAGGTTGTGTGCCACCTGTGGCACGCGTGCCATAGGTTCGCCACCACGGTGCTAAGAGGAAAAGGGCCTTTGATATGAGTCAAGAAAAACCTTGTTGGGTTTACTAGCCTTGAAACAACATCAGCAACTCTCCCTTGTCTATCAGGTAGACAAGAAGACATGCTGGTCAAGATTGGCATGTAAGGAGGACCGTAAAGTTTCCTCAAATGGAAAGCTACATGTGGAATTCAACAAAACATTTAGTTCTGAATCGTTTCGGGCATATAAATTCATGAGCCCTGCTGTCCCTTGGATCAAACCACTCACTGCCTGAATGCAAAAAAGGCTGTTTCAAGCATTTTGGCTTTGTTTTTGCATGTGAAACAGCTCTGTTTCTAGTGTGAAACACACTGTTTGGGGCTTGAAATTCTTCCCAAATGTTCAAAGCAATCAATTTTGCATTCAGAACAGTAGTTTTCCTCTCCTGTAAAATTCAAGTTGCGTGGGTTAAAGATCTGCCTGATAACAGTAACACACCTACTAGCCAGAGAGGACAGAATCACAGTTAAACATAAAAATGTTTATATTTCATCATCCGTGGCAGATTTATTAAGTGGTGAGTATATCATTGCCTTATGCTCCCTGGTGTCTATTTAATTTAGCAGTGAGGAAAGCTATTGCATTATTCCATCTGCTTCTACAGTTCTTTAGGCTGATGTCAAGCTGACAGTCTTGTGTGGTGGAGGCAGTTAAAGGCTGCCACAGAGTTGACAAGCTGATGCTTTTTGACCTTCTGTCTTCCCTTCCATTTTTAAGAGCTTTGTGCCTCCTCTACATATGAGAAGCCTGCACTGTTTTTGATCTGGATGAATTAATCCAGATTAAAACTTCTAGAACCAACCTTATACTTGTTCATATCCTATGGGCCCACTCAGTTATGACATAAAATTAAATATAAATAAAAAATGCACATAGGAGAATAGCCTTTGGGCTATTGTTAATAACCCTTTGGGCTCTGAAGGATTTCTGCATTGCTCCATTGTATAGTTTAATTTATTTCAATTCATTATTAAGAAACCTATTGGTAGTTTTTTTTGTAGAAATCTATGTGCAGGATGGATGATCTACAACCCCCCCCCACACACTAAAAAAAATAAACATTATAAAAGAAAAAAAAATATAGTACGGCTTATGATAAATTATTATAATTAGCTTTTAGAACATGTCATCTTTATAAAATTGTAAAGTAAAAATGCCCCTTGGAATGTAAATACGCCAAACAGAAAATGTAAAATTAAAAGGGCTAGAAGGAAATTCCTGGTGAAAATGAAACAAAGCAAAGTTGAAGCAGTAGAAGAATTTGACTGTTCAAAACCCCTTCTGCCTTAGAAGTGTGGGAGCCATGCTGTTTTGCAAAGCAGCTTTCTGGGGGTGCTTAAAGATAAGTGCCCTTATAAACACTCCAGGAATAACAGTTCTTGCTTATTCTTCCCTTACCCATATCAATATGTGTGACATGTAACATAGGAAGCTAAATAAAGCTTTGTTCAGAGGAGTAATTCACACAATCCACAGAGTAACCCATTTGCCACCAAGGAAATATTCACAAGGGCTCTGGAGTATTCTGCCCGAAAGCCACAACAGAACGACTAATACATTTCCCCCCCCCCTGCTTAGACATCCAAACAAATCCTTAGCTGTATCAGGTATAGCCTTGGTTAATGACAACTCCTTCAGCGACTGTTTGAACTAATGACAGCACTGAACAAGGTCCAGCTGTCGCAGGACCCTGTAGTCATGTGAATGCTATCCTGGCACCTTGCCAACCAGCTTGGATTTCTGACTATTATAAGGGTCACATGGTGGTGATTTGCAACCTTCCCTACCGGCTTCCCACAAGCAAAATCAATGGGGAAGTCAGCAGGAAGTCAGCAGTTGTGGTCACACGAAGTCTTCATTTAATGACCTGTGGTAATTTGCTTAGTGATGGTAACTGAGGATTGCTAGAACTGCCAGCGCTAGGCACCAAGACCATAAGACATCGTGCAATTGCAACAACAAGTATGATTGTTAAGCAAAGACTGCCTGTTATGTGACCTTGGGCTAAGAAATACAATAGAATAAGAAACGGGAAAGGAAGGGAATGTTTCCAAACCACAGAACATAATCATTCCACTTTATTCAGACTCTCTTTGGATTGCTCTGTTCAGAATTTTAAAAAGCAATTTGGAACGCTTTCTATAAAGGCCTGTGAAGATGGTCAGTGGCATGGAAAGCATCCAAAAGAATAGAATACTCTTAGCTTGAGAACGGAGAAATGATACGACAAATGATCATCACACACTAGTTGGATATAATGCTCTTTGGTACTCCAGAGGGCAAATTAAAGGTGGAGAGTAGATTATATTTGGTGAAACTTCTTAAAAGGAAGAGTTGTTTGCAATGGCATTGTTTGCTGGGGTTTCTAACCCAAAGTTATAATACTGGGCAGCCTTTAGCTCTAAATTACTTGAATCCAGCAGGAAACTGAATGAAGTACTTTACCTGAGACCTCTACCTCATGTATTATATAAGTCTTTAATTGTAACCCACAGGCTGCATATTCTTGACTTTCCACACTAGGGGACGCGTTGAGGTTCTTGGTAAGAATGCATCCAGTTCAACCATTCTGGAGACCAACAGCTTGGAATTGAAGCAGCTAATTCCTTTATTCCTTTTCTTTAACAGAGCTATGCAACTATCTGTGGATCTGCTTTGTGTCAATGAATGTTGAATGATGAACCCCCTGGAGATTGCTTTGCAGAACAAGATTGCTCCCCACTTCCAAGGGAAGTGTCAGGAAAGGTCTCAGATGAAAGCCACTTCCAAATAAGCATTAGAGGGCACTAGAAGGTGCACACCTTGATGAGGCCAATCCAAAACCACCCTACATGGACATAGTGAAGCTTCCTCTTGCCAAAAGTCATTATTTATGGGAGACCAATGTCTACTATTGTTCCCAGGGCTTTATATCATTCAAAACATAGCCTTGGAGGAGTGCTGAACTGTGGACAGGGAGAGGAATTAAAATTCTCCAAGCGTAGGAAACCCTGGTGGCACAGTGATTAAAATGTAGTATTGCAGGGAAACTCTGCCCACAGTCTGAAGTTCAATCCTGACCAGCTCAAGGTTGACTCAGCCCTCTGTCCTTCCAAGGTCAGTAAAATGAAGACCCAGACACTTGGGGGCAATATGCTGACATTGTAAACCACTCCAGAGAGTGTTGTAAAAACCCTGTGGGGCAGTATATAAATCTAAGTGTTATCGCTATAGGGCAGGGTCTGCCATAGAAAAGTAAGTAATGACTTATCAAGGTTGAATCTATCCACCTGGGAAGGTTACCTTAAGTGGATCTGCTGAGAGTAATCCCCCGACAATAACTATAAACCAGTTGGCAGCCTATCCATTGGGGGACTGAAATGCTGGAACTCACCATCAGCAGAGGTTTCTGAAGACTTTCCTATCCAGATGTTTCATAAAGGAATTGAAACAAATAGTTCTTCCTGGCTTTTAACCTATTTTTGTTGCGTACATTGGGGTTGTTCAAGTTGTTTTATGTTTGTTCTACTACAGGGATCCTCAACCTTGGCAACTTTAAGACTTGTGGACTTTAACTCCCAGAATTCTGGGAGATGAAGTCCACAAGTCTTAAAATTGCCAAGGTTGAGGACCCCTGTTCTACTGTACACTCCCATAGTTTGAAAATTGGGGCAGGACACAGAAAATTTTAATCAATCAATCAATGATTAGTGGGAACTTCAATGATAGCAGGATGCAGTCAAATATCTGAGACACCAGAAATCAAGATGATGTGGAGAAATGTGGAAAACCTATCAGTCCCCACTTCTCTGCAAAACAGAAATGCAGCATTGGTATAAATATCTTTCACCTTTAAAATTTTAAGGTTATCTGGATCTGCAGCATTCACTGGAGGAACTGTCTCTGTGTGTGTGTGTGTGAGAGAGAGAGAGAGAGAGAGAGGGGGAGGGAGAGAGAGAGAGAGAGAGAGAGAGGTAAGATGGCAAATGCAGCTTCAAGATGCTGTGTTTGCCATTTTGTCTTTTTGGACATCTCCTTCATCTCATCCTTGTGGACACTATTGGTTGGATGGGCTGACAAATAGCAAAGTCTGGTAACAATAGGAATTGGCCCCCAACCCTCCTTACCGATGATAGGTTTTCTTCTCTTCTCCGTCCTTGGCTGGGTCGATTGATGAAGGACCTTGCAGAAAGTTTGTAGTGATTCAGCAGGCACGTGATGACAACCACCATAACCATCATTACCACCACAATTATGATTATCTGTACAAACTCTAATTCCGCTATAAAAGAAAAACAAAGAGACAAAGATTGTATTTTAACAGGCCTCAATATAAACCAGAAACAGATAAATAAGAGCAAAGAAAAAAATCTGAGGATAAGAGTAGATGTTGACAACAAATGTCATAAGAGCACTTCAGTATTATTATTATTATCCCTTTGTGGTGCATGCCCTTTTCAAGTATAAGCTTGAAAATCAGGAAAATCTCTTTACTGTCCATAAACTATTCAGGGAAGCCACCTGAGTGAACAACGAGAGGTAGATGCTTCATATAAGGGACAAAACAATAATTTCTTTGTGTTGTCAAAAAGTGAAAGAAGAAGCATGAATTAAAAAAGATTTGCAGTATTCTGGACAAATTCATCCCCAAAATGATTTGAAAATGGCTTTTATGCACAAACTTTCTCTTCATCCCCTTGTGAGATCTCATGCAAAAGGGGCATGAGACAATATTCATGTTCAAAGACACTCACAGATTAGTGGAATCTTCCAAAATATGAAAGACTAATCAAATAAGACAACTCCTCCAGGGAAAATAATATTAATAATAAATGATAACAATAATAATAAAGCTTACATCCTACAACATTACTATCAAATGACAACTTCTGCCTATTCAAAGTCCTTTCAAAGGACTTGAGAGGTCCATGGTGGCGAATTACAAAAGGTTCCACTACTTGGATCTGCACTACACTACATGAATGCATTATGACAACCTAGATTCTTGGGAAGAACTTGATGTGTTTGAAGCCAACAGCAGCTAAAGAACTGGCAGGTGTGATTTCACATGTTGTGTGTATAATAATAATCCACATTGACAAAATCATCACCAGTCAATTGCAAAAGGCAGCTTTACTAGGAACAGCTTACATTCTGCAATGATATCTGTAACATGATCAGACATCCACTTTTGCCTATCCCAGGTCAATTGGAAGGACTTGATAGGTGGACAAAACTGCCAAATCCAATCTGAACATCTGGTTATATGACAAACTGTACAATAGAGATAATCATATTATACTATTAAGGGAGCCCTTGACTTACAACCATACCTGGGAACAAATTTCATAAATTGTTGTGGTCATAAGTTAAGGTATCACATGACCTGACTTTTTATAGTGATCATTAAACATAGTTGTTATGTGAACCATATGGTTGTAAGGGTGAAGCCATTTTATCCAATGAAAATTTTTGCTGGCTTTTGCCAGAAAACCATTGCAAAGCATGATCACTGCTGCAACCAGTCATAAGTGTGAACCAGTATGCCAAATCTCCATAATGGGATCACTGGGGTGATGGAGCAGTCATCACTTCAAGAACAAGTCATAAATAACTTTTTTTAGTCCATTGTAACTCTCAATGCTCATTAAACAATCAGTCAGCTTACATCCTGTGATAATACCTTTCATATTATTAAACAACAACATCTGCCCATTTCTCTTTGGGAAGGACTCAATACATAGACAAAAATGCCAAATCCATTCTAAACATCTAAACATGTGTGACCAACCATAACAACAACAACTTATATGTCAAAAATCATCACCTCGATTTTTGATCACTGATTCTCAACCAGAAAACCAACCATCTAACTGGTAACACTAAATATAGTGTTAAAAGTACTACCTGGAATATCAACTCCAAACTGGCAATTAAAAATACCTCCCTTCCTCCTCCCCCCCAAAAAAAAAAAATCACAGTCACTTTTGCAGTGAATAAATCAAGGCAACCTAGTGGAAGTGAGTAAGGCAGAAGTTGGAAGTGTGAGAATTTTTGAACAAAAGATGTCATCTATTACTAAAAGGAAAGTCCACAGTTTAATCTGAAAGGAAGGCTAATCCCTTCCCCCTCTCAAATTTATTAAAGTATTGTCTAAGATTCAGGGGAGAGGATTGTTTTAATTCTGACACTCTTCTTTTGAGGTAAATACAGCATTATCCTATCACTGATTGAAGTAAGACACTGCACAAAGACAGGCTTGACTTTTTTTTTTTACCTAGCTGTGGCCAACCATTCATTGCAGCCGCCTTCTTTTCCCTATGCTTCAAGAGATTCCTTCCAGATAGTCAACTGCAGCATTCAGATGGCACCAATCCACTGAATGACAACAGCCTGGCCAATGGAAAGGCCTCCCCCCCCCACCCTGGGTGTTAGCCCACCACTGAAAATGCAGCCGCCGCCGCTTCCAAGCTGATCCCCAGGGGTCTCCGCATGCCAGACTTCCAGACGTAATTTAATTCAAGGCTCAGTTCAGCCAGCTGGCAGAAGCAGCTTGAATGACCTGAGCTGGCACAAAAGTGTCTCACAAAGGGAGGCAGGAGGAGAGGAAGATGTACAAAGCTGTCAAGGAAACAAGAGCAATCAACAACAGGCTGCTCAGAGAGTTTGAGGGAGAAGAAGAGAGGACATACAAGCCTTAGGCAGAAATAAGACGCTGAGTTTTCCATTCACAAATGGAGAAGGGCAGACAGAAGCTGATGCCTGAGATATCCATCCATATCTGGCAGGTTTAGTTTAGGGAGGAAGCTAATGCTGTCCCAATCAAGCTCTCTGTCCTGCCCAAGGACCAGGACTCCGTGAAGCCCAACAGATGCTTTATGGTTCTCCAAGTGGAACGAAGCAATTTCTCTTTCCCTTGGAGATGGTATGTTGAAGGGTCCAGATCTAAATTGGGCTCATATTTGGTGTAGGTCAGGGATCTTCAAACCTGCCCTTTTATGATTCGTGGACTTCAACTCCCAGAATTCCTCAGCAAGGCACGCTGGGTGAGGAATACTGGGAGTTGAAGTCCACGAGTCATTAAAGGGCCAAGTTTGAAGACCCCCTGGTGTAAATCAATGTTTCTCAAAATTGGCAACTTAAGGCCAGCTGGCTGGCTGGCTGGCTGAGGAATTCTTCAACTCCACATGTCTTAAGTTGCCAAATTTGAGAAGTACTGGTGTAGATGAAGTGTAATAGGAAGCTGTACATATTTTGATTACTTGGTTTCTTTAATACAATTACTATGGGGTGCATGTGGGTTTATGTGGGTGTGAGACAGAAGGAAAGATTGAAATGATGAAGGCTGGTCAGCCAAAAGAATCACAACAACATTGGGAAGACATTTCTCCTGCACTGCCAGCTATAATTTTAATAGGACACACTATCTCTGGGTCGCAAAAATCTGGATGACCATTTGAGGGCAGCACAGATACAGGACATTCTGATTCCTAGATCTTACAGCCTAGATCAGGGGTAGGCAACCTTGGCTCTTTTATGACTTGTGGACTTCAACTCCAGTAGTCATAAAAGAGCCAAGGTTGCCTACCCCTGGCCTAGATGTACGCTGCCAAAACTAAACATTTTTAAGAGTTGTTATCTGATGAGTAGTCGGTGGCTTCATGGTCTGTACTGGAGATCAGTGGAGGCAGGTCCATGCTTGATCCATGTTACATAGAGATAGTGAGAGGAGAGTTCATACTGTACACATGGCACAGATCTCTATCTTAAAGGCTTCAATATGCACTGTGTGAGCCAGACTTGGCATATGATTGTGAGTGCCTGCTATGAGTGTCTTTAAATTTTTATCTCTGCCTGTTCTATTCCAGCCACATATCCCTCAACTGTGACCTCCGCTGTGATCAGCAAGCTGGCTATTTTAAGAGTGGACATACACTTCAGCCCTGCTGGCCTCTCTGTTCTGCGGATCTCTCCCCACATCAGGCTGCAGGGTTTCCCCTGGCTGCTGAATTCCTCACAACAGCTGCCACAATTAGCAAGGTTGAGCAACTGACATTTCACTCCCCTGCATTCAGAAGGCCTGTGAACATGCTGTGACATCACTGCCTACCCTTGAGGCCTGTTACAGCAAAATTATGTTTCCATCCTGGGAATGACACAGAATCTGCACTGGAGTTTCCTGGGTTGGCCTGTGGACAAACTGCTTTCAGCCACCCTAGTTTTCAGCCCAGTTTATCCCCAAGAGCAAACAGAATGAATGTTGAAAATTGCTTCTAAAGTCTTAGAGGTTCAGGGCCAGTGAAAGCAAAAGAGAGGCTGGGCAAATAGCCTACACCTGCTTGTAACGGTGGAGCAGCCAGTCCTGCCAGTTTAAAGCACCTTCTGATCTACTGCAAGCATCCCAAATAATTGTGAACCATATATTCAGCAGTTATGGAGGGAGGATAGAAAAACTCAAGATGGCAAGCACAGCTGTGCAATTTAAGCCCCACTCTTTTTTTTAAAGGTGCAAGATGTGCATGATACATGTGGAAAAATGAGGCTTCAATCACATCCTTGCAGCCATCTTGACCTTTTCGACACCCCTGCTTAGCTCTCTAAAAACTTTTATTTAACACTGCATTAATTAATTAGGATTCAACATCACCGATTCTCTTCTGGCAAACTAGCTGAAAACAACATGAAAAGGGACATACGATGTTTTCAGTGTTTTCCAGTTTATTGCAGGCAAGTACTCTGCTCTTTTTGTAATCATGAGATATGTCTCAAAGCAGTTCAGAATAAAACGACAGTCATGCAGAAATTGTCACCTCCTATAAGATATTGTACAATAAAAAATCTCCTATGACCTAACACACAGGCACACACGTATGACACACATTGCAGATAAATGTAAATAGATTTAGTCCATGGGATTAAATGATCTAGTTATGTGAATCTGTTTTTTTTCCCTCAAAAGAGGAAAGGCAAGCTACACTTAGTAATGTGGGGTTAAACCTTAATCCTACAAATTCTCCTATGCTTTAGTTCTCATCCATTTCTTTTAATTTCAGACAGATGCTTCCTATAGCTCAGATCAACTCATTCACATAGTCTGTTGATTCTTAGATATTTCCCTGCTTTCCTTATTATCTCCAGCTTTAGAACAAACCACAAGTCTACCTTAATTAGGTGGCATGCAGCAGATATATCGTGGATTGGGGAAAGTTAAATCTTCTTTTCCCTATCCTCTCTGCTTGGAGGTAGCGGGGCAGCCACCCAGTGCCAATGAGAGCCTGAAGGAAGCCTAATTTGCCATGGTCCTACGAAGGAGGGAGATCTACCCAGCAACAGTATAAAACAATTTGCCATTCGGTGGTGCCTCCCAAGTTTTAAGCGAGAGTATTAGCTCCCCCCCCCACTTCAACTGAGGATCATGCTGTGCACGCATTGTTCCCTACCCTCTCCATCCACAACACAAACTCTCACAGCGGATTGTCTGAAAGGCTTGTATATAAACAGAGCCACTCCAAAAATGGGGTGCGGCAGAGTGGGGAGGAAGGCTGGGCTCTCTCTTTGTCCTGCAATGAGATATATGTCCAAAAAGGGTGGTGCGATTGGCATCCAGGACTGAGAAGCGCAACTAGGCTGAGTGACAACAAAGCTGGGTCACACTGTTCCATTCAAATGTTTACTCCCTTGAGGAGGGATTGGGAGGGTGTCAATAGCTCCTTTTGTAAGCAGCCTAGTAGCAGTACTGCCTTGCCAAAAGACCCCAGGGTGATGTCTTTGGGCCTTTGTTTCAGGGCAGCCAGGAGGAGGTCAAAGGTCACGGAAGACAACAATCTCCTTGTGTTGGCTGTTTTCACCCCTTCCCGGCTGGCTAAGGGCTAGACAGGTTTAGGCACTCTGGCAGACAGATAGCAGTGCATCCTCAGCTTGTCACAGTCACACCACACACCTGATGCTGCAGAGCACTTGGGATCCTCTGCCTGGTGCGTGAGATGGAGTGGGGCAGGGGGGGGGCAGGATAAATTCTGTTAGTTGTCCATGGAATGGATTCTTTGTCCCTCCTCTTCAACTCACCCATTTTATAACCCCAAAACAGATTCATTCACCCAACCCACTTAAACCAGGTCACCTAAAGCAGCTGCATTGCCCTACATACTAAGCATAGTTACTGTTAATCTTGGTTAATGGAGGAGTGGCTAAGCTTGATGTGCAAATGCAGCCCTCTGGGTATTTCAAGGTATTGTTTATATGCAGAAGATATGTTAATATGGAAAAGAGTAAAGCATGCTTAGTGAATCACATCAATTTGTGTGTGTGTTTGTGTATTTCCCTCCTTGAGTAAATATATACCAAACACATACTCTGCTCTCTCCTCCCAGTGCTGCTATTTATATATACAGAATATCCTGTCAAGAAAGATTTTCAAGGGATTCTTTCTCCCCTTCCCTACTTGGGAAATCTCATGGTTTTTATATAGCACACATGTGCGGGGGAACATTTACCTTTACCTATGTGTGTGTGTGTGTGTGTGTGTGTGTATATATATATATATATATATATATATATATATATATATATATATATATATATATATATATATATGTATGTATGTATGTATGTATGTATGTATGTATGTATATATGTATATGTATATGTATATGTATATGTATATGTATATGTATATGTATATGTATATGTAAAGCATGTCTGGAGTTGCCTGATTAATATTGTGATCATCTTTTTTCATTATGCAAAAAGGAAAGTAAAGAAAAAGACACTACAACCCATAATTTCCACTGGGTGTTCTTAAGACAACTTAGATTATGTACCCTCCAAACATTTGTCAGCATTAGCAGAAGGAACTGCACCATGTTGCAAGGAAAACAAATGCGGATGGTTTACATTAAGTAAATGATATACAGAATAAGCAGTAGAAGTAAATAGCTTCCATTGGAATCAACAGCTGGCAAGTCTCACAAATTAAATTCCAAATGCACACCTCTGTCATTTTCAGTACACTCTGCTCTATATGGGGCTCCCTTTAAAGGCTACAGCTGGTGTAAAATGCAGTGGCCTGTTCATGCATGGGGGAGAACTGGCAATATTGTATGAGACCGGTTTCGCAGATACTGTACAGCAGGGGTGTCCAACCTTGGCAACTTGAAGACCTGTGGACTTCAACACCCAGAATTCCTCACCCAGCCATGGTGCCTGAGGAATTCTGAGAGTTGGAAGTCCACAAGTCTTAAAGAAGTCAATTTTGTTCACCCCTGCTGTACAGTATTGCATTGACTTCCCATAGCCTTTGGGGACAGTGCAAAGATCTGTTTTTAAGGCTGGGTGCTCAGGAACCTGCAAGATCATCTCCTCTAGGTAGAACCAACCTGTGCGGGTATATGAAATCAGGAAGCAGTATTAGGTTTCTGTGTATGCCCCATTGCTATATAATCGCTCACCTCTGGAGAGCTGGATTGCACCTAATAGCACTTCGGGGGGGGGGTCAAAACTGGGGATTTTTCTGCAGAGGATAAAATTTATGTAAAGTAATGGGGGAATCTGCTTATTTGGGCAAAAGTTTTTTTTTAAATCCCATTTATATCCTGCCCTTCTCCGAAGACTCAGGGCGGCTTACAATTTAAGCACAAACCAATGTGCTTAGCAATAGTTGTTGGAGCGCTATCCCTCTGCTCACAATTAAAGATTAGAGAGAAATGATAGCATCCTGATATAACTGTGCCATAGATTGACCTCTTCTGGGATAGCCTAAGACCTTTTAAGTATCTCTCCCCAAACCTTAACAGACCTCCAGGATTTCAAATGAAGAACAACTTGCAATGTTTTTGGAATCACAGGAGCTGAAACAGAAATAAGTTAGCTCATGTGCTAAAAAGAGATATCACAAGAT
Source organism: Vipera berus (assembly GCF_964194415.1). Taxonomy (NCBI): domain Eukaryota; kingdom Metazoa; phylum Chordata; class Lepidosauria; order Squamata; family Viperidae; genus Vipera; species Vipera berus. The sequence continues at coordinate 15,630,743 of NC_138204.1, read as the reverse complement.
CACAGGTGTGAAGCACACTTTTGTGAGCGGTGGAAAGAGCATTTGAGGAAACACCCATGGTACGACATCTTTTTTTCCACTCCCACTAGAGCAGTATTTCTCAACCTTGGCAACTTGAAGCTGTGAGGATGTCAATTCCTAGAAATCCCCAGCCAGCTTGCTGGGGAATTCTGGGAACTGAAATCCACATAGCTTAAAGCTGCCAAGGTTGCAAAACAAAGCACTGAAGTGATTTTTCAGTGATGGCGCCCTATGTATAGACTATGCTGTTCACATTAGGCCGAATGAAATGTTTTAATTCCAACTAAAAACTGTATTAAACCCATGCATATTAATTATTCTGTCACTGCTTAAGCTTACTGGTATGTTTCTTATAATGATTTTAAAAGTGCCATTATATGAAGTTGTGTAATCTTATTGTTTTAAAGAGAAGTTGCTTTCAAATGGTTGATATTAATGGCTAGTCTACAGTCAAAATGTCAAAAGGGCTGCAAAGCAGATAAGGGAAAAAAGATGAAAACCTGCACTTTCAAATAAAGTTCTGGAATTTTACACTGTGAATATGATAGAAAAGGTACTGATTTCAGAATAAAGATATGAAAAGCCAATAACCAATTGACTACTTGATTAAAAATAACATATTTTGTTTTAACAATTCTAGTAGTTCTAGAACTAAATTATCATCAGATCAATGATATTGTTCCATACTGTAATCTGACACTTAATGCTTAAGAAGACTTTTCTTGACCTCCCCATTCAGACACCATCCAAATGTATTCATCTGAATGCATTATTAAATTTACAAGAAGGAAGATGAGTTAGAGTATAAGCGAGTATCCTTATTTCAACATTTTGTCTTAGTAAACATTGCCAATCAGTTTCTGGTCTTACCATATTTCTATACATGACTGTATTTTCTATATATACACCCATTTAGAATAGAATCAAAAGCAAGACACAAGAGATAAACATTAAAAGAGAAAATCCCAGAAATTACAAAATCCAAATTTTTTTTAAAATCCCATTTATATCCCGCCCTTCTCCGAAGACTCAGGGTGGCTTACAATTTAAGCACAAACTAATGTGCTTAGCAATAAAAATTAGCAATTAAATTTAGCTTTAAAATATAAGCAATCTGTTAAAATCAAACCAAATCAATGATTTCAGATCTGTGATCCATGACAATTTCTCACGTTTTAGTCTTTAAACTCTTAATAGAATACTTTATATTTTATTTTAAATATTTGTAAAACAAAAGGACAATAAAAGCAAAAAGAGAAAAACTGACACAACAACCACACCTGATGATGTGTCACATTAATGCAATGTAGAACATTCTCATCTCATTCTGACCTCATCCTATCCCAAGACTTGGGGGAAGATCCAGGTCTTATGTGCTTTCCAGAAGGACAAGAGAGACGGAACCTGTTGAATCTCCAGGAGAAGAGTGTTCCGTAGGGCAGGGCTGGTGAACAAATGAATAGCCTTCAACCAATCATGGAAAATGGCTTAAGCCCCAAGACCACCACTGTAAACTTTGCTTCTTTGGGAGAAGAAAAGGGTTGCTATAGATTGCCCACAGTGCAAACAGTGTCAATTATCCCATAGGGTCAAGTATGATGGCTCCTTGCCACTTTAGGTAGATTTACCAGAGTAGTCCAAGTCAATAAATGTTTCCCCCAAGGAAAGTGCATTATATTCAAGGCTGGCTAACTTCTTTTGACAGCTGAGGCAGAAAAATCTCATAAAATTCTGTTCTGATAAGTAAATACAATAATAATGTAATAACTAATAATTTGCTGCTCTGTCATGACAAATGCCTGGGTAACTACTGAGGAACTATATCCACAGACTCTCCCTGTTATAATTTAGCTTCAATCCTCTTTTCATTGCTTTCTTCCATGATGAATTGGTCTCATGTTACACAATTGTGGTAGCATCACTTTCTATTTAAAAAAATTCAAAAACGTTGTTATCTTCCATCTTATACCAATAGGTGAATCTTTTTCAAGAGCAAAGAACTCATAACAGGAGAGATAACAGCACCCCAACACACAAATAGAAAGAATCTTTGGGCTATAATTTACAGGCAGGGTAAAGACAGAATTGATTTGATTTCATTTTCATTTCATTAATTATATTTTCACAAGGATTTTGGCATACAAAAGGCCAAATCCACCTGGTTAATGGTTAATGTGGACCACTAGTTAAACACAAATGGAGAGAATAATGCCCTTGTTGTTGTTAGTTGCGAAGTCGTGTCCGACCCATCGCGACCCTATGGACAATGTTCCTCCAGGCCTTCCTGTCCTCTACCATCTTCTGGAGTCCATCTAAGCTCACACCTACTGCTTCAGTGACTCCATCCAGCCACCTCATTCTCTGTCGTCCCCTTCTTCTATTGCCCTCAATCTTTCCCAGCATTAGGCTCTTCTCCAGTGAGTCCTTCCTTCTCATTAGGTGGCCAAAGTATTTGAGTTTTAGCTTCAGGATCTGGCCTTCTAAAGAGCAGTCAGGGTTGATCTCCTCTAGGACTGACCGGTTTGATCACCTTGCAGTCCAAGGGACTCGCAGGAGTCTTCTCCAGCACCAGAGTTCAAAGGCTTCAATTCTTTGGCGCTCAGCCTTTCTTATGGTCCAGCTTTCACTGCCATACATTGCAACTGGGAAGACCATAGCCTTGACTATACGCACTTTTGTTGACAGGGTGATGTCTCTGCTTTTTAGTGTGCTGTCTAGATTTGCCATGGCTTTCCTCCCAAGGAGCAAGCAATGCCCTCCCCCCCCCCAAATCAACCTAGTAGCACTTTGCAACAATTGCTGTATAAAAAAGCAAACTTTTGAGAAATGAAACAAACTGCATAAATTTATCATTCAATTAATTCATATTATATATGTATGTGTGTATATGTCTCTGTGTGCGCACACGCACATATAAGAGATACAGACACACATGCACACCCACCGCCCACATACCTTTTTGTAAAAAAACAACAACACATTATGTATTTGGGTTCCTAATCATTGTCACTTTTCAATTAAAGAAGACCTCATTCCATTTTTCCCTGCAGTTTTCCCCAGGGAAAGATGATGGATGAAACAAGCTTTATGAGACAGGCAAATGTGGCATCGAAATGCAAAGTAAGGTCACATTAATTTAATTTAGCATAATTTTTATTCCTGAATATATTTCAGGCCCACATTCAGATACTGCGTGGAAATGACACAGCCTGCTTCTTTGTATTTTCTGTCTAGACAAACACAGACACACTGGGAATCTAGACAGTGGGGAAAAGGAAGCAATGCATAAATTTGCTTTTGTAAATAAATATTTTTTCGCACATTCCTGTAAGCATTATCAGTTTCAAGAACCAAATGAAAACACTCATCTATCACTAAGGGGCTGCCAGCACTGATATAATTGTCTCAGGAGTTTGTGCAACAGCCAGTTTTCTTCAATTATGGCTGTAAACCTCAAACCACTTTGCTCCAGTGAGACATAATGAGGCTTTCACAGAAATTGTGGTTCTTTACTGCCTACCACCGCACGAGTTGCAACTCTTCACTATTGCAATGGACAGCCTGAAAAAGATGAGCTGTATGTTGCATCAAGGGGCCACCGCACTTCAGGACAAGGTGGTATAAAAACTCAGCTCCTCAAAAACTATTTGTCTGCTTTTCAAGATTCTTAACTAATTTCTGCTGAAATGAATTTGCTCTCCAAAATGCTCATGATAGCTTCAGAGATGTTTGGAGGGAGAGGCAAATAATGAGATCACCAGCATGCTGCAAGCTCAACTCCCTTTATATGCATGTTGTGATGTCACCCACACTTCAAAAGGAACGAAACTTGCCCCATGATGGTAGATGATATACTTCTGGATTGTCTGAAGACAAATAACATCTAATATTGTAGGCTTTCTGGGCATTTGGAGCTTCTAATCCAACACTATTATCAACCAATACCCAAACATCCGACGATGATTTAAAATAGTCAGCATTTGATGGTTCCAAAGATGCAGTCAACATTTGACAGGGCTTGACAGGTTAACAATCGGTATTTGACACTACTCATCAGCAGTTACAGTAACAGCCAATATGGCATGTGGCAGTATCTGACATGTTTCAATCAGCTTCACTTTGTCTTCCAGCAAATTTACAGGAGCACTGAACACTTTTCATTTTAACACAATTTTACTAATCAGGAAGCATCCCTTGACGAGGGAGAAAAGTACAAAGTGCTGAAATGAAAACATCTGATGACAACTTCCTGCTTTCAACTTCAAATGGTGATTCAATATAAAATGTTGAAACAGAGTCATAAATATTTGTACAGCTAGCAAATCCTATTTAAACTCTGGAATGTGTTTGGATAAAAGTGCTAATGGCTTGTTTTGAAATGTTAAGCTTTACTAGCATTAGTATCTTCATTGCATGGTAAATGAGCACTGGATTAGTGGAGAAAAATAAAATAAAAATAGATATCTAAGGATGAAAAAAAGGAACCACTGTTATAGATGTTTTCATGCTTGGTCACCTCACTTAGTTTAGCTATGTGCTGTGTGTGACTGCACAATGATGTGGTACATATTACAGTATGGAAGAAAGTAGTTGTATTTAGGATGGATACTAAGGAGATTGTCTATGAGAATAGGCTGAAGGAACTTGGGGTGTTTAGTCTGGAGAAAAGAAGACTTGGGGGAGACATAGGAGGTGTTCTCAAATATATGAAAAAGGTTGTGGGTTGTATATCTCTGGAGGTCTTTAAGAAGTGGTTGGACAGCTATCACTGAAAGTTAAATGTTTTTGTAGATTTTTCCTTTGTAACTCTGCAGTTCTGAGATTCTATGAAAACACAGAAAACAAACATGTGTCTGAGGTTCACACTCAGAACAGTTTTACACTAAGGCAATGATAGCCAAGAGGGTGGGTTGAACATATTAAAGTAGGAATTATTGAGGCTGGCTGAGCCTAAAATACTGGTTTCCAAAATGGAAACAAAAAAGTGGTATGCATCCAAAATGCAACACGCTCTATACTACCCTATTGCTCACAACCCAGGCAGTTTACACAATAAAAATAAAACATCATACAGTATTCAATAACTTTACAGATGCAACCCAGGCTTATTGTCCACGATAATTGCCCATTAGAAAAAGATGATTTTTACCACATTGTGAAATTTTTAGAATCCTACCATTCCAGAATAATAGAATATTTGGAAAGCCTGGGGAAGATTTAGAAGTATTTGGGCTCAGTGTGTTAAAAAAATAATGATCTTACCCTATGAAATTATTTTTCTCCCCCAGAGCTAGGTATAATCCCAAGTCATGGTTTCTGTAACTATGGTTGATTCATCAAGTCAAAAACAGCTAGATTCACATATCAGGCTAAATTAAAGCCCAGGACTTATGTCAATGTTTTGCAACATTGGCAACTTTAAGATGTGCAGACTGAGAGTTGAAGTCCACACATCTTAAAGATGCCAAGGTTGTTTTTTTTTAATCCCATTTATATCCCGCCCTTCTCCGAAGACTCAGGGCGGCTTATAATTTAAAGCACAAATCAATGTGCTTAGCAATAGCCTTCATTCTATGTATATGCCTGCTTATTAGGGCTTTCACACACCCCCCAAGCGGCATTATTACAAAGTCAGCTTAATTGCCCCCAACAATCTGGGCCCTCATTTTACCTACCTGGGAAGGATGGAAGGCTGAGTCAACCTTGAGCCTCGTGGGATGCGAACCTGCACCAATTGCAGGCAGCTGGTGTTACTTAAGGAGGCATTAGCCCACTGCCTCCACCAAGGTTGAGAAATACTGGCTTATGCTGATGGCTTCCCAGAATAATAAAACCCACAAACTACTAATCAATTGATTAGTGATTTCCAGAGGGCTATCCAGAAAAAAAAATAGGTTGCAGCAGATCTTGTTGAAAAAACTACAATGACTTGTCCAGGCAGCTGTTGTAGTTAAGAATCACTGAAAGGCACCAAAAATAAACAGTAGGGACCCACTAACTCCCTTTGTCCACTGTAATTTCAGGCTGGGGAGTGGGTTTCAAGAATGGAAGCAAGATATGTTGGAGATATTTCACTACAATGAAATGCACATAAATTGTGTTACAGAACTTTAGCCTCTTGATGTCAAATTTCGGGTGCACAATTGCAAAATGCTAATTAGTACCAATAGCTGGGCTGGATGGCTAGAGTGTCTTCACCGCCCTCATGGCTTCAATGAATCATGCACTTAAAATAGAAGTAAGGAGATGTTTCTGGGTACATCCTGAGACCTGGATTTCATTTTCACCACCCTTTCATGGAAAGGCTGAAGATTTACCTAACTATGGTTTACTAAATAACTTATAATTGGCTGGGCTTGAATTCAAATCTGGGTATTATAATTTAAAGTGATATGTAACCTTAGCTCCAAATTCTTTCCCAGATGTCTTCATTTCGGCAGCTAATTCAGATGGGAATGACCTAATGTGCTCTTATTACAGTTAAAAGCTTTGCAATCAGAATTCCTAGTCAATCCACTGCAAGTGACTCAGAACAAGTGACACATCACAAGATATCTTGTTAACCACTTTTGCTCTAAACGGAACCATGCTGGTCCTCTGGATAACTAAGACAAGCTACAGAAAGCTGGTTGAATTGGAAATCTTTGCCATGTTTCTATTTTCAGTCCCCAATCCAGTTGTTCTGTTTTGTTCCAGTGTTTTTATTACACTTTTGAAAAATAAATCCAGGCAATTCTAGAAACCATTACACAACCAGCTTTGGTTACAAACCTATGTACTCTTTGATGCTGCAACTTTGTATTGCTAAATAAGAAGAGCAAAATCTATTTCCTCCGTCAATACAAAACTGGTCCACTAAATCATTCCTCCTCCTCCTCCTCCTCCTCAACCAGGCACATATATTTCCTGGCTAACAACCAAGTATGTGCAAGATCCAGTCATGTCTGGACTCCTGGCTGCCCACGAAGGCATGAGGGCGGGGGAGTGTCTCAAATTTATGAAAATCTAATCTTGTTACCCAAAGCAATCTGGGTGATAAGCCGGGAGTGATTCATTGTCATTCCCACCATCAGGTCCCATGTGACTGACTTGCAATGGGCATACAATTTTATTTATCTCGGTTCCAGGCACTGGCCAGGCAAGGTTTCCTCCTAATTGGAATGAAGACTGGCTGCTTTATAAATGTAGGCCTGAAAGGCTGAAGCAGAAAGGAACCACTTTGAAACAGGAGACCGGTTCCTTCAAGTGACTTAGCCGTGACCATTTGCAGCTGAAAGAAAAACAGACAAACTCTGTCAAATAGATATTTCATCAAAATATCTATTCATTTTCAAAGTGAAGACTAAGCTCAGTTGCTGTTTCTCCAACTGTCAAAGAATACTGCTCTTACTATTCAGATGAAAACGTGCTCCGTGTAAGAGCAAAAGAGAGCCAGTTTGGTTTAGTGGTGAGACTGTTGAGTGCTAATCCTGCCTAAGGCCTTAAAGCTGGCTCAGTGACTTTGGGCCAGCCACTCTCTCTCCAACCCATCTCACCGGGTTGTTGTTATAGAAAATAAGAGGAGGAAGGAGTATTAGGTATGTTTCCCACCTTATTTATAAAGTTACGAGTTCTATTTATAAATAAGGTAAAGGTAAAGGTCCCCCCGCACATGCATGCTAGTCATTTCCGACTCTAGGGGCCGGTGCTCATCTCCGTCTCAAAGCCGAAGAGCCAGCGCTTGTCCGAGGACGTCTCCGTGGTCATGGGGCCGGCATGACTAGACACCAAAGGCGCACAGAACGCTGTTACCTTCCCACCTTAGTGGTCCCTATTTTTCTACTTGCATTTTTACGTGCTTTCGAACTGCTAGGTTGGCAGAAGCTGGGACGAGTAACAGGCACTCACTCTGTTACGCGGCACTCGGGATTCGACCCGCCAAACTGCCGACCTTCTGATTGACAAGCTCAGCGTCCTAACCCACTGAGCCACCGCGTTTATAGTTATCTATAAAAATGTGGGTTAAATTTTTTTAAAAAGTTTTTTTATAAAAAATATTCAAAGTCCAGAGTCATTCGTTGTCATTCCTAATACGAAGATTTACATGCAATTTACATGCCATATGCAATGTAAATGCAACCTACAGTGACATATTTCTTACCTTTCTATTTAAAAAGCTCTGCATGATGTGCCCAGGAAGTATACTCATATTGCACTCCAACATACACCCCAGGAGTTGATAAGGCTACTGGGTTTATGCATTACATTAAAGAATGGAATATTGAACTAAGCCTTGTTATGTTAGCTTTGCATAATTGTGGTCTGTAGTAGACAATGCTGCCAAACTGTGCCATTGTTTAATAACCATAATGGCTGAATCCACATATCCATATTGTAGCTTTGTGTGATGTGAGAATCTAGTCAGTGGCTAATCTAGGTTCACCGAATGAAGACAAACACACACACACACATACAAAGAAAGTAAGAAAAGAAAAAGAGAAAGAAGAAAGAGAAAAATACAATTATGTCTTCTGCCATTCTTTCTATTGAGCAATTATCGCCTTAATCTTTTTAATCAATCGATCAGAATAGAGTTGGAGGGGACCTTGGAGTTCTTCCATTGTAGATACAGAGTGAACTTTCCCCAACTTGGCACTCTCATGCTGGGTTGTGACTCTTTATCATCCCACCCAGTGTGGCCATTGGGAATTTCAGATCAACACATCTAGATAATTTTCAGAGCAGAAAGTTGCTTTCCGTGAAGCTCTTCTTTGTTACTAAGCTGGATCAAACTCAAGCAAAACATCTGTCACAAGTTTTCCAGGTCAGATGGGAGTTTCATAGTTGTTCAACAGAAGAACTGAACCTGGGAATATCTACACCCAAATTAAGAATGTAGGTGTGTGTATAGTTCTCCCTTCCCCTACTGCAGCCTCAAAAGTGTCCCCACTTTCCTGAAGTAAGTGTGTTGTAGTTCTTCACAGTGCAATCTCTGCTATCCTCCCTTTTTTCTCTAGTATACAGCAAGTCCACTATTAATCTGGCAAAACATTCCTAAAAACCAGGAAATGAGTCACTTGAACCAGGAATGTGTTTGCCTGTTAAATCTTGGAAATTTGTAGTAATTCCCTGTATTTGGATGGATGTAGCTCAGCAACTGGGCACATGGAATGGAAACTGCATTGCAGAAGCTGCCCCATTATTATATAACCAGCAAACCAGAACAATTGGTCAAAGAAAGTGCAAGAGGAAAGATGCCAATAAGTAAAAAGGATGGAAATAGCAAGGACCAGAAGAACCAGAGAACCCTGCTTTAAATGGGCAGAAGGTTGAGGTGTATGCTAACATTTCCCCTAAATTACCTAGGTATCCCAATGCAATTTTGCCTGACATTCCACAAAAGGTCTTGAAGAAACTCTGTACCTTTCAGCTAAATAAATACAGTAGATGGGTAGACGTCTATAGAATACAATTTTAAATCAGTACCAGCATTGATTATTCCAGCATACTCTAACACTGGCGGCTTGTTGCTTGAGCAGAACAACTTCTGGGTTAAGCACCAACACCTATGTTGAATCCCAGAGATTATACTAGATAGACTAGGGAAGAAAAACAAAGGGATAAAAGGACTACAGAGGATTTACAAAATCTACATGAGCTGTAGAATTGGACAGATAAATGGGAGCTTCCCTATGGTTTAGGAGAGGAACTGATAACCCAGCTGAAGTTCCCTGAAGCAGTGTTTCTCAACCTCAGCAGTTTTAACTTTAGCTGGAATCCTGGGAATTGAAGTCCATACATCTTAAAGGTTCCCCCGCACATGCATGCTAGTCGTTTCCAACTCTAGGGGCCGGTGCTCATCTCCGTTTCAAAGCTGAAGAGCCAGCGCTTGTCCGAGGACGTCTCCGTGGTCATGTGGCCGGCATGACTAGACGCCAAAGGCGCAAGGAATGCCGTTACCTTCCCACCGTAGTGGTCCCTATTTTTCTACTTGCATTTTTACGTGCTTTCGAACTGCTAGGTTGGCAGAAGCTGGGACCAGTAACAGGCACTCACTCTGCTACGTGGCACTCGGGATTCGACCTGCCAAACTGCCGATCTTCTGATAGACAAGCTCAGTGTCCTAACCCACTGAGCCACCGTGTCCTTCTCTGAGCCACCGCGTCCCTCTTAAAAGTTGTCAAAGTTGAGAAATGGTGCCCTGGAAAATACATCCTTCAGTTTTCCAGCAAGAGAATGGGGGAGATGAGCAAAACCCGTGCCAATATATATTTACATATATGTATGTAAATTTTAGAGATACACGTAAAATAATGAAAAGCAGACCTAGGGATATCTGTCAAGGTTCTACCAATCTGCCAGTGCCTGCTCAAGATTCTTCTTTGAATGCCACATTTATACACGTATGGTTGTAGGTTCAAAGTAATGTATTACTCAGTATAACTTTTCAAAAAAGAATTCCAAAGTACCCAAGACAATGGTTTCCAAATCCTTTAGATTTAACAGAAATTTTCACTCATTCTTACTTTGCAGCTGGACAATATATAGTTGTCTAGAAATTATTAATCTGTGGTATCGAACATTGTTCACCATTATTAAGTTAATGCTATAGGAAATTGTTGTTCACCATCGTCTCTGATGATCAAAGATTCTGATACAGGTGATTTTCTTCCCTAATAAGGGAAGCAAACAAACAGGTACAAAAGACAGTACCGTAGTGTTAAACCAAGTATTAAGACGTGCCTGGTAATGGAAGCTGTTTAATAGTAGAACAAACTGCATTGTTTGTTCAAACAAAGTGCTGGACCCTTGTTCATTCAAGATGTTTAAAAAGAAGCTGGATGGTAAGGATGCTAAAGCAGTAGTTTTTTTGTACCACTAAAGATAGGATTGGAATCTGTGGGTCTATAAATTCTCTACCACAAAAACTCTTCACGTCTACCACCACACCACGTCTACCACTGTATGTGAATATCTTTGGCCAGGATGACTAGAAATTATAAGACTTGCTGTCTAAGCATACATGAAAAACATCATTACTGAAGAATTATATTTCATGTTGTAGGAATTCTGAACGAAAGTCGCCTCCGAGGCAGCTGCTATAATCGTAGCCCATATTTTGCATAAACTTGCAACTCTGAATTAGGATTTACTTGGGCTTATTTTAAATACCTAATCTCATGCCTAAAGATAATATGAGCAAAAAACCCCCACAATAATAGTTATGAGGTGATAAAATTGAAAATATGAACCTGAAAGATTTTTCTGGAAAAAAATGCTTCTTGAAAATTGAAAATTACCAAAGGTGGGATAAGGCTAAACAAGAATATTCTAGGATACTTTGCAGTAAGACTACTTTAAAATTCAAGAGATTCTTTGTAATACATCTCATCTGTTGTGTGATTTTTGCAGGTCTTGGAATTGATAGCACAAAGCTCAGAAATCCATAACAAATGCCTATAGTTGGAAGCTTCAACTGTTTCTCTAGAAATTGCTTACTATCACCCTGCCACCCAAACTAATATCTCCACTATCCTTAGAGATGTACTCACAGAGTAATTCAAGAAGAGAAAATAAACACTGAGAACTGTCCCAGATTCTCAAATCCACATTTTAATCTACATTCTCCATTCTTGTCTCCCATCCTCCTTCACATGAAACAAATTCTCAGATGAGGTGTTGGCAATGTTTGTCACAGAACCCTAGCATATGTGTTGGTTGTAAGCGACAAAGACCAGGGTTTTAAAAAGTAAAGACGGCACCCTCTGACAGAATGTAAAGAAAAGAAATAAAACTGATAAAATTACCAGCCCACTTTTATCAATATGAGGGATAGTGAAATACAATTGAGCGTTGCATCTAACCACTTCTGTTCCGTGTTATTTATGCCCCTTTGTATTTTGTTTTCTCATTTATTAATTCTGCTCCTATAACAGAACAGAGTAAGGGACGCGGTGGCTCAGTGGGTTAGGACGCTGAGCTTGTCAATCAGAAGATCGGCAGTTTGGCGGGTCGAATCCCGAGTACCACGGAGCAGAGTGAGCACCTGTTACTCGTCCCAGCTTCTGCCAACCTAGCAGTTCGAAAGCACGTAAAAATGCAAGTAGAAAAATAGGGACCACTGCGGTGGTAAGGTAACAGCATTCCGTGCGCCTTTGGCATCTAGTCATACCAGCCACATGACCACGGAGACATCCTGGGACAAGCGCTGGCTCTTTGGCTTTGAAACAGAGATGAGCCCCTAGAGTCGGAAACGACTAGCACGCATGTGCGGGGGAACCTTTACCTTTAGCTAACAGACACGAGTGTATACTATAAACAGCTGTTGAAGCTTGCTCTCTAGCCTTTTCTTATTCCAGAAAATCTATCATTTCTGTATGCTGAGTGATAAGAAAAGCCACAGAAGGGGAAAAAAGAACTCTAAGTCCAGAAATGTCTTCTTCTCTTCCTTTTCCAAGAATCCCTCCTTTGTTGTCCTTACCTACCCTAAAGTTGACTCAAGGTCAAATCCTTCAGGTTATCATGCTTGAAGTCCTTATTTAACAGGAGCACCTCTACATCAATAGGACTTCAAAGCATAGGATGCTTTGAGGATTATAATGATCACAGGCTTCTCAGATTTCAAAAGGGTTAAATAGCAATGGGAATCATACCCCTCAGTCAACTTTTCTATGGACCTTAAGGATACTGAAAGATAATTTGCAGTGAGGTCTGTCAGAGCCAGTTCCTTTATATATACTGTATATAATTTTTATTAAATATTGCTTTTTAAAAGAGGAAAATAGAATTATTCTGTTAATGCAAACTAATATAAAGAAAAAGAAAAAAGTAAAAGAAAAGTAGAAAAAAAGAACAAAGATGCAAAGTAGCTTCCAATCTTCTTATAGCTGTTATAAGTATAATGATAAATACACGTCTTACTCTATGGTCAGAACATAACTCTCTTCCTTCTAGCATCTATCCTGTCTAATCATCAAATTGTAAGCTGTAAGTTCATTTTCTTTCTCTTTAACACAAAAAGTTTATAAGCAGTTTCCAGTTGACAGTATACATACATACATACTGTCTTTTCTCTGATTAAAAAAGTCAATTTAGCCTTGTGCATCATGTCTTCCAAACCGAGCTCCATCCTGGTTAAGCTGAGATTGGTAGCAGTCCATTACAGAAAACATTCCATCACTTCTGATCACTGTCAGTTCTTTTCTAGACACCAATCTTTAAATTTAAGAACCACAACTAAATTATTTCTCAGACCTTCTGTAACAATGCTGTCACACACAATCCCATTACCAAATAATTTGTTGTTGTTAGTTGCGAAGTCGTGTCCGACCCATCGCGACCCTATGGACAATGTTCCTCCAGGCCTTCCTGTCCTCTACCATCTTCTGGAGTCCATCTAGGCTCACGCCTACTGCTTCAGTGACTCACCAAATAATTACTATACTCAAAACTTCTTTGAAAATCAACTAGCCCAGGGGGTCTTCAAACTTGGCCCTTTTATGACTTGTGGACTTCAACTCCCAGAATTCCACAGCCAGGCACGTTGGCTGAGGAAGTCTGAGAGTTCAAGTCCACAAGTCATAAAAGGGCCAAATTTGAAGACCGCTGACCTAGCCCAACCTAGTGAAATGCAAGACTGAAGCCCAGCTGAAAGATAACCAGGCGAACTCTGCTTAAATTTCTTTAATGAAGGAGAGTTTGTCACTTTCCAAGGCACTTTGTTGTTCCACTGGACATTACATATCAACAAGAATAATATCCTAACAACTTTATTTGAAAACTCCTATCTTGTAACTAGAGCTCAGAGGTTTGAATCCAACCTTATGGAAAAATAATGCTCTATAATCCATGCCAATTTATCATTTAAACTATCAGAAGGCACATAAATTTATATCTAACTCAATTCAACTTGATTACTTTTATGCCTCAGCTATTAAGGTTAGCGGAAAGTCTAATTACTCTAGCAAGCTTCAAAGAGGCTATTAGACAGGCTTTCTGTATCTTCCTTATAAAAAAGAAGCTAATAGAAGGCAGGTAGAAAAAGATGTTTCCTCCGCTTGTTGGCCCACTGCTAAAATATTATCAACATTGTCTACTTCTGTACTTGTACCTCAAATGGAATTTGCAAGTCTTTGTAATATTGACTTTGAAGCATCCGAGATGATCTAATTGCGGACTTTTCTCTCCAGAGGAAAGAAATGCATAGAACATTTATGCTGCCACAAGACAATGGCTTTATATTTTGTTTACTTGGTCCATATATCTGCACTACCATTAATAGTATATGAAATATAATCAATTATAAAATCCTGCCTCCAGGAGTTTTTAAGGGGTGATGAACATCCCATGGCCCACATCATATTTGTTTCTTAATCCTAAAGTCTACATTACAGAAATATATATTAATTTTATAGAGCATAAACATTTTTGTTTTTAAGGATAACCTAATCAGATTGGCATTTTTAAATTGGCATGACCTGAAGGAATTTGTTTCCTTATAAATTCCAATAAGAAAATTCAAGTAGACTTTTAAATTTTCTGTTTATTGGAATAAAATTAATTTGCAAATAGTCCATGCCTCCTTTTTGAGATGTAAAATTAAACTGCCAATTTTCAGCTTTAACCTAATATTTTTATACAAACACAAGTCTGAACTCTCCATAACTGAGAGAAAGTTTATTGCGACAAGAGGTCGCAAATTGCAAATTCAGCCTTCTAAATGCTTTATCTGCAAAATTAGAGAACTGGGAAGTGGAGAAAACAGACAGACAGATAACCTTTATTATTTTTTACTGTGGGCACAATGGCACACATTAAGAATGAAATTTAGTTGCTCGCTCTCAAAGTGTACACATACATAACACACATTTAAACATATTATATACAACATATGTATAGACCTACACCCTTACATATAAGTAACATATACATATTAATCACTGTCCATCTTGAATACATAACAGAAGGAGGAACCTTTAGAGTTCACAAGGTTAATACTGCATGAAACAAAACTGTGACTAAATCTGCATGTTCTGCTTCGGATACCAGAGCCTCCTCCTCCCAGAAATTATCCACTTGTAATTGATAGTGACTCCCAATCCTTCGTGCTATGTAACATTTATAATGAAAAAGAATATTTTCAAATATCATGGAATTCAGTCAAGTACAATTGAAACTAAAAGACAGGAAAAAAGATATGAACCATTTCAACTACTTATAATAGGACTGGGAGATAGGTAGACCTGTGGATATTATTATAATACAATTTCCAGGTTTCCTTAACATTGGCTGTGCTACCTGGGGCTGCTAGGAGGTGTAGTTCAACAATACAAAACAGTTTCTTAAAACCAAATACTGTAGATTGAGCAAACAGGTCTCTTAATTTTCTAAAAAAAATCAGTGAGAATACCTATAACATTGTTGAACAGTTTACTAGCAGGAAAAACTTCTGGAATTAATGAGCTAAATTATGCTGGAGTAATTCGCCTTTTCTGCCTTGTTGCTAGGTAACAAACACTTTATACTTCAGAGTTTAAGCCTTATCTTGCAGATTTTGTGTAATCTCCTGTCATTGCTGCTTCAGCATCTAAGGCATAGCAAAAACCCATGCACCTCTTGATTGCCCTTCTTCCTTGGATTGTAAAACAGATGACCACCAAACTTCTGGAGTCCATCACTTATTTGGTGGATCATCTGGCTATAAGGTAGAGTCACCTTTGCAACTCAGAGTGGCACAAGACAGGTGCTCTTTGAATTTATTTCAGTTACACCAGGACGGTGGGACACACTTATTAGCTTTGTCTTTCCCCATTCCTTGTAATTCTCCAGTGAAAATCAAAGGCCAAGCCTGAAAATCAGACTGAACGTCTTCTCCTTGCTGTGTGAATTTAGATCTAGAGGCAATAAATCTCATGGAAACACTGTGAGATTTAGAAGAATCCTGAAAGGTTTCAAAGACTTAAGGAACATCCATGAGAATAAATGGCTACCTGCTTCAGAGGTTATGTTGATAGTAAGAAGGGATAAGAGGCAAACTGCAATATTGGTGTTAGGATAGAGACTACACACCGATTGCATTTTGCACTGTTTCTTATTCTTTATTTCTACAAATAAATAAGTGGTTCGAGTCTTAAGTTGCGTTATTTCATCTGTAGACCCCTTTCCTTCCAAGAGAATGGAGTCTCGTGCATAGGAACAGCAAAACAATCTATGCCTAACTATCTGCATAAAATATTCTGCAATAAAACTAAGACAATGAAAAGCATAATGTAGAATGAAGTCCTTGGTGCTCTCTGAGCTTGGCTGTTTGCTTGCAGATGTTTCATTACTTACCTAGGTAATATCATCAGGGCTAATGAGTATGGAGTTTTCTCCCTGTTTATATGCAGTGTTTTGCCCTGCTAGTTTTTGTGGGGATGTGGTTTTCTTCTTGATGGTTTTAGTACTACCACTGAGTACAGTAATTCATTGCAGTAATTCAATGTTCAGTTATAGACACAATATATAGGCTTGCGTGTGAAACATATGTGACTTTTAATTCCAGTAGAAGAAACTGAACCTTGGCATGTTTAGGACTCTCTGAGCTTGGTTGTTCGCTTGCAGATGTTTCATTATCCAACTAGGTAACCTCATCAGTGCCTGTAAGTAATCATTAGTAACTGATGATGTTATCTAGATGGGTAATGAAATGTCTGCAAGCAAACAACCAAGATCAGAGACCACCAAGGACACCACATGATATTTAATTGAAAAGTATGTATCTCTATATTATTGGAATATGTGAGAGATCAGGTTAGGACTAGATTGTTATGGAGAAAATCTACGTGGTTGCTAGGAATCAACAATGACTTGATGACATATAATCATATATTTATATCCTGTGGTATACCTTTTAATAAAAGATATAAAAAAATAGAAAAGACTCCAAATATGTTTTTGCCCCATCTGTAAATCACTCAGAATCCCAGAGAACAGAACTGTGCCTCATTATTCATTAGCAATAGATATTTGTACTAACTACCATTTAGGAATTTCATTTCTTGCTTGATCAAGTACTACTGAAAGAGGCAATTACTAAATTTGTTTCTAGTTATGAAAATAGATGTTTGTTATAGCCCAACCACATCTGTCTCGCCAGCAAACTGTCTGCTTCGGGTTCCCTAAATAATAAAGAAAAGGAAACAAATTCATCTTTTGGAGAGCTTTTTGTTCCTGCTGAGAAAAGTTAAGTCAGATGACGCATATTTTTTAAATAAATAAAATGAAAACTTTATACAACTTTTTAAAAAGAGCACCTCTATACTGGGAAAAAGACTTTTACATCGATGAAATATCCTTCAACACAAGGAGAAAGCATCTTGTAGCATTTTTTCTTTTTCAGTTAGGTCATCTGCTATACTTGATACAACAGCATAGCCCAAATTCAGGTTTAGTATTAATGAATCAAAATATTCATAAAGCCATGGTATCCAATGCAGAATTTAAGGTTATAAAAGCTCCCTGGTAAGGCTTGGGCCTTGGAAAGCTTATGCTAAATGTATCTTTTATCTCTTTCTTGATATGACTTTTCCCCTCTTTTGGCCAGGTTCCCTATGTACTGAATACTTAACAGCAGCTGCTCCATGAATCTATTCTTGTGCTTTGAACATACAAGTAGACCTCACTTAATGACTGGTCACGTAGTGAATGTTGTGAGATATGATGGCCCCCTCAAATTACAATCCAGTTGTGGAGTTCTATGGTGGCAGGTAAGGAGTGCAGGTTTCTCAGGCGGGTAGCATAGGCCACACATGACTTGGGAGGCAGGCTGCTGCACTGCAGCCCAAAACTGCCACAATCCAGGAGCCTTGGCCTGCTCCCTGGCCCATTGGCATGTGCAAACCTGCCAAAGCCCAGAAGGCCACAGCCTGCTCTCCCGCACACCAGGCTGGAAGCCTTGGCCTGCTCGCCAGGTCCCTAGCAAATACAGTTCTGCTTTGGCCTGCTCCCTGGCTCATAAGTCCTTGAAAGTCTCAACCTGTTCCCCAACACGGAAAGCTCAGGAAGCCTCGGCCTGCTCCCCGACCCACAAGGCCCAGGAAGCCTCGGCCTGCTCCCTGACCCACAAGGCCCAGGAAGCCTCGGCCTGCTCCCTGACCCACAAGGCCCAGGAAGCCTCGGCCTGCTCCCCGACCCACAAGGCCCAGGAAGCCTCGGCCTGCTCCCTGACCCACAAGGCCCAGGAAGCCTCGGCCTGCTCCCCGACCCACAAGGCCCAGGAAGCCTCGGCCTGCTCCCCGACCCACAAGGCCCAGGAAGCCTCAGGATGCTCCCCGACCCACAAGGCCCAGGAAGCCTCGGCCTGCTCCCTGACCCACAAGGCCCAGGAATCCTCAGGATGCTCCCCGACCCACAAGGCCCAGGAAGCCTCGGCCTGCTCCCCGACCCACAAGGCCCAGGAAGCTTCAGGATGCTCCCCGACCCACAAGGCCCAGGAAGCCTCAGGATGCTCCCCGACCCACAAGGCCCAGGAAGCCTCGGCCTGCTCCCCGACCCACAAGGCCCAGGAAGCCTCAGGATGCTCCCCGACCCACAAGGCCCAGGAAGCCTCGGCCTACTCCCCGACCCACAAGGCCCAGGAAGCCTCAGGATGCTCCCCGACCCACAAGGCCCAGGAAGCCTCGGCCTGCTCCCTGACCCACAAGGCCCAGGAAGCCTCGGCCTGCTCCCTGACCCACAAGGCCCAGGAAGCCTCGGCCTGCTCCCTGACCCACAAGGTCCAGAAATCTGTAATTTTTGCCTGGTTCTCCAGCCCTAGGATGTCTAGGCCTGCTCCCTGTCCCACCAATGCACACAAAGCATCCCACTTACCTTCACTGTTTTTCTCCAGCTACTGACATGTGCACCCAGCACCTATGGAAGGGATGACCTTCTTACCAAGGTCACCTCATGCCACTCTCCATGCCAGCTCCATTCTTAAGATGTTTCAGAAGTTTCTTTCTCCGCATTGTACAAGGCTTGGAGAATGAGGCTTCTGAAGCCCTTTTTGCCTCCTCTGCCCCAGACCAACTGCTTGGAGATGCCAAGCACTAAAGAACAAGCCTAGGGGAAAAAAAACTAAGCTTTTTTTCTACTTCCCCTGCAGTCCTGCCTATCTAGAAGCGATTTAAGTCCAGAGATGCCTCTTGGCGAGGTGGGCAGTATATAACTTTAATCAATAAATATGTTTAACAAATAAATTATCATTTTTCAAAATCCAAGTATGTTTCTATGGGAGTAGGAAAAGGGGACTGTATACCTGGAAAGAACTGAACACGGTTAATTGTCCTTTAGAAATACTTCCCCAGTTTACATTTATTTTAATGACAATTTAGGGAGCTTCTATTTGACAGGAGCCTTCATGGAAACTAAGCTACTTGGTTGAAGCAGACAGGTGCTGATTAAAGGTTGTTTTTTAAAAAATGCATTAAGAGCAATCACCCATCAGATATGTCCTATGCAGAAGGACTGATGTTAATCTATTACCAAATTTTGGCTCAGTGAGCTATTAAGAAACCTGCTTACAATCTGTGCTTGTTAAACACAAGTGCAGGGTACAAATCACTGTGTTTTTTGATTGCTTGACTTAATCCCCAACTACTTGAGATCTCAATCTGCACAAGAACTAAAGAATAAGGGTGTGTGTGTGTTTGTGTAGAGGCAAATATTTATGGCTCCTTTAGCAAGGTCAACACCAACAATGGATCTTCCTCTCTTGCCCACAAGGAGTGAAAGGAAACAAAGCCGATGAACTTTCTTTTTTTATTGCAGAGGAAAGCCTGGCTCGTCTTCTGCCTCTCCTCAATCCCCCTCCCTATCAGCCTGTAGATGTAATTTTAGCTTTTCAGAGCTGTTAATATTTCTCCCCCTTCACTTTCCCTCCCTGCTACTCTCCCTCTCCTCCTAATGACTGCATATGAATGAAAAAAGTTTCTGCCTCTTCTTTTACCCTTATTTCAAGGCAGGGGAGGATAAAAATCACAACATGCTTAGACTGGGTGACTTTATTGTGATGAAAGGTGGAAATAAGGAGGAGACATCCTTGAAGGAGGTGGGGAAGGGAGGAGAAGAAGAACAGAGGGGATACAGGCCTGTGCAGAGCCTGAGTTCTCTCCACCCCCCCTTTCCCTTTTAACAATAAAGAAGCAGCTATGGCAACAGGGTTAATTAATGCATCTCATTTGCATAACTAAAACCTTTCCAAGCCCATTCAGAGCGCCTTGTCTCCATTCTTAAAATCTGGCGGAGGGAAGCTGCATTCTTCTTGCCAGCAATTCAAAAATGCAAACACATCGGAGAAGGGGGAAAGATTTCAAAGAAGCGGCTATATATCAGATTAGAAATGTAGGCTTGGAAATGTGATCTGCTTAAGTAACTTTAAGTGAGAGTTTTCCCCTGACTCCCTTTCAGAAGGAAGAGGTGGGGGTGGAGATCAAGGGGGTGGTGGTGTGAGGAATCCCATGAAGGAGAACACAAAGCAGAATTGTGTGTGTGTATTGTGGGGGGAGGAAGATGGAAAGTTATAGTAAGATAAAATAAAAAACAGGATAACAATGAAGCTAAAAATATTCTTGTAAAAAAAAATCAGGTGATCATTTCAAACAGAAGGCATGAAAACCAGAGGGGGAAATGTCTTTTCACTGCAAACACGTATCTGAATGATGTCTAGACAGTCATAAAAAGGGCAATTAAAGTGAAGCTAACTGGAGTAGGCTAATGTCTCCTTCTGAGAAATGGAGCATTAAAGAAAAAAGAACAGTATTAGGTTTTCATCCCCCCAACCTTAAAAAAAAAGCAAATGGGGGAGCAGATAAAAAAAGAGGTAGGAGAATAAAAAAAATGCACCAACTTAAGGCAGTAAAATTCATCTAACCCTTTCCCCCTTCTACCTTAAACACTGTTTCCGATATTCTCCCTGCGTTCTGTCTAGACAGTCATAACAATGGGCATTAACCCCCACTAAGATGCACAGTGGTCATTTAAAGGGACAGCGCAATGTTTCTCAGTTGCACACCATTTGTCTGATTTCAGAGGATATCAGCAGTTTGTTGTTCAAAATCATATTTGTTTCTTCTTTATCCCTTCCATGTAAAACTTCATGAACCAAGTTGTTGCCTGAAAGTGCCACATTTGTTAAACTTTATTTAAAACACAGGAGCAGGCACTAAAATTTAATTTAAAGAAGGGAGAGATTTGTATAAATTCTCCTCTACTCCTCTTTAATGGATCCAAGATAGTTTGCAATTTAGAGAGAGCTGTAATTTAAAACAAAAATAATACATTGCTCTTGCAGTCCATAACTGCATAATTTATTATATTACTTCTAGCAACAATTCAATTACAGCTCTTCGTGGCCTTTTTACTCTGCCTTACAAACACATCTTTTTTTCTTTTTCTGTCCTTTGTCACCTGCTATCAACACGACTACCAACAGATCAAGAAATACTATTTATTTATTGCAAGTTCCATATGCAGAAATTAGCAAGTGGATTGTATTATTATTAACTGTTGATAGCTGTAGAGCAAGCACTTTTTACAGAATACAGCTACAGGGACTGCTAAGAGCATCTATACCATATTTTTCAACCTTGACAAATTAAAGAGGTGTACATTTCAACTCCCAGAATTCCATAGCCAACAAGATGGTGATCTCTTAAATTCTATTTTTTATCATATTCTGAAAATAATAATTTTCTATGAATCTTTCATTACTCCTCTAAAATAACTACCTATTTGTCTCCTTCCCAAAATTCACTCTGTAAATTTATTGTGGATGTGGCTCTGTATTTCCAATGGCACATGATTTAGATTTAAATTTAGAATTTGCCCTAGCTTGTAGCATGCTAATTACAATATCTATCCTACTCTAACTCTTATGTTTATACACATGCCATATATATTCTTGTGTTTCTATACATTCCATATATATTTTGTGTTTATATACATGCCATAAAACAATCATTGTACCCAAACCCAGTAATTTATAGAGCTTTTTACAAAAATAAATCATGCATTGCTGCATTGGAGTCATGGTGGTGCAGTAGTTAAAATGCAGTATTGCAGGCTACTTCTGCTGACTGCCCACTGCCAGCAGTTCGATTCTCACTGGCTCAGGGTTGACTCAGCCTTCCATCCTTCCAAGGTTGGTAAAATGAGGACCCAGATTGTTGGGGGCAATATGCTGATTCTGTAAAACCACTTAGAGAGGGCTGTAAAAGCACTGTGAAGTGGTATATAAGTCTAAGTGCTATGCCTATTGCTATTGGAGCCAATGTGTCAGTACATCACAAAAAGATGCCTCTCCACAAGGAAGAATTTTTGTGATACTCCAATTCAGATATAATTATCTGCCTCCCAGAAACTGTGGACTCCTGTATTGAAAATATATTGGCCATGCAGAACACACAATGTTTATAAAAATACTGTTTTTCATGTTTTCTAAACTGGTAACTCTATGAGCATACAATAACAGGAAGCCTATTTCAAGACATGGTCAATTCCCACTAAGGATATCCCTGTGGTTACCTTGACAAAAAATAAGTGGCTTGCCATTGCCATCTTCTGAGCTAGTGTGTTTTTGTTGATGTTGTTGATTTTTCAGACTAGCCTAAGGCTTTGGGTTTTCCTGGTGTCCTGATGCTGATTAGCTTCTAAATTCTACTGGGAAAGGAGGAGCCTTTCCAAAGAGAGCAATGGATTTATTTTCTGAGAATGCTTGTGAGTCCAAGAGGAATTCACGGAACTGAAGCTGAGGCTGGAGGTTTATGCATGGTTTTGTAGCGTAGAGTTTCCATTTTTCTAATGAAGAGTTCGATAAATAAATAAGCAAAATTAGGGCACCAAGTCTAGCAGATGCCAAGAGTGTTATCCCTGGGGGCATAAGAGCCTACTGACAAAAAAAAATACCAGCTCCTTCAGGACTGATGCTCTGTGTTGCTAGTGTTACAAATGTATCATCACAGCAGTGTGCCTTTGCATGTATTGTACTGAGAGTATCCATGATCATCTCTTACATACGACATAGGTCTGGCTTCCATATTATCAGCCCATTTTGATGCATCTGATAACTTTAGACCAAAACCCAGTTTCCAATAATTAGCATTCCGCATGCCTGATTCCTTCATTAAGATTCTTGTAAAGATGCTAAACCTAAATGTGATTAAGCCAGATTCTGTGTCTTGTTCAAAATCTTCCAACAGCTCATAAAGCTGAAGAAGAGGAGGGGGAGGACATACATGTGGCTGTTGCTGACTTCTTTTCCAAAGACTTTTCTTTCACCTCTGGGACTTTTCTTTTTGTACATAAATCAGTATATTTATACTAAAGTTGCTGCCTATTGGTTTAAACAGCTAGCTACCTTCTAAGTAGGCATCTTGAAAGATTGATTTGTTTCTTAGTTGATGCACTTCTTAAATGTTTTTGCACCTCTCCATCACTGAAGCAACTGAGGGGTAGAATATTTTTAAGTCCATGTATAAGTTTCTACCAAACAATGTCATCTATGTTTTTCCTTTCCAAATGCGGAAAAATCTCCTCACTGCCCACCTCATTCTCTGGTCCATTCTTGTGACTTTGCCTGAATGCATCTGGTTAATACTGTAACTGCAAAATACATTCAGGCAAAATGGGCAGAGCTATATGCTAGGCAAACAGAAGGATGTCACTAATTAGGCAATTTATCTTGGATATGTATTACAATTTTTTTTCTGCATTTTAGGAATTAGACTTGGAAATCTGTAACATAAAATTCAAACAGAGAAGCGATATTAAGGCTACTCTTCCTGGGCTTCAAAAATGGACATAATCAGTAGATTGCAACAGAGAGATAGGAAGGGAAAGAATCTAACTCCCTGCTGCCATCTAGTGGCTGTGTAGATTTTTGTAGCCTGAATAAGGGTGTTAGGGTGATAAACTGGAAACAGATTGTTAGAAGTGAATTCTAGAACTCAGATCCTCCCTTCAAGGAAGAAAGATCAGCATGTGAAAGGTATGATACCTAACAAATACCTTGCAGCTCAACCTCTGTCCTAGTATCATCAGCACCATAAAAAGATTTCTAGTGTCTCCAACTGAGGTATAGCCTCCAGATTTGTTGGGCAACAACTTCAACATTAGTCAGATTTTGAAAGTGCTTCCTCAACTCACATTCTGCAAAACTCAGGAATCCCTCTGTTTCTGCAAACCAGAATCAGCTGACATTAGATTTTATCAAGCTCTAAAAAGGCTCCATCCAGAGAGTATCATCTATTAGGAAGCTCTAGAATCTAATGGGGGGGGGAGAAGCAAACTGGCCACCTATTGCTATAGTTAACATCAAAACAGCACATTTTTTGAGTATGCAAAAAAAAAATAGGCAAATATCCTTTGGCTGATAGAGAACACTTTGACCATAATAACTCAATGAAATTTATGGCAAGCAAAGATGGAAGGGAGCTATTGCTCTCCTGTCCATGCTTGTGACTTGCTTGAATGCATCTGGTTGGGACTGTGTGACATGAATGATGGACTTGATATGCTGTTGAACTTTTGTTGTATTATGTTTAATCACCCACGTTGGCATCCAACTCTACAAGTTGGATCATATATGTGGTACAATCCTATGCATGGGTGCTCGGAACTCAATGCAGCTTATCTCCAAAACAAGTCCTTTAATTACTTAATTAGAAGCAAATCCAATTACATTGAATGGGAGTTAAATGAATAAGGATATATAAACCTTCTTCTTCCTCATACCAAAACAATAACAAAAAAAATCTCTGGGATTTATGATGCAAGAACTGGTATGAATGATAGAAGGAAACCAGACAGTGTGGAAATCCTAAACTACATTTGCTTCTTTTTATCACCATTTATTGTACTATCAACACCAATAATTTCATACTTCTACTGCAAGTCCCTTTCCTTCCCTAACTTGCTTGTTTCTTAATTTTTTTAATAAGACTTCATGCTCAACCCACAATAGCCCAAGGGCTACAACTGTTATTTAGATTGAATTCCTCTTTTCTCTGAACTGACACAGATGCATTAAGTTGTCTGAAAGAAATTGCTAAAGGAAATAGTGGAGAATACACCTGGATTATTTCTTTCTCCCCTTTCAAGGATTAATAAAATATATTCTTCCAGAATTCTTATTGTTTATAAGTAGCAAAACCTACAACCTAATTATGTAGATTGTAGAATTTCCTTTAATATTGTTCCTATATCACTTGCAACCCTAAAAGAAACTTCCTTAGAATAGAAGGTTTTTTTGGAAAACAAAAAACGATGAGTTCAAACACATGTTTAATTCACCAATCCGTCAATGATAGAGTTCAACCACTTATATAAAAAAACTCATAAGAAGGAAGCCGATAGTAACTTACACTGTTTGGTTCTAGTACCTGGTAATCAAATATTTGTTGCTGAGGAAATGGCAAGCACTTTGAGTAGCCACAACTTTAAACCTAAATATTTATTTAGAGGACCAGACAGTAAATTATTAACTCTACTGATTTTATGGGAATTCCTTAAAAAACAACTTTAATTTTCACTGCAAAATCACATCAAGAGGACCAGATTCCATATCCCCCTCTACCACCCATCACAACATGTCTGCGAAGTTGGAAGAGTTCTGAATAAAGTTTGAAATTTGTAAAAATAAGTAAATGTCTCACTATTTAAAAATGATAATAATAAAAGGATAGAATCTACGCATGCAAAAATATTGGCTCAGCTGTGTTGCCATGGGAGTATATTTGCTGAGATTCTTTGCATTTAAAGTTCTGTTAATATGTTTTAACAACACCCCCTTTCTAAAAGATTGAACATCTTGTGTGTGGAACACAAAAATAGACAGAGGAACATTCATTCTTCTCTTTCCATGAGTTTTACATGCTCTAATCTGAGTTCAGCAATTTTAAGAGTGGCCATTTTTAAAATTAACATTATTATTGTCATAATTATGTTTCATCTTCGTCCTCATAATGATTTGGCAGCTTGCTTGAGATGTATTGGCATAGGCTAAAAGGTTTCTGTTTAGGCAGTGTCAGATGAGAATCAGTACATGTAAAAACTGGAGTGGGAGTAATTTTGACTACATTTCAAAAGTATGTTTCTCTTTGGGAGAAGCTATGGTGAAAAGGGGGGGGGGGAATTTAAGAAGTGGGATTTGCTGTCTGTGGATGTGTCCACATTTTATTTCCTAACTATCCATTGATCAGGAGAGAGAAAAATTGGTTGGCAACATTACCATAACCTCATGACCTCTGCTAACAAAGAGAATGAAAATGTCTAGACCTTTGGTCTGCATGCAAGAGAAGGCAAGTATTGTATCCTTAAGCTACATGGCTTGCTCCAGAGAACCAGAGGCAGGGGAGAGAAAAACAGAAAACTACTTTGCAAGTAATCTGGTGAAGAAATAGGAAAAAAGGATAGCATACATATCTTTTCTAATGGGTTGGGGGTGGGTGGGAGAGAGAGAGACCAATTTAACACAGAACAGCAACAGAAAACAATAGGCCAATTTTAGCACTTAAACCCAGGCTGCAATCTTGCACAGAGACCCAATAACGGTCTTTACAATGGAGGAAGCACAATAGCACACAAAACACCTTCCAGAACCATTTCTAATTTTGGCTTGTTTGGATCTCCCTCCTTGCACTTCAGTTGTGCAATGTTTGGACTCCCCCCCCCTCCCTATTTTACCCTTTAGGGGAGCAGAAAGCATGTGTATGCTTCTTTTACCCTTCAGGAAAGCGGAAGGCATGTGTAAGTCCCATAGAGCTTAGTGGAATCTACTTCTAAGCACACACGAAGAGGTTGTGTTAGGTTCACAGAGTGAGTGTTTCAGCCTGCTCTCTACCTCAGCCAAATGAAAGAAATATGAGCGACACCCCCCCACCCCTGTCTTTTGCATGCTGGGTCCTGAATTGTAACACCACTGGGAATTTTCCTAATGAACAACTTGGGTTACTTTCAAAGCAGGTTGTTACAGGACATCTATTTTACAGGCTCTTCATGAATCCTGAGCACACCCGGGTAAGAACAGGACTTTGAAGAAGTGAAATAAGCAAACTCACTTGCTCAATCTATAGCACATCACAGCAAAAAGTTGCACATCCACTAATTAATTGGATCTAATATGAAAAAAAAATAGGGACGCGGTGGCTCAGTGGGTTAGGATGCTGAGCTTGTCGATCAGATGGTCGGCAGTTTGGTGGGTCAAATCCCAAGTGCCACGTAACAGAGTGAGTGCCTGTTACTCGTCCCAGCTTCTGCCAACCTAGCAGTTTGAAAGCACGTAAAACTGCAAGTAGAAAAATAGGGACCACTACGGTGGGAAGGTAACAGCGTTCCGTGCGCTTTTGGCGTCTAGTCATGCTGGCCGCATGACCACGGAGACGTCCTCGGACAAGCGCTGGCTCTTCAGCTTTGAAACGGAGATGAGCACCAGCCCCTAGAGTTGGAAACGACTAGCACGGGGGAACCTTTACCTTTACCTTTAATATGAAAAATATTCTGTCATTCTATTGCATTCAAGATGGTGAAATATACACAGATCATTGAAGTCAGGCACCTCTACAATTCTTATTCTGGCAAACAGGTATTCGGTTTTGTCAAAATGCATATGACAAAGGGTGAAGCTTTCTATTCTTACAAAGCTGGAAGTCGGAGCCAAGGCAGCGAAGGGTGATGGAATCTCAAACTCTCCAGGCCTTGATAGGAGGCAAAGTTTACAGCAGGGGTGGGGAACCATGGCCCTTTAATGACTTGTGGACTTTAACTCCCAGAATTCCTGAGCCAGCATGGCAGGCTCAGGAATTCTGGGAGTTAAAAATCCACAAATCAGGAAAGGGCCATGGTTTCCCACCCCTCCTTTTAGGGCATCAACTGTGCCACCAGTCTATGCTGCAATATCAGCTAATTTCAAAGGTCAGTCCCAAGACCTGTAGCTCTATAAATCCAAGCCTCACATCTAGTTCTTTGGTCTGGGTAATTTGTTTTTGTTAGCTTTGCCTGGCTCTTGCTCACTTTATTTCTTTGATTTATATCCTACCTTTCCCCCAGATGCCTCGGGTAGCATACCAAGTCGTTCTTTTCCCCAGTTTTATTTCAGTATGAATTTGGTGAGGCTGACCGAGGGACAACAAGTAATCCAGTGTTTCTGCTGGCTGGGGAATTCTGGGAGTTAAAGTCCACACATTTTCAACATTACTGAGGTTGAGAAACACTGGAAGAGCCCAATCTCTTATTTCATGGCCTGATCATCATGGGGTTCATCATGGGACTTTGAGAGTCTGTTAAAGCTTTGCAAGATTCCTCTGCTTTCCCTTCAGCCTCTGATTGATACCTAGTGCTGAAAAATATGTCTTTCAGTGACACCATGCCATGTGTTTTTCCATCACTTCTTGTAGAAATGACAACCCAATGAAATGCAGAAAGGACAGGCAATCTAACACCATGATGTCAGCTTACACATTTTGTAGGAGAAATGGTACAAGGAAAAAGAATTGGAGCAGTACACGGTGGCAGACTTTGGGCTATTAATCCCTATCGCTATGCATTACTGGGGCTGATCAGCAGCAAAGCTCTACAGGATTTCAGGCAGCAATTTCCCAGCCCACTGGAAGATACCTGGGACTGAAATGGGACTATTCTGCAATTAAATAGGATCTCTATCATCCCCCACAGCATGTCTCAGACAAGGGGCAGCTGCTGTTTTTAGCAATATATGACCTACAGTGTCTAGTTCCAGATGAAAAACTGGCAGCTCATGTAGAAAACGTTTATGATGAAAAAAAATCTCCTACCTAATAACATGAAACTAGGGACGTGGTGGCTCAGTGGGTTAGGACGCTGAGCTTGTCAATCAGAAGGTCGGCAGTTTGGCAGGTCGAATCCTGAGTGCCGCGTAACAGAGTGAGCGCCTGTTACTCGTCCCAGCTTCTGCCAACCTAGCAGTTCGAAAGCACATAAAAATGCAAGTAGAAAAATAGGGACCACTACGGTGGGAAGGTAACAGCGTTCCGTGCGCCTTTGGCGTCTAGTCATGCTGGCCACATGACCATGGAGACGTCCTCGGACAAGCGCTGGCTCTTCGGCTTTGAAACAGAGTTGAAACGGAGTTGGAAATGACTAGCACGCATGTGCGGGGGAACCTTTACCTTTAGTTACTTCAAGGTTTCCTGTATACTTCTCAGAATGGCTTCCCTACTAATCATTGAAAGAAGATTTTAATTTAATAATTTAATAATTTGATTTCTATACCGCCCTTCTCCCGAAGGACTCAGGGCGGTGAACAGGGCAATACACAATAAAAATCAGATACAAAAATTAAAAAACCATTAAAAACCAATTAAACATCATGCCCATAAAATCAATACATATTAAGTTAAAAACTAATTTTAAAAAACCCAACCCCACCCCGTCAGACCCGTCAGACCAAGATGCACTTCCTCTTAAGAGGTGCCTCACTCCATCATGAATAAAAGAAAACAGAGGTATTGCTTTGTATTTTGCCATAATATTTTTATATTTTGGAATGCTTTGGGGAAAGAAAGGGGATGAACTGTATTATATATGCTAGGTGTCATATAACACCTACCAAAAACATTTGCTTCTCCCTCTACTACAGGGAGTGTATTTATGTATGCGTATGTTTTGATCCTGCATCGACCAATTTCTCCTTTCATAATTGGGGCTACAATTTAGCTCTCACTGCATTAGTGAGAAGAAAAAAAATGCTAAGAATTAAACCAGGCTGCCCAGATCCTTAGAAATCAAATTGCTTTCTCCGTGACATAGTAAACATTAGGGGGAAAGGTGATGGAGACCACTTCTTCAATGCAACCCATGAAAAGAAATGGCTTCTCGTGGAAATATATTGACAACTGTAAAATTTGTCCACAACTTGTCCATTCTCAGCAGGAACTTTATAATTAAGAAGGGGCTGTGCTTTTTAAACCATAGCTGAGTCTTTCAAGTATGAGATCTGTTATGTACTGGGCTTTTGAAGGAATACCACATGGGTTGCTGGAGCAGCTAACGGCTCTCCAGCAACCCAGACTACAAGTTTCCTCTGCTGCAATTGGCTATCTCCAGGCAGCAATGGTTGATTCAAACCTATTGGCTGCCGCCTAGGGCAGGGGTCAGCAACCTGAAACAGTGAAAGAGCCACTCGGAACCGGTTCCCTCACAAAAGGAAAAAACTGGGAGCCACAAAAAATGTGTGCGCATTTGCGTACATGCGCACATGCGCAGAACAGGGTTTGACTGAAGAGTGGAGCCAAGGCGAGATATGCACCTACCCTGCATATTTGAATTAATTGGTTGAACTTTTTTAATCCCACTTTTTTTGGGGGGGACTGCACATGGCAGAGGACTGAGAGCCGCAGGAGACGGCTGAAAGAGCCGCATGCGGCTCCGGAGCCGCGGGTTGCAGACTTGTGGCCTAGGGGCTAGACTATATATTGCGGCTGGTTGCAGCCATTTCCCTCAGTACAGTCACAGAATGAAATAAACAATGAGTTACCCTGTACTCAGTTTCGCATCTTCATTCCTGCGTCAAAGAACCCGCTATTTAACAAGATCTATCATAATAAAATGAAAGGACTGGAAGGGAACCTTGAAGTCACCCAGTTCAGCACCCTGCCCATTCAGGTATCTACAATGCCCCTCTAACCTCCGCATAAACACCTCTGTTGAAGGAAATTCTATCATCTCTCCGAGTCTCTCTACTATTGAGCATCTCTGTTTGTTACAATTTTTTTTCCTGAAATCCAACTAAAATCTACTTCCTTAAACCCATTAGTTTTGTGCTTACGTCTGGAACAATTTCTGAACAATTCTGTGCTGCCTTTTCCATCATAGTCCTTCAGACCCTTGGAGACAGCTATCCTGATGTTATTCTAATGGCAGATTAAGTAATGCAGTACCCTGCAGGCACCAAAGGCTACATTCCCCCCACCACATGATTTAAATTTCTTTTTTCATTTTTTTTAAAAATATACAAAGAAATAGCAAGCTAGCTTGCCACAGAGCAAGTCATCAGCTTCTCGCCTTGCCTTTCTAAAAAATTTGCCACTGGGCCAACATGGAAAATCTTATAAAATTAGAATGGTAGATAGCTGTAATTCTTTGTTCTTAGACCCATTTGCCTAAGGGTTAAAAAACAAAAGTTTAAAATGTCCTTGGGGTTAAGCTTGATTTCTGAACTACACATCCCTCTAGCTTTTTTTGGCAAAGTCTGGAAGGGGTTTGTCACTGCTTTCTCCCATGATATTTTCAGTTTACCATCCAGCCACCTGCTCTGGAATTCCTAGGGTTGTAATCACTGAGAAAGAGCAGACCATGTGCAACTGAGGCCTAGCTACAGTGCTGCTTTCCAGATATAATTTAGATGAATGCCAAGATATATTTTTCACCTGTTGCCCAGAGAAGGAGTTGCTACTGATCAGCTGAGAGCAGATATGTTCTGGTTCAAGTATTATGGACTTCCTTCATGAGGGTCCACCTTAGGGCAGCAAATGTGCTATATCAAATGAGCAGCAGGAACAAAATATAAGAAGAAGACCAAAGCATTTGAGATCCCTTAAATCAGGGATGTCAAACTGCCGGCCTGTGGGCCGCATGCATCATAGCGAAACCGCGCCCACCCCATTGCCAATGGCAAAAAAAGTCACGATATGTCGCGACACATCACGTGATGCTACGAGTTTGACATCCCTGCCTTAGATTATATTCCCTATGAGAGAATAAAATGTGGGTTTCATCTCAGGATTATTCAATACCAGTGTAGATTTTGACCAAGTTTGCATTTGGCTGATTTTTGTCTCATTTAAGCAGAGCTTGGCTAGAAGTTGGATAAAGGACTTTATCATAGTTTCATCTCCTCAGTGGTATTATAGTGGTCTGCAGCAGTGGCGTAGCGTGGGTTGTCAGCACCCGGGGCAATTTGCGCCCCCTAACCCGGTGACGTCATGGCACCGCCGAAAAGACGCGCCCCGCAGCGGCGTAGACTTTCCAAGAAGAGTCGCGCGCATGCGGGATGCTTCCGGGTCCCTCTCAAGGGCGGCTGGGCGGGGCTCCGACCTGCAAGAGCCGCTGCATTCAAGCTCGCACGTGAGCCGTGCTAAATAAAGCCACGCATGCGCACGAAGCTAGGCCAGCCGGCCGGCGGGTCCATCTTCGCTCGGCCAAGCCTGCCGGGGCGCCTGTGGGGCGCTTGCGGTTGGCCTGAGCCTGGGCGGAGAGTTGGGCGCTTCTATTTATTTTATTCAGTTTATGTGGCCGCCCATCTCACCTGCCGGACTCGTTTCGCTTTGCAAGAAAGAGCAGCTCGAGAGCGGAGCCAAGCCGACTCTGTGCAGCCCTTGGGGCTCCCTGAGCAGCTCAGTGCGAGCGCGCCCCCCCCAGATGTTGCGCCCGGTGCGGCCCGCCCCCCCTGCACCCCCCACGCTACGCCACTGGTCTGCAGAAGGCAACACAACAACAACAACACAAATAATAATAAATGCTGCTCTAGCCTTCTATAAGGACTGGAGTTAAGGCAAATTAAAGTAAAATTGCTAATAATGCTGCAAATTTATGAAGTTAAATCAACCTTCTGGTAGATCAGCCTTCTCCCAAACCAGCTATTTACTTTTTCAGATGCATTGAAAGTAGAGCTGCATTTGAAAGTATCTCCTCCCGCTCTTCAGCCAACTATAGAAGTAGCCTGGAACTGCCAAGTTCCACAAAGGGTTTGTGAATAACAGAAAGAAAAGGTCTGTCTTAATCCAACTTGTTAATATTTTCAGAAGTCTGTTCTTGTTCTGTTATGCTGGACAACCTTTCTTTTTCTTTAGCACGTCATCTAAAATAAGTGTGCCTCTCCTCGACACTATAAGCAAACAAAGAATAAAGGAGCAATTATTTGCAGTAACTCTTTCCATAAGTATTTATTTAAAAGAACTGATATGGCCACCTATGTCAACCAGTGATCCTAGGCTGCTCAAAACAACCAGTAAAAAAAAAAAAATCCCACAAAATTCATCATGACCTTCCCACCTAGATCTCAGAACCACCCGTATTGTCAACCTCTTGACTCATCCCATCCGAGCCCAACGTTTGGAGGAGTACCCAGGTCTTTGGGATCTTCCTGAAGTCTAAACAGGTGGTGGAGGAAACAAAGCTTGTGGGAATCTATTCCAAAGGGCTGGGGTAGCTACAGAGAAGGGCCACCTCCAAGGTACCATCAGATGGCAGTTTTTCAGGAAGGCGACCTAGAGCATGCACACACTCTATCTAACCTAGTAGGTCAAGTAAATACCCTCCGGGAGAGGTGGTCCTAGAAATAACCTGGTCCTATGTCATGTAGGGCTTTAAAGATGACAGTCAACACCTTGAAAATGGAAAGCAGTTGCAGCTCAAGGAACATGGTATAGCATGAATGAATGAGGAGCACCCAGAACTGCACATGCTGCCAGATTCTGGACCAAATGCAGCTTCTGGATGGGTTTCAAGGGCAGTCCCATGTACAAAGCATTGCAATAATCCAATAAGGAAGCAACCAAATCTCTCATTGGAGGTGGAGCTCTTTGGAAGATGCCTCCTGCTATAAAATGATTAACACCTCATAAAACTGAGAACAAGCAAGCCCAGGTCCATGCACTAAGAGTGCCATGCAGACTCTGGAAATGATTCAGAAAGTAGGCTTTGGATCTTGTGTACGCACAGCACCTTTCTATTGTCCACTGAAGTAGCCGCTCTTTTCTAAATCTCTGTCTAGATATTGAGACAAACAAGTCAGTATCTTGAGCCTCAACTATCTATGAAAGAAAATTTCTCCGCAATTGTTTTTATTGGGCATTGTTTTAGATTGTGATGTTAAAGAAACCAATTTGATGTTGAATATGATAACAGCAGCACGGCTGCTGGTGGGACAATATTGGAAGAAGGATAGTTTGCCTACTATAGAAGAATGGGTGTTTAAAGTTTCGAATCTTGCAGAAATGTCTAAGATTTCTGCTTACTTGAAAGATCATTCACAGGAAAGATATATTTCAGTTTGGAGGAGATGGATAGATTATATTCAGAATAAATATGGGACTAAAAAGTTCCATTTAGCTTATGAGTAGATTCTAGAGGGATATTCTTATTGGTACTTTGTATATAGTTATGTTAAAGGGGAGTTAAAGCACATTATGAATTTGGTTAATTGTATATTATGCATAATTTTTATTTAGAATATGATTATTATAACCATAATCCTGTATTTAGCTCTGGGAAGTGGGGGGGGAAGTGGGCGGGTTTGGGGTGGGGGGGATTTGGGGATATATTGTAAAATCTTGTTTTTGTAAAACTTTTTAATAAAAAAAAGAAAGAAAATTCCAAATTTCAAGTATGTGTGCAATACGCACTAAATCCAGGACTCTGAACACTTAAAATCCACTGTATAGACGTGAAGAACACTTGTTGTCTATGAAAGGTTTCAAGCTCTTATCGGCTTTCCTAAAAAGCAGAACATGCTCATGGTATGAAAAACATGAACAAGAATTCCAACCCTTTTCACGAGTCTTTTCATAATAGTAGTATAGCCGTCTGCAAGAAACATTGCTAGAGCCTAGACAGTTCTGAAATTCTCAGCTGACTTACTTTACCTGGGAAAAGGTGGAGAGATATGCGGCGCCTGAAGACATCTGAATGAAAACAAACCACCACAAACAAACTTGTCTGTC
Organism: Vipera berus; assembly: GCF_964194415.1. Lineage (NCBI taxonomy): Eukaryota > Metazoa > Chordata > Lepidosauria > Squamata > Viperidae > Vipera > Vipera berus. Next base: position 15,596,031 of record NC_138204.1, on the reverse strand, counting down.
AGCGTACCCATTCTTTCTTCCTCAGAAACTTCACATGTGGCAACCCTCAAGAAGAGCTGCCAGAAGCCACTTAGGCTTTGGAATGCAAATGAGTAGGGCTCCAGGAACTGCAAAAATGGATTTGCAGCCCCACATGTGTCTGTCACAGTAAATTGCTTCTTCAGCATGGCACCTTCCAGAGGCACAGAAATTACAGAACCCTTCATTCAATCTAGCTACATAATTCTGGGAGTGGTAGTCCCAGCATGGCATGTGAGTCAAAAAGTTTACAGGCAGTCCTCGACTTATGACCACAATTAAGCCCAAAATTTCCATTGTTAAGTGAGATGTTAAGTGAATTTTGTCCCATTTCACGACCTTTCTTGCCTCACTTGTTAAGTGAATCACTGCAGTTGATAAATTGATTGGTAAATCAATCTTGGCTTCCCCATTGGCTTTGCTTGTCAGAAGATCGCAAAAGGGAATCGCATGACCCTAGGACACTGCAACGGTCATAAAATATGAACCAGTTGCCCAGCATCTGGATTTTGATCACATGATCCATGGGGATGCTGCCAAGACGGTAACTGTGAAAAACGGCCATAAGTCACTTTTTTCAGTTCTGCTGAAACAGCGCTAAATAAACTGTTGTAAGTTGAGGACTACCTGTATTATAAATCATGCTAGAATGGTAGGGGTCTTGATCCTAGGAGAAAAAAGTCCCATTTGTTAACAAGGAAGGAATTTCACACTAGATATCCAGTACCTTTCCAAGCAGTTTAAATGAACTGAGTCCATCAAATCATAATTGTTGCATCTCTTAAGCCCATTCAATAAACACTTAAAATGATTTCGTGAATAAAATGCCAAGTGCAATTCAACTGGTATTTTCTTCGGTAGTCAGTTTGTTTGTTTTTCTTTAATCATAAAATCCAAAACTGAAAATCGCATCTCCTGGCAAGGTTATAAATATCCAAATGTTCATAAACCTCGGCATGTGTCTGCAAATATTAGCAGTGTATCACCTTAGAAATGTCCTTGCTATAAGTTGGTATTAAGGTCTCCCACACATCTGAGAGGTACAGTTTTGACAACCATTTTTGCCTTTTGACATGCTAATTGTACTTTCCGTCCTGTGAAATACCAATGATTTTTTTGTTTTTGCACGTAGGACTATCTTTGGAATTAGTCAAGGAAGAATTCTTTTTTTTTTAATCCCATTTATATCCCGCCCTTCTCCGAAGACCAATGTGCTTAGCAATAGCCTTCATTCTATGTATATGCCTGCTTATTAGGGCTTTCGCCCCCCCCAAGCGGCATTTATTACAAAGTCAGCTTAATTGCCCCCAACAATCTGGGTCCTCTTTCTCTTCACATAAAAAAATAATAATCCTAGAATTAAGTGTCAAATAAACTAGAACAGGGATGGCGAACCTTTTAGAGACCAAGTGCCCAAACTGCAACCCAAAACCCACTTATGTATCGTCGGGTGCCGGGTGGGTGTGGCCCATTGGGTGGGTGTGGCCCATTGGGTGGGCATGGCTTCGGTGGTAACGGCAGACTGGGTGGGAGTAAAAAGTTCAATCAATCAATTCCAACTTTGCAAGATCTTTTTTTTCCCCGCAAGAAATTGAAATTGATTGATTGAACCTTTTTTTTTTTGCACATGGCGGTGGAAGCCTAAAGTGAAAAGGTTTTATAAAAACCAGCTGAAGGCCTAGGACTGGGGCGACAACACGCGTGCCAGAAAGAGGCCTCTGTGTGCCACCTGTGGCACATGTGCCATAGAAGGTATGGAAGGTAGACTCCCTCCCAAGTGATAGGTGCCAGGTACACAAGAGAGCCACAAACTATTGGATTATAATAGCAATAGCAATAGCACTTAGACTTATATACCGCTTCACTGTACTTTACAGCCCTCTCTAAGCGGTTTACAGGGTCAGCATCTTGCCCCCAACAACCTGGCTCCTCATTTTATTGACCTCTGAAGGATGGAAGGCTGAGTCAACCTTGAGCCGGTGAGAATCGAACTGCCAAACTGCTGGTAGCCAGCGGAAGTATCCTGCAGTACTGCATTCTAACCACCGCACCACCAGGGCTCTAATAAAAACACTTATTATCACCTATTGTTCCTTGATTGTGAGTGTCTCGAAAGTAAGTGCACAAAAGAATTACTACTTCAAAATACAGATAGTCCTCAACTTACGATCACAACTGAGTCCCAATATTTCCATTGCTAAGCAAGAGAGCTGTTAAGTGAGTTTTGCCCCATTTTACAACCTTTCTTGCCATAGTCTTCAAGTGAATCCCTACAGTGATTTAAGTCAGTAAAAGGGTTGTTAAGTGTATCTGGCTTCCCCGTTGTCTTTGCTTGACAGAAGGTCTCAAAAGGGGATCACATGACCCCAGGACATGGCAACCGTCATAAAATACATACCAGTTGCCAAGCGCCCGAATTTTGATCGTATGACAACAGGGATGCTGTTAAGTGTGAAAAATGGTCATAAGTCACTTTTTCCCCCCAATGCTTTTGTAATTTTGAACAGTCATTAAATGAAAGTTGTAAGTCAAGGATTACTTGTATTTTGTTGAATAACATGCCTGGGTCAAAATAAGGCATAGCATATCAAGGAAAACCCATTACTTTCTAGCTCTTTGGGGGATTCTTATCTACTTGGGAACAAGTGTGGGTCTTTTCTCAAGCTTGTCGAAAACAGATTGCAATTCAATAAAATTTGTCACTCAGCAAGGAAACTAAAACAAAGCAAAGTTTTCCAGCTGGTTTAGCCACTACAAGTAATCCTCATTTACTAACTGAGCTGTTTAGTAACTGTCCAAAGTTATGACAGTGTAAAAAAAAATCAGCTTTATAAACAGTCCTCGCATTTATGACCATGATGTCCTGTGATCAAGTGAACATGATTATCATCTGCATCCTTTACAATTTTTATTTTATTTTATTTTAATCCCATTTATATCCCGCCCTTCTCCGAAGACTCAGGGCGGCTTACAATTTAAGCACAAACCAATGTGCTTAGCAATAGCCTTCATTCTATGTATATGCCTGCTTATTAGGGCTTTCGCCCTCCCCCCCAGCGGCATTATTACAAAGTCAGCTTATTGCCCCCAACAATCTGGGTCCTCATTTTACCTAGTGCAGAAGTAAAATTTCAAGACATGGTCAAGTGATAACTCATTTAAAGACTGTGATGATTTACTTAAGGCCTGAATGGGAAGAGATGTTGTAAGCTTGACGCAATCACATGATTTTCTGCTTAGCGACAGAGTTGGCAATCTCAACTGTGATCGCTAAGCGAGGACTACCTGCACACCAAACTAGCTGTCCTTATTCCCTCTAAATTGGGCATCAGCCTTTTTGAACTGAGCTGGATTCACATGTGCTAGCTAGGCCAGGGGTAGGCAACCTTGGCTCTTTTATGACTCATGGACTTCAACTCCCAGAATTCCTGAGCCAGCTGGCTCAGGAATTCTGGGAGTTGAAGTCCATGAGTCATAAAAGAGCCAAGGTTGCCTACCCCTGAGCTAGGCATATATAGAACTGCATAGAACAAATAGCAATTCATCCAACAGTTCTGCAGCAAGCTCTCCTTCTGAAATGGCTTTGTAAGGGCCCCAAAACAGGGGTCAATTTCAGAAGCATCTGTTGCTTTGCAACAACATCTGCAGCAGGGTTAAAGCCAGTGACAGTAGCATCACAACTTTGTGGTGCACACCCTTCTTCTTTTCAGTGTGCTCTGTGCCGTTGCACATATGTCCTAAAGGGGTCAAGTTTGTAGCACATCCCTGCTTTTCTCAGTCTGATGAAAGCAGGAAGACCTTTGGACAGTACTGATGCTTCATTATCTGCATGACAAGTTTACTACTTCATTTTTTGCAAAAAAAAAAAAAAAAAAGTGGCAAATTTTACATAAGCTGTGCTGAACTTAGGGACTAACACTTCCAAAAGGCTACAAAAAGGGAAAACTCTTCTAGTGGATGCTCTTGCTTACTTCTCTACAGACGTGTGGAGGAAAGGGAGGGGTGACTCTCATCCCCTTGGTTGTTTCAGAAGGTTTTTCAAAATTAAACTAGAAAAAACTAGAAAAAAGATTCTCAACTTTTCAGATAAACCATAAAGAAGCCACCAACTGAATGCTTTATTAGACTGGTCTGCTATGAAGGCCCTCCTTTGAAGAAAATATATCTGGGGCACAGGACCCCAACAAATCATGTGTTGTGCTGTGAAAGGCACATTAAAATACCTAACTCCCAGTTCCTGGTTTTTAAATGTTGCAGGGATGCACAGCTTGCTAGTGAGCAGTGTTGTTGTTTTTTTTAAAAAAATGTGACCCTGGGACCCCCAAAGACTCAGGTGTCCTCAAAATCAAAACCTTTTTGCCAGCCTTCATTAAAAATAATACAATATTAAAATCCCACAAATGATCACGAGAAGCTGTAGCGGCACCAAATGCGTCCATTTTTAATATGGTAAATATCAATAAATATAAGCCACACAAACAAAAATCCTGTTGGGTGTTCTCTGTAAGTTTTAAAAGCAGGAAGGAGTCCCCGAGAGAAAAAGGTTGAAGAAACCCTGCTCTGGAGAAACACCATCCTGGGTAAACAAGGTTTGCCCGCCCCACGATACAAAACATACAACTTGTAAAAATAAGCCGCATGAGAAAAAACCCTCCAAAGATGGACCACTTTGAACAACACAATATAAAAATACAACCGCTCTCTTTCTTGAATAAATGATTCCTGGGTGTTCGGTGAATTGTCAGCCTGGCCTCCAGAAATGTTGATTTTATTTATTTTTTGTTTCCTGCCTCAGAAAAAATGCCATCTTAAAGTCATCCTAGTTTAAATCAATAATTTGGGGACAAACTGTAAATAAGATTTTCCCATAGGTCACAGCATCTGAACTTTCCACTTTTTCACCATGTTAACATTAGCCTGTACTCATCTGATAAACCTTTATTTAAATTCAACATCTCAGACCATTTATCACGGGGAAGAAAAGAAAATTGAAAAAAGATCACTGAGATCAATGCCAACAAGTGTATTACCATTCCTTGCCCTTGGTGACCTATTCCTCAAAGGAGAAACAATTTGTTTAAATTTTGCAATGGCAACAAATAATGTATAGTTATTCACACAGATTCAGCTGCAGACTGAATTAAGGACAAAGATGGGTACCTTGCCATCTCTTTTTATCCAAATCTGGTGTGTGTTAAGAGCACAGGTTTATGGTGGAAGATAATTGTGTTGTTTGTGTTTTTCAACCCTGGCAACTTAAGATGTGTGGACTGCAATTCCCAGAATCCCCCAGCCTCCAAAACATCTTACAATTGCTAAGGTTGAGAAACACTGATCTATAACATACAGTACATTAACAGAAATACAACATGAATTTTGAAATGTCTGTACTATGGTCAACATTCTGCTGAATTCTTAGGAAATGAAATGAGACAATTGTGATGGAACTTGGTGGGGAATGAGGGAATAAGTCTAAAGACCATATATTTGTTAAACTTTTTGACTAATGAGGTTTACAGATAAAAGCACCAATTAAAAGCCTGTTTTAAAATATGAAGTCTTTTGAATAAGTCAAGGAAAAAATCAAAACTCAATCACTCCACATGCCAGAGATCCAGGACAGATCCTCGGAAGACCCAAACACAAGTCACCATGAGACAAAGTCACAGCAATTCTAGGTGAAACTCAGTCATGAAAAAACACTAGAACATGAAAGAGGTAAGATGTGATATCAGTATTTTATTTAAAATAGATTTAGATTGTTATCAAAAGAAATAACAGTAGATGAAAAAGATGTAACATGTTTGTGGTGGGATACTTAATTGGCCTTGAATCAGGTTTGGAAAATAATTAAAAGAAAATTAAGAAAATAAACATGCTCCTTTCCTAACCGAACAGCAGAGTATTTGGGAGAAGAATTACTAATTAGAAAAATTTGCAAAAATGTTTGTATTAGAGCAAACCTAGGAAATGAAGAAAGAATATACAGGATTATGAGTACAAAGAAGCCACAACTTAATTACTGATATAAACTAACTGATCTGTCCAAACTGTTGGGAATTAAAAGATGAAAAGCTGATTTAAAGTTAATGTCAAATGTATATCTCCAACTACTGGAAAAAAAACATTTGTATGGACTGCATGCCTGTAGTAACTACTAAATGGTGGCTACAGACATTTTAAGTTTGAATAATTAAACAGACAATTAATTTCCAGCTATTTTAATACCGTTCTTTGCTGATTGGTAATTGAGTAACCCTGGCTTTCCACATCTTTTGTTGAAAGCATATCCCAATGGGTTTTACTGCGAAGTTGGCTTCTATAGAATTTGCAGCAGCCCGAGACATCCAAAATCTAATTATTTACCTAATGTTAGATTACTCCTTTATTTGGTTAAAAAAAAATCTGGTGGTACAGAGCATCCATGTGTTAACTAAAAAGTTAAGCAGATGTGGCCTTGTTAACACAGTTGCACGGGAGACTGCCTAAGGAACCTATGGAAGTTGCTTTGGAGAGGAAAAATCTCTTTAATTTTACACTTATAGTCTACTTAACGGTGGTGCTTGATTTATTTTTGTATGCATGTATCCTCCTGCCTCACTTCACATGAATATTATATAAGTGGAAACCAGACTGCGTTCTCCTTTCTCCAGCAACATTTTTTTCTCTCCAGGCAACCCTACAAGGCAAGGAATTATGAGCTGTGGTCCTCTTCAGGCTTGCCAGACACTGAGAGGGTTTGCAACTTTTTTAAAAGCTAATTTAGCTTTAGGTAAAAGGCAGCATTAGCCAGGAGTGAGTTTTCATAGTGCAGAGGCAGATAAAACAGAAAGAGAAACTCAGAACAGGTTTTCCGACAGGGATGGGCAATTCATTTCCCCAAGGGGTCATATGAGGAACTGGGGACTGTTGTGGAGGGCTGGACCAAGTGCATAAGCATGCACAGGTGCACATACGTAAATTGGGGGAGGGGGGGCGAGTAGCGATCACCCTCAAAATAAAAGCAATGCAGCTGTAGGAGCCCTGATGGCGCAGTGGTTAGCATGAAATATTGCAGGCAAAGTCTGCCCACCAGTAGGAAGTTCAAACCGGACAGTCTCAAGGTTGACTCAGCCTTCCATCCTTCTGAGGTTGGTAAAATGAGGACCCAGATTGTTGGGGGAAATATGCTGACCTTGTAAACCACCTAGAGCAGGGGTAGGCAACCTCGGCTCTTTTATGACTCACTCAGGAATTCTGGGAGTTGAAGTCCATGAGTCATAAAAGAGCCGAGGTTGCCTAACCCTGGCCTAGAGAGTGCTGTAAAGCACTACTGGGCAATATACAAGTCTATTGCTATTGCGTGCATGGCATACACTTATTTACATTTGATTTCTTATTTCCAATTGATCTCATGAGGGCTAGATAGAGATAGCCAAAGGGCCAGATGTGGACCAGGGGCCATAAAGTGCCCACATCTCTTCTGGGAGACGGCTGAGTTTATGCTTTTAACTCCTTCCTACTATATCTGTAGTTCCTGAAGCAAGGGCGGAAGTATACAGATAGTCCTTGACTTACAACAGTTCATTTAGTGACCATTCAAAGTTACAATGGGACTGAAAAAAGTAACTTATGACCCTTTTTCACACTTATGACCATTGCAGCATTCCCCAGGGTCATGTGATTTACATTCGGATGCTTGACAACTGGTTCATATTTATGAGGGTTGTCGTGTCCTGGGGTCCTGTGATCCCCTTTTGCGACCTTCTGACAAGCAAAGTCAGAGTCACTTAACAACCATGTCATTAATTTAACAACTGCAGTGATTCGCTTAACAAATGTAGCAAGAAAAGTGGCAAAATGGGGCAAAACTCATTTAACAACTGCTTCACTTAGCATCATAAATTATGGGCTCAATTGTGGTCATAGGTCGAGGACTATCTGTACATATTAACAAAGTGCAACATGTGTGTGTGTGTGTGTGTGTGTGTGTGTGTGTGTGTGTGTGTGTGTGTGCTTTCAGTCAGTGAAGAATCCTGCCAAATATTTGGACAGGTCCATGAAGTCTTCTTGGTAACATTTTCAGAAGCAGCTTCTCACTGCGTTCTTCCTATGACTGAGAGTGACACTTCAAAGTCAGCCAGGTGGCTTTTGCTAAGACTAGACCTCATAACCCAAACACCGAACGGTTATTTCCACATTTTTACCCATTGTTTTAAACATTTAGCTTTTCAAAATGGAAAGGTTTGGTTGAGTGTTAAGTGAAAAAAACCCAATCTTCTGTTGTCTATGGAGATTCTCAGTCTTCCAGGTCATAGTGGTCCCAAAGGTGCTTTTTCACGAGGCAACTGGACTTTGTTTTTCTTTGAAGACGTTTTGCTTCTCATCCAAGAAGCTTCTTCAGCTCTGACTGGATGGTGGGCAATGGCAGGATTTATACTGCTTGCAGATAGCTGGTCATTTGCATTCCAAGCAGTTCCAAGAAGGCTCCACACCCATTTGCACTACTCAGGTGATGCTGACAACACAGATAAATCCTCCAGGTGGCCTCAATGATTCTCTGAAAGAATGCAAATGATCAGCTGCCTGCAAGGAGTATAAGTCCTGCCATTGCCCCACCATCCATCAAGCCTCTTGGATGAAAAGCGAAACATCTTCAAAGAAAAACAAGAAAGTCCAGTTGTCTCATGAAAGAGCACCTTTGGGACAATCTTCTGTTGGTGCTAAGTCAAGAAAGTATGATAAAATTTAGATATCCTAGATGTAGTATATTTATTTCCTGTTCTGCTCTAATTCTAATGAAGTCATTGGTTTGATTCATAATCATCTTAAGTTGTACTCAGAAGCCTACTGTCATCCAGTGCAGTTTATGGAGTAGCGGTGTCACCTAGACATAACAAGATGCACTTAGAACTCCCTGCACTGCTGTATTCCTGGCCAGCTGAAATTTCCAAGAAATGGAGTTTAGAGATGGTTATCTAATGTTTGTCCATCTATTGTAAAGTAAGGTAAAGGTAAAGGTTCCCCCGCACATGCGTACTAGTCGTTTCCAACTCTAGGGGCTGGTGCTCATCTCCGTTTGAAAGCCGAAGAGCCAGCGTTTGTCCGAGGACGTCTCCGTGGTCATGTGGCCGGCATGACTAGACACCAAAGGCACACGGAACGCTGTTACCTTCCCACCGTAGTGGTCCCTATTTTTCTACTTGCATTTTTAGGTTGGCAGAAGCTGGGACGAGTAACAGGCGCTCACTCTGTTACACGGCACTCGGGATTCGACCCGCCAAACTGCCGACCTTCTGATCGACAAGCTCAGGGTCCTAACCCACTGAGCCACCGTGTCCCTATATTGTGAAGTAGGAAGACTATTTTCCCGTAACTGTTGCAAACTGGATCAGAAAGTGTTTCATTATATACACTATAATTCTAAGCTGCAGAGACCCCTATCTTGATAAAAAAAATGGCATTGTGGCTGGCTATCAACGTTCTTCAGATGATGCTTTAATGGAAAACTAAGTAAAAGCATCTGGCTGTCCAAGTGAAATATACTAATACAGGAAATCTTCAACTTACACCAGAATTGAGACAAAAATTTATGTTGTTAAGTGAGATATTTGCTAGGTGAGTTTTGCCACATTTTACAACTTTTCTTTCCACATTTGTTCAGTGAATTACTGACGTTGTTAGGTCAGTAACATGGTCATTAAGTGAATCAGACTTCCTCATTGTCTTTGTTTGTCAGAAGGTTGCAAAAGGGGATCACATGACCCTGGGACTCTGCAACCATCATAAATATGAAACAGCTGTCAAGCATCCAAATGTAAGTCATGTGACCAAGGGGATGCTGCAACGGATACTGCAAGTGTGAAGAATGATCATAAGTCCCTTTTTTCATGCTGTTGTAACTTTGAATGATCACTAAACAAACTGTTGTAAGTCAAGAACTAGCCATACAGCCATGAAAGTCTCAACAAAAATAAGATATTTCCTAACAGAAAACTTCTGTTATGGAGAAATTAGATTTCAGCACAAAATATTTACCATTTTGGGACATAATGAGAGTGAAATTAAAATTTAGTATCTTTACCTAATCTTAAATTTCATGTGGGTTTTTCAGAGATGCAATAGTTTGCAGACTTCCTGCTCACTTTTTCCAAAGTTGGCCAACCACCTTAATACCCAATATAGAAAAATATGTTTGAAGCAGGTAATGATGGGTTTACTCATATTTCAGTGAAACTCAAATACACACAGAGAGAGACACACCTCAAAAGGATCAATTTTCACTCTTTCCCAAAAATGCCTTTCTTTACAGTCCTAAGTGAACAATAATTTAATCAAAAGAACAAAATTCTCTCTCTCTCTCTCTCTCTCTCTCTCTCTCTCTCTCTCTCTCTCTCTCTCTCTCTCTCAGAAACACTCAAATATAAATTCTGTTTATAGACTATGCACTTTGTAGGAGACTTCAGTAAAAATTCCTAGACAGATAGTCAGGAAAAATGTAGACATCCTGACCTGCCTAAAGCAATAATGGCACAAACATACTTCAAAAGCCTTTGGAAAACAAAGCAAATATGCTTTGCAAAGCAGAACAACCTCCTCTGCTGCCTTCCTGCATCCTGCTGTCCTTTTTTTATCATAAATATGGTTTTCATAATCGTCCATTTTCTTTTACTGCAAGGACCAGTCTGCATATTTAGCATTGCTACAGAATGTATGCACACATTTGAAAGAAATGATCTCCATGAGCTGAACAGAGTAAAAGTCTTAAGGTCATGTCTTTTGAGGACTTAGGATTGTTGGGGCCAATATGCAAATAATGCTTCTCACATTGTAAATTGCCCAGAGAGTGCTGCAAAGCACTATGGGGCAGTATATAATGCTATTGCTATCCTTCTGACCATACATCTTGAGTCCTATACTTCCGTTGTAGAAATTGGAAACATGGTGTCTGTGAGTGGCAAAGTCCTCAGACACCTAATCTGGGATCCGCTTAGCTATTTAAAAGATATATCCATTTTGAATTAGAAGACTCTTTTAAATATATATGTATATTTAAAACACACACACACACCACAAAATTTCCCCAGACAGTCTCCGAAAAGGAAAGTGGTGTACAATTGCAGCCCAATATTTAGAAATGTACTGAACTGGTCAGAAAAAGAAAAGAAAAAGAGAAGAGAAGGTAAGTTGGAGAAATGGATAGCATTTCAGAGAAATTATGGGGACCAAATTCATCAGGTTGTTTTCTGCTAAGCTGTTTGACTCACTACAACTACGAGGGCAAGCCATGCTGTGGTAGCATTCATGTCCTGCTTTCCAAATGCCAAGGGTGCGCTCCAAAGCAAAACAACCCCTTCTCCAATGATTGGCTCTAGACAGCGATCTTGAACTAAGATCGTGGCAAGAAGAAAACAAACCTACTTCCCCATTTTTCCCCCAGCAAACCCTCCATTACATCTTGCGTTCATTTGCAGCCTTATAGAAATCTATATCTATTTCTAGAAATCTATTTCTGGATATTCTTCAATAGAGGAAGTGCTTTATTTTAAGTCAGTTTCATTTCACCCAAATCAAGTCTCTGTTGCTTAATCAGAGGCAGGGCTTTTTTTTCTCATAGAACGCTCAGAACGGAGTTCCGGCACCTTTTTTGGATAGAACCTTGTAGGGTAGGCAAGGAGGGTTGTATGACATGTATGACATTCTTTTACAAAAAAAGCACTGATCAGAGGAAATAAATAGTCACATATAGAGCGCAAGGACAGGGTTTATCTACTGTATGTACAGTTCCACATAGCTAATTCTCTTCTCATGCCTCCAGTTTATGGTGGCTATGACACACAGCACGTTCGGACTGTTTGGGTCATGTATAACGGGTATGATGGGCTGCATCAGTCTTGGTGTGCCAACATGGACATGCACATTACTGCTTGAAAATAACAGATCTTTACACACAAATAACTCCTAACAGCCAACAGGTATTTCTGAATGGGAGCAAGGAAAGTTTTCAGTCGGCCAACATCACCATAGCATGCCAAACCTAAAAGGTTCAGCTAACTTACATCAAAGAGAGCTAGATTACTTTAAGACAGATTAAAGATTAATGGACACAAAAGCATTGAGCAACACCCAGAAGGATGTGTTTTATATAAAGGTTAGCATTACCCAACTGGTTTATTCACCATGGTAAACGACACTAGAGTCCATCACCCTTCATACACCCACCTCTTTTCCCGTCACCATAAATAGATTTGAAAAGTTTCTGCAGATGAGCATGACCCTGTCTGCTTGTGCACTTAGCCATGTATGATTCATTCTTGGCTAGTAGCAGCTCTGCAGAATGACTGAAAGATAACTAGTTGACAGACAGACCGATGGATGACTCATGCTTTCCATAAAGCTATACCTTTGGCCTTCTATAGATACCAATTGCAAAGCTGACAGGGGAGGGGGAGATGAAGAGAACAAAGAAATTACTCATGCCCTTTGCACAATGCTAAGTAAAGTTGATTCATGAGCTGCAGATTTATTACTAGAAGTCATTTGTATATTGGGCCAGGAAGCAGTAGAACAAAACCTGAAATTTGGAAGATATAAGCAGCTGAGGAGTACAGTACAGCATTTTAGTCATCTTCTTTTTGAAGGAAAAGAAAAGAAAAATAAAGAAATCAGCCAGGGGCAAGTAACTAAAATGCTTAAAGTGCTGAATTAAAAATTGGAGTAAACCAAAAGCAAAGCAAAACAAAACTTAAGGATGAAGAACAAGTAAGGTAGATTTTGCTAGAGATTTATAAATCTTGCACGGTGTACAGCAACTGAAAAAGAGACAAAGGGCAGGCCATGAAATTGATCTGGTTGACTGAAGGTAAAGTAAAAAAATAATAATCTCTGCATTACAAAATCCATTGTGATAGGATATGGTGGACGGGGAAAAACAGATTAATGGAAGAGAGATCTATCAATGGTTATTAGCTGCAATGGCTGTATGAACAGCAGAAAAAAGAGGGTAGTGGGGAGTATTAGGGTCACATCCTCTTTGCCAGTTTCTGAAAGACATTTAGATGGCTGCTCTGAGAAATAACATGCTTAAGCAGAGGACTTGGGCTCCTCTTGCATTGTAAGAATATTGTCAGTTTGCACCTCACTTGCTGACTACAGCTTGAAATACCAACCAGTGTGTATTAATTGGCCTCCAGATTCAGTGTAACCAATAGAACTCTTAGTAAATTAGCTCAATGCAGTAGGGATGTGCCACCCTTCTTACAAATACTGCCCACTAAAGTATTCATTTCATAGAGTTCTTGGGCTACTACAACCTAAAATTAAATAAAAGAAATTTATAGATGTTAATCGTCATAAATCCTTTGTCATAGACTCATTTTCTCAGGCCACAACAGCTGCAGTGATCATGTAGAAATCATGTCATGTAAGTAACTAAGTTTAATAGTGATGATGCTTAAAGAAAATGCAGAGTCAATCCATTCTAAGTGCACACTAGTCAATGATTCTTTATCCAATGAGGATAAATATGACCTTAGGCAATTTGTCACACGAAGCAAATTAATAATGTAACCTTCACTGGACAGTCTGCTTTTGCTTTCACAGATCAGTGCAATTTATGAGAAACGGAAACACTCTTTCAAAAAGGGAAAAAAAACCTACCATGTAAACTTGCTCACATTTAAATGTTAACAGTATCTGGATATAAAAGATCTATTTTCTTGAAGAGCTAAGTAGCAGCAGCACTTAGACTTATATACTGCTTCACAGTCCTTTAAAGCACTCTCTAAGCAGTTTACAGAGTCAGCATATTGCCCACAACAAACTGGGTCCTAATTTTATGCACCTCGGAAAGATGGAAGGCTGAGTGAACCTTGAGCCAGTAAGAATCTAACTGCCAAACTGCTGGCAGCCGGCAGTCAGCAGAAGTAGCCTGCAGTACTGCATTCTAACTACTGCACCACCACAGGCTCTTAAATTATGAAACTCTATCACTATAGTTTAACATCTGGAAATATTGGCAATTGTTATCAACACAGACAATAGAAATCAAAGTTTTATACAGTCTCCAACAGTAGTGATGAGTGCACTGTTGGAAGAGCTGAAGGACCAGGTTAGTGGCAGGTCCTCATGGAGAAAAACCACCTATAACCACCTATGTGGTTACTAAGAATCAGCAATGACTTGATGGCAAGTAATAGCAATAGCAATAACACTTAGACTTATATACAGGTTCATAATGCTCTATAAGCAGTCATGCTTATAGTCATGCTGGCCACATGACCACGGAGATGTCCTCGGACAAGCGCTGGCTCTTCGGCTTTGAAACGGAGATGAGCACCGGCCCCTAGAGTCGGAAACAACTAGCACGCATGTGCGGGGGAACCTTTAACTTTACCTTTATAAGCAGTTTACAGAGTCAGCATATTGCCCCCAACAATCGGGGTCCTCATTTTACCAACTTGGGAAGGATGGAAGGCTGAGTCAACCTTGAGCCGGTCAGGAGCCAACTCCTGGCAGTGGGAATGCAGAGTTACTCTGCAATACTGCATTCTATCCACTGTGCCACCACAGGCTCTTAATCATCCTCCATAATCATCCTCATAATCAACCACAATGCTTCTGACCCTCAAAGCATGAGTTTCAGTGTTTCTAAAACATAAAAAATATTCTTTGTGAAGCATTCTAGAAATTTCAAGCACACTCATACAGCTTTGGCACCTTAAGTAATTATATATGATGTACATAAATATAGATGCCACTTTTGCCTTCTGTTGAAAAAAACATAAATGAGCATAGGATGATCCTTCATTTTAGAAGTTCAAAATAAATTTATGCTCTTGATGTAAGGAAAAAAGAACCCTGGATATTGTTTTAATACCATTTTAATTTTGTCAGTGAAAGACCTCAGTCGGGTTTAGAAGGTGAAAGCAGACGTGAATAAAATAAGAGGTTACTATAATGACATTTCCTTGGTGTTGAGACCCTAAGTTATCTCTCCTGATTCATTTGATGGACATCTTTTGTATAACTCTTGTTAGCTCAGGCTGATGGAAGCACCAGACAGTCTATGCCTGGTTTGTTATCTGATCTAATGTAACTCAGCTTCCTATATTCCATGATGAAAACTGAGGGCATAAAAGTGTGATCATGATTTTGGAAAGCAAAATCCAACATGAACAATGAACAGAGAACAAAGAGAGCCTCGGTAATGGGTTACTAAGTTGTGAGTTTTAGAGTCAATGCACTTCATTTCCAGAGTGGATTTGTGAAGGATTCAGAAAGACAAATGCTGCCTTGTTGGGTTAACCTTTTGAGGTAATCCTATCAAAAATAGCATCTTGGTTGAGAATACAAACAACCATTTACTGGGCAATGGATAATTAGCTGTGCTTACAATACTGTGATCAGCTGATTTACCAGGCCAATGAAGATTAGCAGACCTTGTTCCTAACATTTCTAAAAACCTAAAGGAAAGCACTTTTTTTTTGGTCTTGCAATAGTTTTTCAGTTGCTCCTGTGCTTGGCCTCATAATCAGTTCTGGGGATCAATTAACAATAGGGATCTAACCCTGCTTATTTTGAGCTGGTCTTCAAACACAGTATGAAGTCAGTTCCTTGCAAATGAAGACTTAGTCCAGGTAAGGTAAAGGTAAAGGTTCCCCCGCACATGCGTGCTAGTCATTTCCGACTCTAGGGGCCGGTGCTCATCTCCGTTTCAAAGCCGAAGAGCCAGCGCTTGTCCGAGGATGTCTCTGTGGTCATGTGGCCGGCATGACTAGATGCCAAAGGCGCATGGAACGCTGTTACCTTCCCACCGTAGTGGTCCCTATTTTTCTACTTGCATTTTTTACGTGCTTTCGAACTGCTAGGTTGGCAGAAGCTGTGACGAGTAACAGGCGCTCACTCTGTTACGTGGCACTCGGGATTCAACCCGCCAAACTGCCGACCTTCTGTTCGACAAGCTCAGTGTCCTAAGCCACTGAGCCACCGCGTCCCTTAGTCCAGGACTAGTGGCTAATTTTAGCATTGGAAGATTCAAACAAGTACAAAATATAAAGTGAAAGTTGCCCTACTAATATTGGAATCAGTCCATATTACAAGTTGAAGGCCCTTTAAAAGGATCTGTATTTGTATGCGAATTTGTGGCACAGGTTGGAATCCCTCCAATTCCTGAACACAACTATTTTCAGTAAAACTGAGTTATCTTTTGACTTCCACACTGTAAGTGTCTCTAACAGGATTCAGCGTTGACCCAACTGTTATCTTCAACAATTCCCCATAGATTTCAGGAAAGTCTAAATTGCTGGCAACTCAATATCTTTAATTCACATATATTTAAAAGCCTGTTCAGGGAACATTCCATTCAGGGAATATTTCTAATCTTACACATATCAACAAAGGGATTTTTAATGTACATGTTCTTTCTAAAAAGCACTCAGGACCTATTTATCGAGACAGATCACTCAGATTAATAACCTCTTAACTGGCTATTTTCTGCTAATCAACATGAGGCAGAGAGTAGCAATGTACAAAACACTGTTTGAAGTTTTGAGGAAGAAATTAACATTTTAATATAGAAATGTTGCCAATTTGGAAGCTTGGGCTGTTCCAGGCAGATACTTCATGATTAAATAAGTTCCCTAGAGGAATATAAACATGATTCTATGTAGATAACCGCAGTTATAAAAAGTCATTGGACTGTGAAGACCTGACTTGAAACAAACTCAACTTGGTGCAAAGACAAACAGGGTTGGTGTTAGCTGGGTTTCTTTCCAGCATGCTCTGTTGTAGAAAAGCTTTCATTCCAATTGCTCCCCAACAGCACCGGAATCTTCCATTCAAGCTTTAAAAAGAAATCAATCTGAACTATCCTTTATAGAGAATTCATTGGTACTTTGCGCCAAGACACAATGTGTTCTTTGGGGTTTGGCCTTTGTGTTAAATTCTTGGTAGATGAATAGGCAGCTCTTTCTCTTATAGTAAAGAAGGCCAACTTGCGTTCAATTCTGTCTTCAGCAAAGATTGGTTTCATGGAGGAACAGAATGTTTCATTGCTCATAGAGTGGACCTTACACGTGGTGCAGCTTCTCAAGTTCTGGGATGAAGTTGAAAACTGGGCAAAGGAGTTACAAAATAAACAGCCCAAAAATATGAATGAAAAACCAGAAGGAGACATTTGGAGAAAAGAGCTGGGCAGAAGGCTTGGAAGAGATATTCTTTGAAGATAAATTAAAGTAATTTAGATTGGGATAGTCTCGTGGATGATTGAGAAGAACATTAGGAAGGCAGGATAAGTGACTAAGAGAAACTACATGCTAAAGATAAACATTTGAAGAAGCAGATAAAGCTGTGGTATAATCACAATATGGCACTACCAAGGTAACAAGGCAATGTCCTCATTTATGCAGTCCAAAACTATAAATCCTTTGTTTACAAACATCAGTGTCTTTTGCATATCAGTTTAAATTAAAAATAAACAAATCATATTACAGCTTAGTATAACGTAGGAACTATGCTTTGAATGGTGTCAACATGCAGTGAAAATAAAAAGAAATAGGGATTGGGACTGTGGTTCACTGACCAATGGAAGAGCAAATAAAATCTGGGAAGTTTGGGATTGTGAGATAAAAATAGCAGAAGGCTATCTGTATCCATAATCCGTGTTTTCATGATCTGGGGCAGTTGTGGCTTCTCATATTATGCAGATCCACTGCTCAGCAACCTTAAACAGCAATAAATAGTAAAATGAACTGTTTCTGCACAAGACTCTTAAACAGAGCAGGTGAAAACCTAGTAATTGCATTCATACAACAAATTAACCAGGTACTATGGTTTCTTCAACCATCCATGGTTCAAGAAATTATAATTTAATGTAACATGTGAATCTAACATATATGTTATGAATCTTCTAAAAGGAGAATCTTTCATTAACCGAATCTTAATTATTTGGCCGATACCTTCAAAAATCACCTAAATGAACTGAACAGACCATAAGGGAAATATGCAGGAAAGCAAAGTGGTTAATGAATTAAACTTTTACACGAAAAGAATCTAATAGCTATTTTTCAGGCACACCTATCTCTGCTGAAATATAACTTTATTCAACTGAAACAACTGTCCTGTTTTAAGAAAGCTTGCACAAATAAATCCCCAGAGAAAAGGAATGGAGTCAGTACATAGAATTAATTATTCCTAGCAACCATCAGAAGCCTAGCGGATGGAAGAAAGACGTGGCCTTAATCTACCATTGTGAACTATTTGTTATTTCCAGACACTGCCAATAGCATGTACTCTCTTGACCTCATTTCACTTTGTCTGACTGATTAGGACCACATCAGAGATGTCTGGCTGCCTAGAAGAGCGTCACACAATGAACAGTTGTTACACTGGGTCAGAGTACTTGCTGGCCTGTACAGTAGTCAAGACTTTGAACTCGGAAAGGGAGGGAAGGGGTGGAAAAGAGACTATTTCTAAGACTCATTCAAGAAGGCAAGAGAGAAGCTGGCTAATTCCTGTCTGCAGGTGCTAAAATGCAATGAAAGCCACTCTGAACCCCACTCTAAACCCCAATCTTTGCAATTAAGCCACATGTGGATACAAACACGCATAGTAAGGTTAACCCCTTAAAAAGGAGATATTTATTAGACCTTTGTAGAATCCTCCTTTTGCCACTGGCTTCCAGACTTAAGGCCAGGATTTCAGCAAAACTGAAATAGATTTCCATTTCTTTCTCTGTGTGTTTATGTCTGTATCTGTGGGCCACCACCACCACCACCCCGACCTCTCTCTCTCTCTCATTGTCTGTATGTGTATGCATATCTATCAATGCTGATGTGGTTCAATGATTCCTTAACGTTCTCTGTGTTAACTGAGTTCATACAACAGACCAGGTGGTGCAAAGGATTGGATAGTTCATGCTACAACATGCTGTGAGGACCTTGCCATTATCACAGAATATTGTGTGAATCAGATTGTCATCCTGTACCCTAATTTGGAGACTGTATTTATCTGAACACAGCAACTATGTTTTTGCTCATTTGGATTTAGCACATTCTGTGAATGCCACTATTAAATTGTAAAGTCTCCTTTCAACAGAGGTTGACTGCATCAATGCGTCCATCCATTTTCCTTGGCTACAATATGGGATTGTATGGAAGAACATGGCCATTGTCTTCTTCCAGGATGGAACTGTCTGGCAGTATCCCATCCAATTATTAGCCTGGCCTAACTCTGCTTAACTTCATGGCTCAGATAAGGTCAACCAATCTTGCCACCTGCTGAAGCCGTTAGATCATATTATTGAACAAATCATAAGTGGCTTTAAGGTGACCTTTCTGCCACTGTTAAAGGTAGAACAATTATTTTAATAACCTTAGCAATTATTGATAGAATTATTGTGGAAGTAATTCTAAATTAATTAAGCTAGGAGGAAATCAGTATAAAAAATAAATTCAAACATCTAACAGAATGAAGAAAAAACTTAAAGCTCATTGCATATTTTAAAAAGTGCCATATCAGCTTACTATTTCAGCCATATAGACTGAAATACTAGGGTCAACATTTTAAGGGGAGTTTATTTCAAATAATGCTTAACATTTCAAATAGGGATCATCTTAAATTACAAGGCAGTGATTTAGTGCTTGGACAAAAAGCAAGCATAGGCGTATCCAGTAAATGGGAAATGAGTTTAATGAAACTGACTTCCGGTTCAATTTCTTTTGAGTTGCAGCCAATACTACCAAGAATAAACATGCAAAATTCAAAGCTTTTCATTAGACTTAATACACATACTACTGTATTGTTTTCTTGCCCAAAGTCAATCTTAAACTCTCAATAGTTTTCCATATTAGTTTCCAACATTAAGAGGGGATATGTAAGGTGATCCTGTAAACCTAGTGCAAGTTTCAAGGAAAAATTTGGAAAAAGGACAAATGGTTCCCAATAAGAAACTCCTGCTGTCTGTCATTATAAGACTTTGTCCTTCAAAGGAAGGTTGAATGCTTTTGAGATATTCTTATTCCCATCTTCTTGCAGTACCTATCAACTAAAAAATTAAGTTCATTTCTCAGCTACAGAGGGAGAAGAATTCCAAAAGACACGATCACTCATGTTCAGCTTTGATATCTATGATGCAACATTACGATGACAGTCATGTACATTCTAATTTGCATATTATTTCTGGAATTGATATTTGGGTATTAATCCATATACAGAGAGTAAAGCACTCCAGTGATATTCATTAGACTCTATTTAATATGGAGTAGTTCCACGGTGACTTTTATTGTAACCTAGGCAGTGAAAAGAGTTTTAAAG
Organism: Vipera berus; assembly: GCF_964194415.1. NCBI lineage: Eukaryota > Metazoa > Chordata > Lepidosauria > Squamata > Viperidae > Vipera > Vipera berus. Next base: position 15,575,721 of record NC_138204.1, on the reverse strand, counting down.
CAAGCTTTCTAAATCTGATGCCTATCTTATGTCTTGGAGTACAATTCATATCAACCCTCCTAAATGGAAAGTTACAATAAGCATTATAGTTCAACATATTTCCATGGCACTGGACTATGGGAAATTGTTTCAGGGCATTTTTCATTTTTGATGGGAAATTTTAGAAAATAGATTCCAGAAATTTGAAATAGGGTTTGCTCTCAAAAACAAACAAACAAACATGTGGAATAGATTTTGCTATAGCCTCAAATATAATGCACATAAACACACATAAGCACAAGCGCACATATTCCCCAACTCTAATTAATAGATCTAGAAATTGCAACAGATTCAGGCAAATGTATTTGTTCAAAAGCATTTTTTTTAAAGAAGACCATGTCAAAATCAGCTTGCAAAAAACGAGCCCCTCTCCCATTTCACTCCTGCCTGTCTTGACAGCTAAAGAATGCATGCATTTTATATGTATATTACATATTGAATGTTGTTTGTCTTAATGCTAACCTTGCAGGTCGAAATCCCCTGAGTATCACTTCATCAGGAGTGAGAAATGAAGTCTATTTGGAAGAGCAGACAACTAAATTAACGAGACTGCCTTGTGTCAGCCAAAACATCATTACAGCTGATTAGCTGAGAGGAAGGAACTGAAAATAAAGGTGATGAATTTGAAAGGAAAAAGAAAATATATATAGACAAGCCCTGGAAGAAAGGGAGGCAAACATTTGGTGGTATAATACCCAGCAGACAGAAGCTCCATACGTATTTTTATTAGCAAAGAAAATATTGTTGTGTGTTGGGAATCTTTGGGTTGGTAAACAGTCAAGACCCGCAGCCAAAAAAAGGGACACTCTATCTAGAAGCAGGAAAGGGGAGAAACATTCATTTTAATCGCTGGTATATTTATAGGGGAGAAGCTCATTTTCCATGGACATTGATTTTTAATTAGCTGATTTTAAAGAAGGAATCATTGTACACTAACATCTCTGACAGAGGGGAGAAGACGACACTGTTCCACAATAATTATTAGCCTGCTGTGTCTGGGAATCTGTGATGTAGTAGATACATCAAGAGCATTGGCAGGCTCATAAATAAGGAGGGTATGACCATGTACTGCGTGTATTTTTTTACATCGATTGTGTTTAAACAGCAAATCCTTTACCAGAAAAAAGGACAGAAGAGGCAATCAGCCAAATTTATCACAACAATGCAGTATTTTAAATATTCCAGTTCTGGGCATTTCCCCAATGCCTTACTGTGTTGGATAATTTAAAAATGGCAGGGAATGGCATTTTTTGTCCATAATATTACAGGCTAGAAAGTAAGAATTGGAGAACAGTTTTTTGCTTACCCAGCAAAGTCAGACATGCCAACTAAATAGGAAGTCTCACTGTAATCAACTGAGCTCAGGTCTAAGTTATGAATAGGATGGAAGCCTTAAAAATTGAAACAATTTTTCCATCACCAGAACAGCAAATGTTTAAAAAACACTTCTCTGGTCCAATTTTTTTGGAGCTGTAGTAAAGATCTGTTATGACCACAGTACAGAATAAAATGCAAATGTAGGCAAGAAAGAGAATTGAGAATTAGATATTAGGAACTCTATGACAATATATTTGCTTAGTTATCATTACAGGCACAGACACACTGGCAGGGGGGGGGGTTGAACAGAGAGGACTAACTTTGTCTGACTTAGTCTTTCCACAGACTAGACAGAGCTGTAATCTACTTCTCAGACAGAGTGATTACTATTTATAGTCACAAATTCTGGTTTGCCGGACATAACAGTTTGCATTCTCATCACATACACGAGACTCCTTGGTGAGATGCCTTAATAGCTAAACAATTATTCTGTCATGTCATGATGGGCTGGCTGTAAGTATCTTTCTACAGAACTCTGGAGCCAGAATTGTGACAGAGCCCAGCAAAGCACTCTTCACACAACCCTAACCCTATTGGATCAGATCAAAATTCACCAACAGCCAGCTTAGTCCTCCGTTCCCCAACACTGCTCAGCTAAGCTCACAAACTCACAGACCCTGTTCTACTGTTGGGAGTCGAAAGATAGACTGCCTTTGGACAAGGAGGTTTCAGCGATCACCTCCACAGATTTGTCCCCTATCAACCTTCAAGCTTCAAGAAAACAGAAACAAGGGCTTTCTCTTTCCACAAAGTAAAGCATGGTTGCAAAAGAAGAGTGGGAGGCGTATAAAATATCTGAGAAGGCTGAAAGAGTTATTAATACAAACGGTTTAGGACAGCTGGAGGGGAAGGGTCTGGAGGGGACTCCGATCTGCAAAGTTCAGGAAGAGCAGCAGATTGCAGGAAGACAATTTAGGAGGGGCGGGGGGGGGGAAAGAACAACCCAAAGGCAGCGACAATAAAACCCCAAAAGACGGCGTCTCGTCCTGGGAGACGAGATCTCCCCGGCTCGCTAGCTGGAACCTCCAATCCAGCGTGTGCTTGAAATAGCCCAAACAGGCTGTTTTTACCGTCTGGCTTGGGAACAAAGTTCCCGGGGCGATCAAACTCAGCGGGGAGGATCGCGTCCCCTCCTCCCTCGTCCTCTGCTCCTTTCCCTCTCCCTAAAGGGAAGACCCAGCCGCGCAGCCCAGCCAGCCAGCCAGCCAGCCAGCCAGCCCGGGAGAGCCTTCCCCGGCGCGTTCCCACGGTCCTTTTGGGTCTCCCGAGCGCGAACGGAACGCGCCTCTCTTCCTCCCACCCGCCCGCCTGCCTTCCGTCTCCCGCAGTCCCGCCGGCGAAACTGAAGGGCAAAAGCACACAAACCAAGCGGGGAGGGGATTCGATTCGAGCTGAATTTCCCCCCCCCCCTCTCTCTCTCGCGGGCGAGCTAGAAACCAACTCGGGTTTTCCAGCTTTGATTGCAAAGCGGCGAACGTGCTACCGGCCACTGCAGATACCGGCAGGCAGTTTTATCTGCCGGGGGAAGACGTCGTCCGAGAGAGAGAGAGGGAGAGGGAGAGGGAGAGAGAGAGAGAGAGAGAAAGAGAGAGAGAGAGAGAGGGGGGGGGGAAACGAAGCGCCCAAGATTGCAAGAAACGCAACTTTTGAAGGGGAGGAAATGGAATGGGGCGGTGGGGTGGTGGGGTGGGTGGGAGAGTAGGAGGCAAGAGGGATGGGGTTGCAAGAGGGAAAAAATAAAATAAAATAAAAGGCCGAAGGTTGTTAAAAGTGCGGGAGCGGACTAGAACTAAGCCATCCCAAGTCTCAAGACTCTCTTGACAAGAAGGGACAAAATTGTTCGCCCGGAGGGTTTTCTTGCGCGTAAAAAAAAACAAAAACAAAAAAAACCAAACAAGCCGCAGAAGGAAGCCACTCGGTCGAAGCTTGCAGAAGAAGGACGGCGGGGGTGAAACGCGCTTGGAAAGTCCGGATCGCATTTCCCCGGCGGGAACCAAGCAAGGGCAGGTCACTCAGTCTAGATCCAAATTCCGCCCACCCACCCCCTCCCCAAAGTAGGGAGAGGAAAAGAAAAAAAAGGAGGGAGGGAGAGAGAGAGAGAGAGAGAGAGAGAGAGAGAGAGAGAGAGAGAGAGAGAGAGAGAGAGAGAGAACGGAAGGAACCATATGGTTAATTAAAAAAAAATAAATCAATCGAAGAAGTACTTACTGATCTCCATACTCTGAAACAAAGACCGTTTGCAGTTACAAGTACAGGAGACATTAGGCTGGTGAGGTCCGCCGGTATTGTTGAGACCCATCAAGTTATACATTTAAAAATTCAGGAGGAGAAAAGAAAAAGAGCGGCGAGACCTCAAAAGGTCTCCGGGAAGCCCGACATAAAGACGGGAGCGCTGGCAGCAGCAGGAGGAGGAGGAGGAGGAGGAGGGGACGACGGCTGAGAGACGGGAGAGGAAACCGAGGCAAATACAACTGACTTTAAAAGAGAGAGTGACACACACACACACACAGAGAGAGAGAGAGAGAGAGAGAGAGAGAGAGAGAGAGAGAGAGAAACCTTTGCGGAGGAAGGAAGGGGGGGAAACCCTCAACATTAAAAAAGGAGCACCCTCCTCAGTTTCACGGGAGGGGGGGGAGAGGAGGGAAAGGAGAGAGATGTGCGTCTCTAGCTTCGGATCAGAAGCTGGTAAGAGAAGGTTGGAGCTCCGAGAGGTGCGGCTCGGCCCCCATTTCCCCCTCCAGACCTAGAAGTTCGCACACGGAGCGGACCAGACTTGCGACTTTGATTCTCTCTCTCTCTCTCTGTCTCTCTCTCCCTCTCCCTCTCCCTCTCTCTCTCTCCCTCTCTCTCTCTCTCCGTCTCCCTCTCTCGCGCTCGCCTGCCCAGGCAAGATGTGAGTTCCTCCCCCCTCCTCCTCCTCCTCCTCCTCCCCCCCCGTCCTCTGCTCCTCATTCAAGTCCAAGGAGATTCAGTTTCAGATGGGGGGGGGAGAGAGAGAGAGAGAGAGAGAGAGAGAGAGAGAAAGAGGAGACCGAAGCAGACAGACGGGGTGACGTCAACGCTAGACTGGAACTGCCCTTTCGAGAGGTGGGGGGGGGGGAGGAAGGCGCTGCGCGCGCGGGGAGGAAAGGAATCTATTGGGGGAAGGCGCGGTAGAGGGGAGGCGGGGCAGAAGGCTCGGGGAGGACTGGCCCCGCTGCCCAATCGCAGGCGGGATAGCCCGTTGGCCCCTCCCTCCGCTCGGGTTGTCGGATCTGCCTCTTAAAGACAAAGGTGCTCGGAGTCTGGCCGGGGGGGGGGGAAGGAAAAAAAAACGGAGAGGGCGGGGGGGGGGGTAAAGCATCCTTGCAAAGAAGAGGAGGGAGAGGAAGACTCTGCAGGGCTTCGAGGGCCCGAGAGAAGGAGGTGGCTTGGTGGGAGTGATGGGGATCAATCTACTTTTCCTTATGTATTAAAGCAAAGGACCCTTGCCTTTCCCCCCCCCGTCTCTCTCTCTCTCTCTCTCTCTCTCTCTCTCCCTTTTTCTTTCTTTTCTTTCTTTCTTTCTCTCTCCCTTCGATCAATAAAATGTTCCTACATCGCCCCAATCCCCGAGTTTCGAAGAATAAGTGAGGTATAACCGGCTTCCGTCGGGACCGAACTTGGTAAGTGAAGGTTGCTGTTAGAAAAGGCGGGAGAGAGAGAGAGAGCGAGAAAGAGAAAGAGAAAGAGAAAGAGAGAGAGAGAGAGAGAGAGAGAGAGAGAGAGAGAGAGAGAGAGAGAGAGAGAGAGAGCCTCTCTAGTCTAAATACTCCGCTGTACCAAATCAGCTGGCATCGGTTAAAAAAAAAAGATCCTGATTGGGGAGATTATGGGAACTGAAGCCCCGAACGTCTAGAAGTCATCAGGTTAGGGAAATCTGCATTGCTGCCCCGATCCTTCTCCTTGCTAAAGCCTCGTTTATCCCCCTCCCCCCTTCCCCCGAATGAACCGGGGTCTTTTAACCTAATGAGAAGAATTCGCCCTACTCTAAGATTAAGCTTCACCACAATCTCTAGGATTTGGGGAAACGGAGTGGTAGGATATCAAATGAGGATTCCTGACTTTGCTTTGCCCAATCTCAGCTCCAACCACTCAGACATCCGATAGATAGCAGCAAAGGGATAGAGAATTAGTAATTCTTTGCTGTCATGCAGAGATCTATCTGCCTGCCTGTCTTGTCTGTCTGTCTGTCTGTCTAATTTCTGTAGCCACCCATCTCTATCAATGACTCTGGATAGCTTACAATTTTGAAGATATATTGGTTGTAGTGCATTAAACTTACATGTGATTTGTTTGATTTTGATTCAGGGTGCTTTGGAAATCCAGCCAATTGTGGTTAATTAAAAAATGTGTCTAAATAAATCACGTTTTAGTGTGATGTTCAAACTTAGTCTGCTTTCGTAGCAGCAGGCTGTCAGACTGGACATTAAAAACTACCATTTGAGAATGAACAAAATGTTGAATGAAAATTTAGCCCAAAATATATCCAGTTTCCAGGTGATACATGACAATCTTTTAGTGCTGTGACATCTAACATAATTATTGCCTGGAAGAGTTACAGTATGGTTACTGAATCCTAGCCAAATAAATAAACCAGATACTTTGTGAAATGCTGTATCTACCCATAAAACTTTTAATTCAAAAATTACCCTTATAAACATTTCTTTATACTTTGGATCACATTGTGTATTCGTTGTGTGTACATATTTTATTGCCCAGTGTCTCATTGCCAAATACAAATACAGTTTAGTCAGTCATGTGCCAACTGTACAGTTAGAGATAGAGCTAGCTGAACATTTAAAGTATTAATAGTTTAATCAATTGGTGTTACCAATATTATTTGGTATTAATTAATATTGGTAATACCAGTTCATATGATTCTTAACACACCAGAAGCTGTTTCTAAGTAGAAGAGCTAATAACTATTTGTGTAGCTGTTTCTTGATGAAAACAATATAATATGCCATTATTAATATTTTGGATATTTTTTATTGAACCATTGCTAAGGAAAAAGGCCAACTTAGTGAATGGCATTAAGGCAAATTAATTATCTTTCAAGGAAGTGAAAATAAAACTGGCAAAGTAGTTATGTCTTTGTGTATTGCTACTAGAACTGTATTGGAAAATGACTACTGGAAGGCAGGAAAAATAGTGTGACCCCTAACATTTTGCTGCATCATGTCATGGGGATTTTTGTACCCCAGATCCTTACTTATGCACATCCATTCTGGGGTTCTAGTGGAAAAAAATATATTGCACAATCCCAAGTACAACCCAAATTATTGAGGGGGGAGAGGAATAGAGAAACTCTTTTACAAAGAAAGACTAGAGTGACTGGAGATTTTCAGTTTGGATCAAAGGCAGTTAATATAGCAGAGGCATATAAAGGCACGAACACTACAACTGATCAGTAAAAAAGGAGGATTCCCCCCCCTCTTATATAGTAGAACATAAAACCATCCACCAAAACTCAAGACAGAAAAAAATCAGGATTAAAAAAAAGGAAGTATGTCTTAACATGACACATAAACAATTTGAGGGTCCTTGATGCCCCCTGAGCTTGATTGTTTTCTTGCAGATGTTTCATTATCCAAATAGGTAGCATCATCAAATTGATGTCATTCCGCTGATGATACTAGTTTGGGTAATGAAACCAAGCTCAGAGAGCACCAAGGATCTCTCATTTCAACTCTGACCTACAGTATTCTCCTCTATCAATAACAGAAATAATTTGTTGCTCTTAGGTGTGCCTATGGTTCCTAATTTATATAATTTTAAAAAGAAATCTGAAAAATTCATGGAGAATTTAACTACCCTTGGCTGCTAGGCTCAACAGCAGTAAATTAATTCCAGAACCAAAGACTGCTTGCCCTTAGTAGTAGGTGCTTAAATATAATAGTGGAAGAAAGCTCTTGTCTTTGTCTCCCTTTTATAAACTTTCCTGCCTGGATTCACCTGTTCAGACACCAACTGCTGTAGGAAATAGACATTTGGATGGATCCATCAAAGTTTTTTTAGGTTCTTAAAAAGATACAGAGTTTTGGTGTTAGACTTCTGAATTGTAATCATTTATGATGGCCAGAGATGGTCATACCTTCAAAGCTATAAAGGTAAAGGTAAAGGTTCCCCCGCACATGCGTGCTAGTCGTTTCCAACTCTAGGGGCTGGTGCTCATCTCCGTTTCAAAGCCGAAGAGCCAGCTCTTGTCCGAGGATGTCTCCGTGGTCATGTGGCTGGCATGACTAGACGCCAAAGGCGCACGGAACGCTGTTACCTTCCCACCGTAGTGGTCCCTATTTTTCTACTTGCATTTTTACATGCTTTCGAACTGCTAGGTTGGCAGAAGCTGGGACGAGTAACAGGCGCTCAGTCTGTTACGCGGCACTCGGGATTCGACCCACCAAACTGCCGACCTTCTGATCAACAAGCTCAGCATCCTAACCCACTGAGCCACCGCATCCCTTCAAAGCTATACAGGTAGGCATTTAATTCTCTTTGGTGCATCAAAGAGAAAGGACGTCTCTTCTTTTCGTTTGAAGGTTGCAATGCTCTGCTGAAGTCAGGGATATTTACTTCTGAGCAGTTATGCACGGAATTGCACTGAAAGAAGAGTGGCATAACGTGAAATGTTTTCACACCTAGTCTTAGCTGGTATACAGACATGCCTCATTCGAAGTTATGACTGTGACCCAAATTTGAAGTTCCAATGGTAGCTCCAGCCCCCCCCCCACACACACACTTTTGTCTAATTCAATCTTAAGCCTTCTGAACTCATGGCCATCACCAGATTTGGACAATCATTTAAATATGAGCCAACAGTGGGTTGCACCAGCCAAAAAAGCCAGGACGCTGAGCTTGTCGATCAGAAGGTCGGCAGTTTGGCAGGTCGAATTCCAAGTGTCGCGTAACAGAGTGAGCGCCTGTTACTCGTCCCAGCTTCTGCCAACCTAGCAGTTCAAAAGCACGTAAAAATGCAAGTAGAAAAATAGGGACTACTACGGTGGGAAGGTAACAGTGTTACGTGCGCCTTTGGCGTCTAGTCATGCCGGCCACATGACCACGGAAACGTCCTCGGACAAGCGCTGGCTCTTCGGCTTTGAAACGGAGATGAGCACCGGCCCCTAGAGTTGGAAATGAGTAGCACGCATGTGCAGGGGAACCTTTACCTTACTTAAGCTTAGGATAGGATTTCGAAGAGGCAGAGGAACTAGAGATCAAATTGCCAACATACGCTGGATCATGGAGAAAGCTAGGGAGTTCCAGAAAAACATCTACTTCTGCTTCATTGACTATGCTAAAGCCTTTGATTGTGTGGATCATAACAAACTGTGGCAAGTTCTTAAAGAGATGGGAGTACCAGACCATCTTATTTGTCTCTTGAGAAACCTATATGCGGGTCAAGAAGCAACAGTGAGAACTGGACACGGAACCACTGATTGGTTCAAAATTGGGAAAGGAGTCCGGCAAGGCTGTATACTGTCGCCCTGCCTATTTAACTTATATGCAGAGCACATCATGAGAAAGGCAGGGCTAGATGAATCAAAAGTTGGAATTAAGATTGCCGGAAGAAATATCAACAACCTAAGATACGCAGATGATACCACTCTAATGGCAGAAAGTGAAGAAGAACTAAAGAACCTCTTGTTGCAGGTGAAGAAGGAGAGTGCAAAACTTGGGTTGAAACTTAACATTAAGAAAACCAAGATCATGGCATCTGGCCCTCTCAATTCCTGGCAAATAGATGGGGAAGAAATGGAAGTAGTGACAGATTTTATTTTCCTGGGCTCCAAGATCACTGCAGATGGGGACTGTAGCCAAGAAATTAAAAGACGCTTGCTCCTGGGGAGGAAAGCCATGGCAAATCTAGACAGCACACTAAAAAGCAGAGACATCACCCTGTCAACAAAAGTGCGTATAGTCAAGGCTATGGTCTTCCCAGTTGCAATGTATGGCAGTGAAAGTTGGACCATAAGAAAGGCTGAGCGCCAAAGAATTGAGGCCTTTGAACTATGGTGCTGGAGAAGACTCCTGCGAGTCCCTTGGACTGCAAGGCAATCAAACCGGTCAGTCCTAGAGGAGATCAATCCTGACTGCTCTTTAGAAGGCCAGATCCTGAAGCTAAAACTCAAATACTTTGGCCACCTAATGAGAAGGAAGGACTCACTGGAGAAGAGCCTAATGCTGGGAAAGATCGAGGGCAATAGAAGAAGGGGACGACAGAGAATGAGGTGGCTGGATGGAGTCACTGAAGCAGTAGGCGTGAGCTTAAATGGACTCCAGAAGATGGTAGAGGACAGGAAGGCCTGGAGGAATGTTGTCCATAGGGTCGCGATGGGTCGGACACGACTTCGCAGCTAACAACAACAACAACAAAGCTTAGGATGCATTAATAGAGGGATAGAATCAAGATCACGTGAAGTATTAGTACTGCTTTATAAAACCTTAGTACAGCCACACTTGGAATACTCCATCCAGTTTTGATCACCACAATATAAAAAAAGATGTTGAGAGTATGGAGAGTTCAGAGAAGAGCAACAAAGACGATTAAGTGGTTGGAGGTTAAAACATACAAAGAATACTTGCAGGTATTGGATTATGTCTAGTCTAGTGAAAAGGAGGACTAGGGGTAATATGATAATAGTGTTCCAATATGTAAGGGGCTGCCACAAAGAAGGAGGGGGTGAACTTATTTTCCAAAGCACCAGAAGGAAAGACAATGGATGGAAACTACTCAAGGAGAGAAGCAACCTAGAACTAAGGAGAATTTTCTTAATAGTGAGAACAATTAATCAGTGGAATAGCTTGCCTTCAGAAGTTGTGGGTGCCCCATCACTGGAGGCTTTCAAGAAGAGATTGGACAGCATTTGTCTGAAATGATATAGAGTCTCCTGCTCAAACAGTGGGTTGGACTAGAAGACCTCCAAAGTCCCTTCCAATTCTGTTATTCTATGATTTCTATGATGGTAGCACTTTCCCTATCTTGGAAAAGTGAATTATTTTTATTGATCCTGATTCTTGCTCCCTATCGGCATGCAAAAGTTACTTGAAAGAGTGAATCTGATTTATGTTGGCTCAGCAACAGCCCAGCGATCTTTTCACGTTGATTAAAGGTGTTGGGGAAATCTATAATTTGGAGGCTTACCAAGTTCTTATTTGGTTCTTCTAAAAGAAGTATTCTTTAAAAGGACAATTGGCAACACAAACATCCTTCCCTGTCTTATTTCCAGTATCGTAATGAAAGCTGGACCACCTTTTAATGCTTGGGTTCACAAAACACACTTAACCAGATCTGTGGTTTAAACAACAATAGCTAGTTTTGTGATCATACTTGTTACAAACTAGAATAGCAGAACTTACTTAGATCCCATTACAGGTAGTCCTCGAGTTACGACCACAGTTGAGCTCAAAATTTATGTTGCTAAGTGAAACATTTGTTAAATTAGTGTGTCCCATTTTACACCTTTTCTTGCCAGAGTTGTTAAATGAATCATTGCATTTGTTAAGTTAGTAACACTCTTGTTAAGTGAATTTGGATTCCCCATTGACTTTGCTTGTCAGAGGGTCACAAAAAGTGATCACATGATCCGGGGACACTGCAACCGTCATAAAAACGAGCCATTTGCCAAACAACTGAATTTTGATCATGTGATCATGGGGATGCTGCAACGGTCGAAAGTGTGAAAAACGGCCCCAAAGTCACATTTTTCAGTGCCATTGCAACTTTGAACAGTCCCTAAATGAACTGTTGTAAGTCAAGGACTATCAGTATGGCCTAGCGTGAAACATGGACCTTTTCTTTTTCTCTTACTACTGTGCAAAGACAATGTTAAAACATAAGGGAAATTAAGATTGGCTGCCTGCTGGTTTATCCAGTGCTGGGGTTTGGTGTAGCTGGATACAACGTTAAACTACTTTTAAAGCACTTTTTATTGGACAAGCCTTAATGGCTTGGTTGGTGCATAATACTGAGCTATAAAACTGGTCATCCTGGGATTATGACCATATCTGAGCCCAAAGTTTCCATGCCTAAGCAAGGCAGTGGTGAGTGAGTTTTGCCCCATTTTATGACCTTTTTTGCCACAGCTGTTAAGCGAATCACTGCAATTGGTAAGTGAGTCATGTAGTTGTTAAGTGAAACTGGCTTCCCCCATTGACTTTGCTTGTCAGAAGCCAGCTGGGAAGGTCACACATAGTGATCACATGATTCGGGGACAGTGCAGCTATCATAAATACATATCAGTTGCCGAATACACAAATTTTGATCATGTGACCGTAGGGATGTTGCAACCGTCATAAGTGTGAAAAACAGTTGCAAGTCACTTTTTTTCAGGACTGTTGTAACTTCGAACATTCACTAAACAAACAGTTATATGTAGAAGACTACTTGTATTGTAGTTTTACATGCCATATGCTAAGCCAAAGCCAAACCAACCACATATTGACTTCGTGTTAGATGAATAGTGAATATTGTCTTCCAAATCAGTAAAGAACTGCTAAAGAAGTCCAAACCACATTTTAGGCTGCCTTACAGCCTTAGAATTTTTCAATAGCCTTAAGGCTTGAAAAAAGACTGATCATAGCTGTGTTTTGAACATTGATCCTTAGTTTCTTATATTTATTAAATAGTAATGCAGTTGTAGTAATTAATGTTTCCCTTATTGCATAATTATTTATAATTCAAATCTTGTGCAGATAATCACACTGGAAAGGTATGTGCACAGGGACATGGAGTGAGATTAAAAACACCGCTTTGGACCTAGCAATCAGTCATTAACTATGATATTATTTTTTTTAAAAAATATATTTTTATTAAACTGATCAAAATATAAAATACAAATGAAAATGAAAGTAATTGGAAAAATGGGGTGGGGGAGAGGAGTGTAGGTTAAAGGGAAAAAGAAAAAAAACTTTAACTTCCTATTCTTTTCAATACAGTAGAATAAATATAATAACATTACAGCCTCAACTTTTGACTTTTGCATACTTAAGATGTATTAGCCTTTTCTATAACAACAAACTTGTCTAATCAGCAAATCCCAAAGTCAACTTATTTTTGCTCTATCTCAAGCAAAAAATCCAGAAGCTGTTTCCAAGTAGAAAATTGTGACATCAAGTATTTTCCCAGCTGAGAGGGCACACAATCCTGTAGCTTGTATTATCTTGGAAAACTGGTTTAAGGCCTGCATTCAATGTTGTTGAAGGATATAAGACCCATGGCGGTGGTGCAGTGGTTAGAACAGGGTTCTTCAAACTTGGCCCTTTTATGACTTTTGGACTTCAACTCCCAGAATTCCTCAGCCAGCGTGCCTGGCTGAGGAATTCTGGGAGTTGAAGTCCACAAGTCATAAAAGGGCCAGGTTTGAAGACCCCTGGGTTAGAATGAAGTATTGTAGACTGACTCTACCCACAGTCTGGAGTTTGATCCAGACAAGCTCAAGGTGACTCAGCCTTCCATCCTTCCGAGGTCGGTAAAATGAGGGCCCAGATTGTTGGGGACAAGATGCTGACTCTATGAACTGCTTAGAAAGGGTTGTAGAGCACTATGAAGACGTATATAAGTCTAAGTGCTATTGCTATTGCTATATTCCTGCAAGGGTAAGGCATGCAGAAACAAGATGGCAGTTCTGGTCTTCTCTCCTTTAAACTATATAGTTCTATGAAGTTTGACCATCTGTGTTGGGTTATCAGTGCCTGAAAACTTTGCAGACTTGCCCTTGTAGCTCTCATGTTGAGAAAAGGAAATTGAGTTCTGATTGCCTCCATCCAGGTGGCTTTATTTGACTTTTCAGTCTAGCATTACAGACCTGGGATTTCCTAGTGGTTTCCAGCCCAAGTACTAGCTTGCCAGGTTCATCCCTTTCAGCTTTTTCCAAGATCAACAAGGGTGTCTCTGGCACGTGATTATTTACTGTGCTCTGTCCATTCAGCAGAGTCTTTTACATCCACCTTGCTCAACCTGGTACTTTGTGGATGTGTTCAGATGCCCTTCCTTTTATTCCTTGGTAGCACAATCAAAGACCAGGATTGTGGGAGCTGTAGTCATAGCACATCCCGGTAGGCTGTAGCAGGTCAAGGGGAGGTCAAGCTTGCTTTTCTGTTTATTTATTCCATTCAACAGAATTCTCTCCTTATTAATCCATTCCTGCATTTAAGAATGTAGATCATCAGGGAAGAAGACCGAGGAAGATGTATGCAACCTGGCTGATACAGAGTCAAATAACTAGACTGTTTAGTCTGTTTCATTAGACTGTAGCCTGCCAGGATCAGCTTGTTTATTTATTTATTCAATCAATTTATATAGTCTTGCCTTAGCTCTGCCAGTTAACTATGAATTTTAAGTGTATTACGGAGCCTGAGGTCATCTGCATGCAAAGCATGTCTTCAGCCTTGCAGTCACCATACTTCTGAAGGTGGATGGGCACTGAAAAACCAGTTATCTGAATAACTTTCTGAAATCTGCATCCAAGACCTTGTAAAATATTGGGCTGGACATCCATGCCCACGATGAATGTCCAATCCAATAACCTTCTTACAGTGAATTTGGGTTCTCCCTCTGGCAAGAGTTGTGGAAAATGAAATGGAAAAATGACTCAACTCTCTCCGAATGGAGACTGCTGGGTTTATAATTCATAGCCAGTTGTCACTGTTCAAAGTTTCTGTTAGGACATTCACTGGGATGCCTGCCAAGAAGAAAATGTGTGTATGTGTGTGTGTATAGATGTATGTCCCTAAGAAAGGCTTCTGTGAAGGATATTGAACCCCATTGTTTTACAATCTTGAATATTTGGACATGGGAAACATGGGTAAGGCAAAAAAAAAAAGATTTGTGCAACGAAATAACCTTGATTAATATGAAGCTGTTATTGTTCTCCTCTTCAAGGGAAAGACAGCAAGAGTGAATGTTGAACCTAGAGGGGGATTAATTTGTTAAATGTGCCTGAGAAAGTATTTGTCAGAATTCTGATGGAAAAAGTAGCAGGTGACAGTGAACATTTAGGAAATACAGTGGGCATCTCTGCTGTGCTGGGCATATATACAGTAGAACAGAATAACAGAATAACAGTGTTGGAAGTGACCTTGGAGGTCTTCTAGTCCAATCCCTGCTTAGGCAGGAAACCCTATAACATTTCAGACAAATGGTTGTCGAATCTCTTCTTAAAAATATCCAATATTGGAGCATCCACAACTTTTGGAGGCAAGTTGTTTCACTGATTAATTGTTCTAACTGTCAGGAAATTTCTCCTTAATTCTAAGTTGCTTCTTTCCTTGTTAAGTTTTTATCCATTGCTTCTTGTCCTGCCTTCAGATGCTTTGGAGAATAGGGTGACTCCCTCTTCGTTTTGGTAACCCCTTAGACGTTGGAACACTGCTATCACGTCTCCCCAGTCCTTCTTTTCATTAAACATTAAACTAGACATACCCAATTCCGGGCAACCATTCTTTATATGTTTTCTAGAATCTCAACATTTTTTTTACATTGTGGCCGCCAAAACTGGATGCAGCATTCCAAGTGCGGTCTTACCAAGGCATTATAAAGCGTACTAACATTTCACGTGATCTTGATTCTATCCCTCTGTTAATGCAGCTATTTGTTATCCTTAGTAGGTTATTAAGAAATGTCTGAACATAGGAAATAGAATTCATTTACATTCATTTATTTTGAAAAAATGCACAAGAAAGTGAATAAACCCGATTTATGGAATGGTTATTTATTTCTTGCAATTTATTAGCCACCCACTTCTGGTGGACTCTGATATTGAATCCATTGCATGAGTATGGAGCTTGAGTATGGAGTTGAAGGTTGCTTGCTGAATGTAATACAAGCAGTATACTGTATGATAGAAGTAAAGTATGAGACTAAGTATAATGGTTCAACACTGAGTAAGGAGCAAGATAGGAACGGTTGCTTCATATATTTATGGATAAATGTATGGGGAATGTTTATGGTGATAGTAGAGATATAGTGGAGATATGTTGGTTGGGAACTTGAAAAGACAGGTATTTTTGTATGCAAATGAAACACTGGCTGGTAGCTGAGAACCCACATGATTTGCAGCCAATATTAGTTTAGTCAGATAGAGAAAATAAATTAGGATTAAATTCTAGAACAAAACGATGAAATAAGAGTGATCTGTTTGAAAGGATGAGGAAGACCAAGGAGGTTTAGAGAATGAAAGAATAAGGCATTTAAGGAACAAAAGGCAATGTATAAAGCAGTGTATTGTTATCATTAGAAGCAAAGCTAATTTGCAAGGTTAGAAATGTTAGTTAATAGCAATAGCACTTAGACTTATATACCACATCATAGTGCTTTACAGAACTCTCTGGGTGGTTTACAGTGTCAGCATATTGCCTCAAACAATCTGGCTCCTCATTTTACTGACCTGGGAAGGATGGAAGGCTGAATCAATCTTGAGCCCATCACACTCCAGACTGTGGATACAGTTAGCCTGCAATACTGCATTCTAACCACTGTGCCACCAGAGCTCTTTTTAATCATAGATTCATAATTAGAAGTAACCTTAAAGGTTATTTTGATCTTAAAGGTAATCTAATCCAACTCCCCTGCTCCATACGTACCAGACTGGACTATCTCTGACAGATGGTTGTCCAGTCTCTTTTTTGACTGGTAAAAGAAAACTTATCATTTTGTGTGGCTGTTTGTCCCACTGGAAGTTCCTCCTGATGGCTAGCTTGAATTTCTTTCCTTGTAGTTTCATCCTGCTAGGTCCTGCCCTTCTCTCTCTCTCTCTCTCTCTCTCTCTCTCTCTCTCTCTCTCTCTCTCTCTCTCTCTCTCTCTCTCTCTCTCTCTCTCTCTCTCTCTCTCTCTTTCTTTTCTTTTCTTTCGCTGCAGCCCTTCAGATATTTGAAGACTGCTTTTTTATCTTTTATCCAGATACAGAATCCAGTAGCCAAGATAATCTGGCATGACCCACTGTGACAAAATCATGTTGACTCCTCTTAATTGTAGCACACCTACCTAAATGCTCACAACATGCTGCCTGATAATCTGTTGGAAGATCTTAGCCAGTATAGATGTCAAGGTCTGTTATTTTGCTGATCCTCCTCCTTCCCCATTTTGAAGTCTGGGATGACATTTACTCTTCTTGCTTTCTGAAACATCTCCAGACTTCAAGGAGTTCTCAAAGGTTACTGACATGATTTTGAGATCACTTCCATAGGTTACTTCATCTATTCCTGGACTCTTGAATTCATTTAAATTAGCAGTGATCTTTTACCATCTCCTAGTTCATTTTGCAGTAGTGGCTATCAGCATCTTCATAGTGTCATCCAGGGTGAGATAAAGTCTGCCCACATTACTGTAATTTTTGCACAACCATTAGATCAGTGATGGCGAACCTTTTAGAGACCGAGTGCCCAAACTGCAACCCAAAACCCGCTTATGTATCATTGGGTGCCGGGTGGGTGTGGCCCATTGGGTGGGTGTGGCCTATTAGGGGGCATGGCTTCAGTGGTAATGGCAGACTGGGTGGGAGTAAAAAGTTCAATCAATCAATTCCAACTTTGCGAGATCTTTTTTTCCCCCGCAAGAAGTTGAAATTGATTGATTGAACCTTTTTTTTTTTTTGCACATGGCGGTGGAAGCCTAAAGTGAAAAGGTTTTATAAAAACCAGCTGAAGGCCTAGGACTGGGGCGACAACACGCGTGCCAGAAAGAGGCCTCTGTGTGCCGCCTGTGGCACACGTGCCATAGGTTCGCCACCACGGCATTAGATGATGTTTGAAGAAACGAAGGCAACTTGTAGAAATTATCCTTTTCCATCCTAAACATGATTTTCCTCATTCTCCCTGAGACATAACAGTGCCCACTTGGTTCCATTTTCCTTCAGAGGGGAGATAAACACAACATGAGAGTTAAGAAGTTGCATCTTATCATTTGTCAGCACTTCTCCGTTTTCTTTTTCCAATGGATCCTACATCCTTTGGCTTTCTTTTTATTTCTAATGGAGCCACATAACCCTTGGTGCTGTTTTAGTATATCTCTCAAACTTCACCCCATTCTGAATTTTAGACTGTAGACTGACACAGTTCCTCCATATTATCTTGTAGGCCTGGTTACGTTTTCCTCCTTCCAGTTCCTGTAAATGTCTTTTCTCTACAGTATTCTATACCTCTTCACGAATCTATCCTGGCCCCTGTAGATGTTTCCCATTTTTCCTTCTTGTGGGGGTTGTTTTTGAGCCACTAATATCTAATTTTGTATAATTTTCTTTCCTTCCTGGGGTTAGGAAGGAAGTTTCACTTAACTATTCTTCAGGTATATTATTGCAAGAGACTTGGGGAAAAAAATCTGGGACTTTGTTGACTGCCTTTGAATGTGCATGATCTCTGCTTCTATCGTTGCTTCCATGTTTGCTGGGATCCCAGGTGTTCAGTTTTGATTTCCCCCATTGCCTGTTCATTCAAAACAACAATCTCAGCATCTGCTTTTAAAAATCTGGATGGTGCTTAAGATCAATGTGCTTAACATTTTGTTTATAGAGCAGACGTTTTTCCCAGATGGGTTTGCACACCACAAGATGAACAAATTGTCTGTAGATAAAGAAGGGATAGATGCATTATTGTGATATAATCCAATGTTCACAAAACCTTAAGCCTTCACTTACAAATATAGAAATGTATAGAAAGTGTTTCAGAAAGATTCAAGTATGCTCAGCCATAGTGTTTTTATAGGAAATATGTTTTGTTATAACAACAGGAATATATGGTGATCAGGTAGGCTGAAAAAGATCTGAAGATTTGGGCTTTTCTAGGAATGGTTCAGCTGACAAGATAATACAATTCACTAGACAATAATTATAGCAATTAGAGACATCGTATGCAAAAGGAAAACATTTATTTTAAAGATTTTATTCATTTCAATCAGTTCCCAGTTGTTGGCCTCCACAATTCAAACAATCGACGAAACAGTAGCAAACTTTCAGGATTAGACACTTCTGTTGCTTGGTCTAGTTCAGTATTCCTCAAACTTGGCAACTAAAATATGTGGACTTTAACTCTCAGAATTCCCCCCTCATCATGGATTCCCCAAGCCAGTTGAATTCCACACATCTTAAAGTTGCCAAGGTTGAGAAACAGTTCTCTAGAGCATGCGCAGGCATGAATATAGCAGCTGATGGCAACGCCTGAAAGCTGGCACACCTATTCCCAGGATAATGGGTCTGCAGCATAATCCTGGGAAAAGGCAATGTTTTGTTTAAGGAGTTGCCAACAGGTGCTACCTGTGGACATACTTGCACTCTGACACACCTGCTTCCCTTTGATTCTAAAGGGCTGCACAGTTCTATGAAGTATGTTTCCCTATTGATAGCAACAGGGCATAATCTTAACACAAAGTCTACCTCTACAGTCAGCAAATCTTCCCATTGGTAGGGCAGCAGTCAACCACTGTTTATAGGCACATTGTTACTTTAGGTTTGTTTAATGTTGTAGCCAGTGCTTTTTTTGTAAAAGAAAAAGGTGCCGGAACTCACACATACAAGGTTCCATCCAAAAAAGGTGCCAGAACTCCGTTCTGAGCGTTCTATGAGAAAAAAAGCCCTGGTTGTAGCAATCCAGCCACTGGGCTTTGTAAAAAATGATTAATGACCATGGTTGCATTAGGACATCTCAAGGATGCAACCAATGGGCCAAAAATGTTCAAACTCTTTATTTTAAGGTTTGGAGGACTTTAAGAGATGAAATAAATATATTAAGCCTTGATTTAATTAAGGCAAACATTTTGCTATTAATCCACCCTCCCCCCCCCCAAGCTATCCATCTTTGGCCTGCTGTACTGCTTGATTCCAGTCACTGTGGCTAGTTCAGCCAGCCACAGCTTACCATAGTATATGAATTCAGTATTACAAATTGTTCTTCTTCCCCCACAGTATAAATTTTCCATTACAGAGTGTGTTTATCACATTCCCCATAAAGGTTAGCTCTTCTGCAATCATATTCTCCTCTGTGATGGCTAGCACCCTGGTTATATGGGAAGAAAGGAAAGAAGGGAGGGAGGGAGGGAGGGAAGGAGGGAGAAAGGGAGGGAGGGAGAAAAGAATGGAGGGAAGGAGGGAGGGAGGAAGGGAGGATATTCGTTCTGTTTAGTCTGTCAATAGTTCAATTTGCTTTTTCATAGATAAGTGCTGGGGAACAAAATAAGACCAGGAATTACATCTATCCTTGCCCCAAGATTTAATCCAAAATTAGTCTTTTTCTTTTCCACCAGCAGAGAAATAAACCTGTGTAAAAAGAAGGAATTTGTATTTTAAAAGTGCTGATGTAAGCGGAGCCATAGTGGTGTGAACAAACTGCTAAAATACTTTTGAGAATCCTGCTACTCAGAGATAAAGACAGCTCTAGGTTATCTTGCAAAAAAAAGGGAATGTTTTCCCCCTAAGTCTTGATAGGTATGATTTAGTACTTAGAGTTTGTTAAAGGGTCTTTATCTTTGCTCCTTTGCTCCCTGGTGAAGGAACAATGCCAAATGCGCTAATAGAAGCAAGGAGGGTTGGCATAATGAAATAACATGCATAAGTAAAAAGACCTTGCACGCTTAGAAAAATTACAAAGCAATAAGTCCTGGTTTTTCTTACTGGCAAATATGAGATTTTATTACCTACCACAGAAAATGAGATTTAAAAATACTATTAAATATAATCTTCGCACTTTTGCCACCTGACAATCTGTGCCTGGCTTCAACAATGTTTTTTTTCCTAATTCAGGGAAGAAGAAGAAGAAGAAGAAGAAGAAGAAGAAGAAGAAGAAGAAGAAGAAGAAGAAGAAGAAGAAGAAGAAGAAGAAGAAGAAGAAGAAGAAGAAGAAGAAGAGTCTTGTTTCCGAGAGGAGAAGTAAGATTTAGAAGGGTAAGCAGCTGAAAATGTCAGACGTAGAGTTGGAGACTGAAGAGGGAAAACTCACTAGGTCACAGTAACCAATTATCTGGCAGTGTTTTTCTCCCACTTGTCATGTCTGTGTGCAGAGGGAATAAAAATTTCTTTGTTGTTCATGCCAAAAAACCCAAGCCATACGTGTGCCAATGCTTTTTCATTCTCAGTTTTTAACAACAAAAGTTCCCAAGAAAATCACCTCAAATAAACTTCAGTGGTAAAATGGTTAGGGAAAAAGGGATCTTCAAATCTCTGTCATTTTTTAAATTTAAAATAATTTCCCTCTCTCTCTCTCTCTATATATATATATATACATCATACACACACACACACACACACACACATATATATATATACATATATACATCATATATATATATATATGTGTGTGTGTGTGTGTGTGTGTGTCAGAATCCATTTATATCACATTTCATAAATGTATAGGTAGAACAATGTGCTTATTCTGGGGATTCTGCCATCTCTCCGGGGGGGGGGGGAGGATAGTTACTTAAGGCGATCTTCAAACAACAGGGAAATGGTTGAACTGGGGGAGGGAGGGGGAGACACAGATCTGGATCGCATCTTCATTTACAACTGAAAAAGGAAGAAGCAATAACAATAAAAACAAGGAGAGTTGCCTTTCCCACGGAAGGGCCTGACACCTAAGCAAATGATGGGAGCCTGACCAAATGGATGAGGGGAGGGGCTCAAATGGGAATGCTTTATATAGGATTGAAATGTAACTTTGTTAGATTCCGTCTTGTATTGCCACAATCGATTCCATCCTAGTAAACATTTTCCTTTTGGACTAAACTTGCATCCAAGAGTTCTTATTTCCTAAGATGTGGATTGAGGTGGGTCCGGACAATATGGATCTTTGGTCATTCGGGTTTTTCCCCACGTAGAATTGAAGGTGGAACAAAAGAGGAACAAACAGCCACTACCACACACTTCTCCCAGAAGAACGAAGCTGAAGCCACCAGCCTGAGGATGACGGATGAGATTTCGTCAAAACGTTGCTCTTACACCTTCAATTCTACATGGGAAAAAACCCGAATGACCAAAGATCCACATACAAACATCCGCGAAAACCTCAGAAAACACACACACACACACACACACACACACACACACACACACACACACACACACACACATATATATATATATCAGAAGGTCAGCAGTTTGGCAGGTCGAATCCTGAGTGCTGCGTAACAGAGTGAGCGCCTGTTACTCGTCCCAGCTTCTGCCAACCTAGCAGTTCGAAAGCATGTAAAAATGCAAGTAGAAAAATAGGGACCAATACGGTGGGAAGGTAACAGCGTTCCGTGCGCCTTTGGCGTCTAGTCATGCCGGCCACATGACCACGGAGACGTCCTGGGACAAGCGCTGGCTCTTTGGCTTTGAAATGGAGATGAGCACCGGCCCATAGAGTCGGAAACGACTAGCACGCATGTGTGTGGGAACCTTTACCTTTACCTATACACACACACACACACAGTGTGTGTGTATGTGTGTATGTGTTTGTGTATATACATATATACAAACAATGTATCTATACATTCTACAGACATTAGAATTACATTTGGAAAAGGTGCTCTCTATAATCAGCCAGTTCCATATACCAATTTGATACATTTTCTAGAGGATTAAAAAATATCCCTAACATTTATTATGAATCCCTTCCTATGGACATACATGATCTAAATAGGCGAAACTGGAAGGTTAAGGGAAATTGAAAAGGGCACAAAGAGATTGTCAGTGAATCCCTGTAGAGGCTTTGGAGAGATGTATGATATATTCTGCAGGGCACTCCACTTGCTTATTTATATACTACTAAAACTCTAGTGTGATTATTTGCAATCTTTAATTGGGCAAAATGTTGCATATCTCAGATGTGTTAACTTACAGAATGCATCCAAAATCTGAGACTCCTGACTCTCATTAGTTTGAAATTTGGCAAAGTTGCGGCTGCTTCACTGCTGCCACAACACTATGCCCAGCTGCAGTCAGGTGATTGTCATGTTCAATGTTCCATGACAGTTTCCCAAAGAGTGTTGCAACCCCTTGCTCCTTCTATGTCTATATGCACAATATCTGAGGAACTTCCACAAAGAAGAGTGGTGGTGGGGGGGGGGCTTCAACCTATTCTCTAAAGCACCTGAAGGCAGGATAAGAAGCAATGGGTGAAAACTAATCAAGGGGAGAACCAACCTAGAACTAAGGAGAAACTTCCTGATAGTTAGAACAATTAATCAGTGGAATGACTTGCCTCCAGAAGTCATGGGTGCTCCAGCACTGGAGGTTTTTAAGAAGAGATTGGACAACTATTTGTCTGAAATGGTTTAGGGTTTCCTGCTTGAGCAGAGGGTTGGACTAGAAGATCTCCAAGACCTCCTTCTAAATGTTATTTTGTTATTTGTTGTTCTCCTATCCAGGAGCAGTCACTTACCTGCCTGCTGTGAAAGGAGATTTCTGATGGTCCCTGCCAGAAGGAAGCTCAGTGGGGAAGCCAATGGGAAGTCAGGAGTCACTCCTGCTTCCACTTCTTTTTTGTCCTTCCTTGGTCATTCTGTTTCTCTGTTTAGGTAAGGAAGCATCTCTGGAATGAATCATGCTTTGTCTAGTGGAAAATAAAACTGGCCTTTCTCAAGTATCAGATTTTGGAGTGCCATTAAAAGACTGGTGATCATGAAGATGATTTTTGCTACTAGTGGATGTCTGCTTGTAATTTGTGTTTTCTAGTGACAATATGCTATAGGCTGCTTCCAGTAAACTGGATATATTCTTTCCAGAGTATGAGATTGCAGATAAGATAATAATAATAATAATAATAATAATAATAATAATAATAATAATAATAATAATAATAATAATAATAATAATAATAATAATAATAATAATAATAATTTTATTTATATACCGCCCTTCTCCCGGAGGACTCAGGGCGGTGAACAGGGCAAGCATAAAAAATACAGAGATACAAAAGTTAAAAAGGATCAAATATATGCCCAACTAAAAACAGTAAATACAAATATTAAAATAACAATAACCCCCCCATCCCCCATCAGGCCAGGCCGGCTTGTTCAAATAAGAATGTCTTTAGATCGCGACGGAAGGAGCAAAGATGATATGGTCAATCAACTGGAGACAAAGGTCTTTTCTAACATGCCGGCATGTGGTGTGGAATTTGCATGACTCTTTAGTCTTATACTTAGAAGCTATTTCTGCTTTGAGCAATAGCAGTATAAATCTGTTCCAGGTTCAGATCCCTCCCAGCCACTCCTATAACTACTTAGGCAAACTAATTGTCTTGTATAACCATTGAAGGATATGTCTTGATTGGTTAAAAAGAAAAGTCAAGTCTCCTTGGAGTCAAGCTCAAATCCAACTGGCCTACATGGCAACATCCATGCAGTTCCTTTGACATCATATGGAAATGATTCACTATTGTCACCTTTTGCGATTCTTTTTTATAAGTTAGCTTACAACCTTGGAATTTCCCAGAAGAGTCTCATCCAAGTACCAATCAGATTAAATGGGTATGGTGGAGTTTATGATTATTAGCAACCCTGGAAAGAGCCTTGGTGGAGCAGTGGGCTAATGCCTCCTTAAGTAACACCAGCTGCCTGCAATTAGTGCAGGTTCGCATCCCACCAGGCTCAAGGTTGACTCAGCCTTCCATCCTTCCGAGGTAGGTAAAATGAGGACCCAGATTGTTGGGGGCAATTAAGCTGACTTTGTAATAATGCCGCTTGGGGTGTGTGTGTGAAAGCCCTAATAAGCAGCCATATACATAGAATGAAGGCTACTGCTAAGCTTGTAAGCCGCCCTGAGTCTTCGGAGAAGGGCGGGATATAAATGGAATTAAAATAAAATAAAATAAAAATTGGGCTCAGGAGTTTAGGACTATTTTTTTCTCTTTTTTTCATGGTTTGCTTTTTTTTTAAAAAAAAACCATCTGGCATCCTAATACATTCAATTACTCTGAGTTGGTATGTATCCATTAAAAGGTTACAAGATATATGTTTAAATAAAGAGATAAATAGCCCTTTCCCCTTGAATACCAGCAAGAAATCATGCTGCCATTGTTGGGTGGTCTGGGGCTAGATGTCAATGGAAACATGTGAGTGGATTCCAGAGGTTGCCAAGTAGAAGCTCAGGAGCCACAGGTCATCCATCCTTGTAGTTCAACACACTCTCTCTCTCTCTCTCTCTCTCTCTCTCTCTCTCTCTCTCTCTCTCTCTCTCTCTCTCTCCATGGGAAAACAGGAGGAGAAGGTATATTGTATATGTGCACTGCCTTGAGTTATTTGTAAAAATAATACAGGTGAGATATAAATAAATAAATAAATAAGTAAAAATAAAAAATAGACTCTTAGCTGCAACAGCCCTCCAAAGTTTCAAAATTGAGTTTTTTTTCCCTCTTACACTAAAATAACAAACATGTAATTCCTGTGTATAAATCATAGCCATTATTGCACAGTTTCCTCCCAAATTCTTCCTTCAAGACCTGGTTCTCCTCCTCTTCTACCTTTAACTTTGGCTTCTGCACAAAGATCTCTAACTTAGGTCCCTTGGGTCATAGAGAACCTGAAACCAGAATTGGAAGACAAACTTTGGAACAAAATCCAAACTGTATGACAGCATGTACAGTTAGGACATATCTTTAAACTTATAATACAGAGACTGAGTCATAAATAAATCACTGTGTTATCAAGGCACATTTGCTCATGTTTCATCTGGAACCATTAAAAGATGACCTACTTATACTAATCTTACAATTAAAACTCAGACACTCTAGGTCTTCTGTGTGGGCATTTGTAACTCTTGAAATACAAGGAACAATGTTCTGATTGTAATTGCAGATAAACATCAGTCTTACTACTACTTTATCTATTTCTCTGTAAAAAGAGATGATTTAGGTAAGACAGCCTGAAAAATAGCATTTTAATCCCCGTATCACCAAATACTTGCTTACTGAGTCTTCTGTTGTTGGTCTTGGGAAGACAATCAAAGGGTGTTTGTTTTGACAAGTCAGTTTACATCTTAACCTATTTTTTTCTTATAAACAAAATTATTGTTTGGGTAGCTGACAAGTAGAAATCCCATACAAGTTATTTAAGTAAAGTCACCTTAAAAATAGAAATGTTAGATTGATGATTTGTGTGTATGTGTGTGTATACACACACACACACACACACACACACACATTATTCATAGTCAAAAAGGCTACTTGTGGGAAATAGTGGAAAAGAAATTTCACATTTTAAAAATTATTTTACTTTAATAACCCACTGTAAGCCATGTGTTAATAAAGTTTTGAAACATCTTACCTGAAAAACACATGAATATTTTGAGTAACATTAGTTTCTACCTACATTTTTATTTGTTGAATTTCACTTCTCCACCAAAACAAGAGCCTAATTCAGATGAAAATAAAGGTAAAATATGAATTTGTCCATTGTTTATTTAAAACTTTAAGCCAGTTTTGAAAAAACAAAA
This sequence comes from Vipera berus, assembly GCF_964194415.1. Classification (NCBI taxonomy): domain Eukaryota; kingdom Metazoa; phylum Chordata; class Lepidosauria; order Squamata; family Viperidae; genus Vipera; species Vipera berus. Next base: position 15,549,888 of record NC_138204.1, on the reverse strand, counting down.
GTACTTAATGGTAATGGAAAGTATATATTATATTATCAATATAAAATAAATAGCATCAGCTATTAAAAACAATTTCAGTGAAATGATTGTCAAGATGAAATTCATTCTTTTCTGATGAAGAGATTTGCAGAATTTGGGAGCATCAGTTACTATGAAATGTGCCACTAATGATAGCAGGACAGAGACCAAAATCTTTTCCATGGTTTTTAAGATGTCAGAATTCTCACTGGAGGTCATGTGGTCTTTCAAATAATTGTATCTCCAGTTATGTAGGAATTAATAGGCTATAAGCAGCACTTTGAATTGTGCTCAGAAATGGAATTATAGCCAATTATATACCTATAACAAAGGTATAGTTCTCTCCTTGTAATTAGGATGCAGAACATGTCACTGAACATCTATTTCCTGCAGTCCAAGCCAGCATAGCCAATTATGCGATGGATTAAAAATGATAATTTACCATAATCTGGAGGGTTATAAATACTCTCCTACTGTAATTGGTTTTGCTCAGCAACATAATTGTATCATTCTGGGCTACCTGAAGTTTCTGAAAATGTTTAAAGAAAGCCCTGTACATAGGGTAACATTGGTACTATTTTATGGAAATGAGGATGTGTGCCTTCTCTGTTGGAGTGTCTGCTATGTGAAATAACCTTGTCCTGGAGAACCCTGACCTTTCTTGACATTCAGAAGGCTGTGAAGACCTGGCTTTTCCTCCAGGCCTTGGACCAGGATATTAGATGAACCCATAAAGGCAAGGTTTGTATGACTGAGTTTGTTCTACAATGCCTTGTTTATCGTAGAAGCATAGAGTTGGAAATGTCAGCAAGTCCAGCCCCCTACACATTGCATGGCTTACTATACTATCCCTGACAGATTACTATCCAGCCTCTGTTTGAAAACCTCCAGTGAAGGGGAAGAAATCATGCAGTAATCTATTCCACAGGTTGACTACTTGTTCTGTACCAGCCTACTACCGGCCCTGCAGATAAGGCAGGGACAACCCCTTTACAAGAAGGCAAGAGGCTGGAACTAAGCCTGCCAAATTTATGGACACAAAAGCAAACAGAGCAAAAACAAGACACGAACCATGAAACAGGAGCTATTCAAACGGTTGCCTTCAGCAAACCAGCCCTCCCATGCATTCCCCTTTTAAACAGTTCAGGACGTGGCTTCTCTCTGCCTCCTTCCGAGGTGCCCCATTGCCTTCCTCTGTTTACTCCTGATTGACTGCCTCCTGCATCGGGCGTCCTTGAACAGGGCCAGCTGTGGGTCATCTTCATCCACGCTGTCAGGCTCACACAGCTGGGTCTGCGTCGTAACCAGGTGGGAGGGGCCTGGCTGAGGGCTCTCATCAGCAAGCTCTCCAACCCCCTCAGCAACCTCTCCAACACCCCCCTCCTCCTCCTCTGAATCATCCGACCCAACTGCCGAACCCACAGGCTGACCCTGAATCACAACACTACTGTCCTACGGTATTATTACCTTGTTTTCTATTGTTGTTAGCCACCCAGAATCCATATGTTAGAGGGATGGCCATATATACTTTTTAAACAAATAAATAAATAAATACCATATTTGTCCAAACAGGATGAAATTAAGGTATGTGTGCTCATTCTAGCATTCATAGTTTAGAGTATTCATAGATGAGGAATATCAACCCTATGATGCTGATTTAAAACTTGAACAGCTTCTGTGGATTTAAATGAGAAAGAGATCTAGGATTGGATACCATATTAATGGAAGCTTGTGTTCTCAAAGTTCTGATCAGCACACAGGTTGGATTCAACTAATATTAGGCATTTTTTCTACACTTATTCAGTTTTGATTAATGAGAAATAATGAGAATAAGAATAAGCTTAGAATTTAAAAGAAAGAAGAGTTTCAGAGAACTCCTCAATCGTGGAGTGTAATTTTCTTTCATTTTTTTTTAAAAATATATTATAACTAAAAGATATGGATGCCCCATCTTTCATTATATAATGGCCTGAAGCCTCCATAGTTTCCTATACTCTGTTAATTCTTGGGGAAGTCATAATGAGCAGAGGGTTTTTTTCAGAGGCAGCTCTGTTGAGACCATGTTTCCTTGAGAAATTGTTGAAAGGCTTCTCCAACCTCTGGAAAAATTCCTCACCCAATTTGGCAGAGAATTTCCAAAGTGTTTGTGCCTGGTTTTAAGTCCCAGACACAAACTGTATCTAGAGTATTCCCACTGAAATCAGAAAACATCACTGACTTATAAAAGATAAATGCATTTTTTTAAAAAAGCAACTAGGAAGCGTCATCATAAAAGCAGTTTTTCCTCTTCAGGTTATTACAGAAGAAACTATAAAAGCAAAATTTATTAGAGCATACTATGTACACTGTATTAAAAGTAATAAAGCTACTGTTTCAGTCCTCTGCAATTTTATGCAGATTTACATCATAATCCTCTGTCTACTAAAATTTTGGTTCTACTGTGTTCAGCTGGATGTGTTTTGAGTTGAATGTAAACGGAACTGCAATTTTATTAACTGGTTAAAACTAATTTGATGTATGACTAGGATTTCTATAATTATGTGTCAGCCCTAGCTCAGGTAGGCTTAACCATTCTTGGTGAGTAGGAATTGACATCTGAAGAACAGCAGACTAGAGTGCGCAACTTCACATTTTACAAAGAAATACGTTTCTGTTTGCAGAATACAGTTTCTAGGAATATGCTTTTTCTCTCTGAAAAATGATTTATAACCTAAAAAGCATAACTCAACCTTCTTTAGTCTGGATATCCTCCATAGGTGTGGGCTACAATTCTCAGCCAGCAGAAAAGAGCTGCAATGTATGAAATTAACTTCACTGAATGTCAAGGCTTAATTATTTTCAAGATTTAATGAGATCAGGGTTAAACTATGTACTCAGTCATGAACACAGTAAATACCCTTGGGACTAGTGGCTATTACTGCTGCTTAACTTATTTTGTAAGGTTGTTATGAGCACCCTAAAAGAAATTGAGGACACAAATAGAATAAACAAAGAAGAGTAATATTCTAGGTACTAACATTTCCAATTTATCAGTCCCATCAATCTCACATTAATTTATCCCCCCTCTTTGGCAAAGCAGTTTTTAAAAAGTTGTCTTTCATAATGATTACAACAATAAATGTTATTTGTATGGAGCCTGGTGCAGTTCTGAAGTCCAATTAAAATACTTTTCAGGAAAAAAAATTCCAAATACAGCATATTCAAAGGCAGCTCCAATTCCTCTCAAGAATTTTGCTTATTGCAAATTTTTTTTTCCTCTCTCAAAACTGAGGACTTTTGCCATGACTGTCTTGTGTGTTCACAGGTGGTGTATACTTTTGCACTCAGGTATATTCTAGTGAACACTACAGAAACATCCTGGGCTCTTTTGCAAAGATATGGCATGGCTGAAAAATGTTATGCACTGCATTTAACCAAAGCAGAAAAAATAGTTCACCAGCAGAAAATAAAATTAAACCATATGAACATTGTTGTTTTGTAAATATTCATAGAAAACAACTGGATTTGGTTCTCTGGACCAGAAAATTCAGAACACTTGGGGAAATAATGAGAAATAAAGGTGAATGATTTCTATTAGAGGAAAGAAAAATGGAATACAAATAGAAAATAGAAACAGCTGCATAATCTGGAGCCAGTGTTATGGAACATGCAAACAATGGTCTAATTGTAGATGCTGCAGTAATGTTCAGATACATTCTCTACAACAGAGTTCCCCAACCTTTCCAGATTGGCGGCCCGGAGTGGGGGGGAGAGGGTGGAAAGAGGGAATGGTTTTGTGGGCGGGGCAGGTGCATGTGTGTGGTGAGCACCTGCGAGCGCCTGTGATGTTTACAGTGACGCTCATGGCAAGTGGGGCTGCAAGTATCCATGAGGCTCGCATGAGTGGGGCTGTGAATGCCCCAACAATGCTTGCAAGAGTGGGCCTGCAATCAGCTCAACAAGGCTCATGGAAATGGGTCTGTGAACACCCTTGATGCTCATGTAAGGCCACAAACACCCCTAACGACACTCACCAGAGTGGAGCCACAAATGTCCCTGATGCTTGTGGAGCTGCTCACGCAAGTGGGCCATGCATGCACAAACAAACACGTGCTTACCGACTGGTCACTCATCTGGCCTGGTGGCACTTAGGCCACGGCCCAGGAGTGGGCCACGGCCCACAGGTTGGGAACCCCTGCTCTAGAACAAGCTCATGTACAGCCTGTTAATCACTTCGGGACACAGTTGCCACCAGGAGGCATGTCTTTTCTGCCATGGGGCCCGCCTTATGGAACTCCATCCCCCCCCCAAAGTGAAGTTGGCTTCATCGCTGATGAAATTTTCCAGAAGCCCTGAAAACTTGGTTATGCTCTTAGGGGAAAGGACTCCTAGAGACATAAGGCTCCTTTGCAGTTACTACCCGCTGCCCTCTCTTTGCCTTTTAATCACAATTTTAAGTTCTCTAGATGTTTTGATCATTTTATAGCTTTTACTGTACGCCTCCCCTTACTGTTTTTTCACAAGATTGGTAGCCACATAAATATGGTGAATGAATGAATAAATAACAGGCATTGCAGTCTAGCACCTCTGTCGTGCAGCACACCAGGGAAACGTGCTTTATAGGCTTTCTTTTTAACACCGAGCAACCTCTGCCCTCTGGAATGAGATTCCCTTCAAGATTTGAATGGGGCACCAGCATCCTGACCTTTCGTCAAAGAGCCCTGAGGACCTGGTTCTTCACCCAGGCCTTAAGCCCCTTTTTGTTGTTGCCAACCCGGTTTGTTACCTCTGTCATCTCTGCTCTTGTTTTGTGTGTTTTCTTGTTTTTAACAATGCGTAAACATCCAAAGTCAATGGGAGTCAGGCAACATATAAATTTAATTAACCGATTGACTGATTATTACAGCTAATGGCATCTCATACTTAAAGCCACCCTTTGCTTCCCAACCGACTGTAGCTCTCTGAAAACAGTGAACAGCACAGCACTCGGTCAAACCTTCAGCTCTCTTGGCTTAAACTGGCTGCCCCCGAGATCTGTTGCCTTGTTATTGTAGTGTGTCTTCTGCTTCGCTCCTATCCTCCCTGTCCCTTCCTTCAAAAGGCTTATTTTCCCCATAACAGAAAGCTGTATGCAATTCTTTCAGAAGGACAGAAATTGGCCCAGAGAGCAAGTAAGTATCTCACGGACGATGCCCTGCCTGACCCATTCCTAGTTTTGAGCTCTGAGCACATGCCGTCTTCGTATATTCTCAACACACGCACACGCAGAGTCTATTTTAAGTTGAGAATTTCAGGCTGCTAAATTCTGCATTTGAGCACTTCCCTACACACACCTGTTTCACACTCCGAATGAAAAGAACATCTTTGCACTGTCCTAGGAGTGTCCTCACTGATGCCATCCTTCCTTCACACAGAGCTCTCCTCTGGGCCAACTGGCATGCCCTCCAGCTGATTAAAGGGTGGGGAGGGGCATTCCCTCCAGCCCCCTGATTCTCATGCTTGTCTTATCCTGGCAGTTTCCAGGGTGAGAGAAAAACAAACAAACTGCTTATCTTTAAGCCTGGTGAACTGGGGACAGATTACCATAATGCTTAACTTTTATTAGTTTAACAGAAGCCCAGTAAATTGATGCCAAGGCTCCATGGTGCCATGACTTCAGCAGGGTGTGGGGGGGTGTAGAGCAGAGGAAGGGAAAAGTTTTCTGCCAATGTAAAACCATCACTGTGTGGCTCAAAAATGAATACATTGCAGCCAAATTACAGATACTCCTCTTCTTACAACCATTTCTTTAGTGACCAATGAAGTTACAGTGGCACGTAAAGTGACCCACGACCATTCCTTGCACGTATGGCTGCTGCAACACCCCCATGATCATGTGATTAGAACTGATTAAAATTCAAGTGCTTGGCAACCAGCATATATTTACAAGGGTTGCAGCATCTCAGGGTCCCATGTGATCGCCATTTGTGACCTTCCCAGCTGGCTTCCAACCAGCATAGTCAATGAGGGAAGCCGGATTTGCTTAACCACTGCATGATTCATTTCACAATGGCAGGGATTCACTTAACAACCATAGCCAAAAAGGTTGTAAAATGGGGCATGACTTAACCGTTGCCTTGCTCAGCAATGGAAATTCTAAGTTGGTCATAAATTGAGGACTACCTGTAATCTCAATTCATAATTTGCTTAAAGAAACTGTCATTTTCGGATGGATTGGGCACAGGGTAAACAGTCTCAAATTTGCATATCAAAGGAAGGTGATGCAAGTGCTAGTTGAAGAGATAGTATCTTCCATTTGGAATCTAAGCATCAGAAATCAACACTTTTTCTGACCAACAACTATTATTAAAAAGCATAAGCTTTTGTGAGCTGTAGATCAGTTCCTCAGCTGTTGGAAATGCAGAATTTCCTGAATCTTAAACATTCAATTCTTAGCACTTTAATACAGGTAGTCCTCAACTTACGACTACAACTGACTTCAAAATTTCTCTTGCTAAGTGAAACATTTGTTGAATGAATTTTGCCTAATGCTTATATGCTTTATGCCTTATGCTTTCTTGCTGCAGTTGTTTAGTGGATCATTGCGGTTGTTAAGTTAGGAACACAAATATTAAGTTTGGTTGTCAGAAGGTTGCAAAAGGGGATCACATGACCCCAGGACATTGCAACTGTCATAAATATGAGTCAGTTGCCAAGCATCTGAATTTTGATCACATGACCATGGGGATGCTGCAACAGTTGTAAGTGTAAAAAATGGTCATAAGTACCTTTTTAGTGCCATTGTAACTTCAAACAGTCACTAAATCAGGCATGTCAAACTTGTGATGTCATGTGACATCGTGCAACGTATCACAACTTTCCCGCCATTGCCGGCAATGGGGTGGACGCGGTTTCAGTATGATGCATCCAGCCCGTGGGCTGGTAGTTTGACATGCCTGCACTAAATGAACTGTTGTAAGTCGAGGACTACCTGTAGTAAGTGATGGGGAAGGCTGAGACAGGAACTGTAGCACCACATACAGTACATAGAGGACATCAGATCAGGGGAAAGTGCCCTAGAAAGCAATTATTCATCACAGGAAGGCAATTCTGAAACTGCTTTAAAAAGATCCAAATTTGGCACTGCTAATTATTAAACACATTTTTTAAAAAAACTGCATTACATTAAAACGGGCCGCAGTAGGGTAGTATGGAGGTGTATCTATCTATAGAAAAACTTGTCCCTCAGCATTTTAAAAAATGGCATTTCTGACTCACTCCCATTTAGTAACATATTAAAATGCACATTACAATAGCTATTTTCAACAGGGCTCCATTAACACTGTAGGTAAAAGTGCTGTTCCCCACCCCCACCCCTTCAGCTGTGAAATTCTTGTAAAAAATGCAGTGAGTGAGAGAGAGAAAAGTTCCAAATTGGCAACAGGTATTTGTTCTCACTTTCCCTTCTGCTTAATTTATCTCCCATATTTTACACACACACACACACACACACACACACACACATTCTGACTCCAAGTCTGGGTTCCTCTATCTCAGACTACAGACTTAGAGTCTAGTTCAGAGAACACACTGACTTCTATATTTTAGAGCAGTGTTTCTCAACCTGAGGGACACGGTGGCTCAGTGGGTTAGGACGCTGAGCTTGTCGATCAGAAGGTCGGCAGTTTGGCAGGTCGAATCCCGAGTGCCGCTTAACAGAGTGAGCGCCTGTTACTCGTCCCAGCTTCTGCCAACCTAGCAGTTCGAAAGCACGTAAAAATGCAAGTAGAAAAATAGGAACCACTACGGTGGGAAGGTAACAGTGTTCCGTGCGCCTTTGGCGTCTAGTCATGCTGGCCACATGACCACGGAGACATCCTCGGACAAGCGCTGGCTCTTTGGCTTTGAAACGGAGATGAGCACCGGCCTCTAGAGTCGGAAACGACTAGCACGCATGTGCGGGGGAACCTTTACCTTTACCTTTAAGATATGCAGACTCCAACTCCCAGAATTCTTCAGAACAAGCTGCTAGATGATGGTTTAGCAATGTCATGAAAACCCAGCTCATTATGATTTATTCAATAATTCCAAATTGAACAGGCCATAGTTTTTTGTTGTTGTTGTTAGTTGCGAAGTCGTGTCCGACCCATCGCGACCCTATGGACAATGTTCCTCCAGGCCTTCCTGTCTTCTACCATCTTCTGGAGTCCATCTAAGCTCACGCCTACTGCTTCAATGACTCCATCCAGCCACCTCATTCTCTGTCGTCCCCTTCTTCTCTTGCCCTCAATCTTTCCCAGCATTAGGCTCTTCTCCAGTGAGTCCTTCCTTCTCATTAGGTGGCCAAAGTATTTGAGTTTTAGCTTCAGGATCTGGCCTTCTAAAGAGCAGTCAGATGTATTTTAAAAAAGCCGAATAAAAATATGTCCACAATTCCTACTTAGCCTAATAGGGCCAGATGTTTGGCTTCCTATGAAGCAGGAACAAACAAGAACAGCCCCAAATGTATCAGCCTTGACTCACCCACATTTTCAATTAAGTAATAAAATACATATTGGTTGTGTATGCACTGAACCACAAACCGGCCATCCAGATTTTAGTTTTAACATTGGATTTTGTGTTGACTCCTGGTGACTTATCTGGACAAGCCCCTGCACTTTTCTTGGCAAGATTATTAGGTGCATACATAAGAATGCAGACAATAGAGGTAGTCCCATTTAACAACCCTAGTTGAGACATTAAGCAAAACATTGTCTGACCGCTCTGCTTAGAAACAGCAGTTCTAGCAGTCTCAGTTGTGGTTGTTGCACAAATCACCTGTGATCATTAAGTAGGACATCAAGTGCGGCCACAACTTGCAACCTTTTGCTGGCTTTCCCATTGTTGGAAACTGGCTGGAAAAATCCACAAATAGTGATCATATGACTGTACAAGATGCTGTAACTGTTATTAATGCATGATGGTTGCCAAGTGTCTAAATTGCAATCGCAAGGAAGCTGCTATGATTGTAAACGCACGGCTCAGTCATAAGTCCTTGTTTTCAGTGCTGTCATAATTTGTTGGTAAACAGATGGGAGATAATGAAGGACTATCTGTGGAACTAATTGAAAAGCTCTCTTCTTCTGCCCCTGCCCCCACCAAACTACAGATAGTCCTCGACTTATGACAATTGAGGCCAAAATTTGTGTTGCTAAGTGAGACATCTGTTCTGTGAGTTTTGCCCCATTTTATGATCTTTCTTGCCACAGTTGTTAAGTGAATCGCTGCACTTCTTAAGTTAGTAACATGGTTATTAGGTGAATCTGGCTTCCCCATTGACTTTGCTTGTCACAAGATCTCGAAAGGGGATCACGTGACCCCAGGACACTGCAACCATCATAAATATGAGTCAGTTGCCAAGCATTTTAATTTTGATCATGTGGCCATGGAGATGCTGCAACGGTCATCAGTGTGAAAAATGGTCATAAATCACTCTTTTCAGTGCCGTTGTAACTTTGAACGGTCACTGAACAAATGGTTGTAAGTGGAGGCCTATGTATATCTTCATGCGTGAGGTGGCCATGATGTCAAGCCCAAAATTCCCGATTGCCCCAGAACATCTTTAGAAGTCATTGTTGCTCAGGGATGATGGACATTTAGGTCTAAAATGCCTGGAAGGCAGCAGGTTTGTGGAAGACCAGGAGACTGTCGCTGCCCAGCAATGAGGATTTAAAATGAGACATGACCCGAGGGTAGCTTGTTAGCTTTTGACTTGGTACATAGGTGAAGACACCCAACTGTGCCTTATAGCGCAATTGATCCGTAAAACCTGCAGGATGCGTGAAGCAGGTCAGACCCTGTTATTTTATTGTCAGGGCCAAATCAGCATTAACTGAAGTCGAGAGAAAGTAAATCTTGAGGTTCCGTTGATAGGATAGCAAAAACGGAGGTTTACCTTCGCCCATCTATTTTTACACTGGAAGGCATTCAGCATCGAAGGTTAAAGCTGGCCAAGCTCAACCCCCAACCCCACCCCCTACCCCCAAACCAAGCAGCTTTTTCAGACGCCGTTTAAGGCGCAGCTCTCAGCGGTCTCTGCTCCGAACACCTGGAGGAAGGTAACTAAGGCGAGGCCGTCTGCTTCTGCGCACCGTGTAATTCGGATGTTTCACATCTGGGCAGAGCCCCGGTCTTGTCACTTTAAGACGTCTCCGGAGGCAACCCCGCCCCGGCGTGCTTTCCGGACGCGGTTTAAATATCGCAGACAGGAGTTTCCCCGTCTGAATACTCGAAACCTATCGCCTCCTTTGCCCCCGCCCTCCCGCTTAGCCCCTGGCCAATCCAAAGTTCAGTCCTCGCAGGTGGAAGCTTTCCACTGGTTGCCAGAGCTGTTCATCAGCGCCGAAGGTTTTAAAATTAAAAAAAAAGGGGGGGGGACTCAGCTGTCTGTATGCGGCGCTATTGAAGCCACGTGGCTGGCGGAGGAGGGCTGTCTGGAAAGGCAGACACAATTCATTACCCAGGCAATCAGCGGTGTTAGAGGGAAAGAAAAAAAAAACAGCAACCCGAGAGGGAAAGGTGGGGAGGGGGGAAGGGGGGAGTTGTCTGTTAACCTCAAATTGACCTAATGCTTCTTTCACAAAGGAATAAACAGTTTCTCCTCCTCTCTCTCTCCCCGCCCCGGTTCGTCTGCTCCGAGCCGCGAGCTGGAGCGGCGCGTTCACGCTTTGTGTCTGCTGGGAGCGCGCGCAGGAGGGGGGGAAAAAAAGGGGAAGATTTCCCCAACTCGAGAACGGATCCCAAGCTGGTGCCTATAAAGGGTCAGTCGGTCGACTGGCTTGGCTGGATTTAGCCTGGGGAAAAGAAAAAAAGAACCCTGGTCATTTGGCTCTTTGCTTCGCGGTTCACTGCCCGACTTTGCCGACCTAGTTTGCTTAGCCGACACGCGCGCGTTTTAGTCAAACGGGCAGCGCCCGCCCAGTCTAGATTTGGATTAAGGCAGGGGTCTTCAAACTTGGCCCTTTTGTGACTTGTGGACTTCAACTCCCAGAATTCCTCAGCCAGCCATGCTGGCTGAGGAATTCTGGGAGTTGAAGTCCACAAGTCACAAAAGGGCCAAGTTTGAAGACCCCTGGATTAAGGCTTTGGTGGAGAAAGTAAGGTGCGGAGCTTGACTGGAGGTCTTCCAAGTCTGTTTCTTGGGAAATGGAGGAGGGCAGCTGGGTCTGAAAAGCCCTGGAGAGAGAGCTGCTGGTAGCAAAAGTCAACAAACTTGTACAATTGGGACTTTGCATTACATAGATTTCCCAATTCAAGGATTAAAAGAGTGACTTCCTCTGTGGAATAATACTGGCTTGTACTGCTCTGATTCTCACAACTCTGAGCTGTAAGGGGGGTCGGTTTGCTTTAGTGCAGATATGGTGGTTTCCAGATAAATATCAAAATTCCCCAGCCAGCAGTGGAAGTCTACACATCGTCCAGTTGCCAAGGTTAACATTGGCTTAGCATTACCTGATCCCTGTGGCTGATGGGTCCTTGCAATCTGGTGTGTGTATGTGTGAGGGACGCGGTGGCTCAGTGGGTTAGGACGCTGAGCTTGTCAATCTGAAGGTCGGCAGTTTGGTGGGTCGAATCCCGAGTGCCGTGTAGCAGAGTGAGCGCCTGTTACTCGTCCCAGCTTCTGCCAACCTAGCAGTTCGAAAGCATGTAAAAATGCAAGTAAAAAAATAGGGACCACTATGGTGGGAAGGTAACAGCGTTCCGTGCACCTTTGGCATCTAGTCATGCCGGCCACATGACCACGGAGACGTCCTCGGACAAGCGCTGGCTCTTCGGCTTTGAAACGGAGATGAGCACCGGCCCCTAGAGTCGGAAACGACTAGCATGCATGTGCGGGGGAACCTTTACCTTTACCTTTATGTGTGAGAGAGATGCACATAGAAAGGGCAAAGGTTTGATTACATAATTGGGGATGTCCGTTTAGACTTTTTGGACCATACCCTGTGGAGACTGCCATACTCTTGCTTTCAAAGATTTTTAAAAAATAAGGGCTCCCTTGAATCAAAGTCAAATTATTGGAGACTTCTTTGCCACATCAATGTACTTTTCTTGGCAACTGTATGGAAATTGATACTGTTGTCCTCTCCTGGGAAATGTATTGATTTCCTAGGCTAGTTTACAGACTTGGGATTCCCAAAAAATGTCTCATCCAAGTTTCTGAAGCTGGCACGTCAGCAGGGTCAGCGTGTGGCTCTCTTCCAAGGTAGCCTAAATACAATACATTTCAGTGAACTTGTGTGAACGCAAACAAACTACCTCTATCCAGATATAACTGCCTGAATCAATGGAGCTAGCTGTGATCCTGAAGAGACTGGATGATCATCAAGTTTGGAGACTGCTCCTTGAGAGGGAAGGTGATCCTGTTTGGAGCAGCTACACACTATTTCAATTTGTAAACTGTAATTTGTAAACTGCCCAGAATCCTTGGGAGTTGGGTAGCACATGAATTCAAATAATAATAGTTTAATTTGCCATATGAATCACCTTCTAGGAGAACTTTAGTTTTATTTAGACTGAAGCTTAGTTTGACTGGCACTCATCCAGGCCATTATCAAGTTTGGGCACTGCTTTAGGATATTTTTCCACCCAACCTGAATCTGATAATAAGAAGACAGAACTGTATGTCAACTGCTCTCTTCCAGATAATTGTTCCTAGGAGCTTCATATCAGTGTTTAAAAACACAGGAGTCAGAATAAAGTTCAAGGCAGCGTTTACTCCAGAATCAGCCCTAAAGGCAAATGAAGTACAAAGGGAGGAAGAAAAAATAATATTTCAGGTACTAATTCTTGGTACTGTATTTTGTGGTTCTAATAATGCTCAGATATGAAGAAAATTAGATGACACTTTAGCACCCTGTAACAGATAGCTTTGTGGTTCTTTCTCATGAGTAGTTTCAGAGGATTACTACAGCAATGAGTGGAGATGGTTGGGTTCATGTAAGCTTGAGTTAACCAAACTTACTCTTGTGTTCATGGAATATTCCATACTAAACAAATAAACCATATTTAGGCTTATTCATACAATATATTAAGGCAGTAACGTGGTTCTCACAACACACTGAACTACAAATGGCCCAACTCCTTTTAACCTTAGTCTAGTATGTTGTAGGAACCCAATCACCGTTATCGACTAGTGCTTCTCTTTTTCCTAGGGCAATGTTTTGATGAATTCCTGAATTTTAGAGAGGGCAAACACAACTTTTCAGACCAACTTATAGGACTATCCTATCCAAAGAAAAAAGAAAAAGATTTCCTCAGAATACCTACTGACTACATGGATCAGGTAGTTTACTTGGCAACAATATGGAAGCCATTTTCCTTGTCCCCCCTCCTGCAACGTTTTTTTAACTTCTCTTGCTCAGTCCAGGAAGAGGTCCCCTAGCTAGATCTTAAAATAAATAGATGAATCACTTTATTATCAGCAATTTTCCAGGTCTTTGTTTTGCCCCACATTCTTAACTGGGCCGTTGAGTGCAATGGATCCAAAATTCAGCAGAAAGAAAATGGATGTACTTGTGCAACTCCAAACAGGTATCTCAAAACACTTTTTGTTGTTGTTAGTATTGAATGTATGCTTTTGTTTTGTTCACACCCAAATAAAGTAATTCTACTTTATTGTAAGGTTACACTAACAGAATCTTGCAAGTCTGGAAGTACATTTCTCCCCCATTGCTGCATCCTTATTCCTTCTGCCAACTCAGCTACCTCTTGTCCTGCCATTCTCCAGACTGTGGCTGTTCCCTCTGTCTCCCAAGGTCATTCCCACATGCCATTACAACGCCATGGGGCCTTCAGCCATGTTGCTGGGAATTTTAGGAGCAGCATCCTATCATTGGGGAAGGCTGCTATAGATAATGCAGGGGGCCTGGCTGTTGCTTAGCAACCAGAATATTCAAAGTATAGACTGGCCTAGGATTTGAGAACATCAAGGCAGAAAACTGAAAACCTCGTGCACTATATAATTCTGACTAACATTGAGGAAGATGTGAAGCTTGTATAAATAAACATATTACTTTGTCTTTCAAATATTTTAAGAAATGCTGTAATCAAGTGATGTAGGGACTTTTGCAACTATATCAACTAATTCTAAAAGCTGTGATTTGTTTAACCCCCCCCCAATAAAAAAGAAGGAAAGGAAAAAAAGGAATAAGAGTAAAATGAACAGAAGTATTATTTGTATTTGAATAAAACCTATAATATTGATGGACCCCAGATTTCTTCAGCCAGAGTAATTTGCTTGAAGAACTGGAAAAAATAATCACTGAAGCTGATTTTCACTGATCATCTGAATTAAGACCTCAATATTTTTTGTTTCTTCCTTCTTTTTACATTATAGTAAATGAACTTTTTTTAACAAAATGAGAAGGGCTTATAAAAGGGGGAAATATGATAGTGCCATCTCATTTGCTAAAATGAGAGGAAAAAGAGGGTTCTAGTATTATCTGAGATGGAAGGGTTTACCTTCTGGCTTTTATTTATTCTGGTAGATTTAACACAGCTGATACATTGCCAATGTTTCCAAGGGAACGAATATGCTTCTGTACTTTCTCAGGAAAGTAAAGGTAAAATACTTCAGAACTTAATCTCAAGTTCTATTTTTTTAGAGTATGTTTCCTTTTACACATTTTAATTAAAGCTACAATTGTGATAATTCTTGTTTGTTTGTTTGACTAAATATGCTGGAATTATGCCGTTCATTTCAAGGAATAAGCCAAACCTGTTCCCAACACATTTTAATTACAAACTGAATGTATTTTCTAACCAATGTGATTGGAAGAAAAAGTGAAATCACAGTATTAAGTCGTCTTTTTTAAAAAAAACAGAAAAAGAAAATAAGGACAGCCATTTGGTCATCTTAATTCTGAAATCAGGTAAAGTAAAATACAAATAAAATTGAACAGCAAGAAGAAAACCGCACATTAGCTCAGGGCAACAACTGACTTTCCTAATGAAATCTTTTTCCATTAGAAGTACAGAAGTAAGCTTTCTCCATTCTTTCTCCTTGCGGGATAAGAGTAAGAGTAGCTATGTAACATTTGAGACTCCTTCCAGGAGCAAGCAGGGAGATGCTTTGTACAAGTTCTCAGGTCTTGAATATCAAAGATGAATAAACACAAAACTAGAAGAGCCAGATGTGGTTTTTTGATTAAAGAGCTGCATATTTTCTTATGTCAAAAGAGACTCCAATTATACAAATTGCAGCTGTCAATTTGTGGTGTAAAGTCGGAATACCCAAGGAAATAGCACACAGTGATACATGCTCTGGCATTAAGGACAGAGAGATTTACAGCTCTGAGAGCTCTACCGAGGTATGCACCTTAAGACATTTCAGGAAACTAGAACAACAAGGGATAAAATTGGAATGGTGGGCTTACTTACAGATACAAACACAATATGGGAAAGATAAGAAAGAGTGGGGGATAAATATTCAAGAAACTGCACTGGATAAAATCTTATTGGGGCCAGATGAGAAACAAATAAATCTGACGGGGAAGCGATGGGTTTGGCCGAGAACATTTGGGAAGAGTTTGATCCTGTGACTCCGGATGAAGTGGACAGGATCATGGGGAAATTAAGTGCCGCCACGTGTTTGTTGGACCCGTGTCCCTCCTGGCTGGTTTATGTGGCTCGGGAGGTTACACGAGGCTGGCTCCTAGCAGTTATTAATGCTTCCTTGAGTGAGGGGTGCTTCCCTGCTGCCTTGAAAGGGGAGGTGGTAAGGCCCCTCCTCAAGAAACCTGCCTTGGATCCAGCTATTTTAAATAACTTTCGTCCTGTCTCCAACCTTCGCTTTCTTGCGAAGGTTGTTGAGAGTGTGGTGGCACGGCAGCTCCCTTTGGTCCTGGAGGAAACTGAGTATCTGGATCCGTACCAATTGGGTTTCAGACCCGGGTACAGCACGGAGACGGCATTGGTCACGCTGGTGGATGATCTCTGGCGGGCCCGAGATAGGGGTTATTCCTCTGTCCTGGTCCTATTAGATCTCTCAGCGGCTTTTGATACCATCGACCATGGTATCTTGCTACGATGTCTTGAGGGGTTGGGAGTGGGAGGCACCGTTTTACGGTGGTTCTCCTCCTACCTCTCGGGCCCTTCGCAGATGGTATTGGCAGGGGGGCAGAGGTCAGCCCCTAGGCCCCTTAGTTGTGGGGTGCCTCAGGGGTTGGTACTCTCGCCCCTCCGCTGGGTGAGATCATCCGTGATTTCAGGGTGAGTTATCATCAATATGCTGATGATACCCAGCTTTTCATCTCCACCCCGAACCAACCCAGTGATGCCCTCGACGTGATGTCCCGTTGCCTGGAAGCGGTACGGATTTGGATGGGGAAGAACAGGCTCCGGCTCAACCCGGCCAAGACTGAGTGGCTTTACGTACCGGCATCTCGTTTAGTCCAAGAGGTGTTACCTCCCGTTGATAGGGCATGCAATTTAGGCGTCCTCCTAGATTCACGACTCAGTTTTGAAGATCATACTGGAGTCGTGGCCAGGGGGGCATTTGCCCAGGTTCGCCTGGTGTGCCAGTTGTGCCCCTATCTGGACCGAGATGCCCTACATACGGTCACTCACGCACTCGTTACCTCCCGTATAGATTACTGCAATGCTCTCTACATGGGGCTGCCCTTGAAGACCATCCGGAGGCTCCAGCTGGTGCAGAATGCAGCCGCGCAGGTAGTGATGGGAGCATCCCGATACTCCCATATTACACCCCTCCTGCGTGAGCTGCATTGGTTACCGGTTGTCCTGGTGAGATTTAAGGTGCTGGTACTTACCTTTAAAGCCCTACATGGCTTAGGCCCGGGATATTTGCAGGACCGTCTGCTGCCGGGAACGATCTCCCATTGCCCAGTACGCTCACACAGAGAGGGCCTCCTCAGGGTACCGTCGGCTAGACAATGTCGGCTGGCGACCCCCAGGGGGAGGGCCTTCTCTGTGGGAGCGCCAGCCCTATGGAACCAACTTCCCCTTGAGCTCCGGATGGCCCCGGATCTCCGGTCCTTTCGCCACGGCCTTAAAACACTTCTTTTCCATCAGGCTGACCTGGACTGACGACAGGGATTTTAAAATGTTTCTTAATTTTTAATTCCAATTTTAATTTATTCTATTGGGGCTGTTAATTTAATTCTTTTTAACTTTTGTATTGTTGTATTTTATTGTTGTTAGCCGCCCTGAGTCCTTCGGGAGATAGGGTGGCATATAAGTCCCAATAATAAATAAATAAATAAATAAATAAATAAATAAATAAATAAATAAATAAATAAATAAATAAATAAATAAATAAGGAAATTGTATATTCTGCTATTGGGGTATAAAATGACTGAGGAACAAGTTAAAGAACCAATGCTGATATTGGCTAAAAATTTGGGACACAGTATCAATCTCGTTATATGGCAAACTCTCTGGGATAGAAATAAAAAGATAACGCTGGCCTCAGCTTATAAAGAAAATTTATATAAAATGTTCTACCGGTGGCATCTCCCTCCAGCTCGATTAGCTAAGATGTACAAAACTATATCCCCTAGCTGTTGGAAATGTTCTGAAGAAATAGGTACTTATTTTCATGTTTGGTGGTCCTGCAATAAAACGCAAAAGTATTGGCAAAGGATATGGATATGGGTAGAAGAAATATCAGGACGGAGAGTAGATTATAGACAAGAATTTTTCCTATTTGGCATAACAACAGAGAAATATACCAAAGAAGAGTTATATATAATGATACACATCATCATGGCAGCGAGAATGATGTTCGCCCAGAAATGGAAAAATAGTGAAATACCTAACGAGAGTGAAGTGATAAATAAAATGTGGGTGTGCGCAGAAATGGACAACTTAACTATGGAAATTAAAAATAAAGATCAGTCAGATTATTACAAAATTTGGAATAATTTTACCTATGGTTGGAACAGAAAGGAAGGTCTAAATAGAGATATACAGGATGCTGATTTCACACATTATTAGAATAAGATGGTTGATAAGATCGACTATTGTATAATTGTATATAAATGATATGTACATAAAATGTATATATGTGTATAAAATACAAAAATGATGTAGACAAGAAGGAATGTCAGACTGTTAACACTTTGTCCAAAGTTTTAAATAATAAAATTTGCAATTATAAAAAAGACATTTCAGGAAGCCATCTTCTTGAAAATATTAGTTCCAGTGAGAAAACATTCCTAGAAGTTTACTCTAGGGAAAAAGCTATAAAATGCTCTTTCCAAAATCTGGCTTTCTTTTCCTCGGGAGAGTAAAAATGGGCAGTTAGAGTAATTCTTTTAAAACAAGGTTTTGTTTTCTCTGAAAAAATAAGGCAAAATCTTCCTTAACTTAAGCTGATGTATGTAGTCCTTGACTTATGACCAAAATTGAGCCCAAAATTTCTGTTGCTAAATGAGATACTTGTGAAGTGAGTTTTATCCCATTTTATGACCTTTCTTGCCACAGTTGTTAAGTGAATCACTGCAGTTAACTTAGTAATGTGGTTGTTAAGGTGAATCTGGCTTCCCCCTTGACTTTGCTTGGCCAGAAGTTCTTGAAAGCTGATCACGTGACCCAGGGACACTGTGACCGTCATAAATATGAGTCAGTGATGAAGCATTTGAATGTTGATCACATGACCATGGGAATGCTGCAATGGTCATGAATGTGAAAAAACAGTCATAACTCACTTTTTTCAGTGCTGTTATCACTTCAAACGGTCATTAAATGAACTGTTGTAAGTCAAGGACTACCTGTACTATGAGGATACGTCTGAAATAACTTTCTTGCCAGGAATGTCTTCTCAATGTAACTAACTCTGTGGATTTTCTAGTGGTATTTATGTATTTAGATATGTATGTAGATCAGTTAAGATTTGTTGTTGTTAGTTGCGAAGTCGTGTCCGACCCATCGCAACTCAATGGACAACATTCCTCCAGGCCTTCCTGTCCTCTACCATCTTCTGGAGTCCATTTAGGCTCACACCTACTGCTTCAGTGACTCCATCCAGCCACCTCATTCTCTGTCGTCCCGTTCTTCTCTTGCCCTCAACCTTTCCCAGCATTAGGCTCTTCTCCAGTGAGTCCTTCCTTCTCATTAGGTGGCCAAAGTATTTGAGTTTCAGCTTCAGGGTCTGGCCTTCTAAAGAGCAGTCAGGGTAGATCTCCTCTAGGACTGATCGGTTTGATTGCCTTGCTGTCCAAGGGACTCGCAAGAGTCTTCTCCAGCACCATAGTTCAAAGGCCTCAATTCTTTGGCGCTCAGCCTTTTTTATGGTCTAACTTTCACAGCCATACATTGCAACTGGGAAGACCATAGCCTTGACTATACACACTTTTGTTGGCAGGGTGATGTCTCTGCTTTTTAGTGTGCTGTCTAGATTTGCCATGGCTTTCCTCCCCAGGAGCAAGCGTCTTTTCATTTCTTGGCTGTAGTCCCTGTCTGCGCTGATCTTGGAGCTCAGGAAAATAAAAACTCTCACTACCTCCATTTCTTCCCCATCTATTTGCCAGGAATTGAGAGGGCCAGATGCCATGATCTTGGTTTTCTTAATGTTTAGTTTCAACCCAACTTTTGCACTCTCCTTCTCCACTCGCAACAAGAGACTCTTTAGTTCCTCTTCACTTTCTGCCATTAGAGTGGTATCATCTGCATATCTTAGTTTGCTGATATTCAGTTAAGGTTAACAAGGAGCTTTTTGCCTGGTATGACTATCTGAAAGAGCTAAAACTGGAAAGAAACTGTAGTAACTCTGGAATCTGTACTTGGCAGTATGAATCAGACTATGATAGAATGGCTTCTAGCAGCTGCTTCCCTGGGAGCAGCATTGCAATGTCTGTTCCAGCTGTGATTTCAAATTCCAAAACGGATATTCAAATATGAAATAAAATAGGTCATATGAAAGGTGTTCCCCTCCCCACCCCTTTCCCCACCCCAGCCTTTTGGGAATTAAATTGTGTAAAATTCTTCTTAACCATCTGCCTCAACATTTCTATGTAATTTTTGGAATATATTCCAGTCTCCTAATGAACATGTAATGGTAGGGAGGTAAAAGAGATTTACAATAAACCTTAACAGTGAACAAAAAGTATCTCTGCAGGTTTAACTACATTTGACTCAAGTTTTGAAGTAAGGGATATCTCCTCCTAAGCCAAATGCTGTATGGAGTTAATTGCAGAATTGTCTGATGCTTATTTGAAATTTAAATATAGAGAACATTCAGAGATGAAGCCTGTGCTTAGAAGAATCTGTAAAAAGAAAGCAGTTTCTGACAGAGTGTCTTTTGGCAAAAGGCAGGGGAGAAAATCTCCTACAGGTTTGGCCACCTTTTTGCAACTTAATCTAAAACAACCTCCCTTGTTTTCTTTCTCTGCTATCATCTTTCCTTTGAGCTGCATTCTTGTCCTAAGATAAGTGCACATGGCACACTGCTGCTTTACGATTAGTATATCATGCAGACCCACTTAATTAAGTAAATGGTTGGTGAAGATTTTGTGTGAACCCAGCTTTACTGTAGCTTTGTAAGACAACAACAATATCTGCAGGACAGATAAGGGTGGCTAGTAGCAGCTTAAATTGAAGGTTATTTTGTAAAGATGCAAAGGGGCTGAACAGGAAGGTTCAATAGTTAGAGAATAGTCTTAAAAGGTAGATAAACAATTCTCCCCAAATACTTGCAAAGTTTTTGTTCTGAATCCATAAATAGTTGCCAGATGCAGCCCCAATGTCCACTTTGCCCTTCTTTAATTGTTGGATCCTTGCTTACACTTAAGCAATGTCTTTAGTTTCCCACAAGGCCTCTGACATTTCCTCTTTCTGAAGATGGAGAATCATGAGGACAGCTAAATTTAGTTGTGACACACTTTTCGGGACACTGCGTAGGCCATTGATAATCGAAGGACCCATCTCCCAAAGGCTTCATCTGCCCTTGACTTAAACCAAAGTCACCTTCTACAAACACAGCCAGAGGATTAATTTTTTTTAGCATGATGAAATTGTGTTTGATAAAAAGAGCTGTATTAAGCCTACTGGAAACTGGGCATAATGGAAAATGGCAATACTGTATTGTAACCCTGTATTGGAACATTTGGCGAAGGGTCCAAAGCCCCCAAATTCACCACTGTTCTGGGTCCTAGAATAAAGGCTTTTGAATATCTTGACTAAATCAGATTTTTGGGATACTTGTGATTTTGTTCTCTTATTGATTTTTTAAAATTATTTTTTTTAAATTTTGTTATCCACCCCTGGAACAGCCTGAAGGGCAGAATAGAAGTCTAAGTAAATAAACATGTGCTTCGTGTTTCTCAAAATAGGTTGTATTTATGTGATACTATCAAAAGCACATTAGTATTCATGATGTCTATCTGTTTGCTTCAGATTAAAATATAGAGATCTGAAATGTTCCTTTAATTTAAGAAAAATAAGTAATAGATGTAACGTCTGGCAGTATATTTCCTCAGAAACATCTTTTGATCTTAACACTGCCTTGATTAAAAAAAGATTTCTCAGCTGAGTTCAAAAGAAGAAATTTTAAGAGATTAGTTTGATTTTTCGTAAAAATCCTAGGGTGGGAGAGATCCCTTATATAGGCAGTACCCAGGATGTGCTCAAACCAGACTGCAGTGCAAGGGATTCTGGGAGTTGCAGTCCAGCATTGGGG
Organism: Vipera berus; assembly: GCF_964194415.1. Lineage (NCBI taxonomy): Eukaryota > Metazoa > Chordata > Lepidosauria > Squamata > Viperidae > Vipera > Vipera berus. Next base: position 15,528,236 of record NC_138204.1, on the reverse strand, counting down.
AAGGCTGAAATAAGCATATAAGAATGATATTAAAACTGGAAAATCTGCCCCAGAAGCTCCAAATCTGGGAGGCTGGTGGTGGTTTTCAGAACCCAATTCAAGATGCTCACTATGGGATGGGGTACAAAGGTTTACACAACTGAACCCCAAGTTACTACTTCTTTGTAGTTTACCTTATGCTCTAAAATAGGACAATTCCTGTAGATCACACCATCTACAATTCTATGTGTACATCAACATTTCTGTTTTTTATAATACTGTGTGGTTCATATTATGGAACAAATTGCTTTTGAAATTGAAACAGCTCTCTTTATTAATACTTAGCAGGAGGCTTATCACAGGTTTTCACCCAGCCTTTTAGAGCTGTGTGTCTTCTCTGCTTTTAGTGTTTCTTTGATTTATATCCTGCCTTTTGTCAAGAGCAAAAAGCAGCAGTAAACAGCATGCACTTCCCCAACATTTTTTCTTTTGCTCAGTCACATAAGGTAGGTTGAGCTGAGCAGAAAGAAAGGTTCAAAGTGAGGTTTCATAAAAGGATGTATCTGAACTTGGATCTCCCCTGTCCTAGTTTGCTAAAATAGTTAACAAATAGCCTAATTCCAGGGTAACAACTACTGCTTTCCTTGTGGCATTTAGGAAGTTTATGACAACCTACGGTAGTTATTCCAAAAGGCTTCAGAAAACACAAGGGTTAAATGTACAATGTCTTGAATAATATAGTTAATTAGCACTGTAGTAGTAGCAGTTCATTGGTTTAGATTGCTGCTTTTTATGATATATATTTTGAACTGTAAACCTACTTTCAGTTTGATGGAGAAACATAGCACTTTCAAAACTGGCAGGACAAACTACTGTATATAAACAGGGAGCAAACCCTACACTCACTAGCATAATACTATCTAGTCAGATATTGAAATGTCTGCAAGCAAACAACCAAGTTCAGAGAGCACCAAGGACTCCGCAGAACTGTAAATCAATTGTCATTAATAATTGACTCAAAGTAAAAATAAATAAAAATAAAGCGTATACCAGTGGAGACACATCCATAGTACATACGCAAGAGTTGCACATAGCCCATTCCTAGAAGTAAAGATTCAGTTCCTCCTATGTTGCTTTGTACCAAAATGTTATAAGCTTAGAAGAAGATGAAAACATATAATTTAGTATCCACATGGATCCCTGAGCAAGATGCCAATCTTTTGGATCAAGGACTCAAACCTTCCTACAGGAAGAAAAGATGCTTTTATCAAACAGCCAAGTGGAATCTCTAAGGACCAGAACAAAGTTCACGGAACCTCTGTTTCTGAAGCAAATATTTGCTGTAGTGTGCAGGGGTGGACAGTTGAGTATACCAATCTCCATAGAGTAATAGGGGATGTGATACATGAGCATTATTCTTTATATGCTGCTGAAGTTAAGAAAAGGAAATTCCTGAGTTCATGACTAGACCTGCTGTAACATTCCATTTATGAAAATGGAGCAGAGCATTAAAGGACATCAGCAAACTGTATGACCCTCTTCACATGACATACTTAACCAAGTTTTGTGGCCAGCTTCTTGCAAAAGATAGGAAAAGTAGGTCGAGTGATCCACACAATTAATCCTAATTGAGGGATATTTAACCCCAAACAGCCCCAGACTATTTGGGATCAGTCTAGTTTCCCTAGTCACCTAGATTATCAGAGTGGTTGTTGGGATTAACCAAGCCTATCTCTGCTCTTTGCAGTGATGATTTCTGCATGAAAAGTGAGCTTTTCTCAGGACTCCATGCTCATCTTGTCCTGTTAAAAAAGGATGGGGTAGGTATGTTCATAGTGATACCAAACGATTCCAATCCAGCCATAGCATCCCCTGCTATTATACCCTGGAAAACTAAGGTGTTTTTTTTTAAAAAGGCAGCTTGTTAACATTACATGTATTATCAGCAGTGAGGACTGTATTTGCTAAGCACTGGGAAAATGAAGAAACACCATTGGATGAAGAGATAATTAAGAAAATACTGGACTATGCTGAAATGGATAGATTTACACTGAGGATTAAAGAAAAAGAGAATACAGAATATTTTCAAACATGGAACTTATTTTATCAATGGCTGGAAAAATGGGATAGAGAGTAAGAACTTAACTTGTATTATTAAGCAAAACAAATCAACCCAGACAACACATTGTTCATTAAGCACTAATGAATTATAATAATAGAAAATTAATAAAATATTATTTTAAAAGGCAGCTTGATAGTGACGGGAAGAGTTTGATACAAAACTTCAAATGCGAATAAAATAGGACTCTTAACTGTAAGGAAACCATGGTAGGATGATATTATTGAGCACATGCATAACTGGAAGCTTAATCCTAATAACCATCTCATTATCACTGTGGAAATTGATGATGGACTGCATCTTAGCATCTAAGACAAAAAATACAGGAGACTTATTCTCAGATCACCTAAGAGTTTATCTTTTAAGATTTAACAAATTGGTTGGATTTGCACACTATCCAAGATTGTCCAAGCCTAGGTTGGACTCAAAGGGGATTGATAGTTATGGTTCAGCTGTGATTCATAAGCCATAATATGAGTACTTCATCCATAACATGCTATTGTGTTTAATATACTTAGGCTTTAGAGAGTTGTCTGATTTGCCCCCATTGATTGCAACATTATGGGTCACCTTTGATGAAGTTTGCCTTGCTGTTCCCCAAGTTAACTCCTCTTAGGCTTGCTATTTAGATCTTGACACTGGATGACATCGCCAGGGCTCATTGCCTTGGAAGAGTGAGGAAAATTCTCAGGGATAACTCACACCCTGGATGGTATCTCTTTATTCTCCTACCATCGGGTAGGAGATAGAGGAGTATAGCCAGCCGTACCAACAGGCTGAAAAACAGCTTTTATCCGTGGGCTGTTAGGTTTTTAAATGGGACATAATCTTATGCAGAATTGACTTGGGAGGCCGGTGTGTGGTGTAGTTGGTTCACATGGTGTGGTAGGATGGAGGGTTTGTTGTCACTGTGTGTTGGGGGGAGGGAGCACGGGGAGAGGCTCAGCTAATCTCAATGTACACATGTTGTACTTTGACAATAAAGGTTTATTATTATTATTATTATTATTATTATTATTATTATTATTATTATTATTATTATTATTATTAATTGACATGGCATGGCTCTTTGCTAGATTCAGCAAGCAGTTGGCTCTTGTAAATATGGAAAAAAGACTATAGCTACAGTATATTTTTTGTATGAGAAAAGTTTCCTTCTCAGTTTCTGGTACCTCTAGTGAACAAGATCTTAGGTAGCAAGTCTCAAAAAAACCTCTGTCAGTCCACATAAGTAATAGCAGAATAAATACATGCACGCATGAACCAACCAATGCATTTCCACGAGCATCAATCTTCCTGTATTTATCTTACTAGGTGCCTGCCAGACGCCATACCAAAATGACAACTTCTTGAAAAATGTTAATTTAAAAGGAAACGCAAAAATCATGCAGAGCATGGCTTCTGGAATTCCTCCCAAACCCTTAATAATATAGTAGCATCTCTATAAGTCAAATAATGAGGATAGAGGGTGTCTTAAGAATGGAGCAATTGGCAACATTCTGAGTTGCTGCTCAATTATCTCTCCTACAAGGATGTATTGGAGATGAGGTTTTTTTTTCTATTTTCTGTTCAAATGGAAGAAGAACAGGTTCAGAAATGTGTTATAAAGTGGGCTAAGAATGTTGGTTACAATATACAGACAGCTCAATGGGAAAACATGTGGTCTAAAGGGTTGAAATGTATAATATGTTCTGATCTTAAAGATAATTTTTATAAAATGATGTATTGTTCATATAGGGCACCAGAGAAATTATCTAGAATGTATAAAAGGATTCCAAACATATGCTGGAAATGTAAACAATATGAAGAGTTATCCATGGTAGACATATAAAAAAGCTAAAAAAATTGCTTTCAAATACACACATTGATACAGAGGATTTTAAAGATTAAATTTTAGTTGAAGCCCGAACTTTTCCTTTTAGGACTGGTGAATATATAAGTAGAAAAGAGTCATGGAATATTATTTCAGTGTGTGAATACTGTGGTAAGATTGCACAAAGATTCAGCATTGCCACTATGGAGGAATGAATGGTGAAATTGACAGAACTGCTTGCACGTTAGGCAGTGTTTAGCAGCCCAGGTTCGAATCTCAGAAGGGTATGACTGACTGATGAGGACTAATGAGTCCGAAATGCATATCAGCCTCCCTAAATTCTTTGTTAGTAATTTAAACAAATATATGAACTGTCCGGTGTGACTACAGCCTGTTCGATGGCCTTTGAGATAAGGCTGAAAACAGGAAATAAAGATTTGCCCCATGTTTGGGGCCTAGCAAGGTAATCTAAGAGTTAACATATGACACATATTTCTCCCCTTGCAAAAAGGCTAACAAAGCGAGAGAGAACCTGTGGCTCAAGAAGTAAAAACACTGCCTAACATGCAAGCAGCCCAGGTTCGAATCTCAGAAGGGTATGACTGACTGATGAGGACTAATGAGTCCGAAATGCATATCAGCCTCCCTAAATTCTTTGTTAGTAATTTAAACAAATATATGAACTGTCCGGTGTGACTACAGCCTGTTCGATGGCCTTTGAGATAAGGCTGAAAACAGGAAATAAAGATTTGCCCCATGTTTGGGGCCTAGCAAGGTAATCTAAGAGTTAACATATGACACATATTTCTCCCCTTGCAAAAAGGCTAACAAAGCGAGAGAGAACCTGTGGCTCAAGAAGTAAAAACACTGCCTAACGTGCAAGCAGCCCAGGTTCGAATCTCAGAAGGGTATGACTGACTGATGAGGACTAATGAGTCCGAAATGCATATCAGCCTCCCTAAATTCTTTGTTAGTAATTTAAACAAATATATGAACTGTCCGGTGTGACTACAGCCTGTTCGATGGCCTTTGAGATAAGGCTGAAAACAGGAAATAAAGATTTGCCCCATGTTTGGGGCCTAGCAAGGTAATCTAAGAGTTAACATATGACACATATTTCTCCCCTTGCAAAAAGGCTAACAAAGCGAGAGAGAACCTGTGGCTCAAGAAGTAAAAACACTGCCTAACGTGCAAGCAGCTCAGGTTCGAATCTCAGAAGGGTATGACTGACTGATGAGGACTAATGAGTCCGAAATGCATACCAGCCTCCCTAAATTCTTTGTTAGTAATTTAAACAAATATATGAACTGTCCGGTGTGACTACAGCCTGTTCGATGGCCTTTGAGATAAGGCTGAAAACAGGAAATAAAGATTTGCCCCATGTTTGGGGCCTAGCAAGGTAATCTAAGAGTTAACATATGACACACACACACACACACACACACACACACACACACACACACACACACACACATATATATATATATATATATATATATATATATATATATATATATATATATATATATATAATGTTTTCTGTTCTTTTAGTTTCTTTTTAATCTCCTTTTTTCTTTGTCCTTTCTTTTCTTTCTTCACATTTACTGTGTTTTTCTCTGATTATTTTTATGTAAAATCTTTCAATAAAAAATATTTTCTTAAAGAGAGAGATCCAGGCCATTTTTAAACTCAATCTTCCTTCTATCAGCTTCTTCCCTGAAGCCAAGTTTGGTCTCCTTATGTCCTCTTTTGACAATTATCCTGCTGATGAACAAACGGACAAAAATCTAAGACCATTTATAAAATTGCTTTCCAACACATTGTTCGGTTGGAAAAAAAAATGGTGGAGGGTGCTCAAAAGGTAAGTGTCAACCTCTGGAATAATCTATCTTTCTAAGAATGCCTACTTGAGCCTTATAAACATTTAGTAGAAAATTGGAACTCAATGCTTAGGTTGGACATCTGATCACACAGAAGGTGTCAATGCTGCCAACATTGGATGTTTTTGCATTGACAACAGTTGGAGATGTAGCCATTTTCTTCTTTTCACTTTTAGAGTTAGGTAATGCTGGGGGTGGGGGGAAAGTGCATGAGAGTCCAGCTAGACATAATAACACTGAACCTAGCATTAGAACCAAGATTGTTGAAATAAGAGATGATAAAGAATTGGGCTGGAGAGCAGGAGGGGAAGCCCGCACTTCAAACTAATTGGGGAATATGATTTATGACTGTTAATTGGAGGAGGGAATTGTGCTTTGATACTATGTGCTCAGGGGAGGGGAATTCAGTTTTTGGCTTCGATTATGTTAGTGTCAATGTTATGTTACTCGAATAAAGATTCTTTAAGGTAAACAATGCCTCAAAGTTCTTTGAAGAGTTCCATTTGTTGGACCTATGACAGAAGGTATGCTGAGTCGTTATAGGAAATCTAAAAGGAATTATGAGAAGCAGTCACCCTGTTTGCTTTCTGGTCAATTCAGTTAGTCCTCGACTTACAACTGCAATAGAACCCTGTGATTATGATGGTAAGTCACGATGATTGTAAAATGAATCGGACCTGATTTTAGGATTTTTTATGGTGGTTGTTAAGCAACACCACAACCATTAAGTGAACTCTTGTTTGCTAAGGGATGCTTTTTGCTGAAACTGCAAGCAAATACTTGTTTCTGTCAAAAATGTCATAAATTGCGGTTGCGTAACCATGGGGCACTGCAAAAGGCCATAAATAAGGGCTGATTGCCAAGCACCCAAAACTCAGTTGTGTGACTGTGTGAGGTGTGTGTGTGTGTGGTATGTGTGTATGTCAGAATTTCAAAACCTCGTCATCGGTCTCTTTTCCAGGATCTGTCATAACTTTGAATGGTCATTAAGCGACCAATCATAAATCAACAACTACCTGTAGACCTTTTATCTCTGGTTGCTTGATATTTTCTGAACAGGCAGTTCCTCTCTTCCCAGCCCCAGGATCCATTTTGCGATGCTCTCAAACTTTGACTTGGTGTTTGAACAGATGAACTAAAATTGGAAAAGACTGAGACCATGAATACCTGCAAATAAAAATAAACAATAGTGAACTAATTACCAATATGATTAATATTAAGAACCTGATTAATACTAAGGCCTACATCAAGTGCAGGAAATCAGGAGTCAAGGTGGTTCAAATGAGTACAGAATTATTGCATGCCACCACTCTCTACATGAATCTGAACTACTAACCGTCAAAGCAAATTGGCGGTAGATAAGAGTCAGTGGAATTAAAAGTGAGCTGGACTTGGATTTCTTGTGGGCATGAGGGGACTTTAGACTGATGACATGCTTGACCCCTCCCTCAGTCTCAGCCTCATCATCTCCTACATCCAATTTAATAAGTTAATTTTTGGGTTCCTATGACAATTAAGTTTAACATCTCTGAAGAGGAGAAAATTCTAGTTTTCCTCCTTATATTTGTGTATGTAATGTGACTTTAATGTTGGCCCATCTCAAAGACGCCTGACATTTCACCAATGTGATTATGCTGTCATACTCTTGATCGTACAAAGTAGAAGTTGCAAAACACATCTGCAATAAAGAGTGTTTTCATAAAACACAGCTTCATCCCAGCAACGACAAGCATGACTGATGAGGGTGGAGGACAGGAGAAGGGGGACTATGTGAGGGGGGGGCAGGCAGTAAAGGAAGGAGGCTAGGAAAAAATGTAACATATGTGGGGCAATCACAGCCTGTCATTATTAGCTAAATCTGTTCCTCAAAGAACACTGTGGCATTCTATCACATTGTCAGAATTTTATGCATTTATTCTGTACCGATCAGCAGACTGAAAACCTGAATGCTTGTAAGGGGGGAAAAAATCCACCCTTTGTTGTCAAGAAAAAACTCAACCTTTTTCCCCTCTTGACAACTGTCAGACTAAAATAGTCTGAAGTACAACAAGACCTTTCAGGCTTTCAACTGGCTCTACCGAGTGATGACTTGCAATGTGGGAGTCAGCTTATTGCAGGCACATAGCATTCTTGTCTCACCTGGCACTCAGCGTGGCTTAGCGGATTCAGTTTCCATGTTCATCTGCCTTTCACTGAATCGATTCAAAACAGGAGGCAAGCTTGGCAAAGGCATGTCTGACCCAAGACTGCAGTTTGGAACATCTTGTTCATGTATTTATGGATTTATTTATATAGCCATGCAAGTATTTATAGACGGCCCAGCTCCACAAGGGTTTGAGGTGGTTTACAATTAAGAGATACATTGAAATGTAGACCTATTGTGATGTGTTGATGCCTTTCAACCACCATACTTCTATAACCAGCATAACAATGACATTTCAAAGGTTGGAAGGACATTCCTAATCTCATGTGGCAGGTACAGGTCATCCTAGAGTTAACCATATTGGAGACTGCCCATTAAGGCCAAAAGTTGTGACAGTTAGGGTTAGGGTTAGAGTTGATAGTTATAAATGACTGGACATTTTTTTCAAGATGGGAAGTAAATGTAAGTGTTTAAAAACCTTTCCAGCTATGCTGCAGTTCTGGTTTTCTTTAAATAACAATGTTATTTAAAATTATAAAGTGAAATGAGCTTAACATAAGCTCGTAGTTTACTCCTAAATCACTACAAATTTTAATAGATGACATTCCTAATTGCTTGAGTTCCCCAATGTTAATATCAATCCTAATCCTAATTATACTTTTTAGATTTAGCTATTTATCTGAGTGTTTTCATATATGTAACTATGTGCTACTGACAATGCTTTTTATATTGTTCTTGGAGCATAAAGAATGCCACAAGTTTTATTTTGTTAGAACGCACATTTGTATCTTATCATTTTTGTATATGGTAAATTGCTTTATGTCTTCTGTTACAAAGAAAGGGCTTTTCTGAACTATAATCTAAAAAGCTGAAACCTCTCTTTATATGGATTCACAGAATTCCTAAATCTGCTGAGCAGGAAAGCCATTTAGGGCAAGGAGCTCGTGGCAACTTTCTGATAAAGGTACGAGAAAAATGAGGTAATCATATTTTGAGATGCTTGAATAAATTAAGGGAATTTGAGTTATCGGTAGCTTCTTTCAATGAAAATCATTTTATGATTGTTTCTGGGAATTGTAGGACTATGACTCCACAGGCTACAAAGAACTGCATTACAGTAAACCATGAACAGGTCATGAGAGCTTACACTAGATGTGGATATCTGGGGAATAAAAAGATGAGGTGGGCAGAGTGATTAGGACCTATAAACAGGAAGCAGATGCAAACTGAACTTTTTTTTTAGCTCAGATCAAATAATTAGAACTGACTTGAAAGGACGTACAGTATATACGCCAAGCTTTGAGCTTTTTCTCATTTGTATGTAATGGTGGCATAATATGGTCCAATAACTGCTTTTCTTGTTGTATCTTTATAACATTGTATTCTTCCAATTCTTTGATAGCTTTAAAATGTGTGAACTTCAGCTCCCAGAATTCCCCAGCCAGCATGCCAAGGTTGACATGCCTTAGACCACACCTGAGGCAGTCTTTAGTAATCCTTACCTATACTGGAAAGAAAATAGTGTTTCCCCTTCTTTTGACACAGATTTTGACACACAATCTTACACAGTCATTCTTTTGATGGTGGGATTAGCATGGCATCTATTGACCATCTTAGGGTCACATGGGCATGTCTCTTTCCTACCTGTCTCAATATAATGCCTTATTCTGCATTAGGCAATGGACACTTGGAGACAATGGACACTTTTTGTACAATTCCCAGGTCTCCCAAATTGATCCCTAGCTCAAAGACTTGGATTAGTCTGAACAACAGCTGATCAGTAGTGGAAGCAGAAGGGGTTAATTGAAGAGGCTAACTGCTATTCTACTGTGAGTTTTCCCCTTGCAAGTAAGCTATGGTTTGGATTGTTTTACCTTTTAGCTGTCATCTAGAATAGCATTAACCCACATACAAAAGAAGCATAACTATTAACTTATTTCAGTGAATAGTTGAGATCTCAGCAGGTTTTGACAGAAAACTGAACCATTTTGAGTAAGTCATCTGTCAAAACTCACCTCCTTCCTGAAGCTTAAAGAGAACCATTGGTGGATGTTTCTTCATGGGCCAATGGTGTTTAGTGGGAGGTGAAGCTTCTTATGAAGTTCCAATTATGGCTAAAAATACCAGGGAAGGCAAATGAATCTTGCCAAGATCCCGTGGGCCAGCTAATTGGGTTGAATGAGCCCTGTAGGCTGAGGCTTCCCAACCCTGATATTTAGAAGTGGGAGAAAAATGATTTAGCTATTATTTTACTGTAAACTAACTGAATTTTCTCATCTAGAAATATCAGAATCTAATTCAGTTTTCCCCTTCACTGAATTTTGTGATGTTGTTCTCCATGCAAAATATATTTAAAGGAGATTAGAATGTTAAGGGAAACAGCTTAGAACAAATTACAATTTTTATTTTTAACAAGAATTGTTAGAAATGTGCATTAAAAATGCACATACAAATAAGGGCAAATTTCCATGTGAACTTAACAAATGGATGGGAGGTGAAATAAAAAAAGAATTTGAGGCTTGGAGAAAAAGCTTGATGAGCTGGATCATCCGGACTGCTTCCCTATTCAGAAGCAAGCATAGCCTTTAGTTTCTGGAGCATACTAGCATCACCCCGATTAATCTGTACCCATAGCCTCCAGATCTAACTGCCTTTTGAGCATGGCCTTGATAACTACCACACTCAGGTTATAATGAATGGACTGTAATACAATTTGTGATTGTTCACGGAAATATATTTGGGGATTTACTACATGTTACAAGTATAATATAACTTCACTTAATTTGCTTATGGTTCACTGAAGGCAGCAAGGAAGGTTGCATTTAATTATCACCAATGACAAATGAAGGGAGTTTGTTAAGGAAGGAAAAGTTGGCCACTATTACCTTTAGGCTACAGTCAAGCATATCTTAGCTGTTTTATATATCTCTGTAACTCGGTGTTTCCTGCCAACATGGTGTAGCTCATTTCTTCCAGAAGAGAGCAAGGTTATAATTATGCACAAAGATGGTGAGAGAGAAGATTTCACGGTATAAATGGGTGAATGGACTAGCATCCCATGAAGCAATATTAAAGTTAATTAAAGGAGATCAAATGTATCCGTTGGCACTGTTTTTAAGATGAGCAGCAGCTATGAATATATAATGGCACATTTTTTTAGGTTGTTGAAGAATCACACTACACAACTTGGGATGCTATGTTTGGTGAGATAGGGTGTAACACACTAAATCAGGGTGTCTCAACCTTGCCAACTTTAAGATGTATGAACTTCAACTCCCTGAATTCCACAGCTATCTTCAGGTTGCCAACACTGAGAACAACCTGCCTCCAGAAGTGATGAATGCTCCAACACTGGAAGTTTTTAAGAAGAGACTGGACAGCCATTTGTCTGAAATGGTATAGGGTTTCCTGCCTTAGCAGGGGGTTGGACTAGATGACCTCCAAGGTCCCTTCCAACTTATTATTATTATTATTACCACACTAAATTGTCTTTGACTAGATTTTTATCACAGAGTGCAGTTGCTGTGCAAAGCCTCCTTTCTGGCAACATTTAAAATTGGTCCATGTTTTCTATTCCCTCCTCCCTTCCTTGATATTTTTGTCCTTCTTTCTGAAATGTGATGCTCTCGTTATTAATCAACATTGTCTGTATGAGAATAGAGTAGGGAGTATCCTATCATGTGCAGCAGACATGAACTGCAAATCATAGCTGGCAGTGCCATCCCATCAAGTAAACATCTGGATCACATTTGCATTGGCACCACCAGATAACTGGCAACCTATCCAAAACAGAATGTTGATCTACAAAGATTTAAAACATGTGCCATAATTTGTTAGCATGTTAACTTCTGGTACAGTCTCTGCCTGGGAGTTGCATTATCAGCTACTGAAATCATTCTGATTCCTTCCTCTTTGCTTGAATTCAGCATAAACAAAGCTGCTTGAACAATTTCAGAACATGGTTAGAGATCAGACAGGAATATTTCCAAGCCTAATTTCCCACTGTTGTTGTTTAGCCATGCCTGTCCCCTTATGACTTGATCAGCATCTTATTTTTTCTTCTTCTTCATATTTTAGAGTTGTATTTTAGTAACAGCTTCTTTGAATTCATGCAGGCTCCTAGTACCCTAAAAAGACAACAACCCCTCACCATTTTGTCTTCTAACAAGCTCCTGTTTCAATTGTTTTCCATTTTTCCAAGTATCAGGTGGCCTTCTCCTTGGCTTCAGATTATGAGTCCAAAATACCTCAGTTTTAGCTTCAACATTACTGCTTGATCGGCATGATTTTACTTTATTGAGCAATAAATTATTTGTTCTTCCTCTTAGTCCAAGATGTTTTGAATATTTTTTTCTAATACCATAATTCAGAGTCATCCTTTTTTTGTGTGTGCAGACTTTTGGATTATCCAGTTTTGACAACCATATGTTACAACTGGGAAAATCAGAGCCTATCACATTATGTACTTTTGTTGTCAATGCGATGTCTTTCCTTTTAATATTTTGCCTAGATTTTTGGTCTTGCCTCCAAGTGGCAGATGACTCTTTACTTCGTGGCTATAATCACCATCCCCGTAAATTTCTGAGCCCAAGAAAACAAAGCCTGTTACCATTTCAACACCATCTCCACTTTCTTGCATTGGGTTCGTATTGCTTGACGATACATTAATACTTCCTTTAGTATGTAGAGATTCCTTAGTTCTTCCTCACTTTCAGCTGTCAAATGGTAGTGTCAACATCTCTGTCAATGTTAATGTTTCTCCAGACAACTTTATTTACATTTTTTTTGTTTTTCTAGTCCAGCATTTCTCTAGATATATTTTGCTAGCAAGTTCAACAACCAAGATGACAGTACAAGATAGTCCTTGCCTTACAACCACAATTAAGCCCAAAATTTCTGTGGTTAAGTGAGTTTTGCCTCATTTTACAACTTTTTTTTTGCCATAGTTGTTAAGTGAATCACTGCAATTGTTAAGTTAATAATAGGGCTAACTGAGTCTGTGTTTATGGAGATTCTCAGTCATCCAGGCCATGGTTGTCCCAAAGGTGCTTTTTCAAGAGGCAAGTGGACTTTCTTGGTTTTTTCTGAAGACGTTTCGCTTGTCATCCAAGAAGCTTCTTCAGCTCTTTGCTTTTCAGAGGGTCACAAAATGTGATCACGTGCAACCATCAGAAATATGAGTCAGTGTCTGATCACATGACTATGGGGATGCTGCCCCGGAGCTATGGAACCAGTTACCGGTTGAGCTCCGGACGGCGCCGATCTTCGCTCCTTTCGCCGCGATCTAAAAACATACTTGTTCGAGCAAGCCGGCCTGGCCTGAGGGGGGATTGGTGGGGTTTTTATTGTCATTTTATTGGGATTTTTATTATGTATTAACTGTATTTTTAATGGGCATGTATTTAATTACTTTTTAACTTTTGTAATTCTGTGTTTTATTCTTGCCCTGTACACCGCCCTGAGTCCTTCGGGAGAAGGGCGGTATAAAAATATTAATAAATTAAATTAAATTAAATTAAATTAATTAAATGGTCATAAATCACTTTTTCCAGTGCCATTGTAATGTTGAACTGTCACTAATTGAACTGTTGTAAGTCAAGGATTACCTGTATACAGTCATGGCTTACTATTTCCCCAATTTTGAATCATTCAATTTTCTATATTCCATTCTGCCTGTTTCCTTGAGGCAGTGAAATTGCATTAATGTTGCAAAGGATAAGTCTCTTTGGGGCCAGTATTCTTCAGATGAGAAGCCAGGATCAGCAAAGATACTTTCCCAATGCACCACCTGCTTAATTTCAGGAGATCTTGCAAAGTTGGGATATATAAAAGGATTTCCAGAGCTTCCTTTGGTTATCAAGTAAGAACTTTCAACTCTTAAACTTAACAGATTCAGCAAGGACTAAACAGCAAGAAGGTCTGACACAATATTTTTGGATGCTTCTTGATGGCTAAAACTCTCATCTACTTCTCCCTGCTCTTTTTTCCATATTTACTGCTTTTTAATAATACTTTGCTTTCAGGAGATGTCCATGATAGCCTGAAATAGGGGAGAAGAGAAGATGAAATTGGACTACACACACACACACACACACACACAGACACCCAGCAAAAAAACAACAAGTGACAATTGCTACAGGTGGAAGTAACATATACTGTCAGCATTCAGTTAGTCCTGAGTTAAACTAAAACTCTTGGGAATATTTCATAACAATCTAAATACTTCCTACGTGAACTCTCTGCCATTCAGTGAGTCTTTCCTTTTAAAAACTGGCATGATACAGGATTAAAGAGAGATAAAAGACATGTTTGATTTGGCTACAATTTTTTTTGGAATCAAACTCTTCCATCTTTATATGTAAATATCAGGTGGGTTCCATAACTATATCCTCATTTCTAAATTATGTGTTACAGGCTTCAAGTTACACCTCCTTGGCCTACAAGTAATTGCAATCCAAGTTAACTTCTAAAGTAATCTAAGATAGATTTTCCAACTGAGTTTATTTCTGAGTTGAGGGGGAAACTCCTTTGTGCAGAGAAAAAAAAGCTCAGCTTTAGTTCTTTGCAGAGTTTCCGTTTTCCCTGCCTTTTAGTCCCTCTGCAGAGGGTTCTCCCCCCTCCTCCAAATTTTCTGCAAGGGATGAAGGGCGGGGGACTCAAATGCAATCTGCCAGATGCTCTATCCTTGACGTTATCAGCATAGCTGTTCTGTTTCTAAGATACAAAAAAACTGAAGAAGAAAAAATGATTTTGGATGGAAAGAGAAATGTGAAGTTCAGAATATGTAAGATTGCAAGTATCATGTTCTACATGTTGCAATCCATTTGGTTTTTTTTTGTTAAAAAAATCAGGATACACATTTGGAAGTTCAGGGGCAACATTTGGTCTCACAAACGTCTGAAGAGCTGCAGGGGGCCATCTGGGGATGTTAAGATGTCAGTGGAAGTTGACACAAATGTTCTTTTGTACTTTTCACAGCCATTTGGAAGTTCTTCAAAGGAAGAACCACCCCCACCTTTCATACCTTGGACCTCCAGTCTCCCCGATCGCCATGCTCATATCCCCCTGTTGAAATTAAGCCATTTTGCCATCAAATTTTGGCAATGCAGTCTGAGGACCTGGGTGGATAGGTTTGTATGCAGCCCCGAAGTCATCCACATGTTTTAAAGGAACAGTATTAAGAGGAAAGGTAAACTGAATTGGAGCTGGGAAAAGAAGAGACGCAATCTTTGACTCATGAACTGCTTTATCCATCACACTAAGTCACAGTTGGCTTAACCCTGGTTGACTGAGTAAATCCACAATCGATTGTCCTCACACAACATTCTAAGCTGTAAACCATGGTTTATAAGCCACAATGACTTGGTTGAATGAAATCATATCAGCTACATTGTAGAATAATTACAAATACAACTAGCTGTGGAAATCCAGTTGCAATCCTCTCTCAGTTTAGGCATCCTTCTTTTGCAATTGGTTATGGAGCAAAGCTACTTATCAATACCCATACATCTCTCCTAAGAAGATAAGTAGACAGAAAAGATGGTTAGCTGGTTAAGAACTGGACTTCAGGTTCCAGTGGCTCAGAGTCATGCTAATTATCCAGCTGAAAATAGAGATTTGGGCCATGTAATGTGGTACCCAATCATTGAAGAAACAGCAAAAGAATAAAAATGAAAGAGAATATTTGTAGCTCAGGGTTGAAATGAAGGGTCCTTGGTGTCCTCTGAGCTTGCTTGTTTTCTTGTGGATGTTTCATTACCTTAACTAGGCAACATCATCAGTGCTAGTAAGGACTGCTCTTTGCTGTCAGTTTATATCTTGGTATCTTGCTGTCTGTGTGAGTGGGGGCAGTCTTAGGGATTCTTTGGTTGGGCTGTTTACTAATGGGTATTAGGTAGCTTCTTCTTTTTATTAAAGAGTTTTACAAAAACAAAATTTTACAATATATCCCCAAATCCCTCCCACCCCAAACCCACCCACTTCCCGCCCCCACTTCCCAGAGCTAAATACAGGATTATAGTTACAATAATCATATTCTAAATAAAAATTATGCATAATATACAATTAACCAAATTCATAATGTGCTTTAACTCCCCTTTAACATAACTACAAACAAAGTACCAATAACAATATCCCACTAAAATCTACTCATAAGCTAAATGGAACTTTTTAGTCCCATATTTGTTCTGAATATAATTTATCCATCTCCTCCAAACTGAAATATATCTTTCCTGTGAATGATCTTTCAAATAAGCAGAAATCTTAGACATTTCTGCAAGATTCGAAACTTTAAATACCCATTCTTCTATAGTGGGCAAACTATCCTTCTTCCAATATTGTCCCACCAGTAACCGTGCTGCTGTTATCATGTTCAACATCAAGTTAGTTTCTTTAACATCACAATCTACCACAATACCCAATAAAAACAATTGCGGAGAAAACTTTATCTTTCTCTTAAAAATCTTTTGAATGGTATTAGGTAGCTTCTTGATTGTTGGTTTGAAGGTGACCTTGGAGTTAACTCCAACAACTCCATTAACCATTAACTCCAAGGTCATCTTCAGACCAAGTCAAGTAAGCAATACCCCAGTCAAGAAACTGCCACAGAGAGGACCAATTACCACTCAAAAGAATAAAAAAGGTGTTGGGTATCAAACCTCTGTGTTTTGCCACCAAGATATAGCTCCCCTTCCAGTTACCTATCTGTCATTTGAGATACAATAGTTGATGGGAATTAATGGGGAGTTTTCTTTTTAAAGGCACTGTATATCAGATTTCCTATTTTTAAAGGCACTGCATATCAGATACCCTTTCAACCCTTTTATTGCCTATTCTCTTGATAAAGCAAGCAAAAAAATTAACATTTTGTGGAGTGTAGTATATCCAGCCTTACAATTCACCTGGTGCCTGCAGGTCTCTCTAAGCTATTTTTTTTTACTATCGTGTTGTCAAAAGTGCAGCATTTTGGGGAGCGAAAGTCATGGGGTAGCGTTCATGCCAATTTAATAGTGTTAAAATGATTAAGCATGTCAGGCTTTTAAATAATGAGGTACGAAAAAGGTGTTAATAACATCTTAAGAGCTTTCATAATATTCTAGGCTACCATAAAATCTTAATAATTGGGCCTCTTTAACTTTCATCTGCCATAAAATAGGAGGAGGAAACCTAACTGAACAAGCAGTAATTGGAAATTTTATTTTAATTCAGACAGAAGAGGAGTGGGAAGGAAAAAGCAATGTTGGGCTTTAGCATTCTTCATTCAGAAACAAAATGAAAATGAAGTTCAAATGATTTTGCACTTTTTCTAAACGAAGGGCCCATCTGGTCTCTGGTGAATGCTAATAATGACTTTGGGGATCTTCTAGTCAAGGGGTAGGCAACCTTGGCTCTTTTATGACTCGTGGACTTCAACTCCCAGAATTCCTGAGCTGAGCTGGAAGTTGAAGTCCACGAGTCATAAAAGAGCCAAGGTTGCCTACCCCTGTTCTAGTCCAACCCCAGGCTCAAGCAGAAGGCCCTATACCATTCCAGACAAATGGCTGTCCAATCGTTTCATTGAAACCTTGAGTGATGTCTCAGAGATGTCTTAAAAACCTCTAGGACAGCAGCCCCCAACCTTTTGGGCACCAGGGACCAGTTCTGTGGAGAGAGGTTTTTCTGCAGACTAGAAGGAGCATGGTTTCGCATGCTGCCTGCATTCCGTGGATGGGGCTTTGCCTGTTTGTGTGGCTTGCTTTCTGGCATGCCACGGCCCAGTGCTGGTCCAAAGACCGGAGGTTGTGGACTCCTGCTCTAGGATGTCTCAGATGTCATCCTTCAAAAAGTAGTAAGTAAGCCAAAATTAAATTTAAATAAATGTAATATAATTAAAAAATTAATCTAGCATTGCTGTAAAACCTTGCAGAGGTGTTAGGACGCTGAGCTTGTCAATCAGAAGGTCGGCAGTTTGGCGGGTCGAATCCCGAGTGCCGCGTAGCAGAGTGAGCCCCTGTTACTCGTCCCAGCTTCTGCCAACCTAGTAGTTTGAAAGCATGTAAAAATGCAAGTAGAAAAATAGGGACCAATACGGTGGGAAGGTAACAGCGTTCTGTGCGCCTTTGGCGTCTAGTCATGCCGGCCACATAACCATGGAGACGTCCTGGGACAAGCGCTGGCTCTTCGGCTTTGAAACGGAGATGAGCACCGGCCCCTAGAGTCGGAAACGACTAGCACGCATGTGTAGGGAAACCTTTACCTTTACCTTAAAGAGATAACATTTACAAAGGAATATAAGGATTATATACTGGTGAAGGCTTTCATGGCTGGTATCAGTGAAGCATTGATAAATTTTCAGGCTGAATGGCAATGGTCTAGTTTTATTTTGGTCTAATATGGCTGGCATCTCCAGGGGCCAGATGAGGTGCTTTGTGATCTATCTCTTGGTCAACGGAATTGTGGTGACTGGGCTCTTGGATTTGAAGCTGGCAACCTGCTCTGATTGGTCCATGTTACTAATCCAAGAAAGCTGGTTCCTGACTGATTCCTCATCCGATTGGTGAATTTTGAAGAACTTTTTAAGAGTATCAGTTTCAGATTTTTCCGTCTTTGAGCCTGGCTGCTGACTAGTTCTTTGTGTAGGTGGACTTCTGATTGGTTTATTTTGGAGAATTCCAGCAAATCTGGTTCCTGTTTGGACTGTCTTTGAGCCAAGATATTGCTAAGTAAATCAGTCCTGAGAAAATACTCGGAGTAATCCTGTCTTGATTCTCATGATACAAGGGTAGTCAGAAGAAAACTCTAGTAGGCTTTCAAGAGCCAGTTATTGTACCCTATAACAATAAAGCTGAATTCCAGTAGTCCTTGTGTTGTCTATTCCTGATCAGGCCTACCTTGAAGTGCTGAAAAAGTTAGGCTTTGAGAAAAGAAGGAGAAAGGAGATGGACACTGCTAAATTATGAAAGTGGGGATAATTAGTAAGAGTATCATGAACTGTAGAACAAACCAATTGCAAGGCTGACTGATTTCTTGAGTTGATGATCAGCAAACAGAATAATACACATAATACACATTGAGCATGAGGGTGGATGATGAGTAGGAAAAATGATCATTCTTGCAAGATTGAAAAAAAAATAGAAAAATGGGAAGGCAGTGCAAAAGGTGGATGAAACAAATCTTAGAAGTTACTGGAATGACCTGGAAACTAGTGGAAGAACTAGAAATTATGGCTGCAGAGAAGTTGGGAGGGTGAACATCTGCCCATGAAGTCAACAGGAACTGGGCCTGAACTGACAGCACCTAACATCATATTAGGAAATGAAATTTGGTAACAATTTTGGAGATTTATGAAGGCAACTTTCTGAGCTTTGCAGGAAGCACATGAAGCTCTGAGGTGGCAGACTGCGGGGGAATATATATTTCAATGTTAACTGAATGTTTAATTTTCTAAAAGCAACATGCAAAGGAAAATTATATCAAACTATATTGAAATACATTACAGGAAATACCACCTAAGAATGAACTTATAACTTATAATTGTTATAAGTGTAGAATAACACTGTTATAGGAAATATATGTATCAAAGGAGAAACTTAAGCAAAAGTAATTGAAAAGCAGGAAAGAATGAAGGGCATGAAATTAAAAATAAAAAATGAAAGAAGAAGAAAAAAACAACCTGGAATCAAAACAAAAATAAAGTGAAAACCAGCAGAAGGCTGACAATGTAAGCTACATAATAAGAATCTAAGCCCACATAATGCAAAAATAAGAAATAGCGAATTAAGTCCCATCATAGAGTAGCTGGAGAATTAACTCCTTTAATGTGAGAATGAACTTCTTCCTTTTCAATTGCACAAAATCAGATTCAAAGAAAGCATTTATTTATTTAGATGCCTTTTTACCCTACCTTTATTATTTTTATAAATAAATAAATCAAGTCTGCAATCATACCCAACACCCCTTTCTCCTCCTATTTTCCCCACAACAACCCTGTGAGGTGACTTGGACTGAAATAGAGTGATTGGTTCAAAGTGACCCAGCTGGCTTTCATGCCTATGGTGGAACTAGAACTCACAGTCTCTTGATTTCTAGTTGATGCCTTAACCACTAGGTCAAACAGGCTCTAATTTCTTACTTACTCACTATGGTTTATCTATGATGTATGTAAGTACAGTATCTAAGTATGAAATCTGAGCCCTTGGTCTTCCAACAGGTTCAGTAGTCTGGGAGCATCATACCCTGGCACAGACTCCTAGAGTGGACAAGGTTGATTGAGGCACTCAATTCTAGTCCCCTGCCCAATGCAAGGCTCTAAATTAAGCTCCTTTATGTCTTTCTGGCCACTATTTGAACACATTTGGCGAAGGAGAAACCTACCATCATTTCATTGCTGAAGAGCTCTTAATTCTCTGGGTTGTTTCCCATAACATGCAGCTGAAATCTGCCTTCCTCTTCTTAATACCATGCATGAAACCCATTTTCATCTGCACAGAGAAGGAGACTGAAATATCAAGCAAGATATTTCGAAGAAATATCAAGCAAGATATTTCGAAGACTATACAAGATTATAAAAACGGCATCTAATTTTATTTTAGGGTACTTAAAAACAAATAGAGATAGTCAAGTTGGCATTAAAATGTCTCATTAGAGACGGAGCATTCTCTACAGACTATACAGACTCTCCTCCCCTCTGATTGAACTTAATGCCCTACAAGTTAACAAAGAGATGAAGAAGCTTCTTGGATGAGAAGCGAAACAACTTCAAAGAGAAAATAGAAAGTCTAGTTGCCTCGTGAGATAGCACCTTTGGGACAAGTTAACTAAGAGGACACATTTGGGAGAGGTTAATCATCTTCCCTTAATCATACAGTATTTTCCCACACTAAGATTAGATGCCATGTTCTTTGTTGTTAACTGATATGCAGTTCTTCAACAACATCTGCATATCTGAGTAAACTGCAGGTAAACTATCCAGGATTGGGGAACTGAATGGAAGAGAAAAATATATTTCAACTCATATCAGTTCTACCAGCATAATTCTCCCAGAACCAAAAGACCCCTCGCTAAAGTCTTCTCACCAAAGTCTGCTTCACATAAGCCAGGTTTTGTTTAACAAGTCAAATTCAGCCACACTATCAAATAAGCTCTTTATTTGACATAAATAATGCTATGTTCCAAATCTTTTATTGGCTTTATAAACTTTAACTAGTTTTTTCAATATAAATCCCATGTCAACTCATTATGGCTGGATACTTTAAGGTGCTGGTTCTTACCTATAAAGCCCTACATGGCTTAGGCCCGGGATACCTGCAGGACTGTCTGCTGCCAGGAATAACTTCCCATCGCCCTGTGCGCTCACACAGAGGGGCCTCCTCAGGGTGCCATGGGCCAGACAATGTCGGCTGGTGACCCCCAGGGGAAGGGCCTTCTCTGTCGGGGCACCTGCCCTGTGGAATCAGCTTCCCCTGGAGCTCCGGATGACCCCAGACCTCCGGTCCTTTCGTTGTGACCTTAAGACATTTCTTTTCCAACAGGCCGACCTGGACTGATGATAAGGGGTTTTTAATATGGTTTTAAGGTTTTATTGGTTGTAGTTGGGGCTATAGATATAGTTTAATTTTTAATATTTGTATTTTTACTTCTATTTTACTGTTGTTAGCTGCCCTGAGTCCTTCGGGAGATAGGGCAGCATATAAGTCCAAATACATACATACATACATACATACATACATACATACATACATACATACGACACATTATACCCAAAACACTACTTTGGGAATATTTTTAATGAGAAGTGAAGCAAAAATTGCTACTTCATAAACTTAAAATGCTTAAAATATGTGTGTGTGTGTATGTATGTGTATGTTGTATGTTTAAAAAGATATCCCAAAAGGCAGCATTGCTAAATCATTTCTATGTTGTTGCCAAGAAAATGGCATTGACCATGTCCATGTTATCACAAGGAGTTGAGTCAGTGTGAGGCCATTGAGTGTCTACCGTTTAATGAATTGATCTTATGGCTTAATGAAACATGTGCATCCAACTTTATATGGGATGACTTTCCTTTTGGTCCTAGCTAGAAGGAATGCTCCACTTTGTAACGACTGGAGTCTCTTCCTCCCCCACAGGCCTGCCAAAGTGACATGCCCTTCTAGTCAGTCCTTTGGCATTAACTCCGGCAGCAGCCACTTTATGCTCTAGCAGGGAAGGATCTTCTATACAGTACAATCATTCAGCCATGAGAGATGTGAGCAGAGACATCTGCAGGATCTGATGCTTTTGTTAAACCTTGCATGTATGAAAGTTCCAAGCCTTTTGCACACACAAGCCCACAAAAGAAAGTGGCGCTTGCATTGAGATACTGTAGCATGATGCTACTTTCATAATTTGCTTTCCCATCCTCATTTCCAGCCCCCTTGAGGCCTCTGAAGATGCATCTGTGGGATATGGGTCAATTTAATAGGTGCTACTCCAATCACTTGTCTAGATAAGTGTCTTACTGTGCAGGAGAATGAAATTCTTCAGCCAGTAGGATTTCTGAATAGTTAAGCAAGTTTATTCTTTGTCTTTCTACCTCTGTTAGTGTACTGTACATGTCTTTGTGTTAGTGTCTTTGTGGCTAAAGTCAGATCTGAACTACAGATTTTCGAGTCTTCATCCTAGCCACTGGCCACAGAGATTTTCAAAGAATCTAGATAAATTTCTGCCATTCTTGGGATTTCAAAATATTTTTGCCTACCTTCTGGCTGCTTCTGTTTTATACATTAGTTTTGGCACCAAAAGACAAAGATACCAAAAGAGGATTGGCAAAACTGCTTTTCATTTTCACTTCTGTCACATTTTTAGCAACCCACCCATCTCTATCAGTCACCTCATTGTTCCAGTCTATTTATGGAAAGCAGAGCCAGTATGTACTCTTGGTATCTGATATTGAACCACCAAGAAATTTGCTTATGCTTTTTAACATGTTAGATATACAAAGTTTAATTTAAAATAGTATTTTCCCTGCCAGGCTCATTTCACTGAAAACGTCAGGGAAAATATCCATCTCCATTCTCAGTTCTATGAAACTGATTCCATTAAATCATCCCCCACCTTCTTTCTTCTTGATAATTAAAAGCAAAAGTTGGACTTTGAAGAAACATGGTAAGAAAAGTATTGACGCTTTTGAACTTTGGTGTTGGAGAAAACTCCTCAAAGTACCATGGACAGCCAAGAAAACAACCAAATAGATTATCAAATGAAGCAACTCAGAGTTCTCACTCGAGGCACAAATGATCAGGATGAAATTATTGTATTTTGGACACATTATGCTGACCTGGCTCTCTGGAGAAGTCTATCATACTTGGAAAGTGGAAATAAAGAGAAGAGCAAGATCATCAGCAAAGTGGATGGATTCAATTATGATGGGTACACTGCTGGAAGACTGAAGGACAAGACTAGGGTCAGATCCTCCTGGAGGAAAAAAAATCTATGTGGTTGCTAAGAGTCAAGACTGTCTTGATAGCAGGTAATCTCTCTTGAGGTCTGTTCCAGC